>NC_136326.1:9290188-10017449 GCF_964198595.1 Lampetra fluviatilis | reverse complement strand
CACTCACCCACTCACTCACCCACTCACTCACCCACTCACTCACCCACTCACTCACCCACTCACCTACCCACTCCCTCACCCACGCACTCACTCACTCACCCACTCACCCACCCACTCACCCACTCACTCACCCACTCACTTACCCACTCACTCACCCACTCACTCACCCACCCACTCACCCACCCACTCACCAACCACTCACCCACCCACTCACTCACTCACTCACCCACTCATTCACCCAGTCACCCACCCACTCACTCACTCACTCACCCACTCACCCACCCACTCACCCACTCACCCACCCACTCATTCACTCACTCACTCACTCACCCACTCACTCACTCACTCACTCACTCACTCACTCACTCACCCACTCACTCACCCACCCACCCACCCACTCACTCACTCACTCACCCACCCACCCACCCACTCACTCACCCACCCACTCACTCACTCACTCACTCACCCACCCACCCACCCACCCACCCACCCACCCACCCCCCCACTCACCCACCCACCCACTCACCCACTCACCCACCCACCCACTCACCCACCCACCCACCCAACCACCCACTCACCCACCCACCCACTCACCCACCCACCCACCCAGTCACCCACTAACTCTCCCACTCACTCACCCACGCACTCACCCACCCACTCACCCACTACCCACCCACCCACTCACCCACCCACCCACTCACCCACCCACTCACCCACCCACCCACCCACCCACTCATTCACTCACCCACTCACTCACCACTCACCACTCACCCACCCACTCACCCACCCACTCACCCACCCACCCACCCACCCACTCACCCACCCACCCACTCACTCACTCACTCACCCACCCACCCACTCACTCACTCACACACCCACCCACCCCACTCACCCACTCACCCACTCACTCACCCACTCACTCACCCACTCACTCACCCACTCACTTACCGACTCACTCACCCACTCACTCACCCACCCACTCACCAACCACACACCCACCCACTCACTCACTCACTCACCCACTCATTCATCCAGTCACCCACCCACCACTCACTCACTCACCCACTCACCCACCCACCCACTCATTCACTCACTCACTCACTCACTCACTCACTCACCCACTCACTCACTCACTCACCCACTCACTCACTCACTCACCCACCCACCCACCCACTCACCCACCCACCCACCCACGCACCCACCCACCCACGCACCCACCCACCCACTCACCCACCCACCCACCCACTCACCCACCCACCCACTCACCCACTCACCCACCCACTCACCCACCCACTCACCCACCCACTCACCCACCCACTCACCTACCCACCCACTCACCCACCCACCCACTCACCTTCCCACCCACTCACTCACCCACCCACCACCACCACCCACTCACCCACCCACTCACCCACCCACTCACCCACCCACTCACCCACTCACTCACTCACTCACTCACCCACCCACCCACTCACCCACCCACCCACCACTCACTCACCCACCCACTCACTCACCCACCCACCCACCCACCCCACCCACCCACCCACCCACTCACCCACCCACCCACCCACTCACCCACCCACCCACCCACTCACCCACCCACCCACCCACTCACCCACCCACCCACCCACTCACCCACCCACTCACCCACCCACTCACCCACTCACTCACTCACCCACGCACTCACCCACCCACTCACCCACTCACCCACCCACTCACTCACCCACTCACTCACTCACCCACTCACCCACCCACTCACTCACTCAATCACCCACTCAATCACCTACTCAATCAATCACTCACCTACTCACTCACTCACTCACACACCCACCCACTCACCCACCCACTCACCCACTCACTCACCCACTCACTCACCCACTCACTCACCCACTCACTCACCCACTCACTCACCCACTCACCTACCCACTCACTCACCCACGCACTCACTCACTCACCCACTCACCCACCCACTCACCCACTCACTCACCCACTCACTTACCCACTCACTCACCCACTCACTCACCCACCCACTCACCCACCCACTCACCAACCACTCACCCACCCACTCACTCACTCACTCACCCACTCATTCACCCAGTCACCCACCCACTCACTCACTCACTCACCCACTCACCCACCCACTCATTCACTCACTCACTCACTCACTCACCCACTCACTCACTCACCCACTCACTCACCCACTCACCCACCCACCCACCCACCCACTCACTCACTCACTCACCCACCCACCCACCCACCCACTCACCCACCCACTCACCCACCCACTCACTCACTCACCCACCCACCCACCCACCCACCCACTCACCCACCCACCCACTCACCCACCCACCCAACCACCCACTCACCCACCCACCCACTCACCCACCCACCCACCCACTCACCCACTAACTCTCCCACTCACTCACCCACGCACTCACCCACCCACTCACCCCACTACCCACCCACCCACTCACCCACCCACCCACTCACCCACCCACTCACCCACCCACCCACCCACTCACCCACTCACTCACCCACTCACCCACCCACTCACCCACCCACCCACCCACCCACCCACCCACCCACCCACTCACCCACCCACCCACCCACTCACCCACCCACCCACTCACCCACCCACCCACCCACCCACCCACCCACCCACTCACCCACCCACACACCCACCCACTCACCCACCCACCCACCCACCCACTCACCCACCCACCCACCCACCCACTCACCCACCCACCCACTCACTCACCCACCCACCCACCCACTCACTCACCCACCCACTCACCCACCCACCCCACTCACCCACCCACCCATCCACTCACTCACCCACCCCACCCACTCACTCACCCACCCACCCACCCACTCACCCACCCACTCACCCACTCACCCACTCACCCACTCACTCACCCACTCACTCACTCACCACCCAGTCACCCACCCACTCACTCACCCACTCACTCACCCACTCACTCACTCACTCACCCACCCACCCACTCACCCACCCACCCACTCACCCACTCACCCACTCACTCACCCACTCACTCACCCACTCACTCACCCACTCACCCACCCACTCACCCACCCACCCACCCACTCACCCACTCACCCACCCACCCACTCACTCACTCACTCACTCACCACCCACCCACCCACCCACCCACTCACCCACTCACCCACCTACTCACCCACTCACCCACCCACTCACTCACCCACCCACTCACTCACTCACTCACTCACCCACCCACCCACCCACTCACCCACTCACTCACCCACTCACTCACTCACTCACCCACTCACTCAGTCACCCACCCACTCACTCCCCCACTCACTCACTCACCCACTCACCCACCCACTCACCCACCCACTCACCCACCCACTAATTCACTCACCCACTCACCCACTCACCCACTCACTCACCCACTCACTCACTCACCCACTCACTCACTCACTCACCCACTCACTCACTCACTCACTCACTCACCCACCCACTCACCCACCCACCCACTCACCCACTCACTCACCCACTCACTCACTCACTCACTCACCCACCCACCCACCCACTCACCCACTCACTCACCCACTCACTCACCCACCCTCCCACCCACTCACCCCAACCACCCACCCACTCACCCACCCACCCCACTCACCTACCCACCCACTCACCCACCCACCCACTCACCCTCCCACCCACTCACTCACCCACTCACTCACCCACTCACTCACCCACTCACTCACCCACTCACTCACCCACCCACTCACTCACCCACCCACCACCCACCCACTCACCCACTCACTCACCTACTCACTCACTCACCCACTCACCCACCCACTCACCCACCCACTCACTCACCCACTCACTCACTCACCCACTCACTCACTCACTCACTCACCCAGTCACCCACCCACTCACTCCCCCACTCACTCACTCACCCACTCACCCACCCACTAATTCACTCACCCACTCACCCACTCACCCACTCACTCACTCACCCACTCACTCACTCACTCACTCACCCACTCACTCACTCACTCACTCACCCACCCACTCACCCACCCACCCACTCACCCACTCACTCACCCACTCACTCACTCACTCACTCACTCACCCACCCACTCACCCACTCACTCACCCACTCACTCACCCACCCACCCACCCACCCACCCACTCACCCAACCACCCACCCACCCACTCACCCACTCACTCACCCACTCACTCACCCACTCACCCACCCACTCACCCACTCACCCACCACCTACCCACCCACTCACCCACCCACCCACTCACCTTCCACCCACTCACTCACCCACTCACTCACCCACTCACTTACCCACTCACTCACCCACTCACTCACCCACCCACTCACCCACCCACCCACCCACTCACCCACTCACTCACCTACTCACTCACTCACCCACTCACCCACCCACTCACCCACCCACTCACTCACCCACTCACTCACCCACCCACTCACTCACTCACCCACCCACCCACCCACTCACCCCACTCACCCACCTACTCACCCACTCACCCACCCACTCACCCACCCACTCACTCACCACCACTCCACTCACTCACTCACTCACCCACCCACCCACTCACCCACTCACTCACCCACCCACTCACCACCACTCACCACTCACCCACCCACTCACCCACCCACTCACCCACCCACTCACCCACTCGCTCACTCACTCACTCACAAACCCACCCACTCACTCACCCACTCACCCACCCACTTACCCACTCACTCACCCACTCACTCACTCACTCACCCACTCACCCACCCACTCACCCACCCACTCACTCACCCACTCACTCACCCACTCACTCACTCACTCACTCACCCAGTCACCCACCCACTCACTCCCCCACTCACTCACTCACCCACTCACCCACCCACTCACCCACCCACTCACCCACCCACTCACCCACACATTAATTCACTCACCCACTCACCCACTCACTCACCCACTCACTCACCCACTCACTCACTCACTCACTCACTCACTCACCCACTCACTCACTCACTCACTCACCCACTCACTCACTCACTCACTCACTCACCCACCCACTCACCCACCCACCCACTCACCCACTCACTCACCCACTCACTCACTCACTCACCCACCCACTCACCCACTCACTCACCCACCCACCCACCCACCCACCCACTCACTCACCCACCCACCCACCCACCCACTCACTCACCCACTCACTCACCCACTCACTCACCCACTCACCCACCCACTCACCCACCCACTCACCCACCCATTCACCCACCCACTCACCTACCCACCCACTCACCTTCCCACCCACTCACTCACCCACTCACTCACCCACTCACTCACCCACTCACTCACCCACCCACTCACCCACCCACTCACCAACCACTCACCCACCCACTCACTCACTCACCCACTCATTCACCCAGTCACCCACCCACTCACTCACTCACCCACTCACCCACTCACTCATTCACTCACTCACTCACTCACCCACTCACTCACTCACTCACTCACTCACTCACTCACTCACTCACCCACCCACCCACCCACTCACTCACTCACTCACTCACCCACCCACCCACCCACTCACTCACCCACCCACTCACCCACTCACCCACTCACTCACCCACTCACCCACTCACTCACTCACTCACCCACTCACTCACTCACCCACCCACCCACCCACTCACTCACTCACTCACCCACCCACCCACCCACCCACCCACTCACTCACCCACCCACTCACCCACCCACTCACTCACTCACCCACCCACCCACCCACCCACCCACTCACCCACCCACCCACCCACCCACCCACTCACCCACCCACCCACTCACCCACCCACCCACTCACCCACCCACTCACCCACTCACTCTCCCACTCACTCACCCACTCACCCACCCACTCACCCACCCACCCACTCACTCACCCACTCACTCACTCACTCACTCACTCACCCACCCACCCACTCACCCACTCACTCACCCACTCACCCACCCACTCACCCACCCACTCACTCACCCACTCACTCACTCACCCACTCACCCACCCACTCACTCACTCACTCAATCACCCACTCAATCACCTACTCAATCAATCACTCACCCACTCACTCACTCACTCACACACCCACCCACCCACTCACCCACTCACTCACCCACTCACTCACCCACTCACTCACCCACTCACTTAACGACTCACTCACCCACTCACTCACCCACCCACTCACCCACCCACTCACCCACCCACCCACTCACCCACCCACTCACCCACTCACTCTCCCACTCACTCACCCACTCACCCACCCACTCACCCACCCACCCACTCACTCACCCACTCACTCACTCACTCACTCACTCACTCACTCACTCACCCACCCACCCACTCACCCACTCACTCACCCACTCACCCACCCACTCACCCACCCACTCACTCACCCACTCACTCACTCACCCACTCACCCACCCACTCACTCACTCACTCAATCACCCACTCAATCACCTACTCAATCAATCACTCACCCACTCACTCACTCACTCACACACCCACTCACTCACCCACTCACTCACCCACTCACTCACCCACTCACTCACCCACTCACTCACCCACTCACTTAACGACTCACTCACCCACTCACTCACCCACCCACTCACCCACCCACTCACCAACCACTCACCCACCCACCCACTCACTCACTCACCCACTCATTCATCCAGTCACCCACCCACTCACTCACTCACTCACCCACTCACCCACCCACTCACTCACTCACTCACTCACTCACCCACTCACTCACTCACTCACTCACTCACCCACTCACCCACCCACTCACCCACCCACTCACCCACCCACTCACCCACCCACCCACGCACACCCACGCACCCACCCACCCACCCACCCCACTCACTCACCCACCCACTCACCCACTCATCCACCCACTCACCCACCCACTCACCCACTTACTCACCTACCCACCCACTCACCCACCCACCCACTCACCTTCCCACCCACTCACCCACCCACCCACTCACCCACCCACACACACACCCACCCACCCACCCACTCACCCACCCACTCACTCACTCACCCACCCACCCACCCACCCACCCACTCACCCACCCACCCACCCACCCACCCACTCACCCACCCACCCACCCACTCACCCACCCACCCACCCACCACTCACCCACCCACCCACCCACCCACCCACTCACCCACCCACCCACCCACCCACTCACCCACTCCACCACCCACTCACCCACCCACCCCACCCCACTCACCCACCCACCCCACTCACCCACCCACCCACCCCACTCCACACACTCACCCACTCACTCACCCACGCACTCACCCACGCACTCACCCACCCACTCACCCACCCACTCACTCACCCACTCACTCACTCACCCACTCACCCACCCACTCACTCACTCAATCACCCACTCAATCACCTACTCAATCAATCACTCACCCACTCACTCACTCACTCACACACCCACCCACACACCCACTCACCCACTCACATCACCCACTCACTCACCCACTCACTCACCCACTCACTCACCCACTCACCTACCCACTCACTCACCCACGCACTCACTCACTCACCCACTCACCCACCCACTCACCCACTCACTCACACCACTCACTTACCCACTCACTCACCCCACTCACTCACCCACCCACTCACCCACCCACTCACCAACCACTCACCCACCCACTCACTCACTCACTCACTCACTCACTCACCCACTCATTCACCCAGTCCACCCCACCCACTCACTCACACACCCCACTCACCCACCCACTCACCCACCCCACTCATTCACTCACACACTCACCCACTCACTCACCCACATCACTCACCCACTCACCCACCCACCCACTCACACTCACTCACTCACTCACCCACCCCACCCACCCACCCACACCACCCACTCACACCACCCACCCACTCACCCACCCACTCACCCACCCACTCACCCACCCACCCACTCACCCACCCACTCACCACTCACCCACCAACCCACCCACCCACACCACCCACTCACCCACCCACCCACTCACACCACCCACCCATCCACTCACCCACCCTCTCACCCCACTCACTCTCCACCACTCACTCACCCACTCACCCACCCACTCACCACCCACCCACCCACTCACTCACCCACTCACTCACTCACTCACCCACCCCACTCACCCACTCACTCACCCACTCACCCACCCACTCACCCCCACCCACTCACCCACTCACCCACCCACTCACTCACTCACTCAATCACCCACTCAATCACCTACTCAATCAATCACTCACCCACTCACTCACCCCACTCACTCACCCACTCACTTACCGACTCACTCACCCACTCACTCACCCACCCACTCACCCACCCACTCACCCACCCACTCACCACCCACTCACCAACCACTCACCCACCCACTCCACTCACTCACTCACCCACTCATTCATCCAGTCACCCCACTCCACTCACTCACTCACACCCACTCACCCACCCACCCACTCATTCACTCACTCACTCACTCACTCACCTCACTCTCACCCACTCACCCACTCACTCCTCTCACCTCACCCACTCACCCACGCCACTCACCCACTCACTCACCCACCCACCCACGCACCCACCCACCCACCCACCCACCCACCCACCCACCACTCACCCACCCACTCACCCACCCACCCACCCACCCACTCACCCACCCACCCACTCACCCACCCACCCACTCACTCACTCACCCACCCACCCACCCACCCACTCACCCACCCACCCACCCACTCACCCACCCACCCACCCACCCACTCACCCACCCACCCACCCACCCACTCACCCACCCACCCTACTCACTCTCCCACTCACTCACCCACGCACTCACCCACGCACCCACGCACTCACCCACCCACTCACCCACCCACCACTCACTCACTCACTCACTCACTCACCCACTCACTCACTCATTCACTCACCCACCCACCCACCCACTCACATCACCCACTCACCACCCACCCACTCACCCACCCACCCACCCACCCACTCACCCACTCACTCACCTACTCACTCACTCACCCACTCACCCACCCACTCACTCACCACCACTCACTCACCCACCCACTCACTCACTCACACCACCCACCCACCCCACTCACCCACTCACCCACCTACACACCCACTCACCCACCCACTCACCCACCCACTCACCTCACCCACTCACTCACTCACTCACCCACCCACCCCACTCACCCACTCACTCACTCCACTCACCCACCCACTCACCCACCCACTCACCCACCCACTCACCCACCCCACTCACCCACTCCCTCACTCACCTCACTCACTCACAAACCCACCCACTCACTCACACCACCCACTTACCCACTCACTCACCCACTCACTCACACTCACTCACACACCTCACCCCACTCACCCACCCACTCACCCACCCACCCACCCACTCACTCACCCACTCACTCACCCACTCACTCACTCACTCACTCACTCACTCACCACCCATCACCCACACCACTCACCCCCACTCACTCACTCACCCACTCACCCACCCACTCACCCACCCACTCACCCACCCACTCACCCACCCACTAATCACCACCCACTCACTCACCCACTCACTCACTCACTCACTCACACACCCACCACTCACTCACACACTCACTCACCCACTCACTCACTCACTCACCCACTCACCCACCCACTCACCCACCCACCCACTCACCCACTCACTCACCCACTCACTCACTCACATCACCCACCCACTCACCCACTCACTCACCCACTCACTCACCCCACCCACCCACCCACCCACCCACTCACTCACCCACCCACCCACCCCACCCACTCACTCACCCACTCACTCACCCACTCACTCACCCCCACCACTCACCCACCCCCACTCACCCACCCACTCACCCACCCATTCACCCACCCACTCACCTACCCACCCACTCACCTCCACCCACTCACTCACCCACTCACTCACCCCACTCACTCACCCCACTCACCCACCCACCCACCCACACACCACCACTCACCCACCCACTCACCCACTCACACCCTCACCACACCACTCACCCCTCACCCACCCACTCACTCACTCACCCACCACCCACCCACTCCACTCACTCACTCACTCACCCCACTCCACTCACCCACCCACACACTCCACTCACCACTCACCCACCACCCACCCACCCACTCACTCACCACCCACTCACCCCTCACCCACTCACTCACCCACCCCCACTCACCCACCACTCACTCACTCACCCCACCCACCCACCCACCCACTCACTCACTCACTCACCCACCCACCCACCCACCACCCACTCACTCACCCACCCACTCACCCACCCACTCACACACTCACTCACCCACCCACCCACCCACTCACCCACCCACCCACCCACCCACTCACCCACCACCCACCACCCACTCACCACCCACTCACCCACCCACCCACTCACCCACCCACTCACCCACTCACCTCCCACTCACTCACCCACTCACCCACCCACTCACCCACCCACCCACTCACTCACCCACTCACTCACTCACCTCACTCACCCACCCACCCACTCACCCACTCACTCACCCACTCACCCACCCACTCACCCACCCACTCACTCACCCACCACTCACACACCCACTCACCCACCCACTCACTCACTCACTCAATCACCCACTCAATCACCCCACTCAATCAATCACCACCACCCACTCACTCACTCACTCACCACCCACCCACCCACTCACCCACCACTCACTCACCCACCACTCACCCCACTCACTCACCCACTCACTACACCACTCACCCACTCACTCACCCACCCACCACCCACCCACTCACCCACCCACCACTCACCCACCCACTCACCCACTCACTCCTCCCACTCACTCACCCACTCACCCACCCACTCACCCACCCACCCACTCACTCACCCACTCACTCACCCACTCACTCACTCACCCACCACCCACCCACCCACTCACCCCACTCACTCACCCACTCACCCACCCACTCACCCACCCACTCACTCACCCACTCACTCACTCACCCACTCACCCACCCACTCACTCACTCACTCAATCACCCACTCAATCACCTACTCAATCAATCACTCACCCACTCACTCACTCACACACCCACTCACTCACCCACTCACTCACCCACTCACTCCACCACACTCACTCACCCACTCACTCACCCACACACTAACCACCACTCACCCACACACTCACCCACCCACTCACCCACCCCACTCACACCAACCACTCACCCACACACCCACCACTCACTCACCCCCACTCATCTCCACACACCCACCCACTCACCTCACTCACTCACACCACTCACCCACCCACTCACTCACTCACTCACTCACCCACTCACTCACTCCACTCACTCACCCACTCACCCACCCACTCACCCACCCACTCACCCACCCACTCACCCACACACCCACGCACCACACCCACCCACCCACACCACCCACCCACTCACTCACCCACCCACCTCACCCACTCATCCACCCACTCACCCACCCACTCACCCACTACTCACCTACCCACCCACTCACACCACCCACCCACTCACCTCCCACCCACTCACCCACCCACCCACTCACCCACCCACCCACACACCACCCACCCACCCACTCACCCACCCACCACTCACCCACCCACCCACCCACCCACCCACCCACCACCCACCCACTCACCCACCCACCCACCCACCCACCCCACCCACACCACCCACCCACCCACCCACTCACCCACCACCCACCCACCCACCACCCACCCACCCACCCACCCACTCACCCACCCACCCACTCACCCACCCACCCCACCCACTCACCCACCACCCACCCACCCACTCACCCACTCCACCCACTCACCCACCCACCCACCCACTCACTCTCCCACTCACTCACCCACGCACTCACCCACGCACTCACCCACCCACTCACCCACCCACTCACTCACCCACTCACTCACTCACCCACTCACCCACCCACTCACTCACTCACTCAATCACCCACTCAATCACCTACTCAATCAATCACTCACCCACTCACTCACTCACTCACACACCACCCACAACACCCACTCACCCACTCACTCACCCACTCACTCACCCACCTCACTCACCCACTCACTCACCCACTCACCTACCCACTCACTCACCCACGCACTCACACACTCACCCACTCACCCACCCACTCACCCACTCACTCACCCACTCACTTACCCACTCACTCACCCACTCACTCACCCACCCACTCACACCACCCACTCACCAACCACTCACCCACCCACTCACTCACTCACTCACCCACTCATTCACCACAGTCCACCCACCCACTCACTCACTCACCCACTCACCCACCCACTCACCCACCCACTCATTCACTCACTCACTCACCCACTCACTCACCCACTCACTCACCCACTCACCCACCCACACCACTCACTCACTCACTCACCCACTCACTCACCCACCCACCCACCCACCCACCCACCCACCCACTCACCCACCCACCCACTCACCCACCCACTCACCCCACCCACTCACCCACCCACCCACTCACCCACCCACCACTCACTCACTCCACCCACCAACCCACCCACCCACCCACCCACTCACCCACCCACCCACTCACCCACCCCACCCATCCACTCACCCACCCTCTCACCCACTCACTCTCCCACTCACTCACCCACTCACCCACCCACTCACCCACCCACCCACCCACTCACTCACCCACTCACTCACTCACTCACCCACCCACTCACCCACTCACTCACCCACTCACCCACCCACTCACCCACCCACTCACCCACTCACCCACCCACTCACTCACTCACTCAATCACCCACTCAATCACCTACTCAATCAATCACTCACCCACTCACTCACCCACTCACTCACCCACTCACTTACCGACTCACTCACCCACTCACTCACCCACCCACTCACCCACCCACTCACCAACCACTCACCCACCCACCCACTCACTCACTCACCCACTCATTCATCCAGTCACCCACCCACTCACTCACATCACTCACCCACTCACCCACCCACCCACTCATTCACTCACTCACTCACTCACCACTCACTCACTCACCCACTCACCCACTCACTCACTCACTCACCCACTCACCCACCCACTCACCCACTCACTCACCCACCCACCCACGCACCCACCCACCCACCCACGCACCCACCCACCCACCCACCCACCCACTCACCCACTCACCCACCCACTCACCCCACCCACCCACCCACTCACCCACCCACCCACTCACCCACCCACCCACCCACCCACTCCACTCACCCACCCACCCACCCACTCACCCACCCACCCACCCACCCACTCACCCACCACCCACCCACTCACCCACCCACCTACTCACTCTCCCACTCACTCACCCACGCACTCACCCACCACCCACGCACTCACCCACCCACTCACCACCCACTCACTCACCCACTCACTCACTCAACCCACTCACCCACTCACTCACTCACTCACTCAATCACCCACTCAATCACCACTCAATCAATCACTCACCCACTCACTCACTCACTCACCACACCCACCCACCCACCCACACACCCACTCACCCCACTCACTCACCCACTCACTCACCCACTCACCTACCCACTCACCACCCACGCACTCACTCACTCACCCACTCACCCCACCCACTCACCCACTCAACTCACCCACTCACTTACCCACTCACTCACCCACTCACTCACCCACCCACTCACCCACCCACTCACCAACCACTCACCCAACCCCACTCACCACTCACTCACCCACTCATTCACCCAGTCACCCACCCACTCACTCACTCACTCACCCACTCACACCACCCACTCATTCACTCACTCACTCACTCACTCACTCACTCACCCACTCACTCACTCATTCACTCACCCACTCACTCACTCACTCACTCACCCACCCACCCACCCCACCCACTCACTCACTCACCCACCCACCCACTCACCCACCCACTCCACTCACTCACCACACCCACTCACCCACCCACCCACCCCACCCACTCACCCACCCACCCACCCACCCCACCACTCACCCACCCACTCACTCCACTCACTCACCCACTCATCACCCATCACCCACCCACTCACTCACTCACTCACTCATTCACTCACCCACCCACCCCCACCCACCCACCACACTCACTCACCCACCCACCCACTCACCCACCCACCACCCACTCACTCACTCACTCACTCACCCACCACCCACCCACCCACCCACCCACTCACCCACCCACTCACCCACCCACCCACCCACCCACTCACCCACCCCCCACCCACCCACACTCACCCACCCCACTCACCCACTCACTCACCCACGCAACACCCACCCACTCACCCACCCACTCACCCACCCACTCACCCACCCACCATCACTCACTCACTCACTCACCACCCACTCACCCACCCACCACCCCACCCACTCACCCACCCACTCACCCACCCACTCACCCCCACCCACCCACCCCTCACCCACCCCCACCCACCTCACCCACACCCACCCACCCACTCACCCACCCACCCACCCACCCACTCACCCACCCACTCTCCACCACTCACTCACCCACGCAATCACCCACCCACTCACCCACTCACCCACCCACTCACCCCACCCACTCACCCACCCACTCATTCACTCACTCACTCACCCCACTCACCCACCACCACCACCCACCCACCACCACCCACTCACCCACCAACTCACCCACCCACTCACCCACCCACCACCCACCCACTCACCCACCCACCCACCCACCCACTCACCCACCCACTCACCCACTCACCCACCCACCCCACCCACTCACCCACCCACCCACCCACCCACCTACCCACCCACTCACCCACCCACCCACCCACCCACTCACCCACCCACTCACCCACTCACCCACCCACCCACCCACTCACCCACCCACCCACCCACTCACCCACCCACCCACTCACCCACCCACCCACCCACCCACTCACCCACTCACCCACCCCACCCACTCACCCACCCACCCACTCACCCACCCACCCACTCACCCACCCACCCACTCACCCACTCACCCACCCACCCACCCACCCACTCACCCACCCACCCACTCACCCACCCACCCACTCACCCACCCACCCACCACTCACCCACCCACCCACCCACCCACCACCCACCCACCCACCCACCCACTCACACCACCCACCCACCCACCCACCCACCCACTCACCCACTCACCCACCCACTCACCCACCCACTCACCCACCCACTCACCCACCCACCCACTCACCCACCCACCCACTCACCCACCCACCCACCCACTCACCCACCCACCCACCCACCACCCACCCACCCACCCACTCACCCACCCACCCACCCACCCACTCACCCACCCACCCACCCACTCACCCCACCCACCCACCCACCACTCACCTCACTCACTCACCCACCCACCCCACCCACTCACCCCACCCACCCACTCACCCACCCACTCACCCACTCACCCACCCCACCCCTCACCCACCCACTCACCCACCCACCCCACTCACCCACCCACCCACTCACCCACCCACCCACTCACCCACCCACCCCACCCACACCACCCACTCACTCACCCACCCACCCACCCACTCACCCCACCCACCCACCCACTCACCCACCCACACACCCACTCACCCACCCACTCACCCACCCCACTCACCCACCCACTCACCCACCCACCACCCACCCCACCCACCCACTCACCCACCCACCCACTCACCCACCCACCCACCCACCCACCCCACTCACCCACCCACTCACCCACCCACCCACTCACCCACCCACCCACCCCACCCACTCACATCACTCACCCACCCACCCACCCACCCACTCACCCACCCACCCACTCACCCACCCACTCACCCACTCACCCACTCATTCACTCACTCACTCACTCACCCACCCACCCACTCATTCACTCACCCACCCACTCAACCACCCACCCACCCACTCACTCACCCACTCACTCACCCACTCACTCACCCACTCACCCACCCACTCACCCACTCACTCACTCACCCACTCACTCACCCAGTCACCCAACCCACTCACTCACTCACCCACTCACCCACCCACCCCACCCACTCACTCACTCACTCACTCACTCCCTCACTCACTCACCCACTCACTCACCCACTCACTCACCCACTCATCCACTCACTCACTCACCCACTCACCCACCAACTCACCCACCCACTCACTCACTCACCCACTCACTCACCCACTCACTCACTCACCCACCAACTCACCCACCCACTCACTCACTCACCCACTCACTCACCCACTCACTCACCCACTCACTCACCCACTCACCCACTCACCCACCCCACTCACCAACCTCACCCACTCACCCACCACACCCACCCACTTACTCACCCACTCACCCACCCACCCACCCACCACTCACCCACCCACCCACCCACTCACCCCACCCACCCACCCACTCACCCCACCCACCCACTCACTCACTCACCCACTCACTCACCCACTCATCACTTCACTCACTCACCCACCCACTCATTCACTCACACACTCACTCACCCCACTCACTCACCCCACTCACCCATTCACTCACCAACTCACTCACCCACTCACTCACCCACTCACTCACCCACTCACTCACCCACTCACTCACCCACCCACCCACTCACCCACTCACCCACCCACTCACCACCCACTCACCCACCCACTCACCCACCCACTCAACCATCCACCCACTCACTCACCCACTCACTCACCCACTCACTCACCCACTCACTCACCCACTAACTCACCCACTCACCCACCCACTCACCCACTCACTGACTCACCCAGTCACCCAACCCACTCACTCACCCACTCACTCACTCACCCACTCACCCACCCACCCACTCACCCATCCACTCACCCACTCACTCCCTCACTCACATCACCCCACTCACTCACCCACTCACTCACCCACTCACCCACCACTCACCCACCCACCCACTCACTCACTCACCCACTCACTCACCCACTCACTCACCAACTCACCCACCCACTCACTCACTCACCCACCACTCACCCGCCCACTCACCCAACCACTCACCCACTCACCCACTCACCCACCAACTACTCACCCACTCACCCACTCACTCACCACCCACCCACCCACCCACCCACCCACCCACTCACCCACCCACTCACTCACCCACCCACCCACCCACCCACTCCACTCACCCACTCACCCACCCACTCACCTCACTCACTCACTCACACTCACTCACACCACCCACCCACCCACTCATTCACTCACCCACCCACTCAACCACCCACCCACCCACTCACTCACCCACTCACACCAACCACTCACCCACTCACCCACCAACTTACTCACCCACTCACCCCACTCACCCACCCACCCACTCACCCACCCACCCACCCACTCACCCACCCACTCACCCACCCACTCACTCACACCACTCACTCACTCACTCACCCACTCATTCACCCACCCACCCACTCACCCACCCACCCACCCACTCACTCACTCACTCACCCACTCATTCACCCACCCACCCACTCACTCACCCACTCACTCACCCACTCACTCACCCACTCACTCACCCACTCACACTCACCCACTAACTCACCCACTACTCACTCACCCACTCACTCACCCACTCACTCACCCACTCACCACCCACTCACCCACCAACTCACCCACCCACTCACTCACTCACTCACCACCACTCACTCACCCACTCACTCACCCACCAACTCACCCACCCACTCACTCACTCACCCACTCACTCACTCACTCACTCACTCACCCACTCACCCACACCCACTCACCCACCCACTCACCCACCAACCCATTACTCACCACTCACCCACCCACCCACTCACCCACCCACTCACCCACCCACCCACCCACTCACTCACTCACCCACTCACTCACCCACCATTCACTCACCACTCACCACACCACCCACCCACTCATTCACTCACTCACTCACTCACCCACTCACCCACCCAATCACTCACCCACTCACTCACCATCACTCACCCACTCACCCACCTCACCCACTCACCCACCCACTCACCCACTCACCTCACCCCACTCACCTCACCCCGTCACCCACCAACTCACTCACCCACTCACTCACTCACCTACTCACCCACTCACCCACCCACTCACTCACCCACCCACCCACCCACCCACTCACCCACCCACCCACTCACCCACCCACCCACTCACCCACTCACCCACCCACCCACTCACCCACCCACCCCACTCACCCACCCACCCACTCACCCACCCACCCACCCACCCACTATCCCACCCACCCACCCACTCACCCACCCACCCACCCACCCACTCACTCACTCACCCACCCACCCACCCACTCACCCACCCACCCACTCACCCACCCACTCACCCACCCACCCACTCACCCACCCACTCACCCACCCACCCACTCACCCACCCACCCCACTCACCCACCCACCCACCCACCCACTCACCCACCCACCCACCCACTCACTCACTCACCCACCCACCCACACCACCCACCCACCCCACTCACCCACTCACCCCACCCACTCACCCACCCACTCACCCCACCCACCCACTCACCCCACCACCCACTCACCCACCCACCCACTCACCCACCCACCCACCCACTCACCCACCCACCCCACCCACCCACCCACTCACCCACCCACCCACCCACCCACTCACCCACCCACCCACCCACCTCACTCACTCACTCACCCACCCACCCACCCACTCACCCACCCCACCCACTCACCCACCCACTCACCCCACTCACCCACCCACTCACCCACCCACTCACCCACCCACCCACTCACCCACCCACCCACCCACCCACCACCACTCACTCACTCACCCACCCACCCACCCACTCACCCACCCACCCACCCACTCACCCACCCACTCACCCCCACTCACCCACCCACTCACCCCACCCCACTCACCCACCCCACCCACTCACCCACCCACCCACCCACTCACCCACCCACCCCACCACCCACCCACCACCACTCACCCACCCACTCACCCACCCACCCACCCACCCACTCACTCACTCACACCACCCACACCACCCACCACCACTCACCCACCCACCCACCACTCACCCACACCACTCACCCACTCACCCCACTCACCCACTCATTCACTCACTCACTCACTCACCCACCCACCCACTCATTCACTCACCCACCCACTCAACCACCCACCCACCCACTCACTCACCCACTCACTCACCCACTCACTCACCCACTAACTCACCCACTCACCCACCCACTCACCCACTCACTCACTCACCCACTCACTCACCCAGTCACCCAACCCACTCACTCACTCACCCACTCACCCACCCACCCACTCACTCACTCACTCACTCCCTCACTCACTCACCCACTCACTCACCCACTCACTCACCCACTCATCCACTCACTCACTCACCCACTCACCCACCAACTCACCCACCCACTCACTCACTCACCCACTCACTCACTCACCCACTCACTCACCCACCAACTCACCCACCCACTCACTCACTCACCCACTCACTCACCCCACTCACTCACCCACTCACTCACCCACTCACCCACTCACCCACCCACTCACCAACCCACTCACCCACTCACCCACCCACCCACTTACTCACCCACTCACCCACCCACCCACCCACTCACCCACCCACCCACCCACTCACCCACCACCCACCCACCACTCACCCCACCCCACCCACTCACTCACTCACCCCACTCACTCACCCACTCATTCACTCACTCACCCACCCACTCATTCACTCACACACTCACTCACCCACTCACTCACCCACTCACCCATTCACTCACCAACTCACTCACCCACTCACTCACCCACTCACTCACCCACTCACTCACCCACTCACTCACCCACCCACCCACCCACTCACCCACTCACCCACCCACTCACCACCCACTCACCCACCCACTCACCCACCCACTCAACCATCCACCCACTCACTCACCCACTCACTCACCCACTCACTCACCCACTCACTCACCCACTAACTCACCCACTCACCCACCCACTCACCCACTCACTGACTCACCCAGTCACCCAACCCACTCACTCACCCACTCACTCACTCACCCACTCACCCACCCACCCACTCACCCATCCACTCACCCACTCACTCCCTCACTCACTCACCCACTCACTCACCCACTCACTCACCCACTCACCCACCAACTCACCCCCCACCACTCACTCACTCCCCACTCACTCACCCACATCACTCACCAACTCACCCCACCCACTCACTCACTCACCCACTCACTCACCCGCCCACTCACCCAACCACTCACCCCCTCACCCACTCACCCACCAACTTACTCACCCACTCACCCACTCACTCACCCACCCACCCACCCACCCACCCACTCACCCACCCACTCACTCACCCACCCACCCACCCACTCACTCACTCACTCACTCACCCACTCACTCTCACTCACTCACCCACTCATCACTCACTCACTCACTCACCCACCCACCCACCCACTCATTCACTCACCCACCCACTCAAACCACCCACCCACCCACTCACTCACCCACTCACCAACCACTCACCCACTCACCCACCAACTTACTCACCCACTCACCCACTCACCCACCCACCCACTCACCCACCCACCCACCCACTCACCCACCCACTCACCCACCCACTCACTCACCACACTCACTCACTCACTCACCCACTCATTCACCCACCCACCCACTCACCCACCCACCCACCCACTCACTCACTCACTCACCCACTCATTCACCCACCCACCCACTCACTCACCCACTCACTCACCCACTCACTCACCCACTCACTCACCCACTCACTCACCCACTAACTCACCCACTACTCACTCACCCACTCACTCACCCACTCCACCCACTCACTCACCCCCACTCACCCACCAACTCACCCACCCACTCACTCACTCACTCACCCACTCACTCACCCACTCACTCACCCACCACTCACCCACCCACTCACTCACTCACCCACTCACTCACTCACTCACCCACTCACCCACCCACTCACCCCACCCACTCACCCACCAACCCATTACTCACCCACTCACCCACCCACCCACCCACCCACTCACCCACCCACTCACCACCCACCCACCCACCCACCCACTCACTCACCTCACCCACTCACTCACCCACTCATTCACTTCACTCACTCACTCACCCCACCCACCCACTCATTCACTCACTCACTCACTCACTCACTCACCCACTCACCCACCCAATCACTCACCCACTCACTCACTCACTCACCACTCACCCACCCACCCACTCACCCACCCACTCACCCACTCACTCACCCACTCACTCACCCAGTCACCCACCCAACTCACTCACCCACTCACTCACTCACCTACTCACCCACTCACCCACCCACTCACTCACTCACTCACCCACTCACTAACCCACTCACTCACTCACCCACTCACCCACTCACTCACCCACTCACCCACCCACACACCCACCCCACTCACCCACCCACACACTCACTCACTCACACCCTCACTCACTCACTCACCCACTCACTCACCCACTCACTCACCCACTCACCCACTCACACACTCACCCCACTCACCCACCAACTCACCCACCCACTCACTCACTCACCCACTCACTCACACACTCACTCACCCACCCACCCACCCACCCACTCACTCACTCACCCACCCACCCCACCCACCCACTCACCCACCCACCCACCCACTCACCCACTCACCCACCCACTCACCCACCCACCCACCCACCCACTCACCCACCCACCCACTCACCCACCCACCCACACACACCACCCACCCACCCACTCACCCACCCACTCACCCACCCACCCACTCACCCACCCACCCACCCACCCACTCACTCACCCACCCACCCACCCACCCACCCACCCACTCACCCACTCACCCACCCACTCACCCACCCACTCACCCACCCACCCACACACCCACCCACCCACTCACCCCACCCACCCACTCACCCACCCACCCACACACCCACCCACCCACCCCACCCACCCACCCACCCACTCACCCACCCACTCACCCACCCACCCACCCCACCCACCCACTCACTCACCCACCCACCCACCCACCCACTCACCCACCCACTCACCCACCCACTCACCCACTCACCCACTCACCCACTCACCCACTCACCCACCCACCCACTCACCCACCCACCCACCCACCCACCCACCACTCACTCACACACCCACCCACCACCCACCCACTCACCCACCCCACCCACTCACCCACCCACCCACCACCCACCCACTCACCCACCCACCCACTCACCCACCCACCCACCCACCCACTCACCCACCCACCCACCCACCCACCCACTCACCCACCCACTCACCCACCCACCCACCCACCCACCCACTCACTCACTCACCCACCCACCCACCCACCCACTCACCCACCCACTCACCCACCCACTCACCACATCACCCACTCATTCACTCACTCACTCACTCACTCACCCACCCACCCACTCATTCACTCACCCACCCACTCAACCACCCACCCACCCACTCACTCACCCACTCACTCACCCACTCACTCACACCCACTCACCCACCCACTCACCCACTCACTCACCCAGTCACCCAACCCACTCACTCACTCACCCACTCACCCACCCACCCACCCACTCACTCACTCACTCCCTCACTCACTCACCCACTCACTCACCCACTCACTCACCCACTCATCCACTCACTCACTCACCCACTCACCCACCAACTCACCCACCCACTCACTCACTCACCCACTCACTCACCCACTCACTCACTCACACCCACCAACTCACCCACCCACTCACTCACTCACCCACTCACTCACCCACTCACTCACCCACCCACTCACTCACCCACTCACCCACTCACCCACCCACTCACCAACCCACTCACCCACTCACCACCCACCCACCCACTTACTCACCCACTCACCCACCCACCCACCCACTCACCCACCCACCCACCCACTCACCCACCCACCCACCCACTCACCCACCCACTCACTCACCCACTCACTCACCCACTCATTCACTCACTCACCCACCCACTCATTCACTCACACACTCACTCACCCACTCACTCACCCACTCACCCATTCACTCACCAACTCACTCACCCACTCACTCACCCACTCACTCACCCACTCACTCACCCACCCACCCACTCACCCACTCACCCACTCACCCACCCACTCACCACCCACTCACCCACCCACTCACCCCACCCACTCAACCATCCACCCACTCACTCACCCACTCACTCACCCACTCACTCACCCACTCACTCACCCACTAACTCACCCACTCACCCACCCACTCACCCACTCACTGACTCACCCAGTCACCCAACCCACTCACTCACCCACTCACTCACTCACCCACTCACCCACCCACCCACTCACCCATCCACTCACCCACTCACTCCCTCACTCACTCACCCACTCACTCACCCACTCACTCACCCACTCACCCACCAACTCACCCACCCACTCACTCACTCACTCACCCACTCACTCACCCACTCACTCACCAACTCACCCACCCACTCACTCACTCACCCACTCACTCACCCGCCCACTCACCCACTCACCCACTCACCCAACCACTCACCCACTCACCCACTCACCCACCAACTTACTCACCCACTCACCCACTCACTCACCCACCCACCCACCCACTCACCCACCCACTCACTCACCCACCCACCCACCCACTCACCCACCCACTCACTCACCCACCCACCCACCCACTCACTCACTCACTCACCCACTCACTCACTCACTCACCCACTCATTCACTCACTCACTCACTCACCCACCCACCCACCCACCCACCCACTCATTCACTCACCCACCCACTCAACCACCCACCCACCCACTCACTCACCCACTCACCCAACCACTCACCCACTCACCCACCAACTTACTCACCCACTCACCCACTCACCCACCCACCCACCCACTCACCCACCCACCCACCCACCCACCCACCCACTCACCCACCCACCCACCCACCCACCCACCCACCCACTCACTCACCCACTCACTCACTCACCCACTCATTCACCCACCCACCCACTCACCCACCCACCCACCCACTCACTCACTCACTCACCCACTCATTCACCCACCCACCCACTCACTCACCCACTCACTCACCCACTCACTCACCCACTCACTCACCCACTCACTCACCCACTAACTCACCCACTAACTCACTCACCCACTCACTCACCCACTCACTCACCCACTCACTCACCCACTCACCCACCAACTCACCCACCCACTCACTCACTCACTCACCCACTCACTCACTCACCCACTCACTCACCCACCAACTCACCCACCCACTCACTCACTCACCCACTCACTCACTCACTCACTCACCCACTCACCCACCCACTCACCCACCCACCCATTTACTCACCCACTCACCCACCCACCCACCCACCCACTCACCCACCCACTCACCCACCCACCCACCCACCCACTCACTCACCTCACCCACTCACTCACCCCACTCATTCACTCACTCACTCACTCACCCACCCACCCACTCTTCACTCACTCACTCACTCACTCACCCACTCACCCACCCAATCACTCACCCACTCACTCACTCACTCACCCACTCACCCACCCACCCACTCACCCACCCACTCACCCACTCACTCACCCACTCACTCACCCAGTCACCCACCAACTCACTCACCCACTCACTCACTCACCTACTCACCCACTCACCCACCCACTCACTCACTCACTCACCCACTCACTAACCCACTCACTCACTCACCCACTCACCCACTCACTCACCCACTCACCCACCCACTCACCCACCCACTCACCCACCCACTCACTCACTCACACACTCACTCACCCACTCACTCACCCACTCACTCACCCACTCATCCACTCACTCACTCACCCACTCACCCACCAACTCACCCACCCACTCACTCACTCACCCACTCACTCACACACTCACTCACCCACCAACTCACTCACTCACTCACCCACTCACTCACCCACTCACTCACCCACTCACCCACCCACTCACCCACCCACTCACCCACTCACCCACCCACTTACTCACCCACTCACCCACTCACCCACCCACCCACTCACCCACCCACCCACTCACTCACTCACCCACTCACTCACCCACCCACCCACTCACCCACCCACTCACCCACCCACTCACCCACCCACCCACTCACTCACCCACTCACTCACCCACTCACTCACCCACTCACCCACTCACCCACCCACTCACCCACCCAATCACCCACCCACTCACCCACCCACTCACCCACCCACTCACTCACTCACTCACTCACCCACTCACCCACTCACCCACCCACTTACCCACTCACTCACTCACCCACTCACCCACCCAATCACTCACCCACTCACTCACTCACTCACCCACTCACCCACCCACTCACCCACCCAATCACTCACCCACTCACTCACTCACTCACTCACTCACTCACCCACTCACCCACCCACTCACCCATTCACTCACCAACTCACTCACCCACTCACTCACCCACTCACTCACCCACTCACTCACCCACCCACTCACCCACCCACCCACCCACTCACCCACCCACCCACCCACCCACCCACCCACTCACCCACCCACTCACCACCCACTCACCCACCCAACCACCCACCCACTCACTCACTCACCCACTCACTCACCCACTCACTCACCCACTCACTCACCCACTAACTCACCCACTAACTCACCCACTCACCCACCCACTCACTCACTCACCCACTCACTCACCCAGTCACCCAACCCACTCACTCACCCACTCACTCACTCACCCACCCACCCACTCACCCATCCACTCACCCACTCACTCACTCCCTCACTCACTCACCCACTCACTCAACCACTCACTCACCCACTCACTCACCCACTCATCCACTCACTCACTCACCCACTCACCCACCAACTCACCCACCCACTCACTCACTCACCCACTCACTCACCCACTCACTCACCTACCAACTCACTCACTCACTCACCCACTCACTCACCCACCCACTCACCCACTCACCCACTCACCCAACCACTCACCCACCCACTCACCCACTCACCCACTCACCCACCAACTTACTCACCCACTCACCCACCCACCCACCCACTCACCCACCCACCCACTCACCCACCCACTCACCCACCCACCCACTCACTCACTCACCCACTCACTCACCCACTCACCCACCAACTCACCCACCCACTCACTCACTCACCCACTCACTCACCCACTCACTCACCCACTCACTCACCCACTCACCCACTCACCCACCCACTCACCAACCCACTCACCCACTCACCCACCCACCCACTTACTCACCCACTCACCCACTCACCCACTCACCCACCCACCCACTCACCCACCCACCCACTCACCCACCCACCCACTCACCCACCCACCCACCCACTCACCCACCCACCCACTCACTCACTCACCCACTCACTCACCCACTCATTCACTCACTCACTCACTCACCCACCCACTCATTCACTCACACACTCACCCACCCACTCACTCACCCACTCACCCACCCACTCACTTACCCACTCACTCACCCACTCACTCACCCACTAACTCACCCACTAACTCACCCACTAACTCACCCACTCACTCACCCACTCACCCACCCACTGACCCACTCACTCACTCACCCACTCACTCACCCAGTCACCCAACCCACTCACCCACTCACTCACCCACTCACCCACTCACCCACCCACTCACCCACCCACTCACCCACTCACTCACTCACCCACTCACTCACCCACTCACTCACCCACTCACTCACCCACTCGCTCACCCACTCGCTCACCCACTCACTCACTCACTCACCCACTCACTCACCCACTCACTCACCCACCAACTCACCCACCCACTCACTCACTCACTCACCCACTCACTCACCCACTCACCCACTCACTCACCCACTCACCCACCCACTCAACCACTCACCCACCCACTTACTCACCCACTCACCCACTCACCCACCCACTCACCCACCCACCCACCCACTCACTCACTCACTCACCCACTCACTCACCCACTCATTCACTCACTCACTCACCCACCCACTCATTCACTCACTCACTCACCCACTCACCCACCCACTTACGCACTCACCCACCCAATCACTCACCCACTCACCCACTCACTCACTCACCCACTCACTCACCCACTCACCCACTCACTCACCCACTCACCCACCCACCCACCCACTCACCCACCCACTCACTCACCCACTCACTCACCCACTCACTCACCCACCCACCCACCCACCCACCCACCCACCCACTCACCCACCCACCCACTCACCCACCCACTCACCACCCACTCACCCACCCACTCAACCACCCACTCACTCACCCACTCACTCACCCACTAACTCACCCACCCACTCACTCACCCACTCACTCACCCACTCACTCACCCACTAACTCACCCACTAACTCACCCACTAACTCACCCACTCACTCACCCACTGACCCACTCACTCACTCACCCAGTCACCCAACCCACTCACCCACCCACTCACCCACCCACCCACTCACTCACTCACTCACTCCCTCACTCACTCACTCACCCACTCACTCACCCACTCACTCACCCACTCGCTCACCCACTCACCCACCAACTCACCCACCAACTCACCCACCCACTCACTCACTCACTCACCCACTCACTCACTCACTCACCCACAAACTCACCCACCCACTCACTCACTCACTCACTCACCCACTCACTCACCCACTCACCCACCAACTCACCCACCCACTCACCCACTCACCCACTCACCCACCCACCCACCCACTCACCCACCCACTCACCCACCCACTCACTCACCCACTCACTCACCCACTCATTCACTCACTCACTCACTCACTCACTCACCCACCCACTCACTCACTCACTCACTCACCCACTCACTCACCCACTCACCCACCCACTCACCCACCCACTTACCCACTCACCCACTCACTCACCCACTCACTCACCCACTCACTCACCCACTCACTCACCCACTCACTCACCCACTCACCCACCCACTGACCCACTCACTCACTCACCCTCTCACTCACCCAGTCACCCAACCCACTCACCCACCCACTCACCCACCCACCCACCCACCCACCCACTCACTCACTCACTCACTCACTCCCTCACTCACTCACTCACTCACTCACTCACCCACTCACTCACCCACTCACTCACCCACCAACTCATCCACTCACTCACCCACCAACTCATCCACTCACTCACTCACCCACTCACCCACCAACTCACCCACCAACTCACCCACCAACTCACCCACCCACTCACTCACTCACTCACCCACTCACTCACCCACTCACTCACCCACAAACTCACCCACCCACTCACTCACTCACTCACTCACCCACTCACTCACCCACTCACTCACCCACTCACCCACTCACCCACCAACTCACCCACCCACTCACCCACTCACCCACTCACCCACCCACTTACTCACCCACTCACACACCCACCCACCCACTCACCCACCCACTCACCCACCCACCCACCCACTCACTCACTCACTCACTCACCCACTCATTCACTCACTCACTCACTCACTCACCCACCCACTCACCCACTCACCCAACCACTCACCCACCCACTTACCCACTCACCCACTCACCCACCCAATCACTCACCCACTTACCCACCCACTCACCCACTCACTCACCGACTCACTCACCCAGTCACCCACCAACTCACTCACCCACTCACTCACTCACCCACCCACTCACCCACCCACTCACTCACTCACCCACTCACTCACTCACTCACCCACTCACCCACTCACCCACCCACTCACCCACCCACTCACTCACTCACTCCCTCACTCACTCACTCACCCAATCACTCACCCACTCATCCACTCACTCACTCACCCACTCACCCACCAACTCACCCACCCAATCACTCACTCACCCACTCACTCACCCACCCACTCACCCACCAACTCACCCACCCACTCACCCACCCACTCACCCACCCACTCACCCACCCACTCACCCACTCACCCACCCACCCACCCACTCACTGACCCACCCACCCACTCACCCACCCACTCACCCACCCACCCACCCACTCACTCACCCACTCACTCACTCACTCACTCACTCACCCACTCACTCACTCACTCACTCACTCACCCACCCACTCATTCACTCACTCACTCACCCACTCACTCACCCACTCACCCACCCACTTACCCACTCACCCACTCACCCACCCAATCACTCACCCACTCACTCACCCACTCACTCACCCACTCACCCACCCACTCACCCACCCAATCACCCACTCACTCACCCACTCACTCACCCAGTCACCCACCAACTCACTCACCCACTCACTCACTCACCCACTCACTCACTCACCCACTCACTCACTCACTCACCCACCCACCCACTCAGCGCCTTTCCGACAGACCTGTTCTTCACCTGAGGACGGCTGCTTGCGTTGTGGCCGAAACGTCGTGAGAATTGTATTTTATTATGTTGTATTTTTCTTATTTCCCTTCTACGTGACTTTACCGAAAGAACCAAGAAGAAGAACTGTACGTAATATTTTATCATCGAAGCGCGTTTTATATAGGACAGCCTCACTCAGTCTCAAGACTCCTTTTCAGGAGGTTCCTGCAGATCTTTTGCAGAATGGGAGCAGTGCTGGTGCTGATATGTGTGATCCTAAGTTGCGGAATTTGTCAGGTAAATATTTCAGGATTGGAATGTTTTGGCCAATACATTGTGTGGTTATTTTTGTAGCGATGGGATGAAACTGGGATACCCATATGCCCACACACACACACACTCTCACTCCCTCACGTTCTTCAGAACTGGGGAAGAATATAGAAACTACACACAGGAAGGTGCACGAATCAGGAATCAAACCCAGGACCTTCCTGCTGTGAGACACGAGTGTTGCCGTTATGCTTACACCCTGCCACGTAAAGTTGTGATGCCACACTGGCTTATTTGGCTATTGATGTGTTTTTGTTGTTACAGTACTGAGGCCCGTGCATAGATAATCATCAGTTTGTAGAAAGTCTGGCAGACTAGGATTGAACAATTATTGTTACCATCATGTGAGAAAAGAGATCAAAGTAAATATTGGAGTTCTAGTTAACTCCAAACTCTAGCTTCCAAAAGAGCGACTGCTAGGCTCTACATTATCACTCTCACTGTACCAGTCATTCAGCTGCTAATCAGAAGAAAAATACATATCCCCCCCATGCAACATGGCCACCTTGACATCATCCATGCAACATAGTCGACATGACATCACCCCTGCAACATGGCCACTGTTACGTCTCACATGACTATTATTACCTTTGGGTGATCTTCTCCGGATGGAGGCAGTAACCACAGTGTCGCAAGACCCGCCATTGCTTCCACCTTCAGCGTTGCTCATCTACACAAAGACAAAGGTTCCCCACATAGGATTCAACAAGGTGTTGAGTTAAGTGCAGTAGGTGAGTACTGAGCAAGCACCGATGATATCTGGGCTCCACATTCAGGAGGGTCCTGCTGATAGTTCAAAGTTAATGTGCAAGTTTATTGATGGGCTATGTGATATATTGGTGTGGCTGAGGACTGCTTTGTTGTTGTTTTTGCTGCCTTTCCCAATATTAAATCTTGACTTAAAGCTTTCGTGACTGCAGGAATTCATAATCTTTGGGTCTTTCCGTAAAGTCACGTAGATAGGTTCAAATTAAAAGAAAAAACGTGACGTTTCGATCACAACACAAGCGATCGTCATCAGGAAGAAAACAGAGGGGGAAAGCTTCTAAAAACAGACTTCTTTAAAAGTTCAAAATGGGTGCAAGCCCAAGGGTCATAAACGAAGTGGGCGGGGCTAGTGATGTTAATATGAGAAATTAGCATGTTAATGTAAGATCGGAGAGTGGCCTCCACGGCGAGCATGCTGAGGTGGCTATGTTAATGTGAGAGATTAGCATGTGAATGTAAGATCGCAGAGCCGACGGTACGTGGCTACACCCATTTTAAACCTTTAAAACAGTCTGCTTTGAGCAGTTTTCCCCCTCTGTTTTCCTCCTGATGACGATCGCTTGTGTTATGATTAAAACGTCGTCATTTTTTGTTAATTTATTTTTAATTTGAACCTATCTACGTGACTTTACCGAAAGACCTAAAGAATATGGTTTCCCAATATTGATAAATAAGACTTGTATAATTAATTATTGATTGAAAGTTACTGACTTGCTTTCCATTTTTCTACTTTGCATTCCTATTTCATATTGTTTGCTGTTGTAACTTGCTGACCCTCCCATACTGGACATCTGTGAAAACAAGCTTCGTAGGTCATTGGATTCTTACAGTCTAAATAAAGATTCTGATTCTGATGTCAAATCTCAGCATTGGGATGTTTGTCTGATATCAAGATGCTACACCTGGATTTACATTGAGACAGAAAGAGGAACACTTGGATTGGAAGACACACAGGTTAATGGGATCATTCAAAATGTTAAGAAAACTGAGTGGGGCTGGGCCAGGACACGCCACGGCCAGAAGGGGGATGGTGATGGTTGATTGGTTGATCGTTAAGAATAATAACGAAGTGACAGCCAATAACGGAGTGGCAGGAACGCATCTGAGAAAACGTCCGCCATCGAGATGGCGCTATGAAATAGTATCATAGAATGCAGAGCATGCGCTGGCCAGATTATTCCATCGCTAGATTGTGAGAGGTGCCAGTGGCTCGATGAGGGAGGCCTTCATCCAACAGTGGATAGATAAGACTGCTCTAAATGTTTATACATAGACAGGCAGGTACACAGACAGGATCTCAGAAATACATTCTGATAGAAACACACACATACACACGGGTAGGCAAGCAGATGCACACCCAGGTAGACAGCTAGGCAACAGGCACATGGATGGAGAGTGGAGAACACACGTTCACCTCATACTTCACCGCGCGAGTCGAGGGACCCACACTTACTTCCATGGCAGCGACTTGCAGAGCAGCGTTGTGTACAGAGCTCACGTCGTTCCTCGCGTCGTCCGGGTCTGCGTGGAGAGCGGGGGAGAGAGGAGAGGGTCACGCAGAGTCGAGGGTGTGTGACGTAACTGGTTCCCATGTCACAACACGAATCAGGTCACAGCACGGACTCACATCATCAACACCGACTCTGATCAGCACGGTTGGCTATGTACTGTGCGAAAGAAGTTCAACATACATACATATATCACCATAAACCCACATGAATAACATGGGCTTGCCTCATCAATACGGACTCACATCAACACGAACTCACATCATCAGCACGGACTCAGAACATCACCACGAATCCACAGAAACAACATGGACTCACTTCATGACCATGAACCTACGTAAATATCATGGACTCGTATCATCAATACGGACTCATACACTCAACATGAAACCACATCATCAGCAATAACCCACAATCGGCACGAATCCACGTCACCAACACACTCACATCTTCGCCATGAACCCACATCAACACAGACTGACACCCTCACCGCGAACCCACGACACGGACTCACACCCTCACCGCGAACCCACGACACGGACTCACACCCTCACCGCGAACCCACGACACGGACTCACACCCTCACCGCGAACCCACGACACAGACTCACACCCTCACCGCGAACCCACGACACGGACTCACACCCTCACATAATCCTCACCTCGTCGAGTCTCGCTCCGATGGCTTAAGCTGCTGGACGATGTCGTCTCTCCGACCTTCTCGATCGCCGCCTTTCGCCCAAACTGCCAGAGGCACATGGGGGGCGGGGCCAGGAAACCACGCCCTCCGTGACGTGGAAGTCCGGAGCTCCCCTCAGAACCCCCACCCCGATGCCCCCCTCCCTCCACTAACACCTCCACGAAAACAGACCACTACTAACACCACCACTAACAACCCCACCACTAACAACACCACGAACACCACTACTAACAACAACCCCACGACCACACCACCACGAACACACCACCACGAACACACCACCACCACGAACACACCACCACTAACCCACAGCGGGGATCCACTCCTCAGCTGATCTCCACTCGCGGCTGCTGCTGCTGCTCTCCGCACCTCTCTACCGCCGCCCTTCGCACAAACTGCCAGAGGCAAGTGGGGGCGGGGCCAGGAAACCACGCCCTACATGACGTCACTATCTCTCAACTCCTCCCCCCTCCAGCCCCCTCCCCCCATACCCCCTCCCCCGCTTCTACTTCCGCTTCCGCCGGGGCGAGTGGCGCCAACTTGTGAAACGGTTCGCTGTCTGGGCCTCCTCAGGGTCGACTCAGCCTGAAGGTGAGAACCTCGCATGGTGTGGACACCTCAGCAGTGGTGGGGGAGAGACAAAGGCGGTCCACAGCCGCAAGCTTCTAAACAGCTGCTGGGCTCGCGGCATCGGTTCAAGCAGAGCCCGGCTCTGCTGCTGCTGATGAGGCACTGAAGGTGGAAACCGGCCCAGAGTGGCGCTCGAGTTGAGCCATTGCTGCTGATGAGAGGCACTCCCAGACGGCCGTTCGGCTGATGGGATGAGTCAAAGAGACTTTGCTTCATCTCTGCACGGAATGATTTATTGTGGAGGCCAATCGCCTGCTGGCGGAATGGGCCTCCACTAGAGGCCGCTAAAATAGGGTATTTGGTCTATTCTTCCACGCTGATCTACACGTGTTGGAGGTGAGCGTACCCACCCTTTACCCCACCACATGCGGCAGAGGTGCAGGTTCCATTCCATCGCCCACACACCCACCCACCAACTCACCAACTCACCACTCTCACCCATCGACTCACCCACACAGTGACACGCGGAGACACATGGAGACACACAGGGACATAGAGCCTTGACACAGTGGTTGTGTCGGTGGTGTGGGAGTAGCAGGATCAATGTGGTTGTTGTGGTGGTTTTGTTGCTTGTTATGGTTGTGGTGGTTGAGGTTTTAGTTGTGGTTTAGGTGGTTATGTTGGTTATAGTGCTTTTGGTTATGGTTGTGTAGGTGGTGGATATTATAGTTGTGGGGGTTATATTTTTTGTGGCAATAGTTGTGTACGTGGTGGTTGCGGTGGTCATGGATATAGTTGTTATAGTTGAGGTCGTGGTGGTTGTAGTTATAGCTATGGTGGTTATGTTATAGTTTTTGTGGTTATGGTTGTGGTTATACTTGTGATTGTTGTTGGTGGTTGTTGTGGTCAAAGTTGTGATGGTTATGTTATGTTTTTGTGGTTATATTTGTGATGAAGGTGGTTATGTTGGCTGTCATGGTCGTTTATGTATGTGTAGGGAGCGGTAGAGTCGCGGTCAACACGCCGCGCTACAAACCCGTGGACACAAGCTCGATTCCCGCTCACGGCCAACACCAGTGACGATCATCTGAACCAGTCCAGGGCCTCCCCTACGTCGACTCTGCCTCAAATGAGTACCTGTTGCTGTGTGTAATAAACATCGCCACTCGGGAGACAAAGACGGTCGGGTATGGGGCTTTCCACCCACCCGCTTGTGTGCCACACTGCCGGCCTCCATAGGTGCTCGCTAACAGCACTTGCCCCGACAGTCTGTTAAATGCTGTACGGGAGATCTTTTTATTTTGTCTTTGTAGGTGTGTTTAACTTATTTCGCACCGTACGTAGCCACTTGTGCTAACCGGAGGTGTGGTTATAGTTTTAGTGGTTATTTTATGGTTATGGTTGTGATTATATTATGGTTGTGGTTATAGTTGTCCATAGTTTTAGTGCTTAGAATTGTGGTTATATATTATGGTGATAGTTGTGGGTGTGGTTATAATTGTAGTTGTTGGTTTTGGTTACAGTTGTGGTTATATCTGTGGTTCTAGTTGTGGATGAATTTGTGGTTCTAGTTGTGGTTTTAGTTATGGTTGTTGGTTGTGGTGGTTCTACTGGCGCAGATGGTGGGATGGAGGACACCTTCTGGGTCCCCTGCCCATGCGGTTCCAACAGCGATGGCTCCAGCCGGCACTGTCGCCCCTGTGCTATGTGGGTCACAAAACCTTGCCTTGCAGTCATTTTAGGAGCCCTCGCCTTCTCCAAATTCATTTGCAGCGTACATAGCTAACCGGGGGTACATTAAAACCTCGCCACAAAAGCCCTGTTGCTCGTGAGCTTAGCGACTCAAATAAATCAGGTGCTAGGTTTGCGTTATTAATGCTTACAAATCGGGGTCCATAATGATGAATATGGCAGAAGGGTCGAGTTCTATCCATTTAAAACCAAATGTGTTTCTTACTAACCAGATTACAGGCAGTGCGTTCGACACCATTTGGAATGCGCAGTTGCGATGTGCTGTTCCTTTGAAACCATTATCAACACTGAGAAACCCACACAGTGATTTCCTGGATTGAAACAATGCAATGTTTGTTTTCCCATAACACGTTTTTTACACGCAGCATCCAATAGTGGTCACTGTTGGACCAGAACCAGAAACATTACCATCTGCACATGGAGGCAACTTTCAATCATACATTTTTCACAGTTGGGAAAACATGTACGACATTAAGGAGATATTTGCCAGCATATTCTACTTAATCACTGTACGCGATGATGACAAATGTTGCATTTCTCAATCGTCAATAATTGTTGCACCAAGCTCAAAGGAACCCATTCTGGATGTGTCATGACGTTCACTGTATGCACAGGCATTGTCGGAAACTGTTGCCATACTTCAGACAAGACAGCACACATTCAGTTGTCTTTTTAAAACCTGCACCATCTGAAGAACCAAAGTATGACGGTGTTCTTCTGGAGCAATATTTAAAGCAAGTCGGTTGTTACTGCCGCTAACCCTGAGCCCAAGTCCTTGTGGCCTGGCTTCTGGGTGAGTTTGCAGTCTCCGGCCAGCCAGAGAATCAGCAGCCACAGATTTTCGAATAAAACCTTGTTTCGGTTTGATCCACCGAACAATATCCATTGACCACACCACTAGTAAAGCAATAATGTAACTCTGAACAAAAATGTGAATAAATTAGGACGGTTTATTAAATGCATTGTATCCAAGGAAATATGTACAGCAATAGACAAAATATATACAGAAATAGACTAAAAATATTTACACTAATAGACTAAAAATGTGTATCACGGGGGGAGGGTGGGTGGTGTGGTGATAGCATTCGTGGTTTACACAAATGTACGACCACCACCACTACCACCCCTACGGCGGAGGAGTGAGCGTATTGCTCTCCCCACACGAGCCATGCACCCTCGCTTCTTATTCATTTCCTTCATCTCCTTTTCCTCCTCCAACTTCTCAAACACCTGCACCATCATCTCCTCCACTACCATATTTCCCCCCTTATCCGGCTCCTCCGTCTCCTCCGGCTTCTCCTCCTCCGGCTCCTCCTCCTCCGGCTCCTCTTCCGCCGTCTCCTCCGTCTCCTCTTCCTCCTCCACGTCCGTCACCTCATTCTCTAACTTCTCAATTTCCTGCACCATCATCTCCTCCACCACCATCTTCTCTTCCTCCACCATATTTGCCCCCGTATCCATCTCCTCCTCTGTCTCCTCCTCTGTCTCCTGATCCTGTTCCTCCGTTTTCTCTTCCTCCTCCACCTCAGTCTTTTGGTGTCCCTCATTTTCCACCACAACCTCTGTTTCCTCTTCAGAGGTCTGGGCAAGTGAGGTGGGCTGCACCGGTTTCACTCTGTGAAGACGCACGACACGACTCCACCTTTTGCTATGACAGAGATTGCAGTCACCTCCCCATCTCCCGTTGGTGTGGCAGATTAAACCGAGCTTAATAACAATGAAAAAAATTGAGTACGTTTCATGTCAGAGCTGTCATTCTGATGGGACAAGATTATCACGAAGGAATGTGCCACTGTGTCTCATACAGTCTGCTGTAGTGTCACAGTAGCAGGCAGCATTGCTTTGTAAATACAACTAAGTCATTTGTCATGATTTCTTTTTGTTTTCATGATATATTCTAATTGGGGCAAATATGACCCCTGGCACACAATGGCCTACTCGTTTTGAACGAACTTAGGGGAGATCTTCAACATCCACTGCAAAGGAGAGGGTGCATCATGTATTGACATCCTGTCATGGCAGTAATAACCATCAAGAGTGCTGCCGCTGGGCCGCATCACCCATGCACGATTGTTGTAAAAATATCTGAAGGTGATTTGTGTTAGATAAAGCTGGCCATCTTGACTTCGATGGCATCTCAGAGTGCTTTACAACGCAATGAGGCACTTACATATCACATCTCGCACCTCAACGCATTTTACGGTGAATGAAGGGTTAGATGGTGAAGATTTGGCCGCATGGTTATGTGGGCTCACCCACAAACCAATTATGGAAAATAAATCGGTCTACAGATGAGTGTACACGTGGGGTAGGCTGGAATGCACTTGTGTTCTCCCCCCGTTCTGCATGGGTTTCCTCTGGGTTCAGCAGCTTCTTCCCCGAAACTGAACCCACAAATACAATACCACTGGTCTTGGATCAAAATCGACCTCTAAAGCACTCAATTGGGATCATACACAGCAACTTTGTTCCCTACTGTGAACAAAACTTGGCAGGGCCCTCTTGAATATTTTGTCTTGAGACTCAATGATGTTCATTCTGGATAAACAAGCATAGTAATAATGATAAAAAAATAATAAACACATACACAGGACACATGCAGAGTTGCTTACCGTGGCTCAGCGGCTCCAGACTTTGCATCGTATTCTCCGGAGCCCTCTTTTCTGGATCTCAGCGCTATCAGGCCCTGCACACTGCTAGCAGCGGTGGTGGTAGCAGTGGTAATGGTGGTGCTGGTTGTGGCCGTGGCTGCCCCTTGATCATGGACCTCGGCCATGCCCTGAAGCCAACTGTGTGCGAGCGCCTGAGTGGGAGTCATCCGAAGATTTGGATCCCATCTGTTGAGAGGCACGCGGGGGCACACGTGGTGAGAGGCACGTTTCAAGGATTTACGTTTCTTCCCTTCTTCCACGAGGTCCAGGAATTTTCACCAGCAGCGGGGAGTACTCCACTGCCCAGTAGCCTAAAAATGCACTTAGCCTGCCACTGCCCATCTTTCATGGGCCTCCACAGACACCGATCTTGACACTGCTGGTACAGGTCATCGGCAGGTTCACTCAGTTCTACATCCTCCTGTACCACATCAGCTCCACCTCTTGTGATATGGCTCAGCGGTGACGACGTGACCCAGACGTACCACATTCTCCACATGTAGAATTTTGTGATTCAAATTTTGGACTTTCGGATCAGACGAAGAAAAAAATGGGGGCCTATGGGTGTCTCTAACGATTACTTGAAGGAGAGTGACTGTTTTGAGAATCCTTGTGGGGAGGCGTGGGAGAGGGGAATGGGCAGGCGGGAGGTTGTCTTACTGTATCTACTGTAGGCAACAATGGACACAGTCCACCAACTCTGGGCCCAGGAGATGAGTAAGAATGAGAGGGTGGAGCTGGTGATCGATGGAGAGTGATCACCAATAATTTGGAGGAGATTGAGTGATGGGGAATCCTCGTGGGGGGCAGCAGGGGGAAGAGGGAGAGGAGGCAGTTCTTACTGGAGGCAGCGGCTGATAAAGTCCACAAACTCCGTGTCCTGGCTCTTGAGCACAGAGTGTAGTGGGAAGCTCCTCGGTAGGCTGTATGGTTTCTTCCAACCACCTGCAGGGGCCATGCACAGCGGAAGAGAGAGATATACATAGTTACAAACCACATCACCCACCCACTCACCCACCTATCCACCCACCCACTCGCCAACCCACTCACCTAACCATCCCCCCACGGCCTACTCAACAACAATAACCGCCATTTGCCACTAAGTGGCAGTGACATCACCATGGCGCTTGTACCAGGCTATGTGCACTTTAAGGCCACCTGAAGTGTCAAAAGCTCACTGGCAGGAGGTCATGGGACAGACTCCGGTACCATGGGTTGACTGATTGAGATGACTGGCTGTGGTAATTAAATTTAAGGTGGAGGGGTTACCAGCCTCTCGCACCCATTGGTCTCAGTGGTGGCTACAAGCCCCATGAGGGGAATTGCATGTTGAAATTGACCTTCCCTCCCTTGGCATTGCTTACCACAGCGTTACCGACCGGCACCACCTTTGAGGTAGGGTGTTGTTTTGCAACTTATCCCCGCCACTCCCTCACACCCACGCACACGCCTAACCATCCATCTACCCATCCACCTACCAACCCTTCTACTCAGAAAAAAAAACATCACTCCGTTGGAATTACGCAATAACAGCCCCAAGCAACCCCTTTTAACTTACCAAAGTATATCAATCCGTAAGGAGCGGCATGTATGAAGTTTCTTGGGGGCACACCCAGCCTCTGCACACGGTTCAGACAAAGACAGAGGTCAATCATAAAGCCTCAGTAGACTGTTGGGGCAAGTGCTGTAAGCAAGTAGCAGCATGTATTGAGGCTGGAACTGTGGCACACGAGGGCATGGTTGATCATATCGCCCCAGGTACGTCACACACCAAACTAGGTACTTATTTGAAGCGGAGTTGATCTAGGAGAGGCCTCGGGACCAGTTCTGATAATTGAACCTCAGGGCGGTACCCCAGGGTACCATAGTTCCCCGGCTCTCGCATAATGTCCGTGATACAGTCATTTTTAGTCTGGTGATGGTCGGCGATGCGGTAATCGACTCATCTCAACGAGCTGTACACAATGCACTCTTAAAAGTTTAATTTTTCGAAAACGGATTTTTTAATGCTAATATTTGGTGTTTCGACATCGCGGAGTAGCACTGATTTCGCATTGATTGGTACCCCAGTCGCGGAGTTAAGTACACCCCTGGAAAAAAAAGTGTCCCAGAAATAAAATATTTAATTGCCTCGGCCATTTTGTATTATTTGGTACCCTGGTGTACCACCATGAGGATCAATTGCTGCTACCAGTGCTGGTGGTGGCAGTGGCCATGAGTGGGAATCAAACTCGGGTCTCTGCTGGGGTTTGTAGCACAGCGCGGTGCACTAACTACTGCACCACACATTCTTTACACAAAGGCAAAGACAAATATCCCCCATATAGCTTTAACATACTTTTGGTCACACACATAGACAAGACAAACACGTGTACACACATGTACAAGACAAAGATCCCCGCTATAACCTAAACAGACATGGGGCAAGTGATGTTAGCGAGGAGCACCTCTGAAGGCTGACACGCCACACGAGGGGGGTGGGTGGCCAACACCACTCCTGGCCGCCTTTTTCTCCCTAGTGGTGATGTTTACACTGCACCAGGTACTCATTGGAGTCTGAGTCGATCTAGGGGAGGCCCACGACTGGTTCAGATAATCGTCACGTGTTGGCTGAGAGCCAGAATAGAACTTGGGTCTCCAGGTTCGTAGCGCACCGTGTTAACCGCTACACTACCGTGTACACACATGTTCAAGATACACATGTGTGGGGGTCGCTAGCCCCCGAGATCCCTCCCTCGATAATACTAACGGCCGGACTAACATCATCAATCGCCCCCCCGCTGCTAAGCGAACCGCCGCTAGGCTCCTCACCCATGGTGTGGGAGCCGTCACCCGAGGATTCCCCTCCACCGCGGGTCCGCGTAGCAGGCATGGTTAACCACGTACGCGCACACCCACACACAGCTCTGCACGGCACTCACCCAACACTGACCACTCACGTTAGGATCGCGCACCTGTGTTACACACGTCGTGAACGTGCGCGCACACCCATACAGCTCCACACGCGATACCCACTCTTGCGCTGCTCTGCGCCGCGCTGGCCGCTCACGTTACGATCGCGCACCTGGGGTACGCCGATTACGCACGCCGAGAGCTTACGCAAGTAACGAGCGCACGCAAGCGGGGCACACGCCGACACGACGACTCGTCCCCTCCCCCACTCGCGCGTGCACGTCAACACAAATATCGTACAAGGACGATTCTCCTCTCACACGGCTGCGTAGTCACGCCAACACACAAAAGTGCTCTCCCCGGGCGTTAACGCACACACCTCCGTACCCGCACAATCGTACAGAGACCACGGCCTTTATGCATACAACGACCACACACTCGCGAATGCAGTGCACGCTAATACCACGTTCCAAAAACACCCAACAACACGGTTTTGTTACTACGCTCGAGATTTTATTAGCCCTTGCTAACCAACCGAGCCACCCGTGTGTGTGTGCGGGCCAGCAAGGCGCTTCTAACCCACACTCTGGTGCCGTGTAGCCCTATTCTATGCTGCGCTCTCTGCTAAACCGCTTTCCTACTCGTCCTTACCCCGAACTAACCCTCTCCTACGGATCCTACTCTCCGCTCTGAGGTGTTGTAAGGCGCGCAACACGATACCGTCTGTAGTCCTTGGTGACCTTGCGGCGCTCAGATCGTCCTGCAGACAATCTAGCGGCTCGCCCGATGACTCCTTCGTCGCTGACCCCGTGTCCAAACTCCAGAAGAAGAGACTTCCCTACTGCCCCTGCGTTTTCTTTTAAACTATTCACATCAAAGGCTAGGCGCCCCCGTCCCGACCGCTTTGGTCTCTCGACCAATCCTGAGCCTAGGATTTCCCGCTCTTTTGCGATCCCGCCGGCCTTTGAACTTTCGACCAATCAGTCGTCCCGGGTCCTGATCCCAGCTATCTGCCTTGCTGACCCGTGTTTGTGTTTGTATGCGTTTCTAACTGCGGGGCTCTCTGAGCTCGCCGTGGTCGTGCGATCTCAAATCCGCCCACGGCGCCGCAGTGTTACTTGGCCTGGGAAGGGTCCTGTCCAATTCCCTGGCCCTGAGAAACCGTGGGGTAACCCCCCTAGGGGGCCCTCGGGTGAAAACTCAGGGTAGGTGACCCGACCACGAGGCCCTACGTGGGTGCGTGTTTATGTGGGGGGGGTGATGGGGGGCAGTGCGGCGGTGGAAGCCGGGCGGCTCCCTGGCTCGGCCGAGCGGCCCCGTCGCTGTGGCACCACATAGCCCCCCGGGGTGCCAGTCCCCGTCCCGGGTTGACTGGAGCACCTCGCCTGGGTTGCCCCCACGAGGTATCGCCGCGGGGTCCGCGTGATTCACCCGGCCCTTGTGGCTGGCCTCGGGGGTGGCGGCTCCGTCTCCTGGGGCTCTGGCGGTGGTCTCCTCCTCCATTCCAACGGCTCCCCTCGGTCTCTGGCACCTGCGGGCTGGGGAACAAACTCAGAGGCGGTGGGGTTTAAGGGTCGCCGTCCTCGTCGCCCCCGGCCCCGCCCGGGGCCCCTCGGAGCCCGGGGCTCCGTGGGGCCCATATTCTGCGCGAGGCCCCCGGGCACGGGGGGTGGGGGGACCCCGGGGTTTCGGGGTACTTGGACGGCGGGGCTCCCCCCCTCGGGGGCTGCTCGCCACGGCTTCAGTCGGCGGATGTTGACCACCATCTCCCGGCCCCTCTCTCCTCCCTGAATCAGCACCGTCCATGGTGAGATCTGCCGTCTCACAATCCAGGGTCCTCGCCAGTAGGTGGTCAGCTTCCCCACCTGTCCGGCACCGACGCGGGGAGTGTACAGCCACACCTCGGAGCCCGCAGTGTAGAAGGGGGGCTCCATACGGGGTCGGGCGCCCTGCTCTTGTCGCTGGTGCGCGGCCTCTCCGTGCGGGTAGGCTCGGCCCCTGGCCCCTCGCAGGGTCTCCAGCAAGTGCTCCACGGGGTGGCTCCCTTCCTCCCGTTGCGGCGGAGGGACACCGAACAGCAGATCTGCGGGCAGGCGAGACTCGCGACCAAACATCATTAGGAACGGGGTCTGTCCTGTAGATGTGTGAACGGCGGTGGTGTAGGCGAACAGGGCATAGGGGAGGTGTTCGTCCCAGTCCTGTTGATTCGCGGCCGCCATGCGTTTAAGCTTCCCGGCCAGAGTCTGGTTCATCCTCTCTACCATCCCGTTCGCCTGGGGGTGATATGCCGTGGTTCGGTCCTTCTGGATCCCGAACTCTCGGCACAGCGCCTGGAATAGTTCGGCCTCGAATTCACTACCCTGGTCGGTAATGACTCGTTCGGGGATCCCGCACTTAAGTACGTAGTTTTCCACGAAGGCCCGGGCCACTACGAGGGCTGTTTTATCCGGGATAGCCACCGCCACGGGGTAGCGGGTGAAGTACTCCACCGCTACAAGAATATATCGGTTGCCCCGGTGGGATCGTGGAAAGGGCCCCTGCAGGTCGATTCCGACCAACTGATTCGTCCGACTGACTCGGAACGGCCTCAGGGGTACCTGGTACCTCGCCGGCTTTTGCCCACACTGCTGACAGGCCCGGCAGCCCTGCACCCAGGCGGCCACATCTTGCGCCAATTTAGGCCAGAGATACTGGCGACGCAGAGTCTCCCGGGTGCGCCGTTCCCCATCATGGCCCCCGAGCGGGTGGTCGTGTACCAGCCGTAGTAGTTGGGGTCGCACATGGGCGGGAACGCAGATGCACCCCGGCTGCCCAGCGTCGGCCAGTTCCCTCACCACCCCGTTTTCTACACACAACCGGGCATACAAACCGCTCCAGGGCCCTGGTAGTGCATCCTTCCTCTCTCGCAGTGCCGCCTCCACTGCCGCCAGATCCGGATCCCGCTGCTGGGTTTGTCGCAGCTGCTCGTCGTCCAAGCCCGGGAAGGCGCAGCCGACATCCTCTTGGATCCGCCCGGTTGGGGTGGGATGATCCGTCTGTCCCCAGGCTCCTTCTGCAGGGGTTCCTGCGGCGCACACTGCACTCTCTCTCGGGGGGGGGAGTTTAGTTTCCGCGCGCTCCTTGGGTTCTGCTGTCTGGCGGCAGCGTCCCCCCGTGAAGCACGGGCAGGCGTCTCCCTCCCTCGTCTCAGCGCGCACCGCGGGCCGTCTTGACAAGGCGTCCGCGTTCGCGTGTGTTCGCCCCGCTCGGTACTCGATCTGCAGGTTGTACTCCTGCAGCTGCGCCAGCCATCGAGCCATCTGCCCCCGCGGTTCCTTGAATGTAAGGAGGAACTGCAGTGCATAATGATCGGTGCGCACACGACATTTCCTGCCGTACAAGTACGGTCGGAACTGTTTACACGCGAAAATTACAGCATACAGTTCCTGACGGGTTACACAATAGTTCAGTTCGGCCCCGCTCAGGGTCCGACTGGCGTACGCGATGACCCGCTCCGTCCCACCCTGCACTTGCGACAGCACCGCGCCCAGCCCACTGCTGCAGGCGTCAGTGTCCAAAATAAAATCGGTGGTGAAATCTGGGAAAGCCAAGGTGGGGGTGTGGGTGAGGTGGTCTTTGAGTGTGGTGAAAGCCGTCTGGCAGGCCTCCGACCACTGATAGGGGTTCTTAGGGGAGGTGAGTTGGGTGAGGGGGCGTGTAATCTCACTGAATCCCTTTACAAATCGACGGTAATAAGTGGCGAGTCCCAAGAATGACCTGATCTCCGTCAGGTTCCTCGGCCGCGGCCAATCCACTACGGCACGCACCTTCTCGGGATCGGTGCTCACCCCTGCCTCGCTGACTCGGTGTCCGAGGTACCCCACCTCGCGTTGCGCAATGTAACACTTACGTGGCTTGAGCTTGAGATGGGCTGCTCGCAGTCGCTGGAATACTTCCCGCAGCCTGGACCAGTGTTCGGACAGCGACCTACTGAACACTATTACGTCGTCCAGGTAAATCAGGCACTGTTCCCACTGCAAGCCCCGCATCACCAACTCCATCAACCGCTGGAACGTCGCGGGCGCGTTAGTGAGTCCGAACGGCAACACTCGAAACTCAAACAGGCCCATCGGGGTGGTGAATGCTGTTTTTGGCCGATCCTCCTCCGTCATCTCCACCTGCCAGTAACCGGACGCCAGATCGAGGGTGGAAAAATACCGCGCTCCTGCGAGACTGTCGAAGGTGTCGTCGATGCGTGGGATGGGAAAAGCGTCGCCGAGGGTGACTGCGTTCAATTTTCGGTAATCAACGCAGAACCGAGTCGATCCGTCCTTTTTCGTTACCAGTACCACCGGGGCAGACCAAGGGCTCGCGGAGGGCTGGATTATGTTATCGCGTAGCATATCCGTGACTGCCTCTTTGATCTGGGTCCGTTCAGGCGCGCCCACTCGGTATGCGGGGAGTTTGATGGGTCGGGCTGCACCTGTGTCAATTTGGTGCTTGACCAGGTCGGTCCGGCCCACGTCCGAATCGTGCTCACTGAACACGTCGGCGTACTCCCGCAATAACCCGCGCAGCTGATCGGCCTCCCCCTTAGGTAAGGCTGCCCAAGGCACATGTAACGCATCCTGCAGGGGAACAATCTCGGCTCGGGGGGTCGGGCCGACCCGCCAGGCCAGATCCTGGCTGTCCTCGGGGCGGCCAGGGTCCTCCGCCCAGAGTGCGAACACCGAGTCGTTCGAGTGGCGAGCGTGCAGGGGGTGTACGGTGGCTACCGGGGTGCGTCGTCGTATCATTGCCGGGGTACTGTGTGGGTTAAACACACGTATAAACAGCCGGCCCCCATCTGCGTTTACCAGTGTGGCTGACCCTACCACCCCGTATCGCGATGCCAACTCCGGGTGAGGAGTCAGCATTACCTCGCCCGATGGTCGGTGGGTTGGGTCGGTGGAGAGGGTTGCCACTGGCACCAGCATCTCGGCGAGAGGCCCGATGGTGACGGCCGACACCAGCGTAGCGGCCACGGGTGTGAAGCGTGGGCGATTCGGCTCCTGTCCTAGGAACGGAATCCGCTCCCCGCTGCCCTCCACCGTAGCGCATCGTTGCCGGGGCTGTACGTTAAGTCCCAACTTTTCCAGGAGGTCCGTTCCTGCAATGCACTCGTGGCACAACACACTCGAAACGTAGAATTCCTGTGTGCACACCTGGTTTCCTAGACGGACCTCGAGGGAGACCTTCCCCAGCAACCCCATCCCGGCTCCGCTTGCCGTGTGCAGCGCGCGATCCGGCGCCTGCAGGCAGCCCATGTCCACCCCGAGCATGCTGCAGTGCGCGGCGCTCATGAGAGAGGCCACGGCGCCCGTGTCCAACAGGATCCGGGTGCGCTGCCCGTTCACCTGGCCTTCCACCAGCGACGTGGCTCCCGTTATCCCTGCCACCAGCTCCCGCAGCCAATCGCCCGAGGTCCCTGCGCCCTTGGGTGTTGTCGTTGTAACCTGTTTATGGATCACTCGCTCGCCATTATTATTACAGCTGGTTTGGGTCGGGTCTACGTCGATTTCATCCCCCGGTGGTCCCCTCTCTAGGGGGGGCTTAGTGTTTGACCTATGCATCGGCCTCGCACGGGCGAGCTGAGGGCAGTCCCTCATGAGATGCCCTCGACGGTCGCACACATAACACGTCCTGGGAGGAGTGGCGGCTCTGTGGCGAACTTTCTGCCCACTCCCTCCTCCCCCCGTGCGCTGTTGCTCATACTCTGCTTCTAGTCGGGCTATCCTTCCAGTTAGCCCTCCTACCGTGGAGTCTAGGTCCCCCATTTCGGATCGGATGGTCTCAACGGAGGATTGCACCTGGGTTACCTGGCCGGCTATATCTCCCATGCCGGTCTGTAACCCAGCTACCCAACCCGGGGTTGTCTCGCGGGACACTGGAGGTTCTCTTTCCCGGCCCCTTACCGTCCTCGCGAGCTCCTGTTCCTCCTCCTCGTCTTCCGAGAGCAGGCTCGCAATGGCGCGCTCTCGTCCCAGCCCCCGGAGCTGCGCGCGTTCGCTGTGAATTCTTTCACACTTACGTGCGCGCTCGACAAGGGTGTTAAAGGGAAGACGTGGGCAGCTCATGTTTGGCTGCCACCACGCCGTGCGAGACAGGTACCGCTGGATTTTCTCGGCAGCCAGTTCCTCAATAACCTCAGTTGCGTACCCCGGGCGTGCGATCTTTGTTAACTCGCGCACATCATCGGCGTAATCACGGAGATCTTCGCCAGGTTGGCGACGGCGCGCCTCTAAGGCCGATTTTGCTTCCTCCTCGTCACGTGTGCCAAAACGCTGATCGAGTCGGCGCATCAGCTCCTCTAGCTGTGTCTGTGCGCTCGCGGGTAACGCTTCTACAAAATCGGCTGCCCGCCCATCAAGATTCATATTAAGTTGACGTACTGCCTGCGCGTCCGTCCATCCATTAATTTCCTTGGCCCCTAAGAGATTGCGGGCGAATGCCTTCCACGAAGGGGCCCCCCGGCCGGTAAATATCAGTCTTATTTTAGCGTGAGGTAACGCGGGGGTCCGTACCGCTTCCGACACCAATTTGTGGGGGTCGCTAGCCCCCGAGATCCCTCCCTCGATAATACTAACGGCCGGACTAACATCATCAATCGCCCCCCCGCTGCTAAGCGAACCGCCGCTAGGCTCCTCACCCATGGTGTGGGAGCCGTCACCCGAGGATTCCCCTCCACCGCGGGTCCGCGTAGCAGGCATGGTTAACCACGTACGCGCACACCCACACACAGCTCTGCACGGCACTCACCCAACACTGACCACTCACGTTAGGATCGCGCACCTGTGTTACACACGTCGTGAACGTGCGCGCACACCCATACAGCTCCACACGCGATACCCACTCTTGCGCTGCTCTGCGCCGCGCTGGCCGCTCACGTTACGATCGCGCACCTGGGGTACGCCGATTACGCACGCCGAGAGCTTACGCAAGTAACGAGCGCACGCAAGCGGGGCACACGCCGACACGACGACTCGTCCCCTTCCCCACTCGCGCGTGCACGTCAACACAAATATCGTACAAGGACGATTCTCCTCTCACACGGCTGCGTAGTCACGCCAACACACAAAAGTGCTCTCCCCGGGCGTTAACGCACACACCTCCGTACCCGCACAATCGTACAGAGACCACGGCCTTTATGCATACAACGACCACACACTCGCGAATGCAGTGCACGCTAATACCACGTTCCAAAAACACCCAACAACACGGTTTTGTTACTACGCTCGAGATTTTATTAGCCCTTGCTAACCAACCGAGCCACCCGTGTGTGTGTGCGGGCCAGCAAGGCGCTTCTAACCCACACTCTGGTGCCGTGTAGCCCTATTCTATGCTGCGCTCTCTGCTAAACCGCTTTCCTACTCGTCCTTACCCCGAACTAACCCTCTCCTACGGATCCTACTCTCCGCTCTGAGGTGTTGTAAGGCGCGCAACACGATACCGTCTGTAGTCCTTGGTGACCTTGCGGCGCTCAGATCGTCCTGCAGACAATCTAGCGGCTCGCCCGATGACTCCTTCGTCGCTGACCCCGTGTCCAAACTCCAGAAGAAGAGACTTCCCTACTGCCCCTGCGTTTTCTTTTAAACTATTCACATCAAAGGCTAGGCGCCCCCGTCCCGACCGCTTTGGTCTCTCGACCAATCCTGAGCCTAGGATTTCCCGCTCTTTTGCGATCCCGCCGGCCTTTGAACTTTCGACCAATCAGTCGTCCCGGGTCCTGATCCCAGCTATCTGCCTTGCTGACCCGTGTTTGTGTTTGTATGCGTTTCTAACTGCGGGGCTCTCTGAGCTCGCCGTGGTCGTGCGATCTCAAATCCGCCCACGGCGCCGCAGTGTTACTTGGCCTGGGAAGGGTCCTGTCCAATTCCCTGGCCCTGAGAAACCGTGGGGTAACCCCCCTAGGGGGCCCTCGGGTGAAAACTCAGGGTAGGTGACCCGACCACGAGGCCCTACGTGGGTGCGTGTTTATGTGGGGGGGGTGATGGGGGGCAGTGCGGCGGTGGAAGCCGGGCGGCTCCCTGGCTCGGCCGAGCGGCCCCGTCGCTGTGGCACCACACATGTACACACACACGCACGTGTAAACACGCACACAGCACACACAGCTATAATTCGCCAAATCACCATACGGCCCCCCTAACCCACGAGCGGACATTGTGCGAAATACCTCCATGCAGGACAGAAGAAAATCGTCTTCGTTGTTGGGCTGGAATAATTGCTTTCCAGTGGCCATCTCTGCTACCATGCAGCCCAGTGACCAAATGTCGGCAGTGCAGGTTAAATCATAGCCCAGCAACATCTCCGGAGCTATGTATGGCAGGGCATCACCGTGTCTGGCTGCACAATCACAACAACAAAAAATACATGCACTGTGCTCGCTTAGCCTTTAACAGCATCGTCATCACACATGCAGTCACATAGATACGCACACACAGATGCTCACACACAGATGCCCACACACAGACACTCACACAAAGACAGACATAGACCCCATCCACAACGGACACACGCAGACACTCAAACACATACACAGACAAACATAGGTATGCACATTTACAACAACTGCCATTCACCACGAAGTGGTGGTGACGTCAACATGGTGCTTGTGCCATGCTAGGTGTACTTGTAAGACGTGAAGTGTCGAAGGCCCACTGGTAGGTGGTCACCGAACAGACCCAGGTGCCATGGGTTGACTGAGATAACTGGCAGATGCACCAACTGTGTTCTCCACTGTGCCACCTCATTACATTTGTAATAAAAGACTTGACCACGATCTCTGGCTCAGTGTCCTTTATTCGGTCCGTACTGCGTTCCCACACGGCTGTCTCTCTTATTCTCTCTGTGCTGGTTCCGATGTCACTCCAGTCCACATCAGCAGCCCCGCTGCTGTTCTTGTCGCTCTTGCAGCCCCACAGCAGCTCCGCTGCTGTACTCTCACACAGCTCCCTTGGCTGTTCCTGCTGCAGCTCTGACAGCCTCGTGCTGTCTCGCCTTCTCGTTGCTCCTGCGACTCTTGGCAGCCACCTCGCTGCCCCTCACACACAGCCTTACTGCCTATCTCTGTCTGCAGCTTTACACCTCCCAGTAGCTCCCTACTGTTCCCAGGGTTGGCTCCCGCTTCTGACGGTGCCCCCTCGGCTCGTACGCCCGCGTGGCCCCACACCTTTCCATTCACACCCCGACTGACTTCTCCTTCCGGTTTACGCGCTTAAGGACCCCCTACCTTTCACCCACGTCACCTGGCTCCGCCTCCTCGTGACGTCACATCCGGAAGGTCGCTTTCGCCCGCATTACACCACCCTCCCCCATAGAAAAAACCCAGCCGACCTCGGCTGAACAACACCAAAGCGTAATGCGGTGAACCGACCTTCCCCCTTAAAGGACACTAAGCATGCAATATAACAACAAGAACAACACACAAGTAACATCGACGAACGTACGAAAGCATGCGATAAATACGACGGCAAGAACAAGAACAATAACAACATACAATCAACGAAACGTAAGCGATTTGGAACGAGTGCGGGTCGCCGGCCCGTCCCGGACGGTCGGCGGCCCACTTGTAGAACGGGGACGCGATGGAACACGAGAAATGACAGGGGGTAATTCCCCTGCTGCGATTGGAAGTCCACCGACATCTCGTGTCCCTGACGAATCAGTCTTGGTCGTATTCCGCGAATGCGCCTGCAGCGGGGTCGGAAGGGTCGCCGGGCTTGAAGGTACCGCAGCCCTGGCAGGCGCCCTCCGAACAGGCCCACTCCTCCCCCGCGGTGTCACGGTCGGCCTGTCTGGAACAGGTACGACAGGCGCTCCAGCAAGATCAATGGACGCAGGCGGGGAAGAGTCAGAGTCAGCAGCAACAGACCCCGGCAAGGCAACATTGGGAGATGACGCATCACGTAGGGGAGCAACATATGGTTTCAACCGCGACGTATGAACAAACCAACGGCGAGAACCAAACTGAACGCGCGCCGACTGTGGATTGGGAACCTCAATGAGGCGCACAGGACCATGCCAAGGTTTGTGCAATTTAGGAGAGGTCCCCGGCCGCACCTGCGGGCAATGGAGCCAGGCCAGGTCTCCCACCTTCCAGGGGCACTCCCCCTCAGACCGCCGAGCATACCGCTCGTTCCGGGCCTGGGCTTTGGCCGTAGCCACGCGGGCGTTTTCCCGCGCCTCCGTAACCCGGCGAACCGTGTCCTGAATGTATTCAGGGAGTGGTTTACGAGGTCCCTTCACCCCAGTACCCAATTGCACATCCACCGGAGGCACGTTTTCCCGACCATACATAAGGTAAAACGGCGAATACCCTGTAGCCGCATGGGGCGTCATCCTGTACGCCGAAAGCACTCCGGGGATGTGCAGATCCCAATCCGATTGCTGTTCACTCACAGTATGGCAAAGCATGGCAGACAATGTCCTGTTCAGCCGCTCAACCATACCATCCGTCTGCGGATGGTATGGAGATGTCCGTATCTTCTTAGTCCCAAGGCCTGCGCACACTTCAGCCAATAATTTAGAAGAGAAATTTCGGCCCTGGTCCGTGAGGAGTCTCTCCGGCGCCCCCTTGTCCATAATGTACCCAAACAAAAAGGCGTCGGTGATGGCCGCGGCCGACTGATCGGCCAACGGCCAGGCCATCGGCCAACGGGAGAGATACTCAACCCCTACCAGCAAATATTTATTTCCCCTCGCCGATGGTGGGAAGGGTCCCAATATGTCCAGTGCCACCAATTCATTGACTCGAGACACCTGAATCGACTGGAGAGGCGGCACGTAAGGATGTTTAGGCGGCTTACGCCGGGCGCATTCAGGGCACGCGCGCACGTGCCCTACGACATCTGTCGCCATGCCGTGCCAAAAATAATGACGTTGTAACGTCAACAAGGTCTTCTGCACCCCTAAATGCAATAGTGTGTCACAATGGAGAGTTCTAATCAACTCAAATCGCAAGGACGTTGGTACCACCACACGCCAGCTTTCCTGGAACCTTTCCTGCCACATAAGCAGACCATCTCGGAGAGCGGTTCGCGGCCCCACAGCCGAACTCGGACTCCCATTGTCCCTCATAGACCGCTTCCGCATGGACAACAACGACTCGTCCATCATCTGTTCCCGAATCCAGACAGACCGCGGCAGATTCAAAACCCCATCAGTCGGTCCCGGTTCCATCGGAGTATCCGACTTCCCGACGGCCAACGTAAGCGGCTGAGGGGGGTTCAGAATCGGCGAACACCTATGCGTCCCCGACGCACATTTACAAGGGGCGCGCCCTGGTAATCTAGAAAGTGCGTCAGCGTTCGCATGGCGCACTCCCTTCCGATGTTGAATTTGGAAGGAAAATTCCTGCAGCGTGTCCAACCAACGTGCCCACTGTCCCGATGGCTGGTCCATTTTAAGTGCATATTGCAAGGCCGCATGATCCGTACGCACAATAAAAGAACGACCGTAAAGGTACGGTCGAAATTGCCGTAGGAAAAAAACAACCGCCAAAAGTTCTCTACGAGTGACACAGTAGCGTGTTTCCGCAGGCGACAAGACTCGGCTACCATACGCCACGACGCGCTCTACGCCCCCTTTAGACTGTGATAATACCGCCCCAATACCTGTGTCACTCGCGTCCGTATCAAGAATGAAAGGGCGATCAAAATCGGGATAATCCAATGTCGGGGCCGTAGCCAATAGATCACGCAGACTCCGAAAGGCCCCCTCTTCCGGCTCTCCCCAAACAAATTTCCGTCCTTTACCCGTAAGGAGATGCAAGGGCCTCGCAATCGTCGCAAACCCCGGCACAAATCTTCGGTAATACGAGGCAAATCCCAAAAACCGCCGAACATCCCCTACAGAGGCCGGAGTCGGCCAATCCCGGACACACGCCGTCTTTTCCGGGTCCGTGGACACCCCCTCTGCACTCACAATGTGCCCCAAATAACGGACGGACCGTTGCAGTAGGTGGCATTTCTTTAGTTTGAATTTCAAATTGGCAGAGCGCATCCTCGTGAACACTGTCTCCAGCCGCGTTAAATGTTCCTCAAATGTGCGGCTGAACACAATAATATCGTCCAAATATATAAGACACGTCTCCCACTGCAACCCCGTCAAAACGAGCTCCATCAATCTTTGAAATGTAGCAGGGGCCGCATTCAATCCCATCGGGAGGCAGTTGAATTGAAATAACCCCTGCGGCGTACGGAATGCGGTTTTCTCCCGTGAGGACTCGTCAAGGGGAAGCTGCCAAAATCCCAAAGAGAGGTCCAGTGTGGAAAAGAACTTAGCCCCCGACAATGCGTCAAGGGAGTCGTCCATACGCGGCAGGGGGTACGCATCTGCCACCGATATCTTATTCAATTTCCGGAAATCGACACAAAATCGCAAGTTGCCATCCTTTTTCTTAACCAAGACCACAGGAGCGCCCCATGGGCTGTTAGATGGCGATATAATGTCCGCAGCCAACATGTCTTCCACCGCCCCCCGAACGTGTTCTCGCTCCGCTGGACTCATCCGATGCGAATTTAACCGAATAGGGGCAGCGTCGCCCGTCTCAATGTGATGGGAAAGCAACGATGTGCGTCCCAAATCCAAATCGTCGGAGCTGAACACATCCGAATACATCAGCAACAATTTACGCAGCGCATCACGTTGCCCCACGGACAGGGAAGAATTTTCGTCACATAAGGTAGCGATCCAACGATTATCCGAACCCCTTGGCTCGGAAACACCAGCGACCACTCCCCGGCGATGCGGACAATCGTGCGTCGCAAACGCCGTAGTGGCATGTGCCACAACCGTACCGGCCGGAACACGGATGTTTTCCACCCCCGCATTAAGCACCTGTAAAACCGGTAATTGATCCGGCCGGACGATGGTCTGTGCCCCAACTAACGCCAATCCCGTTGTTATCGTGGCGGATGGTGACAACAAGACCCCTTGTGCTCCTAGCCGATTGGGCAGGGGCTTCCGATACCGCAAGGGTATAAGCATCTGTGAACCAGGTGGGATGTCCACAGATGCGACGGACAGCGCCTGCACCTGTACGGCCGAAGCAGGTCGCCCCCAGGGCGACGGCAGAAACGAGATTCGACGGCCCCCCGGCAATTCAATACAATTCTCATTGATTTTAATCAAAATGGGCATCTTAGCCAAAAAATCCGTGCCTAGTAAGCAAGGAACCGCCAAAGATCTCGATATTAACACAACGCCCGAAGCCGACACATCCCCTATAGATATCTTAGCATCCACCTGGCCCACGATACCCATACTACCCCCGTTCGCAGCGACGCAAGACCCATAAACCGGACGCACAGCCCCCGGCGGAATGCCCAACAGATGGAAAATGACATCCGATATAATAGTCGCAGACGCTCCCGAGTCGACCAAAATGCGCACGTCCACACCTTGTATGGACCCCGGTACAGTGGACGAACCCGTAGCGGCCGCGACAACTCTCCGTGCCAATTTGCGCCACTGCGTAACTGAATGACAAGGCCCCGTCGATGGCCTTTCTTTAACAACAACAATAGGATCGCGCAACAAAGGTGGTGGGTGAGGTGTAAAGCCTTGCCGAGTGTCTGGTGCGTGCCGACATGCCTGTTTCGGAGGTTCCTTGGTCGGCTTGTCCGGTGTTGTGGGCTCCTGCTGCGGCGGACCCGGGAAGCGGGCCCAGCAATCTTTGGCGTAATGGCCCCTACGGCCGCAGCGGAAGCAATCGGCCTCGTTGCGCCGAAGCGCAGGTCTTGCATCCCGGCGGCCCCGTCCCGATGGCGTAGCGCGCGGCCCCGGCCATGGAGAGGAGGCAGCCGTCAGCTCCTGTGGACCCCGCTCATCCGGCACATAGATCGCCCTTGTGGGGTCCCACCCCATCGCGCCTCCTTCCTTGACGGGCCCACCCGTCCATGCCGCCACTTGCTTCCAGCGACGGAGATTAAACTGCGCATCCAGACACTTTGCTGCCGCCCGGGACGTGAGCTTCTCATGCCCACACACAGGCATGGGGATCCCCAGATCCCGAGACAGCTCCAGCATTTTCCCCAATATGAGAGGCTCGAGCAGATCCTGTGGCGTGTCAGGATATGCTGCCATGGCCAGCTCCAACACCGCACCCCTGAACGCCACGGGCGATTCTTCGGGTGCTCGTTGTCGTTGAGCGAATCGCCGATGCGCGTCGTCAGGTGGCTCATAGGCGTCGGCCATTTCCTCAAAAACTCCACATAAAGTCTTCTTCTTATCGGCCGTTATGGAACGGAAAAATCGAACAGATTCGTCGTCCAGTAGAGTCGGCAACACTTCCAAGGCCTCCGCATCGGTCCATCTTGCTGAACGAACCGCCGCCAAAAATCGGCAGGCGAAAGCGCTCCAATCGCCCCCGATAGAGAATTCCTTAACTGTAGTAAGGTGGCGACTCCGACTCCTCTTTACGCCGTCTTCCAATGATGGTTGTTCGGGAGGCAAATTCAAAATGGCGTCGGCCCGCGGCGTGGCCAAGATGGCGGTTTGGCGCCGCGGAGCGCGCAAGATGGCGTCTTCTTGCCGCGTGGCCAATGGCGGCGGCAGGGCAGGCAACGTGGCGGCCCGTGGAGCACCTTCTCGTTCCATCGTCGTCCTTGGCGTAACGAGGTGACATAGATGCGCCAGGACGTCCTTGAGTGTCTTCAGTTGTTCTGCCACCTGTTGCCATCTTTGGTCAGCGTCCGATGTTGTTGACGGACCCGCCATCGCGCCGACATCTTCCACGCCCGTCCCCGTGCTCCCCTCAGCAGGGCTCTCCTCCACCACCCCAGCAGAATCCGTGGTCGGAGGGAATTCGTCGTCGTCGGACGAAGAAGCCGATGCTGGCGCCGGGGGAATTTTCTTCCTTACTTGCTTAGACATGCCGTTTCACTTCTGACCCCAGTGTAATAAAAGACTTGACCACGATCTCTGGCTCAGTGTCCTTTATTCGGTCCGTACTGCGTTCCCACACGGCTGTCTCTCTTATTCTCTCTGTGCTGGTTCCGATGTCACTCCAGTCCACATCAGCAGCCCCGCTGCTGTTCTTGTCGCTCTTGCAGCCCCACAGCAGCTCCGCTGCTGTACTCTCACACAGCTCCCTTGGCTGTTCCTGCTGCAGCTCTGACAGCCTCGTGCTGTCTCGCCTTCTCGTTGCTCCTGCGACTCTTGGCAGCCACCTCGCTGCCCCTCACACACAGCCTTACTGCCTATCTCTGTCTGCAGCTTTACACCTCCCAGTAGCTCCCTACTGTTCCCAGGGTTGGCTCCCGCTTCTGACGGTGCCCCCTCGGCTCGTACGCCCGCGTGGCCCCACACCTTTCCATTCACACCCCGACTGACTTCTCCTTCCGGTTTACGCGCTTAAGGACCCCCTACCTTTCACCCACGTCACCTGGCTCCGCCTCCTCGTGACGTCACATCCGGAAGGTCGCTTTCGCCCGCATTACACATTTAAGCCGCCCGGTGCTCCGCTCAATGCTGTGAGGGAAACTGCCTCCAACTACCCAGCAGGGTCCCTCACAAGCCTCCTCCATAGAGGCTGATCTTAACACTGCTGGTACCAGTCATTGGCAAGTTCAATCAGCTCCACATCCTTCTGTACCACATCAGTCAATATGTTCTCTAGCCCGTGCAATGCCGTTTAGCCCTATCTATCTGGCTGATCAAAAGCTGCTTGGGGATGCGGTGGCTGGGCACACGCAGATGAGGTCACTCACATTGACTTCCCACAGTAAAGCTGGTCTTAAAATCCATGACCCTAATGGTGCCAGCCACGGTGTCTTTGACCATGATGTTGTTCTAGAAGAGAGGCAGAAGGGATTCACACACAGAGGTTATGTTGATAGAATTCAACCAGCAGTGGATCGATCATGTACCACAATACAGATTAAACAGGGGAATCAGAAGAGGTGGCGCGCTCTTGCCAAGCGTCAGTCACAGCGACAATCGCTGTTTTCTGACAGCTATCACTGGGGGTGCCCCTTTCAAGTTCGTTAAGATGAGAGATGCGAGTGGCTTACGTGTGTTAATAACTGAGATATTGTCGAAGTAAAAGGGGATGGTGCTATCGACAACTGATCACCGTTGCTCCAACAGTAGAGCTGAATGAAGTGCACAGCTGTATGAGAGCCTGCTTATGAATCCCGAAAAATCATCGACAACGTGCATGGATTCTGTGATGCTTTCCACCATGCATTTGCCTTTCATAGTTTTCCATTCGCAAAATCGAAGCTGACGGGCAACCAACAGGTCAAAATACGCATTAGGTATATATTTTTTAAATTGTCGTTTTAGCTCCGGTTCATGTCTCCCAAGTTTTGGCCAACGCCGTGATCAATGTGGCCAGTTTTCTCTGTGGTGAGTCCCCAATAGAGACATGCCTCTTCACCAAAGTCATAATTTATACCGGATCATCTTCACCAGTTTTACTGTGACCCTGCCTCCTTCCAAATAGACACAGGCCTAACACATGAACCTTGTGAGGTACAACACGACTCTTCTCCAAAGACGCATTGAACACCATGTTCACTTACTGGCCTGATGGCTGCGTGGACGGCCTCCTTTAACTCCATATGCTTTAGGAATGTGAGGATTTCCCTGGTGTATGCTTTAATTAACGCCATGTCCAAGCCCCGGAGCCCTGCTTCTTCAATCACTTGCTGGAGACTCTCCCTGTGAGAGAGGCAGCGGCAGCAGCAACAACAACGACGTTTGTAGCGTCAGTACCATCCTGCAATGCTATGCTCATTCTGATAAGGACAATAATACTATTGTCCATGCACGTTCATGACCGATATTATTATTCATCATTAATCCTGTTTGGGTTTAGGTCTATTTGCTGATAAACCAAATCAGATGGCACATCTGCCCACTTATATTTTGTATATTCTATCGATTTATATTGCACCTTATTCCAGCATTTGTAAAAATCGTACATGCCATGATTTTGGTTTAGATAAAGAGTGGGGTTGTAAAAAGTGGTGGTGTGGTTATGGTGACAGGACAACATGCGACAGGTTAAGGAGGGGTTGTGGTACGCCTGCTTGTAGCTGTAGGGGTAGTGATAGAGATAATGATATTGATAGGGGTTGGAGACAGCCTGGTCCTAGCAGAAAGGGTAAGTGATAGGGGTAGTGATAGTGATTGGGGTAGACCTGATCTTAGCTGGGGAATGGGAGGAGGGTGCGTGCATCTTGCACATCCCTACTTATTTGAGGCTGAGACCTAGGGAAGGCCCAGGACCGGTTCAGATAATTGTCACTGGTGTTGGCCGTGAGTGGAAATTGAACCTGGGTCACTCGGTTTCTAGTGCAGCGTGCTAATTGTTACACTACCGCTCCCTTACTCATATTCTCCAGAACAGGGGGGGAGACACAAACTAAACACAGAAAAGCACCCGAGTTGAGAATCGAACCAAGGCCCTTCTCGCAGAGAGGCATGAGCGTCACCACTGCGCTGTCACCACCCTGCTGATGGAATGGGGTGTGGCTAGGTGAACAGGGGAAGGGTTGATAGAGAAAAGAGGAGGGGCCTCCAGTGCAACCACGTGTGTGTCCTGGTTGAGCCTCGCAGACACAGGGCAGCGCCACGGTATTACAATGTGTCGATGGCACAAGTGTCAAAAGTAACCACGCTATGGAGGAACATGTGGTACCTACTTCAACAGCTCCAGCACGATGCAGTAGTGCCCTCTGAAAGTGAAATCATCCAGGACTTTGACGACATTGGAGTCCTGGTTATAGTCCTTGCGTTGACGTTCCATAGCCCTCTTGAGCCCCATCTCCAATATTTCATCCGTGGAGCTGCACAGAGGAAGTCCACATAGTTTCAGTGACTTTCTAATATCGGAAGGAAGAGCGTTCCAGACGGCCACAGAAGTGCATCTGAAAGCGTGAGATGCAATGACCCTCTTTGTTCAAAGGCTAGCCAAAAGCCGCTGCAAAGATTGGTCGTCAGAGGAAACTTAATGCAAATAAGGGGATTAAATTGGGAGAGACTGAACAAATTAAGAGGGATTGGTGGTAGAGAACCATGGAAAGTTCCAGAAAGGTTTGGGAAGAGGATAAAATTAGCTAGGGAGAAAAGGGGGTTTGGGGTGCTGCCTGAATAGAGTAATTCCCTGATGTGTGACTGTGATTAACTTGAGCCAGCTCCGAGCGTGGTCCAAGGAATGCTCAGGATTTTGTAGGAGCTGAGCCTGTGCCAAGCTATGGCTGAGCTGCTCAAGCATATTTAATAGCAGCCAAGTGACTCAAGCCAGAGCCTAAGACTGAGAGTTCGAGGCTGAGCTAGAGCTGAGCCATGGCTCTGAATGTGGGTCTCATATTGCAAGGCGAGCACAACTCAGGAAGGCGCTATGTTTCACTGACAGAGTCTGCAGTAGTTGCACAGTTGGCGCCAATGTTATTTATAATCACAGTAGTTGAGTCATGTGGAGGTGATTTTCAGTATTGGGATGTTTGGTCCAATACCAGTTACACTGTATGTGTTTTTTAAGCTTGAGGAAGAAACTGAAACGATTAAACAAAACTATTTTAAATTTTACTAGGTAAGGCCCACTGACCTATATAGCTATTTTCTAGAGGCGACATGGCCATAGATGATAGCTTCACCAAGTGGCTTATCAAGTTATAGCAGCCAAATACTCTAAACGCATGTTTCTAAATGTAGAGTAAAAAACTGGAGGACCCGAAGAAAATCCATGCTGCCACGGGGAGATCACTACAAATATATAGGTGTTATTGAACCCACGACCTCCTGCATACCAGGCGAGGGAGTTAAAATCTCGCCACGAGAAACTGGAGAACGCGGAGGGAACCAATGCAGAAGAGATGGCAAACATACTAACTCTACACGGGAGGGCGCCCAGTTCAGGAGTCGAACCCAGGCCCACTTCTCGCTGTGAGGCACGAGTTTCACTTCCACATGGCCTCATTACGGTGCCTCTGTGGAGTCTTACCTTAAGGGTGTGACCAACATCTTCACGACCACGATGTTATTTGTCTTGTGGTCACGACACTCGATGACCTGGCCTTGATCTCCCACCACAATTGTCTTGAGCACCTCATAACGGTAGTTGAGGTGCGCATGTGGGTCCTGAGCGACAATCAAACAGAGGTCAGGGGTGAGGGCACCAACTCCATCATCAACACTCATTCACCCCCCCTGTTAATTCAGTGCTCGGTTGGACACGAATGTCGCGGGTACAATTTAATAACCTGATTCACAGTTGTGACGAATTGAAGCATGATACATTTTCATTGTGTGTGTGTGTTGGTAGGAGAGAGAGCTCTGTCATGCTGTCTGATAATGCTGTGTGCAAGGACACTGCACGTCATCACGCAGTGAGTGATTATACTGTGTGAAGATACTGCGTGTGATGATGCTGTGCATGATGAAGATGATAATGAGGCCTGAAGTAGCAATCAGGGCAGCTGCCCTAGTTGCTACTTCAGGTGTAATAACAAGAAACCACGAACCCTGCTACTGCTGGGTTATGTGACCACCCCAATTAGGTGTTTTGTTGTGAGTCTCACCAGAATGTAATTATGCTCTTCGTCGTCGTAGCCATAGTTATTGGTGCCCCGGGAATCGTTGTGGAACGTATAGTACCAGATGTCTTTCATGGCGGCAAGTTCTGCCTTCTCTCGGCGAGTTAGTTGAGGGCCAATAAGACCCAGGATTTCTGCGGACATGAGAAAAACAATAACTGTAAGTGATTTCGATTTAAAGCTTTCGTGACTGCAGGGATTCATCTTCTTGGTTCTTTCGGTAAAGTCACTTAGAAGGGAAATAATAAAATAATAAAAAGACAGCGTCTTTCCGACAGACCTGTTCTTCACCTGAGGACGGCTGCTTGCGTTGTGCCCGAAACGTCGTGAGAATTTTATTGTATTTTTATTATTTCCCTTCTACGTGACTTTACCGAAAGAACTTAGAAGAAGAACTGTACGTAATATTTTATCATCGAAGCACGTTTTATATAGGACAGCCTCACTCAGTCTCAAGACTCCTTTTCAGGAGGTTCCTGCATATCTTTTGCAGAATGGGAGCAGTGCTGGTGCTGATATGTGTGATCCTAAGTTGAGGAATTTGTCAGGTAAATATTTCAGGATTGGAATGTTTTGGCCAATACATTGTGTGGTTATTTTTGTAGCGATGGGATGAAACTGGGATACCCATATGCCCACACTCACACACACTCTCACTCCCTCACGTTCTTCAGAACTGGGGAAGAATATAGAAACTACACACAGGAAGGTGCTCGAATCAGGAATCAAACCCAGGACCTTCCTGCTGTGAGACACGAGTGTTGCCGTTATGCTTACACCCTGCCACGTAAAGTTGTGATGCCACACTGGCTTATGTGGCTATTGATGTGTTTTTGTTGTTACAGTACTGAGGCCAGTGCATAGATAATCATCAGTTTGTAGAAAGTCTGGCAGACTAGGATTGAACAATTATTGTAACCATCATGTGAGAAAAGAGATCAAAGTAAATATTGGAGTTCTAGTTAACTCCAAACTCTAGCTTCCAAAAGAGCGACTGCTAGGCTCTACATTATCACTCTCACTGTACCAGTCATTCAGCTGCTAATCAGAAGAAAAATACATATCCCCCCCATGCAACATGGCCACCTTGACATCATCCATGCAACATAGTCGACATGACATCACCCCTGCAACATGGCCACTGTTACGTCTCACATGACTATTATTACCTTTGGGTGATCTTCTCCGGATGGAGGCAGTAACCACAGTGTCGCAAGACCCGCCATTGCTTCCACCTTCAGCGTTGCTCATCTACACAAAGACAAAGGTTCCCCACATAGGATTCAACAAGGTGTTGAGTTAAGTGCAGTAGGTGAGTACTGAGCAAGCACCGATGATATCTGGGCTCCACATTCAGGAGGGTCCTGCTGATAGTTCAAAGTTAATGTGCAAGTTTATTGATGGGCTATGTGATATATTGGTGTGGCTGAGGACTGCTTTGTTGTTGTTTTTGCTGCCTTTCCCAATATTAAATCTTGACTTAAAGCTTTCGTGACTACAGGAATTCATAATCTTTGGGTCTTTCCGTAAAGTCACGTAGATAGGTTCAAATTAAAAGAAAAAACGTGACGTTTCGATCACAACACAAGCGATCGTCATCAGGAAGAAAACAGGGGGAAAGCTGCTAAAAACAGACTTCTTTAAAAGTTCAAATGGGTGCAAGCCCAAGGGTCATACACGAAGTGGGCGGGGCTAGTGATGTTAATGAGAAATTAGCATGTTAATGTAAGATCGGAGAGTGGCCTCCACGGCGAGCACGCTGAGGTGGCTATGTTAATGTGAGAGATTAGCATGTTAATGTAAGATCGCAGAGCCGACGGTACGTGGCTACACCCATTTTAAACCTTTAAAACAGTCTGGTTTGAGCAGTTTTCCCCCTCTGTTTTCCTCCTGATGACGATCGCTTGTGTTATGATTAAAACGTCGTCATTTTTTGTTAATTTATTTTTAATTTGAACCTATCTACGTGACTTTACCGAAAGACCTAAAGAATATGGTTTCCCAATATTGATAAATAAGACTTGTATAATTAATTATTGATTGAAAGTTACTGACTTGCTTTCCATTTTTCTACTTTGCACTCCTATTTTATATTGTTTGCTGTTGTAACTTGCTGACCCTCCCATACTGGACATCTGTGAAAACAAGCTTCGTAGGTCATTGGATTCTTACAGTCTAAATAAAGATTCTGATGTCAAATCTCAGCATTGGGATGTTTGTCTGATATCAAGATGCTACACCTGGATTTACATTGAGACAGAAAGAGGGACACGTGGATTGGAAGACACACAGGTTAATGGGATCATTAAAAATGTTAACAAAACTGAGTGGGGCTGGGCCAGGACACGCCACGGCCAGAAGGGGGATGGTGATGGTTGATTGGTTGATCGTTAAGAATAATAACGAAGTGACAGCCAATAACGGAGTGACAGGAACGCATCTGAGAAAACGTCCGCCATCGAGATGGAGCTATGAAATAGTATCATAGAATGCAGAGCATGCGCTGGCCAGATTATTCCATCGCTAGATTGTGAGAGGTGCCAGTGGCTCGATGAGGGAGGCCTTCATCCAACAGTGGATAGATAAGACTGCTCTAAATGTTTATACATAGACAGGCAGGTACACAGACAGGATCTCAGAAATACATTCTGATAGAAACACACACATACACACGGGTAGGCAAGCAGATGCACACCCAGGTAGACAGCTAGGCAACAGGCACATGGATGGAGAGTGGAGAACACACGTTCACCTCATACTTAACCGCGCGAGTCGAGGGACCCACACTTACTTCCATGGCAGCGACTTGCAGAGCAGCGTTGTGTACAGAGCTCACGTCGTTCCTCGCGTCGTCCGGGTCTGCGTGGAGAGCGGGGGAGAGAGGAGAGGGTCACGCAGAGTCGAGGGTGTGTGACGTAACTGGTTCCCATGTCGCAACACGAATCAGGTCACAGCACGGACTCACATCATCAACACCGACTCTGATCAGCACGGTTGGCTATGTACTGTGCGAAAGAAGTTCAACATACATACATATATCACCATAAACCCACATGAATAACATGGGCTTGCCTCATCAATACGGACTCACATCAACACGAACTCACATCATCAGCACGGACTCAGAACATCACCACGAATCCACAGAAACAACATGGACTCCCTTCATGACCATGAACCTACGTAAATATCATGGACTCGTATCATCAATACGGACTCATACACTCAACATGAAACCACATCATCAGCAATAACCCACAATCGGCACGAATCCACGTCACCAACACAGACTCACATCTTCGCCATGAACCCACATCAACACAGACTCACACCCTCACCGCGAACCCACGACACAGACTCACACCCTCACCGCGAACCCACGACACAGACTCACACCCTCACCGCGAACCCACGACACAGACTCACACCCTCACATAATCCTCACCTCGTCGAGTCTCGCTCCGATGGCTTAAGCTGCTGGACGATGTCGTCTCTCCGCGCCTCTCGATCGCCGCCTTTCGCCCAAACTGCCAGAGGCACGTGGGGGGGCGGGGCCAGGAAACCACGCCCTCCATGACGTCACTATCTCTCAACTCCTCCCCTCTCCAGCCCCCTCCCCCCATACTCCCTCCCCCGCTTCTACTTCCGCTTCCGCCGGGGCGAGTGGCGCCAACTTCTGAAACGGTTCGCTGTCTGGGCCTCCTCAGGGTCGACTCAGCCTGAAGGTGAGAACCTCGCATGGTGTGGACACCTCAGCAGTGGTGGGGGAGAGACAAAGGCGGTCCACAGCCGCAAGCTTCTAAACAGCTGCTGGGCTCGCGGCATCGGTTCAAGCAGAGCCCGGCTCTGCTGCTGCTGATGAGGCACTGAAGGTGGAAACCGGCCCAGTGGCGCTCGAGTTGAGCCATTGCTGCTGATGAGAGGCACTCCCAGACGGCCGTACGGCTGATGGGATGAGTCAAAGAGACTTTGCTTCATCTCTGCACGGAATGATTTATTGTGGAGGCCAATCGCCTGCTGGCGGAATGGGCCTCCACTAGAGGCCGCTAAAATAGGGTATTTGGTCTATTCTTCCACGCTGATCTACACGTGTTGGAGCAAGGTGAGCGTACCCACCCTTTACCCCACCACGTGCGGCAGAGGTGCAGGTTCCATTCCATCGCCCACACACCCACCCACCAACTCACCACTCTCACCCATCGACTCACCCACACAGTGACACGCGGAGACACATGGAGACACACAGGGACATAGAGCCTTGACACAGTGGTTGTGTCGGTGGTGTGGGAGTAGCAGGATCAATGTGGTTGTTGTGGTGGTTTTGTGGCTTGTTATGGTTGTGGTGGTTGAGGTTTTAGTTGTGGTTTAGGTGGTTATGTTGGTTATAGTGCTTTTGGTTATGGTTAAGTGTGGTTGTGTAGGTGGTGGATATTATAGTTGTGGGGGTTATATTTTTTGTGGCAATAGTTGTGTACGTGGTGGTTGCGGTGGTCATGGATATAGTTGTTATAGTTGAGGTCGTGGTGGTTGTAGTTATAGCTATGGTGGTTATGTTATGGTTTTTGTGGTTATGGTTGTGGTTATACTTGTGATTGTTGTTGGTGGTTGTTGTGGTCAAAGTTGTGATGGTTATGTTATGTTTTTGTGGTTATATTTGTGATGAAGGTGGTTATGTTGGCTGTCATGGTCGTTCATGTATGTGTAGGGAGCGGTAGAGTCGCGGTCAACACGCCGCGCTACAAACCCGTGGACACAAGTTCGATTCCCGCTCACGGCCAACACCAGTGACGATCATCTGAACCAGTCCAGGGCCTCCCCTACGTCGACTCTGCCTCAAATGAGTACCTGTTGCTGTGTGTAATAAACATCGCCACTCGGGGTGAGTTTGCAGTCTCCAGCCAGCCAGAGAATCAGCAGCCACAGATTTTCGAATAAAACCTTGTTTCGGTTTGATCCACCGAACAATATCCATTGACCACACCACAAGTAAAGCAATAATGTAACTCTGAACAAAAATGTGAATAAATTAGGACGGTTTATTAAATGCATTGTATCCAAGGAAATATGTACAGCAATAGACAAAATATATACAGAAATAGACTAAAAATATTTACACTAATAGACTAAAAATGTGTATCACGGGGGGAGGGTGGGTGGTGTGGTGATAGCATTCGTGGTTTACACAAATGTACGACCACCACCACTACCAATCCTACTGTGGGGTGGACCGGCCACCGCACAGTAGCACGCGGCGGAGGAGTGAGCGTATTGCTCTCCCCACACGAGCCATGCACCCTCGCTTCTTATTCATTTCCTTCATCTCCTTTTCCTCCTCCAACTTCTCAAACACCTGCACCATCATCTCCTCCACTACCATATTTCCCCCCTTATCCGGCTCCTCCGTCTCCTCCGGCTCCTCCTCCGGCTCCTCCTCCTCCGGCTCCTCTTCCGCCATCTCCTCCGTCTCCTCTTCCTCCTCCACGTCCGTCACCTCATTCTCTAACTTCTCAACCTCCTGCACCATCATCTCCTCCACAACCATCTTCTCTTCCTCCACCATATTTGCCCCCTTATCCATCTCCTCCTCTGTCTCCTCCTCTGTCTCCTGATCCTGTTCCTCCGTTTTCTCTTCCTCCTCCACCTCAGTCTTTTGGTCTCCCTCATTTTCCACCACAACTTCTGTTTCCTCTTCAGAGGTCTGGGCAAGTGAGGTGGGCTGCACCGGTTTCACTCTGTGAAGACACACGCACGACACGACTCCACCTTTTGCTATGACAGAGATTGCAGTCACCTCCCCATCTCCCGTTGGTGGGGCAGATTAAACCGAGCTTAATAACAATGAAAAAAATTGAGTACGTTTCATGTCAGAGCTGTCATTCTGATGGGACAAGATTATCACGAAGGAATGTGCCACTGTGTCTCATACAGTCTGCTGTAGTGTCACAGTAGCAGGCAGCGTTGATTTGTAGATACAACTAAGTCATTTGTCATGATTTCTTTTTGTTTTCATGATATATTCTAATTGGGGCAAATATGACCCCTGGCACACAATGGCCTACGCGTTTTGAACGAACTTAGGGGAGATCTTCAACATCCACCGCAAAGGAGAGGGTGCATCATGTATTGACATTCTGTCATGGCAGTAATAACCATCAAGAGTGCTGCAGCTGGGCCGCATCACCCATGCGCGATTGTTGTAAAAATATCTGATGGTGATTCGTGTTAGATAAAGCTGCCCATCTTGACTTCGATGGCATCTCAGAGTGCTTTACAACGCAATGAGGCACTTACATATCACATCTCGCACCTCAACGCATTTTACGGTGAATGAAGGGTTAGATGGTGAAGATTTGGCCGCATGGTTATGTGGGCTCACCCACAAACCAATAATGGAAAATAAATCGGTCTACAGATGAATGTACACGTGGGGTAGGCTGGAATGCACTTGTGTTCTCCCCCCGTTCTGCATGGGTTTCCTCTGGGTTCAGCAGCTTCTTCCCCGAAACTGAACCCACAAATACAATACCACTGGTCTTGGATAAAAATCGACCTCTAAAGCACTCAATTGGGATCACACACAGCAACTTTGTTCCCTACTGCGAACAAAACTTGGCAGGGCCCTCTTGAATATTTTGTCTTGAGACTCAATGATGTTCATTCTGGATAAACAAGCATAGTAATAATGATAAAAAAATAATAAACACATACACAGGACACATGCAGAGTTGCTTACCGTGGCTCAGCAGCTCCAGACTTTACATCGTATTCTCCAGAGCCCTCTTCTCTGGATCTCAGCGCTATCAGGCCCTGCACACTGCTAGCAGCGGTGGTGGTAGCGGTGGTAATGGTGGTGCTGGTTGTGGCCGTGGCTGCCCCTTGATCATGGACCTCGGCCATGCCCTGAAGCCAACTGTGTGCGAGCGCCTGAGTGGGAGTCATCCGAAGATTTGGATCCCATCTGTTGAGAGGCACGCGGGGGCACACGTGGTGAGAGGCACGTTTCAAGGATTTACGTTTCTTCCCTTCCACGAGGTCCAGGAATTTTCACCAGCAGCGGGGAGTACTCCACTGCCCAGTAGCCTAAAAATGCACTTAGTCTGCCACTGCCCATCTTTCATGGGCCTCCACAGACACCGATCTTGACACTGCTGGTACAGGTCATCGGCAGGTTCACTCAGTTCCACATCCTCCTGTACCACATCAGCTCCACCTCTTGTGATATGGCTCAGCGGTGACGACGTGACCCAGACGTACCACATTCTCCACATGTAGAGTTTTGTGATTCAAATTTTGGACTTTCGGATCAGACGAAGAAAAAAATGGGGGCCTATGGGTGTCTCTAACGATTACTTGAAGGAGAGTGACTGTTTTGAGAATCCTTGTGGGGAGGCGTGGGAGAGGGGAATGGGCAGGCGGGAGGTTGTCTTACTGTATCTACTGTAGGCAACAATGGACACAGTCCACCAACTCTGGGCCCAGGAGATGAGTAAGAATGAGAGGGTGGAGCTGGTGATCGATGGAGAGTGATCACCAATAATTTGGAGGAGATTGAGTGATGGGGAATCCTCGTGGGGGGCAGCAGGGGGAAGAGGGAGAGGAGGCAGTTCTTACTGGAGGCAGCGGCTGATAAAGCCCACAAACTCTGTGTCCTGGCTCTTGAGCACAGAGTGTAGTGGGAAGCTCCCCGGTAGGCTGTATGGTTTCTTCCAACCACCTGTAGGGGCCATGCACAGCGGAAGAGAGAGATATACATAGTTACAAACCACATCACTCACCCACCTATCCACCCACCCACTCGCCAACCCACTCACCTAACCATCCCCCCACGGCCTATTCAACAACAATAACCGCCATTTGCCACTAAGTGGCAGTGACATCACCATGGCGCTTGTACCAGGCTATGTGCACTTTAAGGCCACCTGAAGTGTCAAAAGCTCACTGGCAGGAGGTCATGGGACAGACTCCGGTACCATGGGTTGACTGATTGAGATGACTGGCTGTGGTAATTAAATTTAAGGTGGAGGGGTTACCAGCCTCTCGCACCCATTGGCCTCAGTGGTGGCTACAAGCCCCATGAGGGGAATTGCATGTTGAAATTGACCTTCCCTCCCTTGGCATTGCTTACCACAGCGTTACCGACCGGCACCACCTTTGAGGTAGGGTGTTGTTTTGCAACTTATCCCCGCCACCCCCTCACACCCACGCACACGCCTACCCATCCATCTACCCATCCACCTACCAACCCTTCTACTCAGAAAAAAAACATCACTCCGTTGGAATTACGCAATAACAGCCTCAAGCAACCCCTTTAAACTTACCAAAGTATATCAATCCGTAAGGAGCGGCATGTATGAAGTTTCTTGGGGGCACACCCAGCCTCTGCACACGGTTCAGACAAAGACAGAGGTCAATCAAAGCCTCAGTAGACTGTTGGGGCAAGTGCTGTAAGCAAGTAGCAGCATGTATTGAGGCTGGAACTGTGGCACACGAGGGCATGGTTGATCACATCGCCCCAGGTTCGTCACACACCAAACTAGGTACTTATTTGAAGCGGAGTTGATCTAGGAGAGGCCTCGGGACCAGTTCTGATAATTGAACCTCAGGGCGGTACCCCAGGGTACCATAGTTCCCCGGCTCTCGCATAATGTCCGTGATGCAGTCATTTTTAGTCTGGTGATGGTCGGCGATGCGGTAATCGACTCATCTCATCGAGCTGTACACAATGCACTCTTAAAAGTTTAATTTTTCGAAAACGGATTTTTTTATGCTAATATTTGGTGTTTCGACATCGCGGAGTAGCACTGATTTCGCATTGATTGGTACCCCAGTCGCGGAGTTAAGTACACCCCTGGAAAAAAAAGTGTCCCAGAAATAAAATATTTAATTGCCTCGGCCATTTTGTATTATTTGGTACCCTGGTGTACCACCATGAGGATCAATTGCTGCCACCAGTGCTGGTGGTGGCAGTGGCCATGAGTGGGAATCAAACTCGGGTTCTCTGCTGGGGTTTGTAGCACAGCGTGGTGCACTAACTACTGCACCACACATTCTATACACAAAGGCAAAGACAAATATCCCCCATATAGCTTTAACATACTTTTGGTCACACACATAGACAAGACAAACACGTGTACACACATGTACAAGACAAAGATCCCCAGTATAACCTAAACAGACTTGGGGCAAGTGATGTTAGCGAGGAGCACCTCTGAAGGCTGACACGCCACACGAGGGGGGTGGGTGGCCAACACCACTCCTGGCCTCCTTTTTCTCCCTATTGGTGATGTTTACACTGCACCAGGTACTCATTGGAGTCTGAGTCGATCTAGGGGAGGCCCACGGCCGGTTCAGATAATCGTCACATGTTGGCTGAGAGCCAGAATAGAACTTGGGTCTCCAGGTTCGTAGCGCACCGTGTTAACCGCTACACTACCGTGTACACACATGTTCAAGATACACATGTACACACGCACGTGTAAACACGCACACAGCACACACAGCTATAATTCGCCAAATCACCCCTAACCCACGAGCGGACATTGTGCGAAATACCTCCATGCAGGACAGAAGAAAATCGTCTTCGTTGTTGGGCTGGAATAATTGCTTTCCAGTAGCCATCTCTGCTACCATGCAGCCCAGTGACCAAATGTCGGCAGTGCAGGTTAAATCATAGCCCAGCAACATCTCCGGAGCTATGTATGGCAGGGCATCACCGTGTCTGGCTGCACAATCACAACAACAAAAAAGACATGCACTGTGCTTGCTTAGCCTTTAACAGCATCGTCATCACACATGCAGTCACATAGATATGCACACACAGATGCTCACACACAGATGCCCACACACAGACACTCACACAAAGACAGACATAGACCCCATACACAACGGACACACGCAGACACTCAAACACATACACAGACAGACATAGGTATGCACATTTACAACAACCGCCATTCACCACGAAGTGGTGGTGACGTCAACATGGTGCTTGTGCCATGCTAGGTGTACTTGTAAGACGTGAAGTGTCGAAGGCCCACTGGTAGGTGGTCACCGAACAGACCCAGGTGCCATGGGTTGACTGAGATAACTGGCAGATGCACCAACTGTGTTCTCCACTGTGCCACCTCATTACATTTAAGCCGCCCGGTGCTCCGCTCAATGCTGTGAGGGAAACTGCCTCCAACTACCCAGCAGGGTCCCTCACAAGCCTCCTCCATAGAGGCTGATCTTGACACTGCTGGTACCAGTCATTGGCAAGTTCAATCAGCTCCACATCCTTCTGTACCACATCAGTCAATATGTTCTCTAGCCCGTGCAATGCCGTTTAGCCCTATCTATCTGGCTGATCAAAAGCTGCTTGGGGATGCGGTGGCTGGGCACACGCAGATGAGGTCACTCACGTTGACTTCCCACAGTAGAGCTGGTCTTAAAATCCATGACCCTAATGGTGCCAGCCACGGTGTCTTTGACCATGATGTTGTTCTAGAAGAGAGGCAGAAGGGATTCACACACAGAGGTTATGTTGATAGAATTCAACCAGCAGTGGATCGATCATGTACCACAATACAGATTAAACAGGGGAATCAGAAGAGGTGGCGCGCTCTTGCCAAGCGTCAGTCACAGCGACAATCGCTGTTTTCTGACAGCTATCACTGGGGGTGCCCCTTTCAAGTTCGTTAAGATGAGAGATGCGAGTGGCTTACGCGTGTTAATAACTGAGATATTGTCGAAGTAAAAGGGGATGGTGCTATCGACAACTGATCACCGTTGCTCCAACAGTAGAGCGGAATGAAGTGCACAGCTGTATGAGAGCCTGCTTATGAATCCCGAAAAATCATCGACAACGTGCATGGATTCTGTGATGCTTTTCACCATGCATTTGCCTTTCATAGTTTTCCATTCGCAAAATCGAAGCTGACGGGCAACCAACAGGTCAAAATACGCATTAGGTATATATTTTTTTAATTGTCGTTTTAGCTCCGGTTCATGTCTCCCAAGTTTTGGCCAACGCCGTGATCAATGTGGCCAGTTTTCTCTGTGGTGAGTCCCCAATAGAGACATGCCTCTTCACCAAAGTCATAATTTATACCGGATCATCTTCACCAGTTTTACTGTGACCCTGCCTCCTTCCAAATAGACACAGGCCTAACACATGAACCTTGTGAGGTACAACACGACTCTTCTCCAAAGACGCATTGAACACCATGTTCACTTACTGGCCTGATGGCTGCGTGGACGGCCTCCTTTAACTCCATATGCTTCAGGAATGTGAGGATTTCCCTGGTGTATGCTTTAATTAATGCCATGTCCAAGCCCCGGAGCCCTGCTTCTTCAATCACTTGCTGGAGACTCTCCCTGTGAGAGAGGCAGCGGCAGCAGCAACAACAACGACGTTTGTAGCGTCAGTACCATCCTGCAATGCTATGCTCATTCTGATAAGGACAATAATACTATTGTCCATGCACGTTCATGACCGATATTATTATTCATCATTAATCCTGTTTGGGTTTAGGTCTATTTGCTGATAAACCAAATCAGATGGCACATCTGCCCACTTATATTTTGTATATTATATCGATTTATATTGCACCTTATTCCAGCATTTGTAAAAATTGTACATGCCATGATTGTGGTTTAGATAAAGAGTGGGGTTGTAAAAAGTGGTGGTGTGGTTATGGTGACAGGACAACATGCGACAGGTTAAGGAGGGGTTGTGGTACGCCTGCTTGTAGCTGTAGGGGTAGTGATAGAGATAATGATATTGATAGGGGTTGGAGACAGCTTGGTCCTAGCAGAAAGGGTAAGTGATAGGGGTAGTGATAGTGATTGGGGTAGACCTGATCTTAGCTGGGGAATGGGAAGAGGGTGCGTGCATCTTGCACATCCCTACTTATTTGAGGCTGAGACCTAGGGAAGGCCCAGGACCGGTTCAGATAATTGTCACTGGTGTTGGCCGTGAGTGGAAATTGAACCTGGGTCACTCGGTTTCTAGTGCAGCGTGCTAATTGTTACACTACCGCTCCCTTACTCATATTCTCCAGAACAGGGGGGGAGACACAAACTAAACACAGAAAAGCACCCGAGTTGAGAATCGAACCAAGGCCCTTCTCGCCGAGAGACATGAGCGTCACCACTGCGCTGTCACCACCCTGCTGATGGAATGGGGTGTGGCTAGGTGAACAGGGGAAGGGTTGATAGAGAAAAGAGGAGGGGCCTCCAGTGCAACCACGTGTGTGTCCTGGTTGAGCCTCGCAGACACAGGGCAGCGCCACGGTATTACAATGTGTCGATGGCACAAGTGTCAAAAGTAACCACGCTATGGAGGAACATGTGGTACCTACTTCAACAGCTCCAGCACGATGCAGTAGTGCCCTCTGAAAGTGAAATCATCCAGGACTTTGACGACATTGGAGTCCTGGTTATCGTCCTTGCGTTGACGTTCCATAGCCCTCTTGAGCCCCATCTCCAATATTTCATCCGTGGAGCTGCACAGAGGAAGTCCACAAGTTAATCACTTAGAATTGTGTAAAGGATGCACCGAAGTAACGCCTATTCGGAAATAAATAAATACATATACATTCACTGGGTCTAATGGCTTTGTGAGTTTGAAGTGCTCCACTTTCATTACCGAGGAGCTATCACGGGAAAAGTGGCCGACATATGGCACACAATCGGATTTGAAGGTAGAGAGCCATTCAAATAGGATTGTACATATGTATGCTGAACTTCATTTGCACTGTACATAGCCAACCATGGTAATCGGAGATGCGTGGGAAGGACAACAAACTTAAGACGAACAGCAGTTCTAAAGAAATTTGTTTTCAATTTAGATTTAAAAGTACATAGTTTCAGTGACTTTCTAATATCGGAAGGAAGAGCGTTCCAGACGGCCATAGAAGTGCATCTGAAAGCGTGAGATGCAGTGACCCTCTTTGTTCAAAGGCTAGCCAAAAGCCGCTGCAAAGATTGGTCGTCAGAGGAAACTTAATGCAAATAAGGGGATTAAATTGGGAGAGACTGAACAAATTAAGAGGGATTGGTGGTAGAGAACCATGGAAAGTTCCAGAAAGGTTTGGGAAGAGGATAAAATTAGCTAGGGAGAAAAGGGGGTTTGGGGTGCTGCCTGAATAGAGTAATTCCCTGATGTGTGACTGTGATTAACTTGAGCCAGCTCCGAGTGTGGTCCAAGGAATGCTCAGGATTTTGTAGGAGCTGAACCTGTGCCGAGCTATGGCTGAGCTGCTCAAGCATATTTAATAGCAGCCAAGTGACTCAAGCCAGAGCCTAAGACTGAGAGTTCGAGGCTGAGCTAGAGCTGAGCCATGGCTCTGAATGTGGGTCTCATATTGCAAGGCGAGCACAACTCAGGAAGGCGCTATGTTTCACTGACAGAGTCTGCAGTAGTTGCACAGTTGGCGCCAATGTTATTTATAATCACAGTAGTTGAGTCATGTGGAGGTGATTTTTCAGTATTGGGATGTTTGGTCCAATACCAGTTACACTGTATGTGTTTTTTAAGCTTGAGGAAGAAACTGAAACCATTAAACAAAACTATTTTAAATTTTACTAGGTAAGGCCCACTGACCTATATAGCTATTTTCTAGAGGCGACATGGCCATAGATGATAGCTTCACCAAGTGGCTTATCACGTTATAGCAGCCAAATACTCTAAACGCATGTTTCTAAATGTAGAGTAAAAAACTGGAGGACCCAAAGAAAATCCATGCTGCCACGGGGAGATCACTACCAATATCGGTGTCATTGAACCCACGACCTCCTGCATACCAGGCGAGGGAGTTAAAATCTCGCCACGAGAAACTGGAGAACGCGGAGGGAACCAATGCAGAAGAGATGGCGAACATACTAACTCTACACGGGAGGGCGCCCAATTCAGGAGTCGAACCCAGGCCCACTTCTCGCTGTGAGGCACGAGTTTCACTTCCACATGGCCTCATTACGGTGCCTCTGTGGAGTCTTACCTTAAGGGTGTGACCAACATCTTCACGACCACGATGTTATTTGTCTTGTGGTCACGACACTCGATGACCTGGCCTTGATCTCCCACCACAATTGTCTTGAGCACCTCATAACGGTAGTTGAGGTGCACATGTGGGTCCTGAGCGACAATCAAACAGAGGTCAGGGGTGAGGGCACCAACTCCATCATCAATACTCATTCACCCCCCCTGTTAATTCAGTGCTCGGTTGGACAGGAATGTCGCGGGTACAATTTAATAACCTGATTCACAGTTGTGACGAACTGAAGCATGATACATTTTCATTGTGTGTGTGTGTTGGTAGGAGAGAGAGCTCTGTCATGCTGTCTGATAATGCTGTGTGCAAGGACACTGCACGTCATCACGCAGTGAGTGATTATACTGTGTGAAGATGCTGCGTGTGATGATGCTGTGCATGATGAAGATGATAATGAGGCCTGAAGTAGCAATCAGGGCAGCCGCCCTGGTTGCTACTTCAGGTGTAATAACAAGAAACCACGAATCCTGCTACTGCTGGGTTATGTGACCACCCCAATTAGGTGTTTTGTTGTGAGTCTCACCAGAATGTAATTATGCTCTTCGTCGTCGTAGCCATAGTTATTGGTGCCCCGGGAATCGTTGTGGAACGTATAGTACCAGATGTCTTTCATGGCGACAAGTTCTGCCTTCTCTCGGCGAGTTAGTTGAGGGCCAATAAGACCCAGGATTTCTGCGGACATGAGAAAAACAATAACTGTAAGTGATTTTGATTTAAAGCTTTCGTGACTGCAGGGATTCATCTTCTTGGTTCTTTCAGTAAAGTCACGTAGAAGGGAAATAATAAAATAATAAAAAGACAGCGTCTTTCCGACAGACCTGTTCTTCACCTGAGGACGGCTGCTTGCGTTGTGGCCGAACGTCGTGAGAATTGTATTTTATTATGTTGTATTTTTATTATTTCCCTTCTACGTGACTTTACCGAAAGAACCAAGAAGAAGAACTGTACGTAATATTTTATCATCGAAGCGCGTTTTATATAGGACAGCCTCACTCAGTCTCAAGACTCCTTTTCAGGAGGTTCCTGCAGATCTTTTGCAGAATGGGAGCAGTGCTGGTGCTGATATGTGTGATCCTAAGTTGAGGAATTTGTCAGGTAAATATTTCAGGATTGGAATGTTTTGGCCAATACATTGTGTGGTTATTTTTGTAGCGATGGGATGAAACTGGGATACCCATATGCCCACACTCACACACACTCTCACTCCCTCACGTTCTTCAGAACTGGGGAAGAATATAGAAACTACACACAGGAAGGTGCTCGAATCAGGAATCAAACCCAGGACCTTCCTGCTGTGAGACACGAGTGTTGCCGTTATGCTTACATCCTGCCACGTAAAGTTGTGATGCCACACTGGCTTATGTGGCTATTGATGTGTTTTTGTTGTTACAGTACTGAGGCCAGTGCATAGATAATCATCAGTTTGTAGAAAGTCTGGCAGACTAGGATTGAACAATTATTGTAACCATCATGTGAGAAAAGAGATCAAAGTAAATATTGGAGTTCTAGTTAACTCCAAACTCTAGCTTCCAAAAGAGCGACTGCTAGGCTCTACATTATCACTCTCACTGTACCAGTCATTCAGCTGCTAATCAGAAGAAAAATACATATCCCCCCCATGCAACATGGCCACCTTGACATCATCCATGCAACATAGTCGACATGACATCACCCCTGCAACATGGCCACTGTTACGTCTCACATGACTATTATTACCTTTGGGTGATCTTCTCCGGATGGAGGCAGTAACCACAGTGTCGCAAGACCCGCCATTGCTTCCACCTTCAGCGTTGCTCATCTACACAAAGACAAAGGTTCCCCACATAGCATTCAACAAGGTGTTGAGTTAAGTGCAGTAGGTGAGTACTGAGCAAGCACCGATGATATCTGGGCTCCACATTCAGGAGGGTCCTGCTGATAGTTCAAAGTTAATGTGCAAGTTTATTGATGGGCTGTGATATATTGGTGTGGCTGAGGACTGCTTTGTTGTTGTTTTTGCTGCCTTTCCCAATATTAAATCTTGACTTAAAGCTTTCGTGACTGCAGGAATTCATAATCTTTGGGTCTTTCCGTAAAGTCACGTAGATAGGTTCAAATTAAAAGAAAAAACGTGACATTTCGATCACAACACAAGCGATCGTCATCAGGAAGAAAACAGAGGGGGAAAGCTGCTAAAAGCAGACTTCTTTAAAAGTTCAAAATGGGTGCAAGCCCAAGGGTCATAAACGAAGTGGGCGGGGCTAGTGATGTTAATATGAGAAATTTGCATGTTAATGTTAGATCGGAGAGTGGCCTCCACGGCGAGCATGCTGAGGTGGCTATGTTAATCTGAGAGATTAGCATGTTAATGTAAGATCGCAGAGCCGACGGTACGTGGCTACACCCATTTTAAACCTTTAAAACAGTTTTCCTCCTGATGACGATCGCTTGTGTTAGTTATGATTAAAACGTCGTCATTTTTTGTTAATTTATTTTTAATTTGAACCTATCTACGTGACTTTACCGAAAGACCTAAAGAATATGGTTTCCCAATATTGATAAATAAGACTTGTATAATTAATTATTGATTTAAAGTTACTGACTTGCTTTCCATGTTTCTACTTTGCACTCCTATTGTTTTATATTGTTTCCTGTTGTAACTTGCTGACCCTCCCATACTGGACATCTGTGAAAACAAGCTTCGTAGGTCATTGGATTCTTATAGTCTAAATAAAGATTCTGATTCTGATGTCAAATCTCAGCATTGGGATGTTTGTCTGATATCAAGATGCCACACCTGGATTTACATTGAGACAGAAAGAGGAACACGTGGATTGGAAGACACACAGGTTAATGGGATCATTCAAAATGTTAAGAAAACTGAGTGGGACTGGGCCAGGACACGCCACGGCTAGAAGGGGGATGGTGATGGTTGATTGGTTGATCGTTAAGAATAATAACGAAGTGACAGCCAATAACGGAGTGGCAGGAACGCATCTGAGAAAACGTCCGCCATCGAGATGGAGCTATGAAATAGTATCATAGAATGCAGAGCATGCGCTGGCCAGATTATTCCATCGCTAGATTGTGAGAGGTGCCAGTGGCTCGATGAGGGAGGCCTTCATCCAACAGTGGATAGATAAGACTGCTCTAAATGTTTATACATAGACAGGCAGGTACACAGACAGGATCTCAGAAATACATTCTGATAGAAACACACACATACACACGGGTAGGCAAGCAGATGCACACCCAGGTAGACAGCTAGGCAACAGGCACATGGATGGAGAGTGGAGAACACACGTTCACCTCATACTTCACCGCGCGAGTCGAGGGACCCACACTTACTTCCATGGCAGCGACTTGCAGAGCAGCGTTGTGTACAGAGCTCACGTCGTTCCTCGCGTCGTCCGGGTCTGCGTGGAGAGCGGGGGAGAGAGGAGAGGGTCACGCAGAGTCGAGGGTGTGTGACGTAACTGGTTCCCATGTCACAACACGAATCAGGTCACAGCACGGACTCACATCATCAACACCGACTCTGATCAGCACGGTTGGCTATGTACTGTGCGAAAGAAGTTCAACATACATACATATATCACCATAAACCCACATGAATAACATGGGCTTGCCTCATCAATACGGACTCACATCAACACGAACTCACATCATCAGCACGGACTCAGAACATCACCACGAATCCACAGAAACAACATGGACTCACTTCATGACCATGAACCTACGTAAATATCATGGACTCGTATCATCAATACGGACTCATACACTCAACATGAAACCACATCATCAGCAATAACCCACAATCGGCACGAATCCACGTCACCAACACAGGCTCACATCTTCACCATGAACCCACATCATCAACACTGACTCACATCTTCGCCATGAACCCACATCAACACAGACTGAAGGTGAGAACCTCGCATGGTGTGGACACCTCAGCAGTGGTGGGGGAGAGACAAAGGCGGTCCACAGCCGCAAGCTTCTAAACAGCTGCTGGGCTCGCGGCATCGGTTCAAGCAGAGCCCGGCTCTGCTGCTGCTGATGAGGCACTGAAGGTGGAAACCGGCCCAGTGGCGCTCGAGTTGAGCCATTGCTGCTGATGAGAGGCACTTCCAGACGGCCGTACGGCTGATGGGATGAGTCAAAGAGACTTTGCTTCATCTCTGCACGGAATGATTTATTGTGGAGGCCAATCGCCTGCTGGCGGAATGGGCCTCCACTAGAGGCCGCTAAAATAGGGTATTTGGTCTATTCTTCCACGCTGATCTACACGTGTTGGAGCAAGGTGAGCGTACCCACCCTTTACCCCACCACGTGCGGCAGAGGTGCAGGTTCCATTCCATCGCCCACACACCCACCCACCAACTCACCAACTCACCACTCTCACCCATCGACTCACCCACACAGTGACACGCGGAGACACATGGAGACACACAGGGACATAGAGCCTTGACACAGTGGTTGTGTCGGTGGTGTGGGAGTAGCAGGATCAATGTGGTTGTTGTGGTGGTTTTGTTGCTTGTTATGGTTGTGGTGGTTGAGGTTTTAGTTGTGGTTTAGGTGGTTATGTTGGTTATAGTGCTTTTGGTTATGGTTGTGTAGGTGGTGGATATTATAGTTGTGGGGGTTATATTTTTTGTGGCAATAGTTGTGTACGTGGTGGTTGCGGTGGTCATGGATATAGTTGTTATAGTTGAGGTCGTGGTGGTTGTAGTTATAGCTATGGTGGTTATGTTATGGTTTTTGTGGTTATGGTTGTGGTTATACTTGTGATTGTTGTTGGTGGTTGTTGTGGTCAAAGTTGTGATGGTTATGTTATGTTTTTGTGGTTATATTTGTGATGAAGGTGGTTATGTTGGCTGTCATGGTCGTTTATGTATGTGTAGGGAGCGGTAGAGTCGCGGTCAACACGCCGCGCTACAAACCCATGGACACAAGCTCGATTCCCGCTCACGGCCAACACCAGTGACGATCATCTGAACCAGTCCAGGGCCTCCCCTACGTCGACTCTGCCTCAAATGAGTACCTGTTGCTGTGTGTAATAAACATCGCCACTCGGGAGACAAAGACGGTCGGGTATGGGGCTTTCCACCCACCCGCTTGTGTGCCACACTGCCGGCCTCCATAGGTGCTCGCTAACAGCACTTGCCCCGACAGTCTGTTAAATGCTGTACGGGAGATCTTTTTATTTTGTCTTTGTAGGTGTGTTTAACTTATTTCGCACCGTACGTAGCCACTTGTGCTAACCGGAGGTGTGGTTATAGTTTTAGTGGTTATTTTATGGTTATGGTTGTGATTATATTATGGTTGTGGTTATAGTTGTCCATAGTTTTAGTGCTTAGAATTGTGGTTATATATTATGGTGATAGTTGTGGGTGTGGTTATAATTGTAGTTGTTGGTTTTGGTTACAGTTGTGGTTATATCTGTGGTTCTAGTTGTGGATGAATTTGTGGTTCTAGTTGTGGTTTTAGTTATGGTTGTTGGTTGTGGTGGTTCTACTGGCGCAGATGGTGGGATGGAGGACACCTTCTGGGTCCCCTGCCCATGCGGTTCCAACAGCGATGGCTCCAGCCGGCACTGTCGCCCCTGTGCTATGTGGGTCACAAAACCTTGCCTTGCAGTCATTTTAGGAGCCCTCGCCTTCTCCAAATTCATTTGCAGCGTACATAGCTAACCGGGGGTACATTAAAACCTCGCCACAAAAGCCCTGTTGCTCGTGAGCTTAGCGACTCAAATAAATCAGGTGCTAGGTTTGCGTTATTAATGCTTACAAATCGGGGTCCATAATGATGAATATGGCAGAAGGGTCGAGTTCTATCCATTTAAAACCAAATGTGTTTCTTACTAACCAGATTACAGGCAGTGCGTTCGACACCATTTGGAATGCGCAGTTGCGATGTGCTGTTCCTTTGAAACCATAATCAACACTGAGAAACCCACACAGTGATTTCCTGGATTGAAACAATGCAATGTTTGTTTTCCCATAACACGTTTTTTACACGCAGCATCCAATAGTGGTCACTGTTGGACCAGAACCAGAAACATTACCATCTGCACATGGAGGCAACTTTCAATCATACATTTTTCACAGTTGGGAAAACATGTACGACATTAAGGAGATATTTGCCAGCATATTCTACTTAATCACTGTACGCGATGATGACAAATGTTGCATTTCTCAATCGTCAATAATTGTTGCACCAAGCTCAAAGGAACCCATTCTGGATGTGTCATGACGTTCACTGTATGCACAGGCATTGTCGGAAACTGTTGCCATACTTCAGACAAGACAGCACACATTCAGTTGTCTTTTTAAAACCTGCACCATCTGAAGAACCAAAGTATGACGGTGTTCTTCTGGAGCAATATTTAAAGCAAGTCGGTTGTTACTGCCGCTAACCCTGAGCCCAAGTCCTTGTGGCCTGGCTTCTGGGTGAGTTTGCAGTCTCCGGCCAGCCAGAGAATCAGCAGCCACAGATTTTCGAATAAAACCTTGTTTCGGTTTGATCCACCGAACAATATCCATTGACCACACCACTAGTAAAGCAATAATGTAACTCTGAACAAAAATGTGAATAAATTAGGACGGTTTATTAAATGCATTGTATCCAAGGAAATATGTACAGCAATAGACAAAATATATACAGAAATAGACTAAAAATATTTACACTAATAGACTAAAAATGTGTATCACGGGGGGAGGGTGGGTGGTGTGGTGATAGCATTCGTGGTTTACACAAATGTACGACCACCACCACTACCACCCCTACTGTGGGGTGGACCGGCCACCGCACAGTAGCACGCGGTGGAGGAGTGAGCGTATTGCTCTCCCCACACGAGCCATGGAACCTCGCTTCTTATTCATTTCCTTCATCTCCTTTTCCTCCTCCAACTTCTCAAACACCTGCACCATCATCTCCTCCACTACCATATTTCCCCCCTTATCCGGCTCCTCCGTCTCCTCCGGCTCCTCCTCCTCCGGCTCCTCCTTCTCCGGCTCCTCTTCCGCCGTCTCCTCCGTCTCCTCTTCCTCCTCCACGTCCGTCACCTCATTCTCTAACTTCTCAACCTCCTGCACCATCATCTCCTCCACCACCATCTTCTCTTTCTCCACCATATTTGCCCCCTTATCCATCTCCTCCTCTGTCTCCTCCTCTGTCTCCTGATCCTGTTCCTCCGTTTTCTCTTCCTCCTCCACCTCAGTCTTTTGGTCTCCCTCATTTTCCACCACAACCTCTGTTTCCTCTTCAGAGGTCTGGGCAAGTGAGGTGGGCTGCACCGGTTTCACTCTGTGAAGACACACGCACGACACGACTCCACCTTTTGCTATGACAGAGATTGCAGTCACCTCCCCATCTCCCGTTGGTGTGGCAGATTAAACCGAGCTTAATAACAATGAAAAAAATTGAGTACGTTTCATGTCAGAGCTGTCATTCTGATGGGACAAGATTATCACGAAGGAATGTGCCACTGTGTCTCATACAGTCTGCTGTAGTGTCACAGTAGCAGGCAGCGTTGCTTTGTAAATACAACTAAGTCATTTGTCATGATTTCTTTTTGTTTTCATGATATATTCTAATTGGGGCAAATATGACCCCTGGCACACAATGGCCTACTCGTTTTGAACGAACTTAGGGGAGATCTTCAACATCCACTGCAAAGGAGAGGGTGCATCATGTATTGACATCCTGTCATGGCAGTAATAACCATCAAGAGTGCTGCCGCTGGGCCGCATCACCCATGCACGATTGTTGTAAAAATATCTGATGGTGATTCGTGTTAGATAAAGCTGCCCATCTTGACTTCGATGGCATCTCAGAGTGCTTTACAACGCAATGAGGCACTTACATATCACATCTCGCACCTCAACGCATTTTACGGTGAATGAAGGGTTAGATGGTGAAGATTTGGCCGCATGGTTATGTGGGCTCACCCACAAACCAATTATGGAAAATAAATCGGTCTACAGATGAATGTACACGTGGGGTAGGCTGGAATGCACTTGTGTTCTCCCCCCGTTCTGCATGGGTTTCCTCTGGGTTCAGCAGCTTCTTCCCCGAAACTGAACCCACAAATACAATACCACTGGTCTTGGATCAAAATCGACCTCTAAAGCACTCAATTGGGATCACACACAGCAACTTTGTTCCCTACTGCGAACAAAACTTGACAGGGCCCTCTTGAATATTTTGTCTTGAAACTCAATGATGTTCATTCTGGATAAACAAGCATAGTAATAATGATAAAAAATAATAAACACATACACAGGACACATGCAGAGTTGCTTACCGTGGCTCAGCGGCTCCAGACTTTGCATCGTATTCTCCGGAGCCCTCTTCTCTGGATCTCAGCGCTATCAGGCCCTGCACACTGCTAGCAGCGGTGGTGGTAGCGGTGGTAATGGTGGTGCTGGTTGTGGCCGTGGCTGCCCCTTGATCATGGACCTCGGCCATGCCCTGAAGCCAACTGTGTCCGAGCGCCTGAGTGGGAGTCATCCGAAGATTTGGATCCCATCTGTTGAGAGGCACGCGGGGGCACACGTGGTGAGAGGCACGTTTCAAGGATTTACGTTTCTTCCCTTCTTCCACGAGGTCCAGGAATTTTCACCAGCAGCGGGGAGTACTCCACTGCCCAGTAGCCTAAAAATGCACTTAGCCTGCCACTGCCCATCTTTCATGGGCCTCCACAGACACCGATCTTGACACTGCTGGTACAGGTCATCGGCAGGTTCACTCAGTTCCACATCCTCCTGTACCACATCAGCTCCACCTCTTGTGATATGGCTCAGCGGTGACGACGTGACCCAGACGTACCACATTCTCCACATGTAGAGTTTTGTGATTCAAATTTTGGACTTTCGGATCAGACGAAGAAAAAAATGGGGGCCTATGGGTGTCTCTAACGATTACTTGAAGGAGAGTGACTGTTTTGAGAATCCTTGTGGGGAGGCGTGGGAGAGGGGAATGGGCAGGCGGGAGGTTGTCTTACTGTATCTACTGTAGGCAACAATGGACACAGTCCACCAACTCTGGGCCCAGGAGATGAGTAAGAATGAGAGGGTGGAGCTGGTGATCGATGGAGAGTGATCACCAATAATTTGGAGGAGATTGAGTGATGGGGAATCCTCGTGGGGGGCAGCAGGGGGAAGAGGGAGAGGAGGCAGTTCTTACTGGAGGCAGCGGCTGATAAAGTCCACAAACTCCGTGTCCTGGCTCTTGAGCACAGAGTGTAGTGGGAAGCTCCCCGGTAGGCTGTATGGTTTCTTCCAACCACCTGTAGGGGCCATGCACAGCGGAAGAGAGAGATATACATAGTTACAAACCACATCACTCACCCACCTATCCACCCACCCACTCGCCAACCCACTCACCTAACCATCCCCCCACGGCCTACTCAACAACAATAACCGCCATTTGCCACTAAGTGGCAGTGACATCACCATGGCGCTTGTACCAGGCTATGTGCACTTTAAGGCCACCTGAAGTGTCAAAAGCTCACTGGCAGGAGGTCATGGGACAGACTCCGGTACCATGGGTTGACTGATTGAGATGACTGGCTGTGGTAATTAAATTTAAGGTGGAGGGGTTACCAGCCTCTCGCACCCATTGGCCTCAGTGGTGGCTACAAGCCCCATGAGGGGAATTGCATGTTGAAATTGACCTTCCCTCCCTTGGCATTGCTTACCACAGCGTTACCGACCGGCACCACCTTTGAGGTAGGGTGTTGTTTTGCAACTTATTCCCGCCACCCCCTCACACCCACGCACACGCCTACCCATCCATCTACCCATCCACCTACCAACCCTTCTACTCAGAAAAAAAAACATCACTCCGTTGGAATTACGCAATAACAGCCCCAAGCAACCCCTTTTAACTTACCAAAGTATATCAATCCGTAAGGAGCGGCATGTATGAAGTTTCTTGGGGGCACACCCAGCCTCTGCACACGGTTCAGACAAAGACAGAGGTCAATCATAAAGCCTCAGTAGACTGTTGGGGCAAGTGCTGTAAGCAAGTAGCAGCATGTATTGAGGCTGGAACTGTGGCACACGAGGGCATGGTTGATCACATCGCCCCAGGTACGTCACACACCAAACTAGGTACTTATTTGAAGCGGAGTTGATCTAGGAGAGGCCCAGGGACCAGTTCTGATAATTGAACCTCAGGGCGGTACCCCAGGGTACCATAGTTCCCCGGCTCTCGCATAATGTCCATGATGCAGTCATTTTTAGTCTGGTGATGGTCGGCGATGCGGTAATCGACTCATCTCAACGAGCTGTACACAATTTTTCGAAAACGGATTTTTTAATGCTAATATTGGGTGTTTCGACATCGCGGAGTAGCACTGATTTCGCATTGATTGGTACCCCAGTCGCGGAGTTAAGTACACCCCTGGAAAAAAAAGTGTTCCAGAAATAAAATATTTAATTGCCTCGGCCATTTTGTATTATTTGGTACCCTGGTGTACCACCATGAGGATCAATTGCTGCCACCGGTGCTGGTGGTGGCAGTGGCCATGAGTGGGAATCAAACTCGGGTTCTCTGCTGGGGTTTGTAGCACAGCGCGGTGCACTAACTACTGCACCACACATTCTATACACAAAGGCAAAGACAAATATCCCCCATATAGCTTTAACATACTTTTGGTCACACACATAGACAAGACAAACACGTGTACACACATGTACAAGACAAAGATCCCCGGTATAACCTAAACAGACTTGGGGCAAGTGATGTTAGCGAGGAGCACCTCTGAAGGCTGACATGCCACACGAGGGGGGTGGGTGGCCAACACCACTCCTGGCCGCCTTTTTCTCCTTAGTGGTGATGTTTACACTGCACCAGGTACTCATTGGAGTCCGAGTCGACCTAGGGGAGGCCCACGACCGGTTCAGATAATCGTCACGTGTTGGCTGAGAGCCAGAATAGAACTTGGGTCTCCAGGTTCGTAGCGCACCGTGTTAACCGCTACACTACCGTGTACACACATGTACAAGATACACATGTACACACACACGCACACAGCACAAACAGCTATAATTCGCCAAATCATACGGCCCCCCCTAACCCACGAGCGGACATTGTGCGAAATACCTCCATGCAGGACAGAAGAAAATCGTCTTCGTTGTTCGGCTGGAATAATTGCTTTCCAGTGGCCATCTCTGCTACCATGCAGCCCAGTGACCAAATGTCGGCAGTGCAGGTTAGATCATAGCCCAGCAACATCTCCGGAGCTATGTATGGCAGGGCATCACCGTGTCTGGCTGCACAATCACAACAACAAAAAATACATGGACTGTGCTCGCTTAGCCTTTAACAGCATCGTCATCACACATGCAGTCACATAGATACGCACACACAGATGCTCACACACAGATGCCCACACACAGACACTCCCACAAATACAGACATAGACCCCATACACAACGGACACACGCAGACACTCAAACACATACACAGACAGACATAGGTATGCACATTTACAACAACTGCCATTCACCACGAAGTGGTGGTGACGTCAACATGGTGCTTGTGCCATGCTAGGTGTACTTGTAAGACGTGAAGTGTCGAAGGCCCACTGGTAGGTGGTCACCGAACAGACCCAGGTGCCATGGGTTGACTGAGATAACTGGCAGATGCACCAACTGTGTTCTCCACTGTGCCACCTCATTACATTTAAGCCGCCCGGTGCTCCGCTCAATGCTGAGGGAAACTGCCTCCAACTACCCAGCAGGGTCCCTCACAAGCCTCCTCCATAGAGGCTGATCTTGACACTGCTGGTACCAGTCATTGGCAAGTTCAATCAGCTCCACATCCTTCTGTACCACATCCGTCAATATGTTCTCTAGCCCGTGCAATGCCGTTTAGCCCTATCTATCTGGCTGATCAAAAGCTGCTTGGGGATGCGGTGGCTGGGCACACGCAGATGAGGTCACTCACGTTGACTTCCCACAGTAAAGCTGGTCTTAAAATCCATGACCCTAATGGTGCCAGCCACGGTGTCTTTGACCATGATGTTGTTCTAGAAGAGAGGCAGAAGGGATTCACACACAGAGGTTATGTTGATAGAATTCAACCAGCAGTGGATCGATCATGTACCACAATACAGATTAAACAGGGGAATCAGAAGAGGTGGCGCGCTCTTGCCAAGCGTCAGTCACAGCGACAATCGCTGTTTTCTGACAGCTATCACTGGGGGTGCCCCTTTCAAGTTCGTTAAGATGAGAGATGCGAGTGGCTTACGTGTGTTAATAACTGAGATATTGTCGAAGTAAAAGGGGATGGTGCTATCGACAACTGATCACCGTTGCTCCAACAGTAGAGCTGAATGAAGTGCACAGCTGTATGAGAGCCTGCTTATGAATCCCGAAAAATCATCGACAACGTGCATGGATTCTGTGATGCTTTCCACCATGCATTTGCCTTTCATAGTTTTCCATTCGCAAAATCGAAGCTGACGGGCAACCAACAGGTCAAAATACGCATTAGGTATATATTTTTTAAATTGTCGTTTTAGCTCCGGTTCATGTCTCCCAAGTTTTGGCCAACGCCGTGATCAATGTGGCCAGTTTTCTCTGTGGTGAGTCCCCAATAGAGACATGCCTCTTCACCAAAGTCATAATTTATACCGGATCATCTTCACCAGTTTTACTGTGACCCTGCCTCCTTCCAAATAGACACAGGCCTAACACATGAACCTTGTGAGGTACAACACGACTCTTCTCCAAAGACGCATTGAACACCATGTTCACTTACTGGCCTGATGGCTGCGTGGACGGCCTCCTTTAACTCCATATGCTTCAGGAATGTGAGGATTTCCCTGGTGTATGCTTTAATTAACGCCATGTCCAAGCCCCGGAGCCCTGCTTCTTCAATCACTTGCTGAACCCGGAACACGGAACACCGGAACCCAGAACCCGGAACACCGGAACACCGGAACCCCAAACACCGGAACCCCAAAAACCGGAACCCGGAACACCGGAACCCGGAACACCGCTACACCGGAACCCAGAACACCGGAACCCAAAACACCGGAACCCGGAACACCGGAAACAGGAACCCGGAACACTGGAACCCGGAACACCGGAACCCGGATCCCGGAACACCGGAACCCGGAACACCGGAACCCGGAACACCGGAACCCGGAATACCGGAACCCGGAACACCGGAACCCGGAACACCGGAACCCAGAACCCGGAACACCGGAACCCGGAACACCGGAACACCGGAACACCGGAACCCGGAACACCGGAACCCGGAACTCGGAACACCGGAACCCGGAACTCGGAACCCGGAACACCGGAACACCGGAACACCGGAACCCGTAACACCGGAACCCAGAACACCGGAACCCGGAACCCGCAATCTGAAAAAAGGAACCCGCAACACCGGAACACCGGAACACCGGAACCCGGAACCCGGAACACCGGAACACCGGAACCCGGATCCCGGAATCCGGAACACCGGAACACCGGAACCCGGAACACTGGAACCCGGAACACCGGAACACCGGAACCCGGAACTTCGGAACCCGGAACTTCGGAACCCGGAACTTCGGGACCCGGAACACCGGGACCCGGAACACCGGAACCCGGGAACCCGGAATACCGGAACCCGGAACACCGGAACCCGGAACACCGAAACCCGGAACACCGGAATCTGGAACCCGGAACACCGGAACCCGGAACACCGGAACCCGGAACACCGGAACACCGGAACCCAGAACACCGGAACCCGGAACCCGCAATCTGAAAAAAGGAACCCGCAACACCGGAACACCGGAACCCGGAACCCGGAACACCGGAACACCGGAACCCGGATCCCGGAATCCGGAACACCGGAACACCGGAACCCGGAACACTGGAACCCGGAACACCGGAACACCGGAACCCGGAACTTCGGAACCCGGAACTTCGGAACCCGGAACTTCGGGACCCGGAACACCGGGACCCGGAACACCGGAACCCGGAACACGGGAACCCGGAATACCGGAACCCGGAACACCGGAACCCGGAACACCGAAACCCGGAACACCGGAACACCGGAATCTGGAACCCGAAACACCGGAACCCGGAACACCGGAACCCGGAACACAGGAACCCGGAACCCGGAACACCGGAACCCGGAACACCGGAACACCGGAAGACCGGAACCTGGAATACCGGAACACCGGAACCCGGAACCCGGAACACCGGAACCCGGAACACCGGAACCCGGAACACCGGAACCAGGAACCCGGAACACTGGAACCCGGAACACCGGAACCCGGAACACCGGAACCTGGAATACCGGAACACCGGAACCCGGAACCCGGAACACGGAACACCGGAACCCGGATCCCGGAATCCGGAACACCGGAACGCAGAACCCGGAACACCGGAACCCGGAACACCGGATCCCCGGAACCCGGAACACCGGAACCCGGAACACCGGAACCCGGAACATAGAACCCGGAACACCGGAACCCGGAACACCGGAACCCGGAACACCGGAACCCGGAACACCGGTACCCGGAACACCGGAACCCGGAATACCGGAACCCGGAACACCGGAACCCGGAACACCGGAACCCAGAACCTGGAACACCGGAACCCGGAACCCGGAACACCGGAACCCGGAACACCGGAACGCGGAACACCGGAACCCGGAACACCGGAACCCGGAACACCGGAACACCGGAACCCGAAACCTGGAACACCGGAACCCGGAACACCGGAACCCGGAACACCGGAACCCAGAACCTGGAACACCGGAACCCGGAACCCGGAACACCGGAACCCGGAACACCGGAACGCGGAACACCGGAACCCGGAACACCGGAACCCGGAACACCGGAACCCGGAACACCGGAACCCGAAACCTGGAACACCGGAACCCGGAACACCGGAACCCGAAACACCGGAACCAGGAACACCGGAACCCGGAACACCGGAACCCCGGAACCCGGAACACCGGAACCAGGAACCCCGGAACCCGGAACACCGGAACCCGGAACACCGGAACCCGGAACACCGGAACCCGGAACACCGGAACAACGGAACGCGGAACACCGGAACCCGGAACACCGGAACCTGGAACACCGGAACCCGGAACATCGGAACCCGGAACACCGGAACCCGGAACATCGGAACCCAAAACCCGGAACACCGGAACCCGGAACACCGGAACACCGGAACCCGGAACACCGGAACCCGGAACACCGGAACACCGGAACACCGGAACCAGGAACCCGGAACACCGGAACCTGGAACCCGGAACATCGGAACCCAAAACCCGGAACACGGAACACCGGAACCCAGAACACCGGAATCTGGAACCCGGAACACCGGAACCCGGAACACCGGAACCCGGAACACCGGAACCCGGAACACCGGAACCCGGGAACCCGGAACACCGGAACCCCGAAAACCGGAACCCGGAACACCGGAACCCGGAACACCGGAACCCGGAACACCGGAACCCGGAATACCGGAACCCGGAACACCGGAACCCGGAACACCGGAACACCGGAACCCGGAACACCGGAACACCGGAACACCGGAACCCGGAACACCGGAACCCGGAACACCGGAACCCGGAACCCGGAACACCGGAACCCGGAATCCGGAACCCGGAACACCGGAACCCGGAATACCGGAACCCGGAACACCGGAACCTGGAACACCGGAACCCGGAACCCGGAACACCGGAACACGGAACCTGGAACCCGGAACCCGGAACACCGGAACCCGGAACACCGGAACCCGGAACACTGGAACACGGAACCCGGAACACCGGAACCCGGAACACCGGAACCCGGAACCCCGGAACCCGGAACACTGGAACCCGGAACACCGGAACCCGGAACACCGGAACCAGGAACACTGGAATCCGGAACCCAGAACCCGGAACACCGGAACCCGGAACACAGGAACCTGGAACCCGGAAAAACACCTGAAAACGGAAAAACACCGGAACCCGGAACACCGGAACCCGGAACACCGGAACCCGAAACCCGGCACACCGGAACCCGGAACACCGGAACCCGGAACACCGGAACACCGGAACCCGGAACACGGGAACACCGGAACCCGGAACACCGGAACCCGGAACACCGGAACCCGGAACCCGGAACACTGGAACACGGAACCCGGAACACCAGAACCCGGAACCCGGAACACCGGAGCACGGAACACCGGAACCCGGAACACCGGAACCCGGAACCAAGAACACCGGAACCCGGAACACCGGAACCCGGAACACCGGAACCCGGAATACCGGAACCCGGAATACCGGAACCCGGAACACGGAACACCGGAACACCGGAACACGGAACCCGGAACACCGGAACCCGGAACACCAGAACCCGGAACACCGGAACACGGAACCTGGAACACCGGAACCCGGAACCCGGAACACTGGAACCCGGAACCCGGAACACCGGAACCCGGAACCCCGGAACCCGGAACACGGAACCCGGAACACGGAACCCGGAACACCGGAACCCGGAACACCGGAACCCGGAACACTGGAATCCGGAACCCAGAACCCGGAACACCGGAACCCGGAACACAGGAACCCGGAAAAACACCTGAAAACGGAAAAACACCGGAACCCGGAATACCGGAACCCGGAATACCGGAACCCGGAACACCGGAACACCGGAATCCGGAACACCGGAACCCGGAACCCAGGAACCTGGAACCCGGAAAAACACCTGAAAACGGAAAAACACGGGAACCCGAAACCCGGAACACCGGAACCCGGAACACCGGAACACCGGAACCCGGAACACCGGAACCCGAAACCCGGCACACCGGAACACGGGAACACCGGAACCCGGAACACCGGAACCCGGAACCTCGGAACCCAGAACACCAGAACCCGGAACCCGGAACACGGAACACCGGAACCCGGAACACCGGAACCCGGAACACTGGAACACGGAACCCGGAACACCGGAACCCGGAACCCGGAACACCGGAACCCGGAACACCGGAACCCGGAACCCGGAACACTGGAACCCGGAACCCGGAACACCGGAACCCGGAACACCGGAACCCGGAACACTGGAATCCGGAACCCAGAACCCGGAACACCGGAACCCGGAACACAGGAACCTGGAACCCGGAAAAACACCTGAAAACGGAAAAACACCGGAACCCGGAACACCGGAACCCGGAACACCGGAACCCGAAACCCGGCACACCGGAACCCGGAACACCGGAACCCGGAACACCGGAACACGGGAACACCGGAACCCGGAACACCGGAACCCGGAACACCGGAACCCGGAACACCAGAACCCGGAACCCGGAACACCGGAACCCGGAACACCAGAACACAAGAACACCGGAACCCGGAACACCGGAACCCGGAACACCGGAACCCGGAATACCGGAACCCGGAATACCGGAACCCGGAACACCGGAACCCGGAACACCGGAACCCGGAACCCGGAACACCGGAACACCGGAACACGGAACCCGGAACACCGGAACCCGGAATACCGGAACCCGGAACACCGGAACACCGGAATCCGGAACACCGGAACCCGGAACCCAGGAACCTGGAACCCGGAAAAACACCTGAAAACGGAAAAACACGGGAACCCGAAACCCGGAACACCGGAACCCGGAACACCGGAACACCGGAACACCGGAACCCGAAACCCGGCACACCGGAACACGGGAACACCGGAACCCGGAACACCGGAACCCGGAACCTCGGAACCCAGAACACCAGAACCCGGAACCCGGAACACGGAACACCGGAACCCGGAACACCGGAACCCGGAACACTGGAACACGGAACCGGGAACACCGGAACCCGGAACCCGGAACACCGGAACCCGGAACACCGGAACCCGGAACCCGGAACACTGGAACCCGGAACCCGGAACACCGGAACCCGGAACACCGGAACCCGGAACACTGGAATCCGGAACCCAGAACCCGGAACACCGGAACCCGGAACACAGGAACCTGGAACCCGGAAAAACACCTGAAAACGGAAAAACACCGGAACCCGGAACACCGGAACCCGGAACACCGGAACCCGAAACCCGGCACACCGGAACCCGGAACACCGGAACCCGGAACACCGGAACACGGGAACACCGGAACCCGGAACACCGGAACCCGGAACACCAGAACCCGGAACCCGGAACACCGGAACCCGGAACACCAGAACACAAGAACACCGGAACCCGGAACACCGGAACCCGGAACACCGGAACCCGGAATACCGGAACCCGGAATACCGGAACCCGGAACACCGGAACCCGGAACACCGGAACCCGGAACCCGGAACACCGGAACACCGGAACACGGAACCCGGAACACCGGAACCCGGAACACCAGAACCCGGAACACCGGAACACGGAACCTGGAACACCGGAACCCGGAACCCCGGAACCCGGAACACTGGAACCCGGAACCCGGAACATGGAACCCGGAACACCGGAACCCGGAACACCGAAACCCGGAACCCCGGAACCCGGAACACGGAACACGGAACCCGGAACACCGGAACCCGGAACACCGGAACCCAGAACACTGGAATCCGGAACCCAGAACCCGGAACACCGGAACCCGGAACACAGGAACCTGGAACCCGGAAAAACACCTGAAAACGGAAAAACACCGGAACCCGGAATACCGGAACCCGGAACACCGGAATCCGGAACACCGGAACCCGGAACCCAGGAACCTGGAACCCGGAAAAACACCTGAAAACGGAAAAACACGGGAACCGAAACCCGGAACACCGGAACACCGGAACCCGGAACACCGGAACCCGAAACCCGGCACACCGGAACCCGGAACCCGGAACACGGGAACACCGGAACCCGGAACACCGGAACCCGGAACCCCAGAACCCAGAACACCAGAACCCGGAACCCGGAACACCGGAACCCGGAACACCGGAACCCGGAACCAAGAACACCGGAACCCGGAACACCGGAACCCCGGAACCCGGAACACCGGAACCCAGAACCCGGAACCCGGAACACCGGAACCCGGAACACCGGAACACCGGAACCCGGAACCCGGAACACCGGAACCCGGAACACCGGAACCCGGAACACCGGAACCCGGAACACCGGAACACCGGAACCCGGAACACCGGAACCCGGAACACCGGAATACCGGAACCCGGAATACCGGAACCTGGAACCCGGAACACCGGAACCCGGAACACCGGAACCCGGAACACCGGAACCCGGAACACCGGAACCCCGGAACCCGGAACACCGGAACCCGGAACACCGGAACCCGGAACACCGGAACCCGGAACACCGGAACCCCGAACCCGGAACACCGGAACCCGGAACACCGGAACCCGGAACACCGGAACCCGGAACACCAGAACCAGGAACACCGGAACCCGGAACACCGGAACACCGGAACCCGGAACCCGGAAACACGGGGGTTTGCAAGCTGTGTGCATGTGTAGTGGTGGTATTGACGTGCGCCGACTGTGACAGTGATGGATCACGGGGCGGCGCGGGGTGCGGGGTTGGGCACGCGTTGTGGGCGTGGTGTGGACGCGCGCGCCAGGAGTGACAGATGACGGGGCGGCGCGGAGTGAGTGGTGAGGCACGATGAGATGTGGGAAAAGAGGATCGTAGCCAGCGCCCGGCGATTGGTCGAATAAGTGGGTGCTCGCAGCGACGTCCGCAGGTGGGGTATAAAGGGGGACGCGCGAGAGCACTCGGGGAGAGTTACCCAGTTGAAGACCCGAAGACGGAGCTGAAGACTTAGTCGCCGAGTAGCTAAGTGGATGTTGGTCATCCGAGTAGCTCAGTGGCGTTAGTCGCCGAGTAGCTAAGTGGATGTTGGTCATCCGAGTAGCTCAGTGGCGTTAGTCGCCGAGTAGCTAAGTGGATGTTGGTCATCCGAGTAGCTCAGTGGGCGTTAGTCGCCAAGTAGCTAAGTGGGTGGTTGTCACCCGAGTACTAAGTGGATGTTGGTCATCCGAGTAGCCCAGTGGCGTTAGTCGCCGAGTAGCTAAGTGGATGTTGGTCATCCGAGTAGCTCAGTGGGCGTTAGTCGCCAAGTAGCTAAGTGGGTGTTTGTCACCCGAGTACTAAGTGGATGTTGGTCATCCGAGTAGCCCAGTGGCGTTAGTCGCCGAGTAGCTAAGTGGATGTTGGTCATCCGAGTAGCTCAGTGGGCGTTAGTCGCCAAGTAGCTAAGTGGGTGTTTGTCACCCGAGTACTAAGTGGATGTTGGTCATCCGAGTAGCTCAGTGGGCGTTAGTCGCCAAGTAGCTAAGTGGGTGTTTGTCACCCGAGATACAAAGTAGGTGTTAGTCACCTGTAACCAAGTTTGATAAAATAAAGAGTGTGTTACCCGTGAAGTCGTCTCCCGCCGAGTTACTACATTACAACTGGCGTCAGAAGTAAACCTGTCTTCAAGAAGTATGGACACAAGGAAGACTACCCGTACCCACGAGCGAGGTCGGGATGACGACGGCGTACCGGGGACACCAACCTCGGGAGGAGAGGACGAGGAGTGGCCGCCGATGCAGCACCTCGCGGTGATGGCCGACGCTCTGCTTGCCTCCGACACCAGCCTCCAAGACGCACACTCCCGGTTGGCGGAGTTGCTGCTCGCCGCCGCTGCAATCTTGGCCGAGATCTCCGTTCCAGCGGGCGGGAAAACGGCTGCGGGGTTGGAGGAAGGAGCGAGGCTGGCGGGATCCCGCCAAAAGGCGCTTCGCGCCAAAAGTCTGGAAGTTCCCGCCGTTTTTGAGGGGCCGCCATTGATTGGTGGGAAACACGGACGCCACGTGGCCGGACACCTCCGCGCAGCGCAGCCCACGTCATCAGAGCGCGCCGGAGCCCTCCATTTTGCGCCTGACAACCGAGCCGACATTTTACACAACTCCAGCGGAGCGCGGGAAAATCTCTCCGACGTCGACGACGATCGGGTCCTCCAGCAAAGATTGCCCGCGCTGTCGGCGTTCAAGGCGGATGGGGGCGACTGGGGAGCCTTCCAACGAAGGTTCCTCACTCATCAGGAGATGTCGGGGTGGTCCGACACCACTGCCCTGCGTGCGTTGCCAGCGATGCTTGACGACGACGCGCTTGCAGCCTTCACATCTGCTGCAAGGTCGTCCCGCTCTACGCTCCAGGCCGCACTACACCTGATGGCGAAGGTGTTCGGGCCGCCCTCCACGTGTCGCCACCAGTTCTACGATCGGCGGAAGGTGGCTGGGGAAACGACGCTAGCCTACCGCACGGCACTACTCGCCTTGGCGGACGCAGCTTTTCCCCGCATGGATAAGGAGGGGAAGGACGCCATGGTGACGGAGCAGCTGCTGGTGTTGGCCCACGAGTTGGGGGTCCCCATCAACGTGGCAGACGAGATGGAGATCTGCTCCCTGGCGATCGCCACGAGCATTCACGCGTACGAGGTCCTCAAACGCAAGCCGGGGGTCGTCTGCAAATGGCCGGGGAACGCGGCACTGGCCGCCACGATCGCCGAACCTCAGCCAGCTGCGGTGCAGGAGCAGGCCTTCGCTGCATCGCGTCCGGGGGAGTGGAGAACGGGAGGTCGTTCGCCCACACGTTCGCCCCGCAAGCTGGAGCAACCGAAACCTACGACGTTCGTCGTCTGCTACAACTGCGGCCTTCGGGGTCACGTCGCAGCCGGGTGCCGGGCCCCGCGTCAGCGCGCCGCAGGACCACGTCGGGACGACGACCAGGGCCACAAGTCATCCCAACAAAACCCGGCAAGTCGCGGCACCTCACACGTTCGGTCCACAAACACGGCACATTCGGGTCGCCGCTTCGCGGTGGGGGGTTCGCGGCTGGGTGCCGGGGGTTCAATTCGGCGAGGGGGGTCCGTACGCGGCCCGCAGGCAGTCGAGTGGTCCGAATTGGCCCACAGGATCGTGGCTGCGTCGGCCGGGTCGTCCGTGGTAACGGGGTTCATTGACGGGGTTGAGGTCCGGGTGCTTGTTGACACGGGTGCGTCGGCCACCATCATCTCGGACCTTATTTATAACATTCTTCCCGTCCAAAGTAGACCCCTTCTGCCGGTAGACGTGCCATTTTATGCGGCGAATGGGGGATCCCTGGGGATCATCGGCCAGATTCGGGCGACTATTTGTATTGGTGACATTAAATTAGCGGGCCCTATTTTTGTATCATCGTCGCTGGCCGTTCCCTGTTTGCTAGGTACGGACTTTTTGTCAAAAATGCCCATCAAAATTCTTATAGATCAGGCCTGCATAGAGCTTCCGTCAGGTCGGCGGGTTGCCTTCTTGTCGAGCCCTACCAAAGTGCGCACGGTTTGTGCGACGGTGCAGGCGCTGGCGACTCACACTGTACGGGTGCCCCCGGGATCGCAAATGTTAGTACCCCTTCGGTTCAGGAAGCCACTCGAGGTGGGTGCGGAGGCACAGGGGGTGCTGTTGGGGCCGTCAAACAGAGCCAGTAAGGGCCTCGACTTAGCGGTTGCTCAAACCATGGTGAGAGGGGACAGTGAGCCGTTCGTAATGGTCCTGAATACGGGGTCGCGGCCGGCCGTAATTGCGCAGGGAACGGTGCTGGCTCACGCCGCGCCGCTACCCGTTGAGGAACGGCTCGTGGCTCAAGCAGATTTCACTGTCAAGTCGCATCCTCAAAGTGATGAGGGGACTGAGTGGTTGGACTCGCTGTGTGCGGGTTCTGCTACCTTGTCCGGGGTGCAATTGGGAGCATTGAGGGGTTTGCTCATCGAGTTTGCTGACGTGTTCAGCAAACATAAGTACGATATCGGCTGCACTGACCTGTTGCGCCACCACATAGCTACAGGGGACGCGGCCCCTATTCGTCAGAATCCCTTCCGGCTCAGCCCGGCCGAGAAGGAACATGTGCAATCGGCGGTTAATGATATGTTGGCGGCAGATATCATTTCGCCCTCTTCTAGTCCGTGGGGTGCTCCTATTGTCCTAGTAAAGAAACAGGACGGGTCCTTGCGGTTTTGTGTCGATTTCCGCCGCTTAAACAAAATCTCGATGGCGGATGCGTATCCGCTCCCCAGGATGGATGAGTCGCTGGATGCCTTGGCGGGAGCGCAGTTTTTTTCCACACTCGATCTGCTTTCTGGATTTTGGCAATTGCCACTCGATAACGAGTCTAAACCTAAAACTGCTTTCCGGACACCTGGGGGCCTATTTGAATTCAACCGTTTGCCCATGGGCTTACATTCCGCTCCCGCCACGTTCCAGAGACTCATGGAATTGGTTTTGTCGGGGCTCCAATGGGATACCTGTTTGATTTATCTTGACGATATTATCGTCTTTAGTCGGACTTTCGAGGAGCACCTCCAGCGACTGAGAGCGGTGTTCCTCAGGATGCGTTCCGCTAAGCTTAAATTTAAACCGGCTAAATGTTTTCTGCTTCGAGAATCGGTCAGGTATTTGGGCCATATCGTGAGTCGTTCAGGGATCTCGACGGACCCTGCTAAGACGCATTGCGTCAGCTCATGGCCAACGCCAACCTCGGTCACGGAGGTTCGTAGTTTCATTGGTTTTGCCTCCTATTACCGTCGTTTTGTCAAGCAATTTGCCACCATAGCCAAGCCCCTGCACGCTTTGACGGCTAAGGGTGTGAGGTTTCACTGGGGGGCGGAAGAGGAGGCTGCGTTCTGCTCCCTCCGTGACGCTTTGGTGCAGGCTCCCCCCTTGTGTTACCCCGATTTCACACAACCGTTTTTGCTTGACACGGACGCCAGCAATACGGGTATCGGGGGGGTGCTCTCACAGGTGGTCGGGGGGGTTGAACGGGTGGTCGCCTACGGTAGTAGGGTTCTTTCCCCCGCAGAACAACGCTATTGCGTAACTCGTCGTGAATTGTTAGCCATTGTGTTTTTTACACAGCAATTCAGGCCGTATCTTTACGGCCGTCATTTTACGGTCCGGACGGACCATGCGGCTCTACAATACGCTATGCGCGTGGCACAGCCATCGGGCCAATTGTGCCGATGGTTGGAGGTCCTTCAAGACTACCAATTCACGACGATTTACCGCAAGGGGTTGCGGCACTCAAACGCGGACGCCTTGTCGGGGTTGCCGCCGTGCACGGACTGCACATGTTTGTTGGGATCAGCGCGGTGCAAACCCCCGGTCGCCGGCACCCCGGGAGTTGCGCTCGCCGCCACTGACACCCCGGGAGAGGACGCCCCCACGGGGAGGGATTCGCTGTTGTCGTTGCCCCTCATTGAGTGGGGCCGCCTCCAGATGTCCGACAGCTCCCTACTTACGCTGCGTCGGAAAGTTGGCACTCCCGAAGAAGGGGAGGCGCGGGTCGGTTCCTGGGTGTGCAGACAGGGCCTTTTGATGAGGTGGGACAACATGTCCCGGCGTCACGTGCTCGTTGTGCCTGTTGCTATGCGGGGTAGGGTTGTTCTGGCAGCTCATGAACGGCTCATGCATCTGGGTTTTCACAAAACGCTCGCCCTAATCCAGCGAGACTATTATTGGCCGGGGATGGGTAACGACGTGGCGAATATTCTTAAGGGATGCGTAGGGTGCGCAAAAAGGAAACCGCCACCATTGGCAGCTAATCCACCGCTGCAATCCATTCAGGTTTCGCGTATAAACGAATTGGTAGCGTTGGACATCTTGGGGCCCTTTCCGGTTACACCAAGGGGAAATAGGTTCCTGCTGGTTGGCGTGGAATACTTCACCCGATGGCCTATGGCATGGCCGCTCGCCAACCAGTCGGCTGCGGCGGTGGCGGACGCCTTTGTCCAGGGTTATGTGTTGGACAAGGGCGCCCCCGAACGCTTGCTGACGGATCAAGGGAAGAATTTTTCGAGCGTTTTGTTGCGCGAGGTGTGCGACCTGTTGGGTACAAAGAAAGTGCGTACTTCCCCCTACCACCCGCAGACTGACGGGATGGTTGAGCGTCTGAACAGGACGATTACGTCTATGTTGTGCCAACAGGTCTGCGACGATCGGGTTGATTGGGACTTACAGGTGCCGGGGGTACTCGCGGCCTATCGAATGGCCCCTCATGCGGCGACGGGGTTTTCCCCATTTTTTCTTATGTATGGGCGGGAGGCCGATCCGGCCATGGACGTCCAACTGGGGATTTCCCAGCCACGTGCAAAATCTAAATTGGCAGACCACATCAAATTTAATATCGCCAAATTGACTGAAGCGCGGGAGGCGGCAAGGTTGAATTCGCGGTCGCGGCAAATTGCAAACGAGAAATTGCATGAGCGGAGGGTGCATACGCATGATTGGAAACCAGGCGATAAGGCCTGGCTGCATTGTCCACATGCACCGTTGGCTACGTCCCCCAAGTTGTTGAGACCTTGGAGGGGACCGGTGGAAATTGTGCGGGTTGCACGACCCCAGAGTATACAGATTAAATGGGGGAAACGCCGTTGGTATGTGCACCCCTCCCGACTGAAGCCCTATGCGGCACCGTGTGACCCCGTTCTGTGCCGTGACGACCGGGCGTGTGATGTGACCGTCGACTCGGGGAGGGAGGTGTCGCAGGCTGCTCCTCACGTGTCTCCACCTGACCCACCCCCAGGTGCCTCGGGCTTGACGGCTGCTGACCGTCGAGAGCCTGAACCCCGGGGCACGCACGAGTCCTCGATGCCTGGCCGATGTCTTCCTGAACCGCCGGCACCACCGGACGTTCAACCGCGTCTGGTGCCGTACGACGGACCGGCAAGGCGGACTCGGGCTAGGTCTCAACAATTTTCATGAGGACGGTTTTTTTGCTCTACACCGAGCTCGCCCGGTGTTCCCCTCTGCCGGGGTAATGTCCCGTTGTAGGGACGCTCGGAAGAAAAGGGGACACTGCACGAGTCGAAAAAAAAAAAAATTTCCATTTATTTTTTTTGCATACACATTGCTATTGTCACTCGCCGGTTTGTATATATTGTTCTATTGTCGCGGTGGCATTGGTTGAGGGTTGCGGATGTTAGTGTTCGCGTCGTGTTGTGTTGTTAGCTTAGTTGTTGTTCTTGTTGTTGTGTTGTGTTACGGGGCACACAGGGGGGGTTTGTATATTTTTATAGCAGCCGGGGCGGCTGCGAGCTATGTGGTAGGGGGTGATGTAGTGGTGGTATTGACGTGCGCCGACTGTGACAGTGATGGATCACGGGGCGGCGCGGGGTGCGGGGTTGGGCACGCGTTGTGGGCGTGGTGTGGACGCGCGCGCCGGGAGTGACAGATGACGGGGCGGCGCGGAGTGAGTGGTGAGGCACGATGAGATGTGGGAAAAGAGGATCGTAGCCAGCGCCCGGCGATTGGTCGAATAAGTGGGTGCTCGCAGCGACGTCCGCAGGTGGGGTATAAAGGGGGACGCGCGAGAGCACTCGGGGAGAGTTACCCAGTTGAAGACCCGAAGACGGAGCTGAAGACTTAGTCGCCGAGTAGCTAAGTGGATGTTGGTCATCCGAGTAGCTCAGTGGCGTTAGTCGCCGAGTAGCTAAGTGGATGTTGGTCATCCGAGTAGCTCAGTGGCGTTAGTCGCCGAGTAGCTAAGTGGATGTTGGTCATCCGAGTAGCTCAGTGGGCGTTAGTCGCCAAGTAGCTAAGTGGGTGGTTGTCACCCGAGTACTAAGTGGATGTTGGTCATCCGAGTAGCCCAGTGGCGTTAGTCGCCGAGTAGCTAAGTGGATGTTGGTCATCCGAGTAGCTCAGTGGGCGTTAGTCGCCAAGTAGCTAAGTGGGTGTTTGTCACCCGAGTACTAAGTGGATGTTGGTCATCCGAGTAGCCCAGTGGCGTTAGTCGCCGAGTAGCTAAGTGGATGTTGGTCATCCGAGTAGCTCAGTGGGCGTTAGTCGCCAAGTAGCTAAGTGGGTGTTTGTCACCCGAGTACTAAGTGGATGTTGGTCATCCGAGTAGCTCAGTGGGCGTTAGTCGCCAAGTAGCTAAGTGGGTGTTTGTCACCCGAGATACAAAGTAGGTGTTAGTCACCTGTAACCAAGTTTGATAAAATAAAGAGTGTGTTACCCGTGAAGTCGTCTCCCGCCGAGTTACTACATTACACATGCATGTGCGAGTTATGGACAATGAGGTCGCATCGAGGCGAACAGGTGCGGCGAGAGAGCAACGGAAAGGAGACGGCTAATTAAGATGCATAGCAGTGATTGGCTGGCTGCAAATGCAGGCGTGGAACAGGCGCCAGGTTGACGGGAGATTGAGGCGATAGTGGGGAAGCTACGGGTGTGAGGCGACGGGAGGTCGCCAGCTTAATTAATGAGGAGTTAATAAGGAGGGGGATACATACGGGAGCGTGTGAGAGAGAGGGGTGGTTGGTCGGAGTGAAGACAAGAGGAAAGACAAGAGAAGCTAACGGAATCCTAAGTGTGAGCGTGCGAAGCTAGCAGTAGAGAAGTTAGCAGAGTATAGCGGAAGGCTAGCAGTAGAGAAGCTAGCAGAGAGTATAGGAGAAGGCTAGCAGTAGAGAAGCTAGCCTAGCAGAGAGTATATCGGAAGGCAAGCAGTAGAGAAGCTAGCAGAGAGCATAGCGGAAGGTTAGTAGTAGAGAAGCTAGCAGGCAGTATAGCGGAAGGCTTGCAGTAGAGAAGCTCGCAGAGTATATAGCGGAAGGCTAGCAGTGGAGAAGCTAGCAGAGTATATAGCGGAAGGCTAGCAGTGAAAAAAATAGAAAAGTATATAGCGGAAGGCTAGCAGTGGAGAAGCTATCAGAGGATATAGTGGAAGGCGAGCAGTGAAGAAGCTAGCAAGAGTATATAGCGGAAGGCTAGCAGTGAAGAAGCTCGCAAGAGTACATAGCGGAAGGCTAGCAGTGGAGAAGCTAGCAGAGTATATAGTGGAAGGCTAGCAGTGAAGAAGCTAGCAGAGTATATAGCGGAAGGCTAACAGTGAAGAAACTAGAAAAGTATATAGCGGAAGGCTAGCAGTGGAGAAGCTAGCATAGCATATAGCGGAAGGCTAGCAGTGAAGAAGCTAGCAGAATATATAGTGAGAGGCTAGCAGTGGAGAAGCTAGTAGAGTGTACGGTGGGAAGCTACCAGAGGGTGTAGTGATAGGCCAGCAGCGAAAAAAGCGAAGCGAGCGGAGCATGGCAGGCAGGCTAGCAGTGGAGAGGCTATGAGAGTGAGAGAGAGAACAGGCTAGCAGTGGAGAGGCTAGGAGAGTGAGAGAGAGAACAGGCTAGCAGTGGAGAGGCTATGACCGTGAGAGAGGGAACAGGCTAGCAGTGAAGAAGCTAGCAGAAGATATAGTGAGAGGCTAGCAGTGGAGAAGCTAGTAGAGTGTACGGTGGGAAGCTACCAGAGGGTGTAGTGATAGGCCAGCAGCGAAAAAAGCGAAGCGAGCGGAGCATGGCAGGCAGGCTAGCAGTGGAGAGGCTATGAGAGTGAGAGAGAGAACAGGCTAGCAGTGGAGAGGCTAAGAGAGTGAGAGAGAGAACAGGCTAGCAGTGGAGAGGCTATGACAGTGAGAGAGAGAACAGGCTAGCAGTGGAGAGGCTAGGAGAGTGAGAGAGAACAGGCTAGCAGTGAAGAGGCTAGGAGAGAGAGAGAAGGCAGCAGTGGAGAGTCTGAGAAAGAGCGGAGCGAGCGAGCGAAGTGAACGGAGCAAAGCAGGCGAGCAGCGCAAGCGGGAGTGTTGCGACGGAATTACGGGGTGTTGAACGCGAAGAGTTCTGTTCAATAAAAAGTGACACGAGAAAATGAAGTTGTCCGTGTGAAATAAAAACACTACACATGTATTTCGGATGCCTAGATGATGAGATATAAATTGCATGGAGTGTCAATGGGAGATGTGAACGGGGTTGTGATTGTCCCTCCAGTTAAGAACATTCCAGAAAGGGTAGATATATGGCGCTGCATTCAGCTCACTGCGTTGAGTGAAATTGAGGTATGGCTTATATCATACGGACACCTGGAAAGGGGGTACAGCCCTAACCCTAACTTTAATTTTGGGAAATCTGCAATAGGTTCTAGATGTGCAAATAACAAGTTATATATACCTCTAAACGCGGCTCGACGAAAATAAATGAATGGTGTAGGTTTCTGGAGAAATCCTTAAAAAAAGATTTTGCCAGGAAAGTGTTATTTTTCAGCCATGTCTCGCCGTTTTTTTTCCGAAACACACACATACTCAAACCAAGTTTTCTTAACCAAAACACATACATACTCAAACAACCATGAACTAATTAATTATAATTTTCCCCACTATCAATGTTATTAGTATGAAAAGATATTAGTATATCTTTTCATACTAATAACAATTATATTTATAAGGGAATTCTGAGGGTCGGCTCATTTCGACCGTCAACCTCACCTCCAACAATGCTGGTCCGTCTGCTCACTCAGCCCGAGACCCTTAGTTCACTGCACCCAAGCAAACATTGGTTCATCAAGGGGGGTACCCCTTGGTGAGACACTGCGTAACCAATACATACTTCACTTGGAATGGAACTTTCTACAAACAAACTGAGGGCACCCCATTGGGCTCCCCCCTATCTCCCGTTGTAGCCAACGTTTTCATGGAGAAATTTGAGACTGATGCCATCCAGACTGCCACTGCGCCCCAACCTTATGGAAGAGGTACGTGGATGACACTTTTGTCATCTGGCCACATGGCCGGCCTGCTCTAGACCAATTCCTCGACCACATCAATTCCATACACCCAGCCATCAGATTTACCATGGAAGTCGAAAAAGATGGCAAGCTACCTTTTTTGGATGTCCTAATACAAAAGAGACCTGATGGTTCAATGAGCCATTCTGTCTACAGGAAAGCTACCCATATGGATGCTTATCTGAAACCGGATTCCCACCACCATCCATCCCAGAAGAATTCCCTCATCGAGACTTTGCACCATAGAGCGCAATGCATCTCTGACCAGGAACACATTGCGAGTGAACTCAAGCACGTACACCAAGCTCTTAAGGTTAACGGTTACTCCGACTACACAATCCGCAAAGCCATCACTCCAACCACGAAGAAGGACCCTCTTGACGAGCCATTCAAAACCATCACCTTACCCTAACATTGCGGGGATCACAAAAAAGATCTCCAAAATCTTGAATTAACACAAGATCCAGGTCAGATTCAACACATTACATAAAATCCGTGATCTGGTTCCATCTGTAAAATATGTGATTCCGGACATAAAGTACCCTGGCATCTACAAACTGAGTTGCCTCTGTGGTAGTAGTTACATTGGAGAAACCAAACGACATGTCTCTGACCGCATCCGTGAGCACAAAGCAGACCTAAAACACGGTAGGACCAACACCTCGGCTGTGGCAGATCACTGTTATAATTCAGTGGGCTCACATAACATTGATTTCTCAAAGACAGAGGTTCTCTGCAAGCCATCTGGCTACCATGAGAGATTCGTTGATGGAGGCTATTCACATATACAAAACACAGAGACAATTTCAACCGAGAAGATGGATTCTGGCTTAGCAATCATTGGAAGGATTTGATAAACCATTTCGGGTCTTAATTGATTGTGTTCACGCTTACGGTGACTTTCAGACCGCATTCCATTTTCTGCTCCCCCCTCCTCTTTTCCGTTTTTCAAATTTTCTTGCTGTGGATTTCACACCTGATGACGATTGCTTGTGTTACAGTCGAAACGTCGTGAGAATTTTTTATTGTTTTATATTTTTATTCTTTTATTATTTCCCTTCTACGTGACTTTACCGAAAGAACCAAAAATATGAATCCCTGCAGTCACGAAAGTTTTTAATAACTTTTTTACCTATATCTAGTTAGAAATGGTGTTGAGAAGGTGGTCGTGTATAGCAGCCGTGTCCTTTCCCCGGCGGAACTGTTGTATGTGTCGGGTTATGAAATTTTGATGAAAATAATAAAAATTAATAATTTTCCGAAAAATGCGCAAATCGCATTAATTATGATAGTGTGTGTATTAATATGCATAAATTATGATGATGCGTGTAATTATATGCATAAATTATGATAATCGCTGAGATAATCGTAGTAATTTATGCGGATGCTTGCGATGATGTTAATGTCTGCAGTTGTGATAATTAGGCTCAGCTTCGTTTATCCAGAGTTGTCAATCAGGATAACACGATTATCATCGATTAAACGTTTACCGATTATCCTAGTGTGTGTTATGATATTTAAGGTCTCCGGTTTCAGATCTCATCAGGATACAACTCTTATGAATAAGACAGTTTTGCATGGACTTGGAAAAAAGCACTCGAACCGTTGGTGTTAAGCAATTTTATTCTAACAAGCATGTGACATTCTATCATGCAGGTCAAACATGCGTCAATAATTCATGAATAACCAAACTCTTATGCATTGCGATACTATGCATTCGATTAATATGAATAACTAAAATTCTTATGCAATTACGAGGTTAAGCATTGACTAAAATGAATGAATAAACACTTATGCATTTACTAAATTGAATAACTCAAAACTCTTATGCATTTTTGATATTGTGCATTCGACTAATATGGATAACTAAAATTCTTATGCAATTACGAGGTTAAGCATTGACTAAAATGAATGAATAAACACTTATGCATTTACTAAATTGAATAACTCAAAACTCTTATGCATTTTCGATATTGTGCATTCGACTACTATGGATAACTAAAATTCTTATGCAATTACGAGATTAAGCATTGACTAAAATGAATGAATAAATACTTATGCATTTACTAAATTGAATAACTCAAAACTCTTATGCATTTTCGATATTGTGCATTTAACGAACTGGATGACCAAAATTTATTATGCAATCGTAACCTCTACCTCTCCACCAGGCATCTCATTAGTTCGTTTTTGTATCGATCACAATCGGCGACTGGCCGAGTTTGAAAACAAACATGACACACTTCATTTGCGGTAATAAACAGCGCTTATTGTATCCTAGAGGCGAAGGTCTATGTGAGGGCGGGTGTGGGAAGAGCGAGTCTGATTTTTTAAATTAATTTTTCGGCGAGATTCTCTGACAAAGGGGAACTGGTTTGACAAGATTTCCTCTCTCTGTGCACGGTCGATTCGCAATGAGGATTTCGAGGGTTTTAGTTTGCATCGACGAATCTATTGGTCGTTTATGCGATAAGAGAAACAAAAAAACAAGAAAAAAAAACTTCACCCTCTTATAACCGACGGATTCTTAATTACTCAGAGGGCCACGATTCCTTACGGCCAGCTGGTGTTCAAACTTTATAATTAGTCTTCTGATGATTGTCTAGGGTTGGTCCCATTGTGAGAGAGGTGGATTGTCTCTTGGATAAATTCTTGCATGCGCGGGAAGTAGGTGTGTGCGTGTGTATGTGCTTCCTGGAGGTTGTGAGTGGGGGAGGTGATACGACCCTGGTTCGCAGATTCCTCTCGCCCGTGCGGGTTGCAGCCGCGACTTCCTCCGCAGGGAGGTGAGCGGCGGCGCTTGGCGGCGCTTGGCGGCCCTCGGTAGCTGACGGCGCGGTGGCGCGTTCTTTGTAGCTGACGGCGCGGTGTCGCGTTCTCGGTAGCTGACGGCGCGGTGGCGCGCTCTTGTAGCTGACGGCGCGGTGTCGCGTTCTCGGTAGCTGACGGCGCGGTGGCGCGCTCTCGGTAGCTGACGGCGCGGTGGCGCGCTCTCGGTAGCTGACGGCGCGGTGGCGCGCTCTTGTAGCTGACGGCGCGGTGGCGCGCTCTCGTAGCTGACGGCGCGGTGGCGCGCTATCGGTAGCTGACGGCGCGGTGGCTCGCTCTTTCTCTCCACTGCTGGATGACGAGTCGGTTCTCGTTGGTTGTCGCTCTGGCGATGAACGATGCTTTCGTTCGTTGCTGGTATTGACGTTGGGTTGAAGTTGTTGGCTCGAGAGTGATAGCTGGAATCTCCGTCCGTTTCACTCGCAGCTCGGCGGCTCAGTGTAGTAATTCTTCTTAGGTGGTGCAGACCTCAGCTTGTCAATGCACGTCGCTACCCCGCGAACATCCTCATTTTGGATGACGGAAGAGCTCCTTCGTTGTTGGCGACGAGATGGGGCTCAGAGCCCTGGCGATCTGTGATGGGGCCAGAGGCCCTGACGATCTGTGGTGGGGGGCCAGGCCCCTGACGAAGTGAGTTGAATGGATTTTTCCCCGGCTTATATTGAGAATATCCACTCAATCTTCCCGAGTTGTTTGAAGGTCGTCATATATCTTTCTGTGGGTTGAACACATCTCGTCCGTGTGTTTCGTGTGTTTATTAGTGAAGACACAGTTGTGTGACCCTTCTGGGAGGAGGGGTGTGGAATATTATTTGCTTGCGTGTGCAAATCTTGCTGTTTGTGCTCAAAACGTGATCACCCTCTTCTCTCTTTTGCGAGAGAAAACAACCTAAAACAGAGCGAGAATAAGCAGACACCCTCGCAATCACTCCTCGCGACCTTCCTAACCCTCCAAGCATTCATGGGCCATCTGTTTGTGCTGCGGGGAGACAAAGGCGGCCGTGCTTAACTCAAACACGCGAGCACCCTCCCTCTCTCCGCATCTCTTGCGAGAGAAAACAAACCATGTCAGCACAAACCCCCCCCCGCCCCTTTGCGACCTCTCTGCTCCCTTCTTGCCCGCCCCGCGCGGGTCATTCCGAGGCCAGACCCCGCTGGGAGACAAGGGTGGCTGAGGAGATGTTTGCAATACATTTATGTGGTCCTGTGTATTACATTTATTCTTGAATTATATTTTATGAGTTTCTTTGGTCTTGGTATCGGGGTTATCATTCGTCTATGTTTAATGAATATTCGTCATGATCCTCGTCACATTATTATTTTGGGTTTTGCCAAGTTTAGTTCTCCAGAGATTGGTGTTTATTCTGAGTTAATTTTTTTTATGTCCGGAGGGTAAGTGTACTATGCACTTAAGCTTTCTGGAATTCGTACTTTTTAGTTTTTCGGAAGGTCGTGTAGATAGGAAACATATAATAATAGAAAAAAATATTATTGTTTGTTGGTTAATTATCTTTGTTAAGTTTCTACTTTTCGGTAAGGAAAACGTTAAGAAAACGCGAAGTTTCAACCGTTATTTATTCTGCCCTTATCTTGTACATCTCCAGATGTCTTGGGAGGCTAGTCCATACATCTTTTGTCCATCTGGATGTCCATGACCTCTTTGTGACCGAACTCTCAACATTTTAACCGCCCTCCATGTTTCATGGATTCCTGGTGTTCTTGTGAGAAGTGAGTTGTTTTCATTAATTAATTTAAAAAAAGGTATATATATATAGATTAAAAAAATATTATTATATATATTTTTTGAATTGTTCTTAATTAAAAAAAAGGGTATAGACACAACAATCCGCCCGTTTGAAAAATTATCAGGGGTCGATTTGGCCACTGGCGAATTTTCAAACCAAGTAAATGCCCTTTTTTTTGTGTTATGAATCTATAAGCCGCCCTCACTCTCGGCGGTTATTTCTTACGACGCGCGCATATGTATCACAATCGTAACATGGTTACATTTGAAATAAGCAAAAGAAATAAAACACAACGTTAAACATCGGTACTAATCCATAACGCATTCCTTCCAAAGCGCGCGCATATGTATCACAATCTTAACAAGGTTACATTTGAAATAAGCAAGGAAAATACAACAAAACTTTAACATCGATATCACCAGTTACATGGTTCTCATACATCATAACTCCGACGGATATTAATTTTTTGTTTTTGTTAAATCCTGGGAAACGCTAGGTAGCGGTTTCGAACGCATTTTTGCGTTATTTTCCTCCTGTTACATCCTTGCAATCTTTTTACCAAGTTCCGAGTGTCTGGTTTACCACTTATCACTTTGATCATTCGATCACGGTTTTCCGGTTCGTTTTTGTAATTTCCCCTCTCACTCTCTCGCGTCGTGGGAGTGTGTGGTGTAAAATTGTGCTGCACATAATCAGAATTCGCGCACACAACCAACTTCTGTACTCCGTCATCACTGGCATTCGCTCTCTCTGCGATTACATGCACATTTGCCGAGTCAGTGTGTCGATTTAATTCTGTCCCTCGTAATGTTGCCCTCTTTGTTTTTACGAGTGTGTTGGATTTCAACACCATTCCCAATACGTCATGGACATTCGTCTCCATTTTAGCACTCCGATCCACATAAATTTTGGTTTCCCTTGGATATTTTCCATTCAAAGGCTCATGCCGGCACTCCTCAGGGCGTGTCCCTGCTGTCTGTTTTTGTACTGTCCGATCACGCTTCAATGCAACCCTGTCCTTGTATTCGATCCGCGCGTCATTTACGGAAGCATTGTCCACGTTTTTGCCCGCCCTGTCACTTGCAGCCTGCTTGTATTTCCCATTTGGGTGCCAAATTTTTCCTGGATTGTTACTCTGCCATCTTCGTGCGTAATTTTGACCTTGCCTGTGTCGTGGCATGGGGTGTTGATATGGTTCTGTTCTGAACCTCTCCCTCCTATGATTCTCCTGAATGTTCGCATCCATACCTCCGCAGTCTGTGTACCTTCCCGCTGGATGGTTATCTCGCCATCTTAGTGTGCAACTTTGGCCTCGTGTGTGTCGGGGCATGGGGTGTTGGTATGGTTCTGCCCTTAGCCTCCACATTCTGCGATTCTCGTACATTTTTGGCCCCGTATTTCTCCCATTTGGGTGCCAAATTTTTCCTGGATTGTTACCTTGCCATTTTTGTGGGTAATTTTGACCTTGCGTGTGTCGTGGCATGGGGTGTTGATATGGTTCTGTTCTGAACCTCCCCCTCCTGCGATTCCTCTGAATGTTCGGCTTTGTGCCGCTCTCATTCTCGTGCCAACCTCTCTCTGGGTTATTTTGCCATGTGTGCGTGCGTTTTTGCTCCGTCCTGCATTGTGGGACTGCTCGGTGATTTTTATTCCTCTCTGAGAGGCTGGGTTCTTTATCCCTCTCCCTGTGTTCTGGATCCGAATTATGATTCTTAGCTCTGTATAACCATGCCATGTACGCCTTGCTCTCTATGCGGCGTAAGGATGCGGTTTCTGGATTCAAAACCATTCTCACCCTTTCTGTGATCTCTGGGCTCAAGGATTCAAAAAACATAATTTTGAACATTTTATCTCCTTCGTGGTATTGATTCACATCGCCTGCGTAATACGCTCTTTTAAATTGTACGAGGTAGTCACGTGGATCTTGGTCCATGCCCTGGGTCATCGATTTTACAGCATAAAACCCCTCAGTGAGTGTCGAATATTCTCCAAACTTCCGAATCACTGCCAGGCTCAGTTGTTTAAAATCATTTCTAACCTTGTGTGGTAGTGACTTTACCCATGGGATAGAATCTTTATGTAAGGTCCGTTTCAACAAACTCGCTTTTTCATCCCGTCTCCTCAGCCCTCTGATCATTGCCTCCTCTTCCACTGTTGCGATATGTGTGTGGATATCCATAGTCTTATTGTGTGGGTCAAAATCGGGAATTCTGACTAGAGCCTTGTCCATCAATTTAAGGGTTTTACTGTTGAATAAGTATTCCGAAAGTTGATCGCCGTCAGCGTCATCATAAAGCAAGTTATCATCAGGCAATCTGTCACTTTTATCTGTGCTGTGTCGCTTGTGTTTAAGTGGCGTGTATTTTTTGTGTGCGCGCCCGGTGCTGTGTCGCTCGTGTTGCCATTTCCCTTCAGTTTTTGCCTCTGCCCTTTGTGGAGCACGTCCTGTCGACTTTACTTTAACATTTTGCTTCCCTCTATCTGTGAAGTTGTCAATATCACATGTTTTTGTTTGCATATGTATCTCTCCATCCCTTCTCTCGAATTGTGAGGGTTTCCCTTTGTCAAGGATTTTTTGTTCGATATTCATAATTTTTTTCCGATCAGTCCCTTGACTGTCCACGTACCCAAGAGTGTGATTTACTGTTACTTCCATATTTATTCTGTGGATCAACGTCTGTGAGTTTCGCTGGTGTCGCGAGCACTGATTTCTCCTCCCTTACGATGGTGTGAGGACATTTTTCCTCGTTTATTAGAGACGATTTCTCTCCTGTTTCCTTTCCGAATTTTCCTTCATTCCACAATCCCTTTCTGTATGCCTGTGTGAAAAGGAATGAGTCCTGTCCTGCCTTCTCTGCAGCTTTTGCATCGTGTTCGCCTTCGTTACATTTTATCCAGTCAATTAGTTTCCCCCGAGGTGTGTTCGTGTTATCGATACAGCTCCCTTCCCATATGTCTCTCTGACTGTACTGCTTTGTAACAGATTGGTCGGTACGTTTTAATACGAGCTCCCCGTATCCCGTAACCCATTCAAAAATTATTCTTAATCCTAGCATCTTAGGTATGGCAAGAGTTACTTTGACAATTCCTTTTAGAGTGCATATAAAACAATTATCTCACAGAGTGTAGTCAGTTTGACTCGAGCTATTGTTATTTTCCGATTCAGAGTGCGTACCTCTAACACCATTTATCACAGGATGCAATTGGTTTGATACGATATTATCTTAATTCCACTGTCTCTGTTTCAACCTGCTATTCTGGGTTTTAACCTTAGAGGGCGTTTTTTTGTTTTGTTTTACGCCCGTTTACAATCACAATGCAATGTTTGATCCCGATATTCTGGTTAACACGTAGTGGTTCATTCCATCATCCATGCAAAACACTGTCTGAGAGATCCCGGACGAGCCACCCATTATGTTGTATGTGTCGGGTTATAAAATTTTGATGAAAATAATAAAAATTAATAATTTTCCGAAAAATGCGCAAATCGCATTAATTATGTTAATGTGTGTATTAATATGCATACATTATGATGATGCGTGTAATTATATGCATAAATTATGATAATCGCTGAGATAATCGTAGTAATTTATGCGGATGCTTGCGACGATGTTAATGTGTGCAGTTGTGATAATTAGGCTCAGCTTCGTTTATCCAGAGTTGTCAATCAGGATAACACGATTATCATCGATTAAACGTTTACCGATTATCCTAGTGTGTGTTATGATATTTAAGGTCACCAGTTCAGATCTCATCAGGATACAGCTCTTATGAATAAGACAGTTTTGCATGGACTTGGAAAGAAGCACTCGAACAATTGGTGTTAAGCAATTTTAATTCTAAACAAGCACATGACACTCTCTTATGCGAAAGCAGGTATACGTCAATAAATTCATGGGCAAGATTATGCAATTAACGAAAATGAATGACTAAAAATACTTCTTCATTGGCGAAATTATGCAGTTAACGAAAATGAATGACTAAAACATTTCTTATTCATGTAACTCGACGGCAGCAACTGCTTTGCACGATCAGTTGATATTGAACGCACCACCTCGAAATGGCAACCCTTTTTGAAACGCAATGACAATTTTCTTATTCGTGTGCGTGTTGTGTGTGCGTTGTCCCCTCGTAATATTAATTGTGTCGTTAGCTTGTGTGGTGTAGGAGGATACAACCAGCGGCCAGAAGTCCTCTGGGTTGGGCGTGGCCGCTGCTGCTCCCTCGCTCAGCGTGTCGCTCGGCTTGTGCGCTCTCTCTCTCTCTCTACCGCTGGATGACGAGTTGGCACGACGCTCGGTGACGCCCGGTGACGTCCGAGTCGTGCTGCTCTTGCGCTCTCTCTCTCTCCACAGCCGTTTGACCAGGCTTTCTCCACTGCTTCGCGCTCTCTGCTTTGCACGCTTGGTCGATGCTTGGCGATCTCCGCCCTTTTACAGGTTGATTGCTTGTCGTCACTCGTCACTCTCTCTGCTCCGTGCTTCCTTTGTTCGTGCAGCTCCCAGCTTCACTCGCACTTAACTTCGTTCTGCGAGAAGCGACACCTGCTATCGGCATCGGTGTTTCGTTTCCTCACGACGCTCCGCCAGCCGGAGCACAGCTGAAACCCAGCCCCAACTCAGGTTGAACTCAGACTTCTGCGACTCGAACGACTCCTCCTCGTTCCATCACTTCTCGAGGCACAACCGCCCCAGCTCTCTTGCGAGCCCCGTCGCAACACCGCGTCACAAGCCGAGTTGCGAGACTGAGCGCGACTCGGACAGACTGCTCTCAGACTGTCACTTTAACGATGTCTCGTCGTTCCATCTCTCCTCGAGGCACGACGCGCCTCCGCTCTCTTGCGAGCCCCGTCGCAACACCGCGTCGCAAGCCGAGTTGCGAGACTGAGCACGACTCAACCCAGACTGCTCTCAGGCTGCCACTTTAACGATGTCTCGTCGTCCCATCTCTTCTCGAGGCACGACTGCCACAGCTCCCTTGCGTGCCCCGTCGCACCGCTGAGCGCGACTCGGACCGACTCAACCCAGACTGTTCTCAGACTGTCACTTTAACGACGTCTCGTCGTCCCATCTCTCCTTGAGGCACGACTGCCACACCTCTCTTGCGAGCCCCGTCGCAACACCGCGTCGCAAGCCGAGTTGCGAGACTGAGCACGACTCAATGCAGACTCAACTAAGACTGTCCTTTCGCGGTGTGCGCCCGTGCCTAACTCAAAACGTGACTCCCCTCTCTCCGCGTCTCTTGCGAGAGAAAACAAACAAGACAGAGTGAGAAGAAGCAGACACCCCCCCCCCCTTGTGACCTTTTGCTCCCTCCTTGCCCGTCAGACCCCGCTGGAAGACAAAGGTGGCTGAGGAGATGTTTGTAATACATTTATGTGGTCCTGTGTATTACATTTATTCTTGAATTATATTTTATGAGTTTCTTTGGTCTTGGTATCGGGGTTATCATTCGTCTATGTTTAATGAATATTCGTCATGATCCTCGTCACATTATTATTTTGGGTTTTGCCAAGTTTAGTTCTCCAGAGATTGGTGTTTATTCTGAGTTAATTTTTTTTATGTCCGGAGGTTAAGTGTACTATGCACTTAAGCTTTCTGGAATTCGTACTTTTTAGTTTTTCGGAAGGTCGTGTAGATAGGAAACATATAATAATAGAAAAAAAATATTATTGTTTGTTGGTTAATTATCTTTGTTAAGTTTCTACTTTTCGGTAAGGAAAACGTTAAGAAAACGCGAAGTTTCAACCGTTATTTATTCTGCCCTTATCTTGTACATCTCCAGATGTCTTGGGAGGCTAGTCCATACATCTTTTGTCCATCTGGATGTCCATGACCTCTTTGTGACCGAACTCTCAACATTTTAACCGCCCTCCATGTTTCATGGATTCCTGGTGTTCTTGTGAGGAGAAGTGAGTTGTTTTCATTAATTAATTAAAAAAAGGTATATTTATATAGATTAAAAAAATATTATTATATATTTTTTTTGAATTGTTAATAAAAAAAAGGGTATAGACACAACAGAACGTCGTTGTGTCACCCGTAGATAACTTTTGGCCATTGTTTATTTCATTTGCCAATACAGGCCTTACCTCTATGGCAGGGAATTTGTTGTCTACTGATTATGCGGCCCTCCAATATTCCCTGAAAGTGGAGCAGCCAGCTGACCAACTCTCTCGTTGGCTCGAAATTTTGCAGGAGTTTTTTCCCTGTGGTATATCGTAATGGTTCTCAACATTGCAACGCGAATGCTTTGTCACGATTGCCACAATCGCCTCGGTGCCCGTGTTGAATTGGAGACTAGCCGTTGTGGACCCGTTGTGTCACAGCCGCGTGCTGTCATGTCTGCAATAGAACCTCCGGGGTCGGACGCGTCAGTCGACAGTGTGTTGCAGCTTCCGCGCTCTGTGTGGGTGCGCAAGCAGCTTCTGGATGACTCCTTGGGTAGTTTGCAGCGTCATGCAGAGCACGCACAAGCGGCTCACGTTTCGAGTGAAGGGGGTCGGTTGATATTGCAGGACGGCCTCTTGATGTGAGACGAAATGTCGGTTCGCTGGCGAGTTGTTGTACTCGTGGCCCTCCATGACAGCTTGGTTCACGCGCTGCATGAAGAGAAGTTGTTGCACCTCGGCGTCCAAAAATCTTTGTTGACATTGTAGCGTGATTATTATTGGCCGGGGATGACAGCTGATGTCTCCAAATTCATCCAATATTGTGCGGGATGTGCACAAAGGAAACCGCCACAGCGGAAAGGTCATCTGCCGCTGCAATCTACTTCGGTTTCGCGTATTAACGAACTAGTGGTGCTTCATGTTCTAGGCCCTTTTCCGATCACTGCTAGAAGTAACACATTCCTCTTGGTGGGAGTGGAATATTTTGCTCGATGGCCGATTGTTTGGCCGCTGCCGGATCAGTCGGCGGCCTCCATCGCTGATGCTTTTGTGAATGGTTATGTAATGGACAAAGGCGCTCCAAGACAGCTGCTTACAGACCAAGGTCTGAACTTCTCCTGTAAGATATTGCGCGAGGTCTGCGATGCACTGGGCACTAAGAAAATCAGAACGTCGCCGTACCACCCTCAGATAGATGGGATGGTCGAACGTTTGAACAGGACTTTGTCCATCATGCTCTCTCAGACGGTGGATGCCAAACAAGCTGATTGGGATTTATTTATTTATATGTGCTCGCTGCGTACAGGATGGTCCCACACAAATCCAAATGTACCCCCTATTGATACCCAATTAGGAGCGCCGATTGGTAATGCTAAATCGAAACTACCGGAACATGTTCGCGATTCCTTGTGACGTATTTCCGAGGCCCGAGAAGCGACTAAGGTCAACACCGCCAAGACACAGGTGCACAATGAACGTTATGCGCGCAAGTCTGACCATGACATGTCTTGGTCCATTGGCAACAGGGCTTGGCTACATTGCCCTCAGGTGCCCGTTGGAACCTGCCCTAAGTTACATAAGCCCTAGCACGGACTTGTGGAGGTGATTGAGAGCAAACGTCCGCAGCGTGTGCGTGCATTCGGGCGGGTCGCCGTCGTTGGTTCGTACACCCCTCTCGGTTGAAACCGTTTATTCCTCTGCGAGTTGGTCCCTCATCTCCAAAAATTGGACTGCCGGGGTCTGATGATGAACGCCCAAAGGATCCTGTTTTGCCGCCCACAGCATCCGAGCCTGCGACTGCCGAAGCAGGCTGTGACATCTCCAGGACCGGCCCTACTGCGGTGGTGCCTTCCGCTCCTCCGTCGCTTGTCCTGCTGCCCAGCATGCTGACCGGGGTGGAGCAGGATGCAGTTTTGTTGTATCCTAACCCTTCTTCCAAACTTGATATTTTTATATATTATCATCATTGATATATAATGAATGAAAACACACCAAAGCGCAGTAAACTGCAAAACACCAGGTGTTGTAGTAATGAACGGGAGGAGGGCTAAGATGGCAGAATTGCAACCTTGCTTCAAGGATAGATAAGGCCTGATAAACGGACACCTGTCACCCGTGCAGGCGGCAGAGACAGTGGGAAAGTCAGCCAGACATAGCTAAGGCAAAAAGCCCAACCATCTATGACCTCAGCACATGGGCGAATAATGGAACAGTGTCGACTCGAATGCAATGAAAGGAAGCAGAGGCGCCTTTGTCTGGATCACGGCCACAGAAGGCCGGGGGGGTCATCACTGATTGTGTGTTAGGGATTTCGAGCTAATTGGAACACGTGCACACAGAGAGGAGAAACACGCCTTGTTCTCTGCAGCTGAAAAAGCCAAGATAAACTCAGCTCAAGGTTGTGTATACAGGAGAGGGGGCTGATTAACAACCACTGCACGTCTGAACGTGAGGGGGCCTTGTCCTGAAATTAATCACACTCCCAGAGCAGAAGGTTGGATGACCACAGTGAGGCGAAAATAAGGGTGTTGCTCTCTCTCTCTCAAGGCTGCAGGCTCAGCTGAACAGCGAGGCTGCGGGGGGGGGGGGGGTTACCAAAAGTTCGTGTTTGCCTAGTTAAGTCGAAAAGCTCAATTATTCTGTATTGCTATTAAAATAACGTTAAAGTCGGAGTTTAACAACAGGGTAGGCTAAAGTTATTGATACAACTCGACCCGAAGCATAACGGGATAAATCACCACCAGGTCGAATAAATACATAATAAAAGAGCGATGTTAAATCCAGGGTCGGAGAGAAAGGGAGATCCCGGCCGTCTTTGTATCCCCGCAGCGCGGGATGGGAGTGTGTATGTGCTCGGGGAGGCACCGCCACTTGAGTCAAGCACCACGATGGGAAACGACACACCTTAGGCTACATACAGAATCATAACTGGGAAATGGTAAGGGACAAATGTTAATTTAAAACTTTTAACCATGTCTTTGTGTGCTGTGAGGATCGGAGGGAGTGTGCCCCTCCCTCCAGGTCGTGCAACACGGACAGAGGTGCCTATGAGACGATTTGTACGTCTGTGTTTTGGTTCATGAAGAAGGCCAAACAAGGGATAAATCGCACCCAGACAGAGAGACGACCTCGAGGCAATTTGTAACACCTGATTGTTTGCTCGTGGATTTTATGGAGGGAATATGACCACGGGATATATCGTGGGTGATGCACACAAGGACACACGGACGTACGGACACACACATGAACACACCTACACACGGACAGATCCTGACACAGTAAATCAAAAGAAACCCCGCCTTGTGGGCAGGACCCAAAGGGATTTTTCGGCATAAAAGAAAGGACTCTGAGCATTGGAAACCAGTTGGACCAGGAGAGTCAACTCATCACGAGGGCGACCAACGGGTCGACTCATGAGCGAGCTCGACCGGAAGGGTCGGCTCGACTCATCAGCCAGTTGGACCAGGAGAGTCAACTCATCACGAGGGCGACCAACGGGTCGACTCATGAGCGAGCTCGACCGGAAGGGTCGGCTCGACTCATCAGCCGAGTTGGACCAGGAGAGTCAACTCATCACGAGGGCGACCAACGGGTCGACTCATGAGCGAGCTCGACCGGAAGGGTCGGCTCGACTCATCAGCCGAGTTCGACCAGGAGTCAACTCATCACGAGTGCGACCAACAGGGTCGGCTCATGAGCGAGCTCGACCGGAAGGGTCGGCTCGACTCATCTTGAGTTCGACCGAGCGGGTCGACTCAAGGGCGAGCTGTGACTAACGGGTCGGCTCGACTCTTCAGCTTCTGGGACTCAGCCGAGTTCAGCCGGCTCTCGGGGCTCGACTCAAGCAGCTCCCCGTCTCCTCTGCAGGCGGGCAAGACCCGCTTGACAGCTCAACCTGCCGCGTCAGAGGCCCCTGCTGGCAGCCAGGGTCGCGGTCTGGCGACGAGAGGACGACGGTGCGCTGCGAGCGAGCTGCGGGCGCCACCTACCGACCGGGTTCCGAACTACGACAGCGTATCAACAGGCATCCAACCAATTCCCCACGGCGACAGAGGAGCGACTAATACGTATGACGCGCACCGCCCCCTCACCACACGACCACCAGGCGTTTGTTTGACATAAAGAACCGACTCCGAACACTGACTATTGAAGACAACTCTTACCACTCAAACCCACTCGAACCCATAAGCCATCCGTGGCTGTGAAGAAAAACTCGAGACCGAGTGATGGCCATCCGTCATTTATAAGAGTATTATCTTTAATATTTAGTGGACTGTACTCTTAATCGCATAAATTCCCAACAGATCCATCAATACGAATTGATTCTTGGCACCTCCTTCCGCCGAGCCACTCTGTTGTCAGATAACCTGCGATGTATCTGTTGAGATTGGTGCCTTTAAGAATAATAACTGTTTTGATTGTGTTTTATCGCCGTATAATCTTTCAAGCATCTTTCATTCATTAACGTTAAGGTTTTCTTAGCATAGTATTTGCACGTTTTAACGACTCTCTCTCTCACTAACAACCATCGCGTTACGCGGGATCCATGTGCCGTTGTCAAGTGAAATCAGACAATCATTGATGATACTGTATTGATGCCGTGTTGACGTTCCGGGATTGAGAGTTCGCATACTATATCATAGTTGAGGTTGAATTAGTAATAAATTGATTAATACAGAAGTGGTTGTGTGATTCTTTCCTGAACTATGCATAAGATCTGCTTCTGCGTTGAGATCTGAACTTGGTGACCTTAATAAACACACTAACACATACTCAGTAAATGTTAAAGCGATAACGGGGCGAACCGGGGACCTAAATAAGCGAGAATGAGACGAACCTAGACAACGAGGCCGAGTTAATCTAAGTTAATCTTGTATACTTACACCACACCTGCATAACTGCATACGATTAATTGCCTTATTCCGATCGATAACCCACCCTCGTCACCGAGGCGGGGTCTGGTTATCATAACGACTTGCATTATCATAATTACACCCACTCGCATAATTACTACAATTACCTCTCGAATTGGCATAATTAAATGTGCGTAATTACATGGATTAAAGTATTTCCGGATAATTACACATTTGGCCAAATTTCAATTGATTATTATTATTTTTCACTGAATATTCATAACCCACATATACAACATAATAATTTCACCCACGCACGCATACAACACATCAAAATTTTCACACCCAACATATACAACATAATGGGGGCGTCGCCCGGGATTTCTCGCAGACAGTTTATGCATGAATTCAGGAACGAATCACTGTTGTGTTAATCAAAGAGTTGTGAACTGACGTTGCTTTGTGATTGTAAACGGGCGTAAAACAAAACAAAACGCGCTCTGAAGGGAATACCAGAGTAGCAGAGTATAACAAAGACAGCTGGGCTGAAATTATTTGCTCGAGTTGAACTGACGCATCCTGTGATACAATTGTTTATAAGTGCTCTGAAGGGGAATTCTAGAGTAACTCCTGCCACTTGAGATGATAGGATTAAGAATAATTTTTGAATGGGTGACGGGGTACGGGGAGCTCGTATTAAAACGTACCGACCAATCTGTTACAAAGCAGTACAGTCAGAGAGACATATGGGGAGGGAGCTGTATCGATAACACGAACACACCTCGGGGGAAACTAATTGACTGGATAAAATGTAACAAAGGCGAACACGATGCAAAAACTACAGGAAAGGCAGGACAGGACTCATTCCTCCTCACACAGGCATACAGACAGGGATGGTGGAATAAAGGGAAATTTGGAAAGGAAACGGGAGATAAATCGTCTCTAATAAACGAGGAAAAATGTCCTCACACCATTGTAAGGGAGGAGAAATCAGGGCTCGCGACACCAGCGGAGCTCACAGACGTGGATCCACAGAATAAATGTGGAAGTAACATTAAATCACACTCATTCGAGAGAAGGGAGGGAGAGATACATATGCAAACAAAAACATGTGAGATTGACAACTTCACAGATAGAGGGAAGCAAAATGTTAAAGTAAAGTTGATAGGACGTGCTCCGCTAAGGGCAGAGGCAAAAACTGAAGGGAAATGGCAACACGAGCGACACGGCACTGGGCACGCACACAGAAAATGCACACCGCTTAATCACGCCCCACGCAGAACAGATAAAAGTGACAGATTGCCTGATGATAACTTGTTTGATGATGACGCTGACGGCGACCAACTTTCGGAATACTTTTTCAACAGTAAAACCCTTAAATTGATGGACAAGGCTCTAGTCAGAATTCCCGATTTTGACCCCCACAATAAGACTATGGATATCCACACACATATCGCGACAGTGGAGGAGGAGGCAATGATTAGAGGGTTGATGAGACGGGATGAAAAAGCGAGTTTGTTGAAACGAAGCTTAAATAAAGATTTTATTCCATGGGTAAAGTCACTACCACACAAGGTTAGAAATTATTTTAAACAACTGAGCCTGGCAGTGATTCGGAAGTTTGGAGAATATTCGACACTCACTCAGGGGTTTTATGCTGTAAAATCGATGACCCAGGGCATGGACCAAGATCCACGTGACTACCTCGTACAATTTAAAAGAGCGTATTACGCAGGCGATGTGAATCAATACCACGAAGGAGATAAAATGTTCAAAATTATGTTTTTTGAATCCTTGAGCCCAGAGATTACAGAAAGGGTGAGAATGGTTTTGAATCCAGAAACCGCATCCTTACGCCGCATAGAGAGCAAGGCGTACATGGCATGGTTATACAGAGCTAAGAATCATAATTCGGATCCAGAACACAGGGAGAGGGATAAAGAACCCAGCCTCTCAGAGAGGAATAAAATCACCGAGCAGTCCCACAATGCAGGACGGAGCAAACACGCACGCACACATGGCAAAATAACCCAGAGAGAGGTTGGCACGAGAATGAGAGCGGCATAAAGCCGAACATTCAGGAGAATCGTAGGGGGGGGAGGTTCAGAACAGAACCATATCAACACCATCCAGCGGGAAGGGGTTACACAGACCGCGGAGGTATGGATGCGAACATTCAGAGTAATCGCAGGATGGGAGGTCAAACACAATCGATCCAATTCCGACCAATTCCTCCACCGGCTATACCAGGAGGGAATAGAGGAATAACACAGAATGCGGTCCAAAGACATGATGAACTACCCATAGTGAGCGCGAGCGAGCGGCCAACACGCGCCCCACCCGCCGAGGTATTAAACCCTGAGCTCAAAGGGGAATACAGGCAGAGTACAAGTGACAGGGCGGGCAGAAACGTGGACAGTACTCCCGTAAATGACGCGCGGATCGAATACAAGGACAGGGTTGCATTGAAGCGTGATCGGACAGTACAAAAACCGACAGCAGGGACACGCCCTGAGGAGCGCAGGCATGAGCCTTTGAATGGAAAATATCCAAGGGAAACCAAAATTTATGTGGGTCGGAGTGCTAAAATGGAGACGAATGTCCATGACGTATCGGGAATGGTGTTGAAATCCAACACACTCGTAAAAGCAAAGAGGGCAACATTACGAGGGACAGAATTAAATCGACACACTGACTCGGCAAATGTGCATGTAATCGCAGAGAGAGCGAATGCCAGTGAGGACGGAGTACAGAAGTTGGTTGTGTGCGCGAATTCTGATTATGTGCAGCACAATTTTACACCCCACACTCCCACGACGCGAGAGAGTGAGAGGGGAAATTACAAAAACGAACCGGAAAACCGTGATCGAATGATCAAAGTGATAAGTGGTAAACCAGACACTCAGAACTTGGTAAAAAGATTGCAAGGATGTAACAGGAGGGAATTAACGCAAAAATGCGTTCGAAACCGCTACATAGCGTTTCCCAGGATTTAACAAAAACAAAAACAAATTAATATCCGTCGGAGTTATGAGGGATGAGAACCATGTAACTGGGGATATCGATGTTAAAGTTTTGTGGTATTTTTTTGTTTATTTCAAATGTAATCTTGTTAAGATTGTGATACATGCGCGCTTTGGAAGGAATGCGTTATGGATTAGTACCGATGTTTAACGTTGTGTTTTATTTTTTTTGCTTATTTCAAAAGTAACCATGTTACGATTGTGATACATAGGCGCGCGTCGTAAGAAATAACCGCCGAGAGTGAGGGCGGCTTATAGATTCATAACACAAGAAAAGGGGCATTTACTTGGTTTGGAAATTCGCCAGTGGCCCAATCGACCCCTGATGATTATTCAAACGGCCGGATTGTTGTGTCTATTTTTTTAAATTAAGAACAATTCAAAAAAAATATAATAATTTTTTTAAATTTATATATATACCTTTTTTTTAATTAATTAATGAAAACAACTCACTTCTCCTCACAAGAACACCAGGAATCCATGAAACATGGAGGGCGGTTAAAGTGTTGAGAGTTCAGTCACAAAGAGGTCATGGACATCCAAATGGACAAAAGATGTATGGACTAGCCTCCCAAGACATCTAGAGATACAGATAAGGGCAGAATAAATAACGGTTGAAACTTCGCGTTTTCTTAACGTTTTCCGTACCGAAAAGTAGAAACTTAACAAAGATAATTAACCAACAAACAATACTTTTTTATTATTATATGTTTCCTACCTATACGACCTTCCAAAAAAAAAAAAACTAAAGAGTACGAATTCCAGAAAGCTTAAGTGGAAACATAATAACGCTTAACCTTAGGACATAAAAATTAACTCAGAATAAAACACCAATCTCTGGGGAACTAAACTAATGGGCATATCACACTACGATAATGTGTAACATGTTTTCCAGGAAATGGCAGCCCTCCTGCTCACGCTCCTGCTAACGTACCTTGCCAAGCTAGAAGGGAGCCAAGGCCTGATGATGCCACCCAAGAATAACCGTAGAAACTATATTTTTAACGATATCTCCTATAACACGTAGTCAATAGAATAATTTCTCCCTCCCTTATCGTGTTACCTTCCTTTAGAATTTTTTTTTCCCTCCTCTCTCTTGTCACATATAACCATGTTAAGTTGTGACACGTACGCGCGCGTTGTAAGGAAATAGCAGCAAAACTTGAGGACAATCGATGGTTCATGATGGAAGAAGGGTATACATTTTTTTAAAAATAACCCGTGGCCATTTGACCACTGGCCATTTTTAAAAGGGCGGAATGTTGTATCCTAACCCTTCTTCCAAACTTGATATTTTTATATATTATCATCATTGATATATAATGAATGAAAACACACCAAAGCGCAGTAAACTGCAAAACACCAGGTGTTGTAGTAATGAACGGGAGGAGGGCTAAGATGGCAGAATTGCAACCTTGCTTCAAGGATAGATAAGGCCTGATAAACGGACACCTGTCACCCGTGCAGGCGGCAGAGACAGTGGGAAAGTCAGCCAGACATAGCTAAGGCAAAAAGCCCAACCATCTATGACCTCAGCACATGGGCGAATAATGGAACAGTGTCGACTCGAATGCAATGAAAGGAAGCAGAGGCGCCTTTGTCTGGATCACGGCCACAGAAGGCCGGGGGGGTCATCACTGATTGTGTGTTAGGGATTTCGAGCTAATTGGAACACGTGCACACAGAGAGGAGAAACACGCCTTGTTCTCTGCAGCTGAAAAAGCCAAGATAAACTCAGCTCAAGGTTGTGTATACAGGAGAGGGGGCTGATTAACAACCACTGCACGTCTGAACGTGAGGGGGCCTTGTCCTGAAATTAATCACACTCCCAGAGCAGAAGGTTGGATGACCACAGTGAGGCGAAAATAAGGGTGTTGCTCTCTCTCTCTCAAGGCTGCAGGCTCAGCTGAACAGCGAGGCTGCGGGGGGGGGGGGTTACCAAAAGTTCGTGTTTGCCTAGTTAAGTCGAAAAGCTCAATTATTCTGTATTGCTATTAAAATAACGTTAAAGTCGGAGTTTAACAACAGGGTAGGCTAAAGTTATTGATACAACTCGACCCGAAGCATAACGGGATAAATCACCACCAGGTCGAATAAATACATAATAAAAGAGCGATGTTAAATCCAGGGTCGGAGAGAAAGGGAGATCCCGGCCGTCTTTGTATCCCCGCAGCGCGGGATGGGAGTGTGTATGTGCTCGGGGAGGCACCGCCACTTGAGTCAAGCACCACGATGGGAAACGACACACCTTAGGCTACATACAGAATCATAACTGGGAAATGGTAAGGGACAAATGTTAATTTAAAACTTTTAACCATGTCTTTGTGTGCTGTGAGGATCGGAGGGAGTGTGCCCCTCCCTCCAGGTCGTGCAACACGGACAGAGGTGCCTATGAGACGATTTGTACGTCTGTGTTTTGGTTCATGAAGAAGGCCAAACAAGGGATAAATCGCACCCAGACAGAGAGACGACCTCGAGGCAATTTGTAACACCTGATTGTTTGCTCGTGGATTTTATGGAGGGAATATGACCACGGGATATATCGTGGGTGATGCACACAAGGACACACGGACGTACGGACACACACATGAACACACCTACACACGGACAGATCCTGACACAGTAAATCAAAAGAAACCCCGCCTTGTGGGCAGGACCCAAAGGGATTTTTCGGCATAAAAGAAAGGACTCTGAGCATTGGAAACCAGTTGGACCAGGAGAGTCAACTCATCACGAGGGCGACCAACGGGTCGACTCATGAGCGAGCTCGACCGGAAGGGTCGGCTCGACTCATCAGCCAGTTGGACCAGGAGAGTCAACTCATCACGAGGGCGACCAACGGGTCGACTCATGAGCGAGCTCGACCGGAAGGGTCGGCTCGACTCATCAGCCGAGTTGGACCAGGAGAGTCAACTCATCACGAGGGCGACCAACGGGTCGACTCATGAGCGAGCTCGACCGGAAGGGTCGGCTCGACTCATCAGCCGAGTTCGACCAGGAGTCAACTCATCACGAGTGCGACCAACAGGGTCGGCTCATGAGCGAGCTCGACCGGAAGGGTCGGCTCGACTCATCTTGAGTTCGACCGAGCGGGTCGACTCAAGGGCGAGCTGTGACTAACGGGTCGGCTCGACTCTTCAGCTTCTGGGACTCAGCCGAGTTCAGCCGGCTCTCGGGGCTCGACTCAAGCAGCTCCCCGTCTCCTCTGCAGGCGGGCAAGACCCGCTTGACAGCTCAACCTGCCGCGTCAGAGGCCCCTGCTGGCAGCCAGGGTCGCGGTCTGGCGACGAGAGGACGACGGTGCGCTGCGAGCGAGCTGCGGGCGCCACCTACCGACCGGGTTCCGAACTACGACAGCGTATCAACAGGCATCCAACCAATTCCCCACGGCGACAGAGGAGCGACTAATACGTATGACGCGCACCGCCCCCTCACCACACGACCACCAGGCGTTTGTTTGACATAAAGAACCGACTCCGAACACTGACTATTGAAGACAACTCTTACCACTCAAACCCACTCGAACCCATAAGCCATCCGTGGCTGTGAAGAAAAACTCGAGACCGAGTGATGGCCATCCGTCATTTATAAGAGTATTATCTTTAATATTTAGTGGACTGTACTCTTAATCGCATAAATTCCCAACAGATCCATCAATACGAATTGATTCTTGGCACCTCCTTCCGCCGAGCCACTCTGTTGTCAGATAACCTGCGATGTATCTGTTGAGATTGGTGCCTTTAAGAATAATAACTGTTTTGATTGTGTTTTATCGCCGTATAATCTTTCAAGCATCTTTCATTCATTAACGTTAAGGTTTTCTTAGCATAGTATTTGCACGTTTTAACGACTCTCTCTCTCACTAACAACCATCGCGTTACGCGGGATCCATGTGCCGTTGTCAAGTGAAATCAGACAATCATTGATGATACTGTATTGATGCCGTGTTGACGTTCCGGGATTGAGAGTTCGCATACTATATCATAGTTGAGGTTGAATTAGTAATAAATTGATTAATACAGAAGTGGTTGTGTGATTCTTTCCTGAACTATGCATAAGATCTGCTTCTGCGTTGAGATCTGAACTTGGTGACCTTAATAAACACACTAACACATACTCAGTAAATGTTAAAGCGATAACGGGGCGAACCGGGGACCTAAATAAGCGAGAATGAGACGAACCTAGACAACGAGGCCGAGTTAATCTAAGTTAATCTTGTATACTTACACCACACCTGCATAACTGCATACGATTAATTGCCTTATTCCGATCGATAACCCACCCTCGTCACCGAGGCGGGGTCTGGTTATCATAACGACTTGCATTATCATAATTACACCCACTCGCATAATTACTACAATTACCTCTCGAATTGGCATAATTAAATGTGCGTAATTACATGGATTAAAGTATTTCCGGATAATTACACATTTGGCCAAATTTCAATTGATTATTATTATTTTTCACTGAATATTCATAACCCACATATACAACATAATAATTTCACCCACGCACGCATACAACACATCAAAATTTTCACACCCAACATATACAACAGTTTCCATCGATGGTCCGGCGTCACGTACTCGCTCCTAGATGCTGCGATTTCTTTGAAGTCATCCATGTTGTTAACCTTACTTCCCTACTTTGACGGATTCGTCCCTTGTGTTAATTCCTCGTTATGGGTTGTGTATTGTTATGGGATTTTCATCCCTCTTGGGGGACCGACCCTCCTAACGCGCACCAGGAGTCCTCCCGTGTTGCGCCTCTTCATTACTTCTATGGGGTTTATCTTTAGCCGGGACGGCTAGTCTTTTTATTACGATTAAACACCAACCCTTAAACAACAACCCTTGAACGGCAACCCTTAAACAATCACCCTTAAATACCAACGATTAAACACCAACCCATACACTTCAACCCTTAAACGCCAAGCTTTAAACACCAACCTGTAATGAGATATGCGCCATCCAGTGGTTGCCAGAGGGTAACTGGGTACAGGCACTATTGTAATGTTCTTGTATGGAGACGGAGTCGTCATAGAGGCAACACGGTTTATTTATAATATAATAAGGTACACTTAATCCCTAACAAAGGGGTAGTGGTCCCTTTCACCCACAACCTGGGGAGATACAGCCTCCGGGCTATCGTACCTAGATAATGTTGGCTACTCTGACTTCTCTAGCCCTCCGGCTGGCTAAACCTAGGGGAGGCTGACCCACCGCTGGTCCGGTGGGTCCCTGACCACTGGCCCGTTCAGACCTGGCCCTCAGAAGGACATCAGGCCGAGGGAACCTCAGGGTTCTACCCTCCGACCACTGGCACCGCACTGAGCCCCGGCCCTTAAAAAGACGTCGGTGGCTTGGGGTCCAGGTGGGCTTCTGGCTTCGGCTTGAGGCGAACTGCCCAGCACTCTCAAGAACCCGCTTTATATACCGTTTCCCCCTGAGGGGCGGGGCTCTGTGGGATCGTACGCATCCCCCAGCCCCCTCCCCTCAGAGGGGTCCTGACCACCGTTGGCCCAACTGGTCCGGACCGGTTCCGACCGCTCCCCACCGAGGGGCGGGGGGTTCTGTGGGATCGCAGACACTGCCCACAGCCCCCTCCCCACGGCGGGTCCCGGCCAGGAGTACACAACCACCCCATACCGGTAAGCACCCTGGTTCTGGCGCACGTGTGTATCAACATGACCACCACACTATTATGTAATCACCATCCAATCCTGAGGGAACATCTGGGCCAAAGGTGACGGGCGGAGCCGAGAGGGACTCTTCGGGAACCATCGAGAAGGATCCACATGGGGGCGTGGCTAGAGACGGAGCCTAGCTCCGCCAGGGTGAATATAAGCAGAGGCAGGGGAGGACTCGTAGTTGGTGTGGGGAGCCTTGGGTCCGGTCTGCGTTGCTGCTCATCAATTCCTCTCTGCGCCACCGACCACGTGGCAGGTTCCTCAGCGAGGCTCTTCTCTTCTCTCCGGCGCGCCGCCAGCCAAAGGCGAGACTGGGGGAGCGGAACGAACCTCGCTGGTGGACCAGAGAGAAAGATGCTCATCTACGGTGTTGTGCAAGGGAAGCTACCCGGAGACCGAGGGAGCGGAGCTGTGCAGTACCACAGTTAATAAAGAAGTACTCTGACAAGAATCATCATGGAAGTCGTTTATTTCAAACCCATGAACAGAACCCTTAAACGTTAAACCCTTAAACACCAACCCTTAAACAGCAACCCTGAAACAACCACCCTTAAACACCACCACTTAAACACCAAGCCTTTAAACACCAACCCTTAACCACCAATTCATGAACGCTAACCCTTAAACGCCTACCCTAAAAAACCAACACTTAAACGCCAACACTTAAAACACCAAGCCTTAAAATGCTAACCCAATAACGCCACCCCTTAAACGTTAAACCCTTAAACGCCAACCCTGAACAAAACAATCCTTAAACACCAACGATTAAACACCAACTGCTAGCCTTCCGCTATACTCTGCTAGCTTCTCCACTGCTAGCCTTCCGCTATACACTCTGCTAGCTTCCGCTATACACTCTGCTAGCTTCCCCATGGCTAGCCTTCCGCTATACACTCTGCTAGCTTATCTACTGCTTGCCTTTCTCCCCTCGCCTCTCCAACCTCGCCTTTGCCTCCAGTGGGGGTTAAGCCATCACCGCTGGAGAAGGCGAGGTGTGGAGAGCGGGGCCTGGGACTTCTCGTCTTTCCTCTTGTCCTCAATCCGACGAACTCAACTCCCTCTCTCTCACGCTCCCGTATATATCCCCCTCCTTATTAACTCCTCATTAATTAAGCTGGCGACCTCCCGTCGCCTCAAACCCATGGCTTCCGCTGCTATCACCTCAATCTCCCGTCAACCTGGCACCTGTTCCGCGCCTGCATTTGCAGCCAGCCAATCACTTCTATGCATCTTAATTAGCCGTCTCCTTTCCGTTGCTCTCTCTCGCCGCACCTGTTCATCCCGATGCGATTGGCTGAAGTGCCCACCGGCACCATGGGGCAATGGAGCCACGCCTTGTCACCCTGGCGCCACGGATCGCGTGGAGGTTGCATTCCCCGCAAGCACTCGTTGGCCGCCTCACGTTGTGCCGAATTACTTATGGAGGCCTCACGAGCCTCCCTCAATCGCTCAATGGTCACCTGCATGGGAACTGGCACAGCCGACGCCTTACCCGGCGGACGCACGCCCAATTACACCAACGCCGGAGCCTCAGGCTCCCGCCCATACATCAAATAGAAGGGTGAATACCCTGTCGAGGAATGTGGGATCAATTTGTAGGCGGCCAGAACGCTCGGGATGTGCAAATCCCAGTCGGTTTGTGCCATATTAACTTGCTGACACAACATGGATGTCAAGGTTCGATGTAAGCACTCAACCATCCCATCTGTTTGTGGGTGGTACAGGGAAGTCCGAATCTTTAGTGCCAAGGGAATCGCACACTTCCTTTAACAACTTCGATGAAAATGTTTTACCCTGGTCAGTGAGCAACTTCTCCGGTGCACCATTGTCCAGCACGTACCCCTGCAGACAGGCGTCGGTTATGGATGCCACTGATTGGTCAACCAACGGCCACCTGGTGAGATACTCAACCCCAACCAGCAAATATTTGTGCCCCCTCTGGGTAACGGGAAATGAACCCAAAATGTCCAATGCTACCAATTCGTTGACTCAAGAAACTGTTATGGACTGTAGCGGCACCTTGTACGGTTGCGCGGGCGCCTTCCGATGTGCACATTCAGGGCAAGCTTTAATTTACAAATGCACATCATTGTCCATACCCGGCCAATATAAATCTTTCTTTAAAGTCAACGACTTTTTTTTTACACCCAAATTCATCAATTTAATCGTGACTGTGTGTACAAGTTTGCCTCGCAGGCTTGTGGGTACAAAAATGGGAAAGCCTTTGAAGCTCGACGTTCCAATGCAAGAGTCCATCCATGAGCTGTAAAAAAGGGCGCTCAACTGACCCCGGCGTCCGGGAATCCTGGTGCCGCAACCTGAACAGGGAGGAATCTGCTACCTGCAGGCGTCCCCACTCACTGAGGTCGATCCCCAAAATGCGATCATCCGGCGCGTGCACCTTGCCTGTCGGGCTCGTAATGGCCGTCTGTAATGGTGGCCCGCACCGCGACGAGCCCGCCATGCACTTGCATGAGTCGGGTGGCAAGAGCAGGCGCCACAGCGCATCTGCGTTATTGTGGTAGGTCCCTTTCCTATACTGCACAGTAAAGGAGTACCCTTGCAAAATTTCCATCCAGCGGGCTATTTGGCCAGAGGGTTGGTCTACACGCAGAGAGTACTGGAGCATAACATAGTCAGATTGGACAAGGAAGTCCCTGCCATACAAATATGGACGATACAACTGCATAAAGTGGACCATGGCCAGAAGCTCCCTGCGTGTAACACAATACCTCTGCCGTACGCCACTACTCTCTCTACTCCGTCGACCACCTGTCGAGGATGAACGTCTTAGAGAAATCCGGGTAAACAAGTGGCGGTGCATCGGCCAGCGCGTCACGAAGCGCTTCAAAAGGAATCCTGCTGCGCTTTGCTCAAATGGAACTTGTGTCCCTTAGCTGTTAACTCATGGAGCGGTTTCGCGATCGTTGCGAAGTTCTTAAAAAATCTGCAGTAGTATGAGGCAAAGCCCACAAAGCTGCGAACCTCTGACACTGATTTGGGGGTTGGCCACGTGTGCACATACCTCGTCTTCTCCGGGTCAGAAGCGACTCCCGACGTGCTAACCACGTGACCCAAATACTTAAAAGACATCTGTAGCAAATTACATTTTTGTGGTTTGAATTTCAATTTAGCGTCCCGCACCCAGGATAAAACAGAGCACAGCCGCTGCAAGTGCTCATCGAAATTTCGCCCGAAAACAATGACGTCATCCAAATAAATAAGGCACGATTCCCATTGCAATGCCGACAAAACCAATTCCATAAGGCGCTGAAAGGTGGCCGGCGCGGAGTGGAGTCCCATCGGAAGGACATTGAAATGAGACAACACCTGCGGCGTTTGAAAAGCCGTTTTTGTTTGACTCCTCACCTAAAGGCAATTGGCAAAATCCTGACAAAAGATCGAGGGTCGAGAAGAAATGCGCACCGGACAAGGCGTCCAAAGAATCGTCAATGCACGGAAGCGGGTACGCATCTGCCACAGAAACCTTAAGTTTTCTAAAATCCACACAAAATCACAATGAGCCGTCACACTTTTTAATTAACAGAATGGGTGCCCCCCAAGGGCTGGTGGAGGGAGAGACAATGTCTTGCGCCAACATCACGTCCACCGTCTGACGAATGCAATCTTTTTAATACGGGCTCATCCTGTGAGAGTTAAATCAAATCGGGGGTGTGTCTCCTGTATCAATATGATGCTGTAATAGGGTTGTCCAGTCTATATCGTATTTTCCATCACTGAAAACATCCTTAAAACACATGTAAAAGCCGGCGAGGCTGTCAAATCCCAAATTTTCCTCACACAACCGCCACAGCCACCTCGGGTTCAGCATCGTATACCGGCCGAGCCTGTGTCAATTCACCTGACATGCATGCCCTGTGTTCCATACCCACGGCCGCCGTCGCGTGTGCCATTACGGTGCCTTCCTGAATAACAATCGGCAGATGCCCTGCATTAACAACTTGAATAAAGGGGTCGCTATTCATTCACGGTCAATGCCCCCACCAAAAAGGGTGTCCGTGACACCGCATTCGAGGGGGTCAACAAGACTCCCTCCGCCGGGTTCAACAAGGGCAAGTGTTTACGCAGCCGTAATAGCACAAGCATCTGCGTGGCTGGCAGAACGCATACCGGGCGGCTAACCATAGCCTGCACAACAGCATTGATCGTGGTATATTTCGTAGAAGTTGTCAAGAATTTGACGCTGCCTCGATGGCATCTCAATACAGCCCTTATCTAGCCAAATGTTAAGGGGCAACCTGCGCAAGAAATCTGCGCCCAATAAGCATGGCATGGCCAATTTCGTGGAAACCAACACAGGGCCATCCATGCATATATGCCCTATTTGTATCGTAGCAATCGTGCGACCCACAATCCCAAGACTACCACCATTTGCCGCGATACATGGCCCGTCCACCTGCTCTAGCGGCCGGGGTGAGGCCGACAACGATCGAAAAGTCGGCAATGAAATTAGGGTAGCCGAAGCACCCGTGTTGATCACCACATGGACCTCTACTCTCTGAATAAACGCCATAACGTCGAACGAACCCGGCGCGGCACCGAACGCCCGATACGCTAACGCACACCATTCACTATCATCATACAACCCGCCGGGATGAGCGGTTACAGGGCAACATGGTGCGGATGAGTGATGGAAATGAAACGGCCATGTGCATGATGTGTCGCGACTCGCCTGTGGTCCTCCGGATGAGGAGAAGTTGACGCCGTAGATGACAGGAGCTCCAGGCAGACCACCAACACGCAGCCGGAAGTTCCTGGCGATGTGGCCCATCCACCCGCAGTTGTAGCATCCACACGAGGCATATCCCCTCAGCGGTCCAAGATGTGGCAGCCATCGAACCGGCGACCGACCTCCCTGCATCTCTGCACATCATGGACTTGAAGATCCAGTTGCATATCCCATACACCGTTGTGCACACTATCGCATCTGGCTCTTCCCTGAGGCCCAGATGCGCCTGAATGTTCTTTGCAACTTGGAGAGATGAGAGGTCGTCGTCGTTTGCGATGGAAAGTATGACCCCCAACTCCTTCACCACCATCAGTAGCCGTTCCAAGCGAGCGAGTCAAAAGCTGCCCGATCCATGGAAGGATAGGCCGCCCGTCCGAGGGCTAACAGAGCGCTGCAGAATGCCAGGGGCGACTCCGTGTCACCCCGCTTTCGGAGCTGGATGGTCGACGGTGGTTCGTAAATAGCCGCCATTGCAGCACAGGCACCGGCGAGTGACGATCGATCTGCCTCGGGGATGGAGTAGAAGGCAGCCATCGAGTCATCATCGAGGGCCGTCGGCAGGGCCCGCAACACCTCATGCTCCGACCAGTCGATGGAACGATACGCTGCTTTGAAGCGGAGATGAAATGCCGTCCAGTCGCCCTCGGTCGCGGAGAATGCGTGGACCTGCGGCAGCCGGCGCAAAGCAGACGTGTGCCCCGTCGGCGAAGTCGATGTCGAGTCCGACGCATCTGCTGCAATGGCGGGTCCTGTGCCCGCTCGGTCGGACACGATCGGCATTGTCGAAGCGACGTGGAGAGCAGCCGCGTCCGCCGCTGTCGTCCGGCCCGCTGCCATCAGCATGTTGAACATGTACGTGTAACGGTGTTATGGAGCGAACGTACACCTTCTCCGGGTGGTACCTACCACTTACCAATAGGGGGCAGTCAACAGGCTGAGCCAGTACCAGGGGAGCATGGCCCAAGGGGCCAACATTCAGCCGGGAAAACGGATCCTGAGACGAATGGTCACAGCTCCCACGTAGGGGACTGTGGGGGAATGATGTCACCCTTCCAGAACCCGGTAGAAGGTTCGGGAATGAAGGTGTGGCTAGGGCGGAACAAGCCACAGAGCAGGATAAAAGGCCGGACCCCGGGAGGGTCCGGGCAGAGTTGTCAGCTGAAGACAGAAGATCCAGTTGAAGACAGAAGATAGCTAGCCAGGACCCTGGGACTCATATGACCTGCTGTCCTTATCAGGGCCTGGGCAGAGGGGGCCAGTGGTGCGACCCTGGAAGCCTCGGAGCCCGACGTCCTTATCAGTGCTGGGTCCGTGTGGCTAGTGGTCGAGACCTGTACCTTGGCTGGGTCAGGTCAGCTAGCCTCCCCTTAGCCGGAGGACCCGAGACCCTAGCCCAGGAGTAGGCGAATTAGACCGAGGGCATACTCCCCAAGCAGCGGGTGAAGGAGCTGTTTTCCCTTCATGTAGAAGGCTGTATTGTGTTGTGTTAAGCCCCTTTGTAATAAATAATCGTTGCCTCTACCGATTCGTCTATGCCGTCTTAAAGAACCCACTACATACGTAACTGCTGCCAGCTTGGTCTCCAAGTGTGCAGCAACGTCCCGTCAACTTTTTCTCGTTGTGCTGGCCGGAGTTTCGACACGCTCACTCACTTGCGCCGAGGGCAGCCAGTCCTCTGGTTCTGCCGGCTGAGCAACAGTCTCAGGAGGGTGGCAGGAACAACCTCCTCGTCGTTCTCATCGTCGGAAGAGTCGACGGGTAAGTTCTTTCGTTTACCCGCTTTCTTTGACATGACTGCGTAGTTCTTTTACCACTTCGACACCAAATGTTGTCTTTTTATTTTTCTCCTATGTCACTTTTTATTGACCGGAACTCCTCGCGTTCGACACCCCGTAACTCTGTCGTTATTTTCCCGCTTGCGCTGCTTGCCTGCTTCGCTCCGCTCTGCTCTCCCTCTCTCAACTGCTTGCCTTCTCTCTCTCACTCTCCTAGCCTCTCCATTGCTAGCCTGTTCTCACTCTCCTAGCCTCTCTAATGCTAGCCTGTTCTCTCTCACTCTCCTAGCATCTCCAATGCTAGCCTGTTTTCTCTCTCTCACTCTCCGAGCCTCTCTACTGCTAGCCTGCCTGTCATGCTCCGTTCGCTTTGCTCGCTCCGCTGCTGGCCTACCACTACACACTCTGATAGCTTCCCACCACACACTCTGCTAGCCTCTCCACTGCTAGCCTTCCGCTATACACTCTGCTAGCTTTCTCACTGCTAGCCTTCCGCTATACACTTTGCTAGCTTCTCCACTGCTAGCCTTGCGCTATACACTCTGCTAGCTTCCCCACTGCTAGTCTACCGCTAAACACTCTGCTAGCCTTCCGCTATACACTCTGCTAGCTTTCCCACTGCTAGCCTTCCGCTATACACTCTAGCTTCTGCTATACACTCTGCTACCTTCCCCACTGCTAGCCTTCCGCTATACACTCTGCTAGCTTATCTACTGCTTGCCTTTCTCCCCTCGCCTCTCCAACCTCGCCCTTGCCTCCAGTGGGGATTAAGCCATCACCGCTGGAGAAGGCGGGGCCTGGGACTTCTCTTTTCTTTCCTCTTGTCCTCACTCTGACCAACTCAACTCCCTTTCTCTCACGCTCCCGTATATATCCCCCTCCTTATTAACTCCTCATTAATTAAGCTGGCGACCTCCCGTCGCCTCACGCCCGTGGCTTGCGCCGCTATCGCCTCAATCTCCTGCAACCTGGCGCCTGTTCTGCACCTGCATTTGCAGCCAGCCAATCACTGCTATGCATCTTAATTCCTTTCCGTTGCTCCCTCTCGCCGCACCTGTTCGTCCCGATGCGACCTCACTGTCTGTAACTCGCAAATGCGTGCACACCACTTGCAAACACCCGCACACGTTAGTCCACTACAAACAGTACTATGAGGATGCATGCCCAGCCTTCGTAACTTACTATTTCATACTTTACAGCATTATAATTAAAAACTTACATAGATCAAATAAACCTTGTGTACTGTACTGTAAAAAAATCAGTCACCAGTGTAGTATTCTGTACTGTTGTAATGCGAGAGTAAATGGGGTTGCTGCTGGGCTCTGGCCCAATCACACGGCCCGGAGTATTGGGGGGCGGAGCCCAGTATGGGAAGGCCGGATCTGACGATCCGGAAGGGGAGGAGTCAGGGTCACGTGGGAAAGAAGATATAGGTGGGAGTCCGGAAGGGATCGGGGTCAGTGGTTGGAGTGAAGAAGCGGGACCACGTTGGGTGGCCGCCACGCCATCAGCTACGTGGCTGATGGGGCTTTGGCACACCGTCGGCCAGCGGTGTGCGGAGCGGGGAGGAGCGGAGCGACTGACGGGAGAGCGCGTGCGGGGTGCGCGCGAGAAGCAGCTGAAGGGAGAGTGCGTGTGGGGCACGCGCAAGTAAAAACAAACGGAGGAGTGTGCGCGGCACGCGAGAGAAGCATGCGCGGCACGCGAGAGGAGACGCTGGTCCCTTGTCAGGACCAGCGGGGTGTGAGGAAGGGAGCTGAGGAGGGAGCGCGTGCGGGGCACGCGCGAGATGACGCTGATCCGCGGAGGAGACCAGCGGGGTGCGGAGGAAGAACTTGAATAAAAGACCAGCAGTGCCTGACGGAGTCTTTTATTACACTGGCACCGGCGCCGTCGACGGGGCGAGCGACCTTGAAGGGCGCCGCGTGGCACTCGTCGTCCGTGTAGCGTTTGGGCACGCGGACGAGCCGGGAGGAACGAGTCCTCACGGAGGGGGTGGCGGCCGTGGCCGGGGTCAGGGCTGGGGGAGGCCATCCAGGAAGCCGCTGGCGAGGGGCGGAGGGAGAGGACGTGGGATCAGATTCCAGCATTCAGCACGCAAACATCCCATCTCCCGTGGTAGTAGTGGTGGTGGTATTGGTGGTAGTGGTGATGGTAGTGGTAGTGTTTTTTTTAAGTTTTCAGTTTCATATATTTGGTATAGCCCTGTGAGCCATTTGGCTCTTTAATCGGGTGCAACCGCAACAAACAAAAACATGAACAAGAAAAAATCTTAAAGTGACTATGTGACTGAGTGCAAACAGAAAATCCAGGAAAAAACAGCAACATTCCAGAAAAAGCACTGTACACCAACGCTGTGCAAAAATCCCAGTGGGATGCAAGTCAAACAACAACAACAACAACCACAAGACAACTTAGATTAAGGCCATCAGTCTAACTCCGTACTACAACAAACAAACATGGTCAAATCAAAAAACTTTTCGAAATCAACAAAATAAAGCCATGAAAGCAATGAAACAGTGATCATAGGAACTATGACCGAATTTTCACAATAAACGACATAAACAACATGTAATACCAAAACTCTGCAGCCATAGCTGGCTGCATGAGTCACTCCACAACAGCAGGATCATCAGAAGGAGTACTGTATACAAATTGTTGGTAGTGATGGTAGTGGTGGTAGTAGTGGTGGTGGTAGTGGTAATGGTGGAAGTGGTGGTGGTAGAAGTGGTGGTGGAATGGTGGTGGTAGTGGTGGGAGTAGTGGTGGTAATGGTGGTGGTGTCCGGCAAAACAACCCCCTACTATCACCCAGCTTACTATCACCCAGCTTACTATCACCCAGCTTAATAACCAGGCTATAGTCTACATTACAGACTTCCAGAACACTCACCAAACTTAATAACCAGGCTACAGTCTACATTACACTCACCCAGCTTAATAACCAGGCTACAGTCTACATTACAGACTTCCAGAACTCACCAAACTTAATAACCAGGCTACAGTCTACATTATAGACTGCCAGTACACTCACCCAGCTTAATAACCAGGCTACAGTCTACATTACAGACTTCCAGAACACTCACCAAACTTAATAACCAGGCTACAGTCTACATTATAGACTGCCAGTACACTCACCCAGCTTAATAACCAGGCTACAGTCTACATTATAGACTGTCATTACACTCACCCAGCTTAATAAGCAGGCTACAGTCTACATTATAGACTGTCAGTACACTCACCTAGCTTAATAACCAGGCTACAGTCTACATTATAGACTGTCAGTACACTCACCCAGCTTAATAACCAGGCTACAGTCTACATTATAGACTGTCAGTACACTCACCCAGCTTAACCAGGCTACAGTCTACATTATAGACTGTCAGTACACTCACCCAGCTTAATAACCAGGCTACAGTCTACATTATAGACTGTCAGTACACTCACCCAGCTTAATAACCAGGCTACAGTCTACATTATAGACTGTCAGTACACTCACCCAGCTTAATAACCAGGCTACAGTCTACATTATAGACTGTCAGTACACTCACCCAGCTTAATAACCAGGCTACAGTCGACATTCGAGTTTTTAAAGCTTTGTTTAATTACTTTTATTCACTTTATTTTTCTTTCCATGTAACTTCACTGAAAGAACAAAATAATATTTTATTCCTGCAGTAACGAGAGTTTTAAGTCAAAATTACACTCGGTTTTTTTATCCCAGCCACTAACTAATCGTCATCATCATCATCATCCAGATAATGATCTTCATCAGAAACTCCCCATTATTGTCTTCCACTTCTTGCCCGCAATTCCTCTCTTGTTGTTGCGGGTCTCGGATCGATAATTTCGGATCGATAATTTGCAGCGTGCTCTGTGGATTTGACCCCTACGCGAGGTCACAGAAGCAAACGCATAGAGGTTGCAATTCCACAAAGCACAGATGCAATTTTATTCCAGCCACGATGTCCATTTTAAGCATTAAAGTACTCGCTGAAAAAGAAAACAGTCGTCTCAACGAATACTGGCACATCTCATGCCCCTCACGAGGTAAACTATTCACAAATTCAAGCGTTTGTATTTTGTCAATGCAATGACCATAGACTCAGCACTGCCCCCATAGACTCAACACTGCACCATCGACTCAACACTGCACCATAGACTAAACACTGCCCCATAGACTCAACACTGCACCATAGACTCAGCACTGCCCCACAGAATCAGCACTGCCCCCATAGACTCAGCACTGCCATATAGACTCAGCACTGCCCCATAGACTCAGCACTGCCCCATAGACTCAGCACTGCCCCATAGACTCAACACTGCCCCATAAACTCAACACTGCACCTGTAAACCATCTGCAAATCACGGGCTGGACATTGGAGGACATTGTTTACCTCATGTTTTCCCTCACGAGAGGCGATCTCGCGCCCCTTGGGGGTCGTCATCATCGTTAATTTCGACACCGAAATTTAAACAAAAAATAAAAAATCGCCCTCACGACTCTCAAGATGGCGGCTGGCGACGTGGGTAGGAGGGAAACAAACCTGATTGGCTCCGAGGCGGAGCGAGGAGGAGGAGCCAAAAAAATGTAGCGGGAAAAAAATCCCGCGTCATGTGGGTAGGTGGAACCAAACCTGATTGGCTCCAAGGCAGGGCGAGGAGGAGGAGCCAAATAAAATAAGCGGGAAAACAAATCCCGCGTCACGTGGGTAGGGGGGAACCTAACCTGATTGGCTCCAAGACGTTGGCTTTGACCAATCAGAGAGCTCCAAGTTTGCTTCCTCCAGCAGGCGCACCCAGCTTGGCACCAGCTGCGCTCCTGCACTGACACATCACTGCAGAAGGTCTCTCGTCTCTAGTTGAATGATGTAATAGTGTGTATCTGTGTGTGTGTATCTGTGTGTGTATGTGTCTCTGTGTGTATGTGTCTCTGTGTGTATGTATCTGTGTGTGTGTTTGTTTGTGTGTGTGTCTGACAGGTGATCCGCTCTTTTGAAATCGGATGAGGTAATCTCGCGGATCCTCATCGTTTTAGCAGCGTTAAGCCCCTTGGACAGATTTGAATATTCCCCAAGCTTCCGTATCTCCTAGCCACCGTGATAATGACGAGAGAGAGACACAAACTCAAAATATACAGCAGCATGCATCAGGGTCGGAATCTAACCCACGACCTGCTGTATACCAGGCGAGGTAGTCAACATTTCATAGCCACCGTGATGATGATGGTGGTGATGGAACCCATGACCTGCTGTATACCAGGCGAGGTAGTCAACATCTCCTAGTCACCGTGATGATGATGGTCGTGGTAGAACCCACGATCTGCTGTATACCAGGTGGGGTAGTCAACATCTCCTAGCCTCCGTGATGATGGTCGTGGTGGAACCCATGACCAGCTGTTTACCAGGCGAGGTAGTCAACATCTCCTAGCCACCGTGATGATGAGGGTGGTCGTGGTGGAACTCACGATCTGCTGTATACCAGGCGAGGTAGTAAACATCTAGCCACCGTGATGATGATGATGGTCGTGGTGGAACTCACGATCTGCTGTATACCAGGCGAGGTAATCAACATGTTGCTCACCCCCACGCTTGGATCAGGATGTCTACGAAGGGTCCCAAGTACTCGTTTGGCCTACTGCTGGATCCTCCCCGGCGCCCAAAGACCAGAGCCAAGCTACACAGTTCCACCTCCGCCTCCTCGTCGTCTTTGCTCAGCTCCACGCCCGTGGGACGCCACTCCACGATCTCCTGGTCCGGGGTGCAAGGTCAGAGAGAGCGGAGGATGGGGATGACGCTTCTTCGTGGATTGTTTTGACGTTGACGGATTCATTTACACCATTGGAACCTCATTTGCCAGTAAAGATATGATAATAGTTTGTTTACCCTTTTATCTGGCAACAAAACTGACACCTTTTTTACAAGGAGTCATGTTTGCATAGACCACAATACCTGTAGTCATAATGCAAACAGGTATTGTGCAGGTATTGTGGTCTATGCAAACATGACTCCTTGTAAAAAAAGGTGTCAGTTTTGTTGCCAGATAGAAGGGTAAAAAAACAATTATCATATTTTTTACTGGAAAATGAGGTTACAATGGTGTAAATTCTTACCCCGAGCTCTCATACTCTGATGGTTCATTGTCTTTGAGTTGTGCGCCTTTTGGCGTCATCTGGTCCAACCCATGTGAGACGAGGCTCTAAGGAAAGCTGTCTCGGGTGTGGACCAATCAACTTCAAGGACAGTGCATACAGAGATATGTTTTTTGTTTGCATTATGACTGCAGGTATTGTGCTCTATGCAAACATGACTCCTTGTAAAAAAGGTGTCAGTTTTGTTGCCAGATAGAAGGGTAAAGAACCAATTATCATATTTTTACTGGCAAATGAGGTTCCCATAGAGTAAATTTTAGTTGTTTTAATTCTATTTTATTTACTGAATTTTTTACATCCGTGACTTTACCCAAAAAAACAAAGAGTACTTCAGCTTACATTGCTCCTTATTCTTCAGTTCTTTCGGTAACGGTAGAAACAATATAACAGCTTCTTGGTTCTTTCGGTAAAGTCACGTAGAAGGGAAGTAATAAAATAATGAAAATAAAACATAATAAAATAATTCTCACGACGTTTCGGCCACAACGCAAGCAGCCGTCCTCAGGTCAAGAACAGGTTTGTCGGGGAGACAGCGTCTGAATGAAACTCCACCATGCTTGGAGCGTATATTTAAGTTAGCGTAGTGAATATACAGTGATCCCTCGTTTATCGCGGTTAATGGGGACCGGAACCCCCCGCGATAAGTGAAAATCCGCGAAGTAGGATTGGCCCCCCTAGGAATTTCTGTATATGTGTGTGTGGGTATCAGAATGTTTAAAATATGTATATTTATACTTTATATATATATATTTTACTTAAATCTATTTAATTATAAAACCTTAATATTATACATTCACTCACTCACATATATTTTACTTAAATCTATTTAATTATAAAACCTTAATATTATACAGTACATTCACTCTCTCTCTCTCATACGATACGTATTATGGTGTTCTACACTCACCAGTTAATTTCGAACACAACACTAAGATACGCGAGACACAGTTGACAGCGTGAACGAGAGTGGCGAGATACAACAAGGGAAGAAGCTTAGAGAAGATGCGATGATGCGCAGCCAATCAGCTCACGGGATACTGTACATCCACTCGTGCTCTCATTCGTCGATCTCGCGCCTAGAACCAATCACGTGCCTTGTCTGAGTGCCCGTGGGTACAGTATGTACAAAGCCTCTGAGAGAGTTTCTCTCTTTCTCTGGCATCCTGGGAAACCGTTTCTCTCGCGCATCACGATGAACCAACGCTGCTTTCCGCAATACGGCTGCCGATATGGCGGTATTTTAGAATTTTTATTTTTCGATGAATATTTTTGAAAAATCCGCGATGCACTGAGGCCGCGAAACTTGAACCGCGAAGTGGCGAGGGATTACTGTACAGCAGTGTGATATACAGTAGGGTGGATAGAACAATACATAGTGTAATATTACACTATGTATTATTCAAGGTATAGGGTGGTGTATAGCAATACAGCACACAATTCAATGTTGTGGCCAAAGCCAGCAGAACCAATCCTTACAGCTGTCGCCTTTCCATCACGTCAGGGCCACGCCCCTAGGCTTCCCCCCCATTGGCTAGAGACCAGGACCGGCAGAGCCAATCATCGTAACGAGTTGTAATCCGTCAACGACCCGGTTATAACCTCACATTACAGAAGTATGGAAGCTCTCGCTTTGTCTTTTGGCGAAGCCTCTCTTGAACGATTTCGGCCTTTTGTGCCCACGTCCACTGGGGATGCCGTGACTCTCCCACATGCTGCGTTGGAACGGGGCCATGAGCGCGAGGCGCCTGGCAGGAAATTAAAGCGATCCCTCGACGGATCACTTCAATGAAGTCTCCGTCCGCCCCCCGTTTCTCTTGTTCACAGAGTCGGGTTTGGCCGACCGCAGCGGCAATGCCAATACCCCCACAACCGCAACCGCCAGCGGCAGCGGCCGCAGCAGCCGTGGTGGTGGTGGCTGCGGTGGTGGTGGTGGTGGTGGTGGCTGCGGTGATGCTCCCACCGTGGTGATGCCAGGCTTCTCCTCCTGGGCTCCGCGGGTGCCCCTCCCCGCGTCCCGGTTATCTGCGGCGCCGGGCGGCTCCCGGCGGCAACGCCAGCAGCATGCACCCGGCAGCAGCAGCAGCAGGGCCACCACGTCTACGGGTAGACTCACCACACAGACTCACCACACAGAGACACGTAGACTCACTACACAGAGACCCGTAGACTCACCACACAGAGATAGATAGACTCACCACACAGAGACCCGTAGACTCACCACACAGAGACCCACAGACTCACCACACAGAGATAGATAGACTCACCACACAGAGACCCGTAGACTCACCACACAGAGACCCACAGACTCACCACACAGAGATAGATAGACTCACCACACAGAGACCCGTAGACTCACCACACAGAGATAGATAGACTCACCACACAGAGACCCGTAGACTCACCACACAGAGACCCACAGACTCACCACACAGAGATAGATAGACTCACCACACAGAGACCCGTAGACTCACCACACAGAGACACGTAGACTCACCACACAGAGACCCACAGACTCACCACACAGAGACCCGTAGACTCACCACACAGAGACCCGTAGACTCACACAGAGACCCGTAGACTCACCACACAGAGACCCGTAGACTCACCACACAGAGACCCGTAGACTCACCACACAGAGACCCACAGACTCACCACACAGAGACACGTACACTCACCACACAGAGATAGATAGACTCACCACACAGAGACACGTAGACTCACCACACAGAGACCCACAGACTCACCACACAGAGACCCACAGACTCACCACACAGAGACCCACAGACTCACCACACAGAGACCCGTAGACTCACCACACAGAGACCCACAGACTCACCACACAGAGACCCTTAGACTCACCACACAGAGACCCGTACACTCACCACACAGAGATAGATAGACTCACCACACAGAGACCCACAGACTCACCACACAGAGATAGATAGACTCACCACACAGAGACCCGTAGACTCACATAGAGATACATAGACTCACACAGAGACCCGTAGACTCACACAGAGACCCGTAGACTCGCACAGAGACCCATAGACTCGCACAGAGACCCATAGACTCGCACAGAGACCCGTAGACTCACACAGAGACCCGTAGACTCACACAGATACCCGTAGACTCATACAGAGACCCACAGACTCACCACACAGAGACCCGTAGACTCACACAGAGACCCGTAGACTCACACAGAGACCCATAGACTCACACAGTGACCCATAGACTCACACAGAGACACGTAGACTCACACAGAGACCCGTAGACTCAAACAGAGACCCGTAGACTCACACAGAGACCCATAGACTCACACAGTGACCCATAGACTCGCACAGAGACCCGTTGATTCACACAGAGACCCATAGACTCACACAGAGACCCATAGACTCACACAGAGACCCATAGACTCACAGACTCACACAGAGACCCGTAGACTCACACAGAGACCCATAGACTCACACAGAAACCCGTAGACTCACACAGAGACCCATATACTCACACAGAGACCCGTAGACTCACCACAGGAGGAGGCAGCAAGCCCGTCCGTCTTGTGGCCCCGCAGCGACCTCGTTCTCTACGACTGACGACGCCGACCACGACGGTGACGAGGAGGAGGATGAGGAGGAGGTGGAGGCGAGGTCGGTGGTGGTGGCGCTGGCGGAGGGCCGAGGTCTCGCTCGCGGCGAGGTCGGCCTGGCCAGCATCGACCTTCGCTGCCCCGAACTGGTCCTGTCTCAGTTCCCCGACCGACAGCCCTACGTCAAGGTCAGCCACCACCCCTTCTCTCTCTCCGCGCACGAAGACAAAGATTCGCCATGCGGTGCCGGGTTTGCCGGTGCGGGGCCTGTAGCGCTCATCACAGAGAGACCCACAGACTCACCACAGAGACCCATAGGGTCCCATAGGGTCTCATAGGGTCTCTGTGGTGAGTCTGTGGGTCTCTCTGTGTGGTGAGTCTATGGGTCTCTGTGTGGTGAGTCTATGGGTCTCTGTGTGGTGAGTCTGTGGCTCTCTGTGTGGTGAATCTATAGGTCTCTGTGTGGTGAGTCTGTGGGTCTCTGTGTGATGAGTCAACCCACTGCACCTGGGTCTGTCCCGTGACCTCCTCCTGCTGCACCTAGCCTGGCACAGCAGTCAACCCGCTGCACCTGGGTCTGTCCCGTGACCTCCTCCTGTTGCACCTAGCCTGGCACAGCAGTCAACCCACTGCACCTGGGTCTGTCCCGTGACCTCCTCCTGCTGCATCTAGCCTGGCACAGCAGTCAACCCACGGCACCTGCTGGGTCTGTCCCATGACCTCCTGGTGCACATAGCCTGGCACAGCAGTCTACCCACTGCACCTGGGTCTCTCCCGTGACCTCCTCCTGCTGCACATAGCCTGGCACAGCAGTCAACCCACTGCACCTGGGTCTGTCCCGTGACCTCCTGCTGCACCTAGCCTGGCACAGCAGTCAACCCACGGCACCTGGGTCTGTCCCGTGACCTCCTCCTGCTGCACCTAGCCTGGCACAGCAGTCAACTCACGGCACCTGTTGGGTCTGTCCCGTGACCTCCTGCTGCACCTAGCCTGGCACAGCAGTCAATCCACTGCACATGGGTCTGTCCCGTGACCTCCTCCTGCTGCACGTAGCCTGTTGTTATTGTTGCTGCTGCTGCTTCTGCTGCTTCTGTTGCTGCTGCTTCTGCTGCTGCTTCTGCTGCTGCTTCTTCTGCCGCTGCTGCTGCTGCTTCTTCTGCTTCTGCCGGTGCTGCTGCTTCTGCTGCTTCTGCTGTTGCCACTCCTGCTGCTGCTTCTGCTGTTGTTGCTTCTGCTGCTGCTGCTTCTGCTGCTTCTGCTGTTGCCACTCCTGCTGCTGCTGCTTCTGATGCTGCTTCCTCTGCTGCTTCTTCTGCTGCTGCTGCTGCTGCTGCTTCTGCTTCTGCTGCTTGTTCAGGCGATCACGAAGCTGCAGATGCTCCGCCCGCTGGAGGTGGTGATGCCCCACACGGCCTGCAACCCCAACGCCAGCAAGATGTTCACCCTGCTGAGAGACTACTTCCCTGTGAGCATCACACAGAGAGCCACAGACTCACCACACAGAGACCCATAGACTCACCTCACAGAGAGCCACAGACTCACCACACACTCACCACACAGAGACCCACAGACTCACCACACAGAGAGCCACAGACTCACCACACAGAGACCCACAGACTCACCACACAGAGAGCCACAGACTCACCACACAGAGAGCCATAGACTCACCTCACAGAGAGCCATAGACTCATCACACAGAGACCCACAGACTCACCACACAGAGAGCCACAGACTCACCACACAGAGAGCCACAGACTCACCACACAGAGAGCCACAGACTCACCACACAGAGAGCCACAGACTCACCACACAGAGACCCACAGACTCACCACACAGAGAGCCACAGACTCACCACACAGAGACCCACAGACTCACCACACATAGACCCATAGACTCATCACACACAGACTCACCACATAGAGACCGATAGACTCACCACACAGAGACACATAGACTCATCATTTAGAGACCCTTAGACTCACCACACAGAGACCCATAGACTCATCACATAGAGACCCATAGACTCATCACACAGAGACCCACAGACTCACCACAGAGACCCACAGACTCACCACACACAGAGACCCACAGACTCACCACAAGGACTCACAGACTCACCACACACAGAGACCCACAGACTCACCACACAGAGACCCACAGACTCACCACACAGAGACACACGCACTCACCACACAGAGACCCACAGACTCACCACAGAGACTCATAGACTCACCACACAGAGACCCACAGACTCACCACACAGAGAGCCACAGACTCACCACACAGAGAGCCACAGACTCACCTCACAGAGACACACAGACTCACCACAAAGACTCACAGACTCACCACACACAGAGACCCACAGACTCACCACACAGAGACCCACAGACTCACCACACAGAGACACACGTACTCACCACACAGAGACCCACAGACTCACCACAGAGACCCACAGACTCACCACAGAGACTCATAGACTCACCACACAGAGAGCCACAGACTCACCACACAGAGACCCACAGACTCACCACAAAGACCCACAGATTCACCACACAGAGAGCCTCCGACTCACCACACAGAGAGCCACAGACTCACCACACAGAGAGCCACAGACTCACCATACAGAGACCCACAGACTCACCACACATAGACCCATAGACTCATCACACACAGACCCACAGACTCACCACATAGAGACCGATAGACTCACCACACAGAGACACATAGACTCACCATTTAGAGACCCTTAGACTCACCACACAGAGACCCATAGACTCATCACATAGAGACCCATAGACTCATCACACAGAGACCCACAGACTCACCACACAGAGAGCCACAGACTCACCACACAGAGACCCACAGACTCACCACACAGAGACCCACGCATTCACCACACAGATACCCACAGACTCACCACAGAGACCCACAGACTCACCACAGAGACTCATAGACTCACCACACAGAGACCCACAGACTCACCACACAGAGACCCACATACTCACCACAAAGACTCACAGACTCACCACACACAGAGACCCACAGACTCACCACACAGAGACACACGCACTCCCACACAGAGACCCACAGACTCACCACAGAGACTCGTAGACTCACCACACAGAGACCCACAGACTCACCACACAGAGAGCCACAGACTCACCACACAGAGAGCCACAGACTCACCACACAGAGAGCCACAGACTCACCACACAGAGAGCCACAGACTCACCACACAGAGAGCCACAGACTCACCACACAGAGACCCACAGACTCACCACACAGAGAGCCACAGACTCACCACACATAGACCCATAGACTCATCACACACAGACCCACAGACTCACCACATAGAGACCGATAAACTCACCACACAGAGACATATAGACTCATCATTTAGAGACCCTTAGACTCACCACACAGAGACCCATAGACTCATCACATAGAGACCCATAGACTCATCACACAGAGACCCACAGACTCACCACAGAGACCCACAGACTCACCACAAAGACCCACAGATTCACCACACAGAGAGCCTCAGACTCACCACACAGAGAGCCACAGACTCACCACACAGAGAGCCACAGACTCACCATACAGAGACCCACAGACTCACCACACATAGACCCATAGACTCATCACACACAGACCCACAGACTCACCACATAGAGACCGATAGACTCACCAGACAGAGACACATAGACTCACCATTTAGAGACCCTTAGACTCACCATTTAGAGACCCTTAGACTCACCACACAGAGACCCATAGACTCATCACGTAGAGACCCATAGACTCATCACACAGAGACCCACAGACTCACTACACAGAGACCCACGCATTCACCACACAGAGACCCACAGACTCACCACAGAGACCCACAGACTCACCACAGAGACTCATAGACTCACCACACAGAGACCCACAGACTCACCACACAGAGACCCACAGACTCACCACAAAGACTCACAGACTCACCACACACAGAGACCCACAGACTCACCACACAGAGACCCACAGACTCACCACACAGAGACACACGCACTCATCACACAGAGACCCACAGACTCACCACAGAGACTCATAGACTCACCACACAGAGACCCACAGACTCACCACACAGAGACCCACAGACTCACCATAAAGACTCACAGATTCACCACACACAGAGACACACAGACTCATCACACAGAGACCCACAGACTCACCACACAGAGACACACGCACTCACCACAGAGACCCACAGACTCACCACAGAGACTCATAGACTCACCACACAGAGAGCCACAGACTCACCACACAGAGACCCACAGACTCACCACAAAGACTCACAGACTCACCACACACAGAGACCCACAGACTCACCACACAGAGACCCACAGACTCACCACACAGAGACCCATAGACTCACCTCACAGAGAGCCATAGACTCATCACACAGAGACCCACAGACTCACCACACAGAGAGCCACAGACTCACCACACAGAGAGCCACAGACTCACCACACAGAGAGCCACAGACTCACCACACAGAGACCCACAGACTCACCACACATAGACCCATAGACTCATCATACACAGACCCACAGACTCACCACATAGAGACCGATAGACTCACCACACAGAGACACATAGACTCATCATTTAGAGACCCTTAGACTCATCACACAGAGACCCACAGACTCACCACACAGAGAGCCACAGACTCACCACACAGAGACCGATAAACTCACCACACAGAGACACATAGACTCATAATTTAGAGACCCTTAGACTCACCACACAGAGACCCATAGACTCATCACATAGAGACCCATAGACTCATCACACAGAGACCTACAGACTCACCACACAGAGACCCACGCACTCACCACACAGAGACCCACAGACTCACCACAGAGACCCACAGACTCACCACAGAGACTCATAGACTCACCACACAGAGACCCACAGACTCACCACACAGAGACCCACAGACTCACCACAAAGACTCACAGACTCACCACACACAGAGACCCACAGACTCACCACACAGAGACCCACAGACTCACCAGACAGAGACACACGCACTCACCACACAGAGACCCACAGACTCACCACAGAGACCCACAGACTCACCACATAGACTCATAGACTCAACACACAGAGAGCCACAGATTCACCACACAGAGACCCACAGACTCACCACAAAGACCCACAGATTCACCACACAGAGAGCCTCAGACTCACCACACAGAGAGCCACAGACTCACCACACAGAGAGCCACAGACTCACCATACAGAGACCCACAGACTCACCACACATAGACCCATAGACTCATCACACACAAACCCACAGACTCACCACATAGAGACCGATATACTCACCACACAGAGACACATAGACTTACCATTTAGAGACCCTTAGACTCACCACACAGAGACCCATAGACTCATCACATAGAGACCCATAGACTCATCACACAGAGACCCACAGACTCACCACACAGAGAGCCACAGACTCACCACACAGAGACCCACAGACTCACCACAGAGACTCATAGACTCACCACACAGAGACCCACAGACTCACCACACAGAGACCCACAGACTCACCACAAAGACTCACAAACTCACCACACAGAGACCCACAGACTCACCACACAGAGACACACGCACTCACCACACAGAGACCCACAGACTCACCACAGAGACTCATAGACTCACCACACAGAGACCCACAGATTCACTACAAAGACTCACAGACTCACCACACACAGAGACCCACAGACTCACCACACAGAGACCCACAGACTCACCACACAGAGACACACGCACTCACCACACAGAGACCCACAGACTCACCACAGAGACTCATAGACTCACCACACAGAGACCCACAGACTCACCACACAGAGACCCACAGACTCACCACAAAGACTCACAGATTCACCACACACAGAGACACACAGACTCATCACACAGAGACCCACAGACTCACCACACAGAGACACACGCACTCACCACAGAGACCCACAGACTCACCACAGAGACTCATAGACTCACCACACAGAGAGCCACAGACTCACCACACAGAGACCCACAGACTCACCACAAAGACTCACAGACTCACCACACACCGAGACCCACAGACTCACCACACAGAGACCCACAGACTCACCACACAGAGACCCATAGACTCACCTCACAGAGAGCCATAGACTCATCACACAGAGACCCACAGACTCACCACACAGAGAGCCACAGACTCACCACACAGAGAGCCACAGACTCACCACACAGAGAGCCACAGACTCACCACACAGAGACCCACAGACTCACCACACATAGACCCATAGACTCATCATACACAGACCCACAGACTCACCACATAGAGACCGATAGACTCACCACACAGAGACACATAGACTCATCATTTAGAGACCCTTAGACTCACTACACAGAGACCCATAGACTCATCACATAGAGACCCATAGACTCATCACACAGAGACCCACAGACTCACCACACAGAGAGCTACAGACTCACCACACAGAGACCCACAGACTCACAACACATAGACCCATAGACTCATCACACACAGACCCACAGACTCACCACATAGAGACCGATAAACTCACCACACAGAGACACATAGACTCATCATTTAGAGACCCTTAGATTCACCACACAGAGACCCATAGACTCATCACATAGAGACCCATAGACTCATCACACAGAGACCTACAGACTCACCACACAGAGACCCACGCACTCACCACACAGAGACCCACAGACTCACCACAGAGACCCACAGACTCACCACAGAGACTCATAGACTCACCACACAGAGACCCACAGACTCACCACACAGAGACCCACAGACTCACCACAAAGACTCACAAACTCACCACACAGAGACCCACAGACTCACCACACAGAGACACACGCACTCACCACACAGAGACCCACAGACTCACCACAGAGACTCATAGACTCACCACACAGAGACACACGCACTCACCACACAGAGACCCACAGACTCACCACACAGAGACCCACAGATTCACCACAAAGACTCACAGACTCACCACACACAGAGACCCACAGACTCACCACACAGAGACCCACAGACTCACCACACAGAGACACACGCACTCACCACACAGAGACCCACAGACTCACCACAGAGACTCATAGACTCACCACACAGAGACCCACAGACTCACCACACAGAGACCCACAGACTCACCACAAAGACTCACAGATTCACCACACACAGAGACACACAGACTCATCACACAGAGACCCACAGACTCACCACACAGAGACACACGCACTCACCACAGAGACCCACAGACTCACCACAGAGACTCATAGACTCACCACACAGAGAGCCACAGACTCACCACACAGAGACCCACAGACTCACCACAAAGACTCACAGACTCACCACACACCGAGACCCACAGACTCACCACACAGAGACCCACAGACTCACCACACAGAGACCCATAGACTCACCTCACAGAGAGCCATAGACTCATCACACAGAGACCCACAGACTCACCACACAGAGAGCCACAGACTCACCACACAGAGAGCCACAGACTCACCACACAGAGAGCCACAGACTCACCACACAGAGACCCACAGACTCACCACACATAGACCCATAGACTCATCATACACAGACCCACAGACTCACCACATAGAGACCGATAGACTCACCACACAGAGACACATAGACTCATCATTTAGAGACCCTTAGACTCACTACACAGAGACCCATAGACTCATCACATAGAGACCCATAGACTCATCACACAGAGACCCACAGACTCACCACACAGAGAGCTACAGACTGACCACACAGAGACCCACAGACTCACAACACATAGACCCATAGACTCATCACACACAGACCCACAGACTCACCACATAGAGACCGATAAACTCACCACACAGAGACACATAGACTCATCATTTAGAGACCCTTAGATTCACCACACAGAGACCCATAGACTCATCACATAGAGACCCATAGACTCATCACACAGAGACCTACAGACTCACCACACAGAGACCCACGCACTCACCACACAGAGACCCACAGACTCACCACAGAGACCCACAGACTCACCACAGAGACTCATAGACTCACCACACAGAGACCCACAGACTCACCACACAGAGACCCACAGACTCACCACAAAGACTCACAGACTCACCACACACAGAGACCCACAGACTCACCACACAGAGACCCACAGACTCACCAGACAGAGACACACGCACTCACCACACAGAGACCCACAGACTCACCACAGAGACCCACAGACTCACCACATAGACTCATAGACTCAACACACAGAGAGCCACAGACTCACCACACAGAGACCCACAGACTCACCACAAAGACCCACAGATTCACCACACAGAGAGCCTCAGACTCACCACACAGAGAGCCACAGACTCACCACACAGAGAGCCACAGACTCACCATACAAAGACCCACAGACTCACCACACATAGACCCATAGACTCATCACACACAAACCCACAGACTCACCACATAGAGACCGATATACTCACCACACAGAGACACATAGACTCACCATTTAGAGACCCTTAGACTCACCACACAGAGACCCACAGACTCACCACACAGAGAGCCACAGACTCACCACACAGAGACCCACAGACTCACCACAAAGACCCACAGATTCACCACACAGAGAGCCTCAGACTCACCACACAGAGAGCCACAGACTCACCACACAGAGAGCCACAGACTCACCATACAAAGACCCACAGACTCACCACACATAGACCCATAGACTCATCACACACAAACCCACAGACTCACCACATAGAGACCGATATACTCACCACACAGAGACACATAGACTCACCATTTAGAGACCCTTAGACTCACCACACAGAGACCCATAGACTCATCACATAGAGACCCATAGACTCATCACACAGAGACCCACAGACTCACCACACAGAGAACCACAGACTCACCACACAGAGACCCACAGACTCACCACAGAGACTCATAGACTCACCACACAGAGACCCACAGACTCACCACACAGAGACCCACAGACTCACCACAAAGACTCACAGACTTACCACACAGAGACCCACAGACTCACCACACAGAGACACACGCACTCACCACACAGAGACCCACAGACTCACCACAGAGACTCATAGACTCACCACACAGAGACACACGCACTCACCGCACAGAGACCCACAGACTCACCACACAGAGACCCACAGATTCACCACAAAGACTCACAGACTCACCACACACAGAGACCCACAGACTCACCACACAGAGACCCACAGACTCACCACACAGAGACACACGCACTCACCACACAGAGACCCACAGACTCACCACAGAGACTTATAGACTCACCACACAGAGACCCACAGACTCACAACACAGAGACCCACAGACTCACCACGAAGACTCACAGATTCACCACACACAGAGACACACAGACTCATCACACAGAGACCCACAGACTTACCACACAGAGACACACGCACTCACCACAGAGACCCACAGACTCACCACAGAGACTCATAGACTCACCACACAGAGAGCCACAGACTCACCACACAGAGACCCACAGACTCACCACACAGAGAGCCACAGACTCACCACACAGAGACCCACAGACTCACAACACATAGACCCATAGACTCATCACACACAGACCCACAGACTCACCACATAGAGACCGATAAACTCACCACACAGAGACACATAGACTCATCATTTAGAGACCCTTAGACTCACCACACAGAGACCCATAGACTCATCACATAGAGACCCATAGACTCATCACACAGAGACCTACAGACTCACCACACAGAGACCCACGCACTCACCACACAGAGACCCACAGACTCACCACAGAGACCCACAGACTCACCACAGAGACTCATAGACTCACCACACAGAGACCCACAGACTCACCACACAGAGACCCACAGACTCACCACAAAGACTCACAGACTCACCACACACAGAGACCCACAGACTCACCACACAGAGACCCACAGACTCACCAGACAGAGACACACACACTCACCACACAGAGACCCACAGACTCACCACAGAGACCCACAGACTCACCACATAGACTCATAGACTCAACACACAGAGAGCCACAGACTCACTACACAGAGACCCACAGACTCACCACAAAGACCCACAGATTCACCACACAGAGAGCCTCAGACTCACCACACAGAGAGCCACAGACTCACCACACAGAGAGCCACAGACTCACCACACAGAGACCCATAGACTCACCACACAGTGACCCATAGACTCACCACACAGTGACCCATAGACTCACCACACACAGACCCATAGACTCATCATAGAGACCCACAGACTCATCACACATAGACTCATAGACTCACCACACAGAGACACATAGACTCATCATAGAGACCCATAGACTCATCATAGACACCCATAGACTCATCACACAGAGACCCATAGACTCATCACACAGAGACCCACAGACTCCACACACAGAGACCCACAGACTCACCACACAGAGACCCACGCACTCACCACAGTGAGTGTGGTGAGTGCGTGTGCAGGAGGCCCACATGACCACGGTGCTGAGGAAATACTTCAACGAGGAGCGGGGCTGGGACGCGGTGCGGAGGCTGTGCGTGCCCCACATGGCCACCGTGCTCAAGGACGTGCAGGGGAAGTGAGTGGGTGTGTGGGTCTGTGGGTCTGTGGGTGAGTGGGTGAGTGAGTGGGTGGGTGAGTGGGTGAGTGAGTGGGTGAGTGGGTGGGTGGGTGAGTTAGTGAGTGGGTTTGTGGGTGAGTGGGTGGGTGAGTGAGTGGGTGAGTTAGTGAGTGAGTGGGTGAGTGAGTGGGTGAGTAAGTGAGTGAGTGGGTGAGTGGGTGAGTGGGTGGGTGAGTCAGTAAGTGAGTCAGTCGGTGAGTGGGTGGGTGAGTGGGTGGGTGGGTGAGTGAGTGGGTGAGTGAGTTAGTGGGTGAGTGGGTGAGTGAGTGAGTGGGTGAGTAAGTGAGTGAGTGGGTGGGTGAGTGGGCGAGTGGGTGGGTGTGAAGCTATCAGTGGGTTCCTAGATGTAGATCGCCTTGCTCTCAATGCTGATTCAAGTCACCTGCGTGGTGCTGTGGCCCCCACCACTCACCTCACCCCCCCACCCACCCCCCACCCACTCACCCTCCACTCACCCCCCCACTCACCCACCCCCCCCACTCACCCACCCAACCACCCCCCACCCACCCAACCCACCCCCCCACTCACACACCCAACCACTCACCCACCCAACCACTCACCCCCCTACTCACCCTCCCACTCACCCACCCTCCCTCCCTCCCTCCCACCCCCCCACTCACCTACCCACTCACCCACCCACCCACCGCCCCCACTCACCCACCCAACCACCCCCCACCCACCCAACCCACCCCCCCACTCACACACCCACCCACTCACCCCCCATTCACCCACCCCCCTACTCACCCTCCCACTCACCCACCCTCCCTCCCTCCTACCCCCCCACTCACCTACCCACTCACCCACCCCCCCACCCACCCACCCACCCCCCCCCACTCACCCACCCCCCCCCACTCACCCACCCAACCACCCCCCACCCACCCAACCCACCCCCCTACTCACACTCCCACCCACTCACCCCCCATTCACCCACCCCCCTACTCACCCTCCCACTCACCCACCCTCCCTTCCTCCCACCCCCCCACTCACCTACCCACTCACCCACCCCCCCACCCACCCACCCCCCCCACTCACCCACCCCCCCACCCACTCACCCACCCCCCCACCACCCCCCCCCCCCAGGTACTACTGCCTGGCTGCACTGGCGGCGCTGCTGCAGTACGTGGAGTTCATCCACCCACCTTCCCCCACTCACCCACCCACCCCCCCACTCACCCCCCCCCCCCCAGATACTACTGCCTGGCTGCACTGGCGGCGCTGCTGCAGTACGTGGAGTTCATCCAGGGCGTGCTGCTCGCCCCGGCCTCCGTGCGCGTCTCCTTCCGCGGCAGCGAGCACACCGCCATGATCGACGCCACCACCGCCGCCAACCTGGAGCTGCTGCGCAACTCACACGACCCTCGGTAGGCAACGGCGGGGACAGCCGCTAGCCCTGTCCTGTGTGGGTGTGTGGCGATGGGTGTGTGTGGGTGGGTGTGTGTGTGCGTGTGGGTGTTGGTGTGTGGTGGTGGGTGTGTGTGGGTGTGTTGGTGTGTGTGTGCATGTGTGTGTGTTGGTGTGTGGGTGGGTGGGTGTTGGTATGTGGGTGTCGGTGTGTGGGTGGGTGTGTGTGTGTGTGTGGGTGTGTGGGTGTGTGGCGGTGGGGGTGTGTCGGTGTGTGTGTGTCAGTGTGTTGGTGTGTGTGTGTTGGTGTGTGTGTCGGTGTGTGTTAGTGTGTGTGTGTGGGTGGGTGGGTGTGTGTGTGTGTGTGGGTGCGTGCGTGTTGGTGTGTGGGTGTCGGTGTGTGTGTGGGTGGGTGTCAGTGTGTGTGTGTGGGTGGGTGTTGGTGTGTCAGTGTGTGTCGGTGTGTGGGTGTGTGGCGGTGGATGTGTGGCGGTGGGTGTGTGTCGGTGTGTGTGTGTCAGTGTGTTGGTGTGTGTCAGTGTGTGGGTGTGTGTGTGTCGGTGTGTGGGTGTGTGTGTGTGGGTGTGTTGGTATATGTGTGTGTGTGTGGGGAGCGGTAGTGTAGCGGTTAGCGCGCTGCGCTATGAACCCGGCGACCCGAGTTCGATTCCGCTCACGGCCAACACCAGTGACGATTATCTGAACCGGTCCTGGTCCTCCTCTAGGTCGACTCAGCCTCAAATGAGTACCTGGTGCAGTGTGTAAACATCGTCACTGGGGAGACAAAGGCGGTCGGGAGTGGTGATGGCCACCCACCCCCTCGTGTACCGTTCTGGCCTTCATAGGTGCTCGTTAACAGCACTTGCCCCTACAGTCTGTTAAGGCTATACGGGGGATCTTTGTCTTTATCTTTGTGTGCGTGTGTGTGGGTGGGTGCGAGTGTGGTATGAGTGTGTGCGTGTAGCGTGTGTGTTGGTGTTTTCTTGTGACCCTAAGAGGTAGGGCCTTACCATCAGCCCCACCAAAACTAAGCACCTGCCTGGGTATTTTGTACCATCGGACACTCCAACCCCACAACTCCCAATCGGTGATGGGGCAGTTGTGGAGAGAGTGGAGAGTTTCCCATACCTGGGCAGTGTGCTTATGACCGGCTCCGGTTTAACAGCAGAGGTCTCACTCCGAATCAGTCGAGCGGCAATATATTTTCATCGGTTGCGTAACGCTGTGTGGAAGCTACCTAGTCTGTCGCTCCGCACAAAGCTTTCGGTCTTCTCGGCCACAATCATTCCCTCCCTTCTCTACGCTTGCTGAACGTGGACCCCCCTAATGGAGCATCTTCGCCGGTTGGAAACATTTAGGCTGGCCTGCCTACGATCCATCCTGGGTTTAACCAGGCTGGATTGTGTGAGGAGCTCACAAATCCTTGAAATATCTGGGCAAAGTCCCATCGGTGAGCTCCTCCGGCAGGTAAGGCTGCGTTGGCTGGGCCATGTAGCCCGCCTGCCCAGCCACCGCATGCCTAAACAGATTTTGTTCGGCCAGGTCGAGGGGGCTAAACGGGATAGAGAAGAGATGGAGTGATGTGGTACAGGAGGATGTGGAGCTGAGTGGACTTGCCGATGACTGGTACCAGCGGTGTCAAGATCGGCCTCTGGAGGAAGCTCGTGAAGGACGCTACTGGGCAGTTTGAGGCAGTCACCCTCCAACAACAACGGAGGGCGGAGGAGTGACGCTCACAACAACGAGCGGAGCGCCAGGTGGCTAAAGCACAGCAAGTTGGTACACTAGGGGGCACAGGTGGTGCATCAACCAGTCATCTCAGTCAGTCGACCCGTGGCACCTGCTGGGTCTGCCCGTGACCTCCTGCCAGCGGGCGATTGACACTTCACGTGGCCTGTAGGTGCACATAGCCTGGCATAAGCGTCGTGGTAACGTCACCGCCACTTAGTGGCGAATGGCGGTTGTTGTTGTGTTGTTGTGTGACCCTCCTCCACCCGTGTGTGTGCGTGTGTGTGCGTGTGTGCGCGTGTGTGCGCGTGTGTGCGTGCGTGTGGTGTGTGCGTGCGTGTGTGTGCGTGTGTGTGCGTGTGTGTGCGTGTGTGCGTGCGTGTGTGTGCGTGTGTGCGTGTGTGTGTGTGTGTGGTGTGCGTGTGTGTGTTGGTGTGTGCGTGTGTGGTGTGCGTGTGTGTGTGTGTGGTGTGTGTGTGTGTGCGCGTGTGGTGTGTGTGTGTGTGTGCGTGTGTGCGTGCGTGTGTGTGTGCGTGCGTGCGTGTGTGCGCGTGTGTGTGTGCGTGTGTGTGTGGTGTGCATGTGTGTGCGCGTGTGTGTGTGCGCGTGTGTGTCTGCGTGTGTGGTGTGCGTGTGTGGTGTGCGTGTGTGTGTGCGTGTGTGTGTGTGCGTGCACCCAGGAGCTCCCACTCGCTGTTCGGGGTGCTCAACTACACGAGGACGCGTGGAGGAGCGCGCCGGCTCAGAGCCAACATCCACGAGCCGCTGGTGGACGAAGAGACGATCAGAGGCCGTCTCGACTGTGTGGACGAGCTGCTGCAGGAAGACAACTTCTATAGAGTGCAGGCTGGTGGGTGGGTGAGTGGGTGGGTAGATGAGTGGGTGAGTGGGATGGTGGGTGAGAGGGTGGGTGGGTGAGTGGGTGAGTAGGTGGGTTGGTGAGAGGATGGGTGGGTGAGTCGGTGGGTGAGTGGGTATGTGGGTGAGTGAGTGGGTGAGTGGGTGAGTGAGTGGGTGGGTGAGTGGGTATGTGGGTGAATGAGTGGGTGAGTGAGTGAGTGAGTGGATGGGTGGGTGGGTATGTGGGTGGGTGAGTGCGTGAGTGGGATGGTGGGTGAGAGGGCGGGTGGGTAAGAGGATTGGTGGGTCATTGGGTGAGTGGGTGGTTGAGTGGGTGGGTGTGTGGGTAGGTGAGTGGGTGGGTGGGTGTGTGGGTGGGTGGGTGAGTGAGTGGGTGGGTAGGTAGGTGAATGGGTGGGTGGGTGGGGGGGTGGGTGGGTTGGTGAGTGGGTGGGTTAGTGGGTGGGTGTGTGATGTCTGCGCTACGAACCCGGTGACCCGAGTTCGATTCCCTCTCACAGCCAATATCAATGACGATTATGTGAACCGGTACTGGGCTTCCCCTAGGTCGACTTAGCCTCAAATGAGAACCTGGTGCGGTGTGTAGTAAACATCGCCACTGGGGAGACAAAGGTGGCCGGGCGTGGTTCTGGCCACCTACCCCCTCGTGCCGTGCCGGTCTTTATAGGTGCTCGCTAACAGCACTTGCCCCTACAATCTGTTCAGGTGAAACGGGGAATCTTTGTCTTTGTGTGTTTGTGTGGTGTCTGTGTGTGTGTGTGATGTCTATGTGTGTGTCTGTGTGTGTGTGTCTGTGAGTGTGTGTGCAATGATGTCTGTGTAAAACTACATGGCCGGGAGTCGGAGCCATTCTCTGTACACCTTGGGTTTAACCTGCAGGCTGGATTGTGTGACGAGCTCACAAATCCTCAAAAGATCTGGACAAAGTCTCATCGGTGAGCTCCTCCGGCAGGCAAGGCTGTGTTGGCTGAGCCATGTAGCCCGCATGCGGATCGAGGGGGCTAAACGGGCGCGACACGGGCTAGAGAATAGATGGAGTGATGTGGTACTGAGTGGACTTGCCGATGACTGGTACCAGCGGTGTCAAGATCGGCCTCTGTGGAGGAGGCTTGTGAAGGACGCTACTGGGCAGTTGGAGGCAGTCGCCCTCCAACAATAACGGAGGGCGGAGGAGCAACGCTCACAACAACTAGCGGAGCGCCGGGTGGCTAAGGCACAGCAAGTTGGCACAGTAGGGGGCACAGGTGGTGCATCAGCCAGTCATCTCGGTCATCTCAGTCAGTCGACCCGTGGCACCTGCTGGGTCTGCCCCGTGACCTCCTGCCAGCGGGCGTTCGACACTTCACGTGGCCTCAAGGTGCACATGGCCTGGCACAAGCGTCGCGGTGACATCACCGCCACTTAGTGGCAAATGGCGGTTGTTGTTGTTGCTGTGTTTGTGATGTCCGTGTGTGTGTGTAGCTATCAGTCAGTTTCTGGATGTAGACCACCTGCTCTCAATGCTGATTCAAATCCCTAAGACAGAGACGGTGAGATGATCACTTTAATCAGCATCAGCATCACCTCACTCAGCACCACACAGCACCCCTTCATCACGTAGAGCAGGGGTGGGGAACGTCCGGCCCACGGGCCGTGTGAGGCCTGCAAAATTTGTGTCTGGCCCTGCCAAGGCAACCGCAGGCGGGATTCGAAATTCAACAAATCTAAGAGCAAACCTGGAAAAGCAGTTGCGAGTAGCAACATCATCAACACCGGCTAACATCACCACACGCCTTGCCAAAGAGAAGCAGTTCCAGCCATCGCATTAGGGGTGAGTTAATGAAATGTTTGACCAAATATAACGGGCTAATTTTAAATTTGATGATTTTGCATGGCCCGCAAATGATGTTACAAATATCCCAATGGCCCTTGGCAGAACAAAGTTTCCCCACCCCTGATGTAGAGAGAGAGAGACTCTCTAGTTATCTATTTACTAGGCTGTTGGGGCTGCCTATGGCCTATGGCCAACAACAGACTGGTCAAGTAAATCCTTAGGATTGTGCGGGGGGCCTTCATCCAGCAGTGGATTTAAGCACAAAAAAAACTCCAGTACTAATGTCATGGACAGAGCACGGCTCTCCCTCAGGGCAGCAGTGGAGAGAGCGCGGCTCTGCCTCAGGGCAGCAGTGGACAGAGCGCGGCTCTGCATCAGGGTAGCAGTGGACAGAGCACGGCTCTGCCTCAGGGCAGCAGTGGAGAGAGCGCGGCTCTGCATCAGGGTAGCAGTGGACAGAGCACGGCTCTGCCTCAGGGCAGCAGTGGAGAGAGCGCGGCTCTGCCTCAGGGCAGCAGTGGAGAGAGCACGGCTCTGCCTCAGGGCAGCAGTGGAGAGAGCACGGCTCTCCCTCAGGGCAGCAGAGGACAGAGCACGGCTCTGCCTCAGGGCAGCAGCGGAGAGAGCGCGGCTCTGCCTCAGGGCAGCAGCGGAGAGAGCGCGGCTCTGCCTCAGGGCAGCAGCGGAGAGAGCGCGGCTCTGCCTCAGGGCAGCAGCGGAGAGAGCGCGGCTCTGCCTCAGGGCAGCAGCGGAGAGAGCGCGGCTCTGCCTCAGGGCAGCAGTGGACAGAGCGCGGCTCTGCCTCAGGGTAGCAGTGGACAGAGCGCGGCTCTGCCTCAGGGTAGCAGTGGACAGAGCGCGGCTCTGCCTCAGGGCAGCAGGGGACATAGCGCGGCTCTGCCTCAGGGCAGCAGCGGAGAGAGCGCCGCTCTGCCTCAGGGCAGCAGCGGAGAGAGCGCGGCTCTGCCTCAGGGCAGCAGCGGAGAGAGCGCGGCTCTGCCTCAGGGCAGCAGCGGAGAGAGCGCGGCTCTGCCTCAGGGCAGCAGCGGAGAGAGCGCGGCTCTGCCTCAGGGCAGCAGCGGAGAGAGCGCGGCTCTGCCTCAGGGCAGCAGCGGAGAGAGCGCGGCTCTGCCTCAGGGCAGCAGCGGAGAGAGCGCGGCTCTGCCTCAGGGCAGCAGCGGAGAGAGCGCGGCTCTGCCTCAGGGCAGCAGCGGAGAGAGCGCGGCTCTGCCTCAGGGCAGCAGCGGAGAGAGCGCGGCTCTGCCTCAGGGCAGCAGCGGAGAGAGCGCGGCTCTGCCTCAGGGCAGCAGCGGAGAGAGCGCGGCTCTGCCTCAGGGCAGCAGCGGAGAGAGCGCGGCTCTGCCTCAGGGCAGCAGCGGAGAGAGCGCGGCTCTGCCTCAGGGCAGCAGCGGAGAGAGCGCGGCTCTGCCTCAGGGCAGCAGCGGAGAGAGCGCGGCTCTGCCTCAGGGCAGCAGCGGAGAGAGCGCGGCTCTGCCTCAGGGCAGCAGTGGAGAGAGCGCGGCTCTGCATCAGGGTAGCAGTGGACAGAGCACGGCTCTGCCTCAGGGCAGCAGTGGAGAGAGCGCGGCTCTGCCTCAGGGCAGCAGTGGAGAGAGCGCGGCTCTGCCTCAGGGCAGCAGTGGAGAGAGCACGGCTCTCCCTCAGGGCAGCAGAGGACAGAGCGCGGCTCTGCCTCAGGGCAGCAGCGGAGAGAGCGCGGCTCTGCCTCAGGGCAGCAGCGGAGAGAGCGCGGCTCTGCCTCAGGGCAGCAGCGGAGAGAGCGCGGCTCTGCCTCAGGGCAGCAGCGGAGAGAGCGCGGCTCTGCCTCAGGGCAGCAGCGGAGAGAGCGCGGCTCTGCCTCAGGGCAGCAGTGGACAGAGCGCGGCTCTGCCTCAGGGCAGCAGTGGACAGAGCGCGGCTCTGCCTCAGGGTAGCAGTGGACAGAGCGCGGCTCTGCCTCAGGGCAGCAGGGGACATAGCGCGGCTCTGCCTCAGGGCAGCAGCGGAGAGAGCGCCGCTCTGCCTCAGGGCAGCAGCGGAGAGAGCGCGGCTCTGCCTCAGGGCAGCAGCGGAGAGAGCGCGGCTCTGCCTCAGGGCAGCAGCGGAGAGAGCGCGGCTCTGCCTCAGGGCAGCAGCGGAGAGAGCGCGGCTCTGCCTCAGGGCAGCAGCGGAGAGAGCGCGGCTCTGCCTCAGGGCAGCAGCGGAGAGAGCGCGGCTCTGCCTCAGGGCAGCAGCGGAGAGAGCGCGGCTCTGCCTCAGGGCAGCAGCGGAGAGAGCGCGGCTCTGCCTCAGGGCAGCAGCGGAGAGAGCGCGGCTCTGCCTCAGGGCAGCAGCGGAGAGAGCGCGGCTCTGCCTCAGGGCAGCAGCGGAGAGAGCGCGGCTCTGCCTCAGGGCAGCAGTGGAGAGAGCGCGGCTCTGTCTCACTCTCACTCCCCCGGCTGCTTGCTTGCGGTCACATGACGCACTTCAACCAATCAGGGGGCGTACATGTCTGGGAGGGGCACGCCTCTGATTGGCTGCTCGCTCACGGTCACGTGACGCACTTGAACCAATCCGTGCCGCGTTAATCACAGAACGACAGTCACAGAGCCGCGTGTGTATATCTACGTGAGTGTTTGTCTTCGTGTATCTCTATGCGTGTCTGTCTATTGATCTGCCTGTCCATGTGCGCCCTGTCCCAGTTGCGGACTGCCGAGTCTAAGATCAACTACGCGGTGCACCTCAAGCACGTGCTGGAGCTGGTGGCGCCATTGCAGGTGACGTCGCCCCGCCGAGATCACGACGACATCACCAATTAGTGTTCATCGCTATGATAACTAATTATTGTTGATCACTATCATCACTAATTATTGGTGATCAATATCATCACCAATTAGTGTCAATCGCTATCATCACTAATTATTATTGATCACTATCATCATCATTAACACCGTAGGGGACATTTATCCGTGAGTGGCACACAAATATGCAGAGACAGCTGCCGCTGGGGGACCCCCCCAGACTCAACAGAGACAGCTGTCGCTGGGGGACCCCCCCAGACTCACGCACAGAGACAGCTGTCACTGGGGGGACCCCCACATTCATGCACAGAGACAGCTGCCGCTGGGGAGACCCCCCCAGACTCAACAGAGACAGCTGTCGCTGGGGGACCCCCCCAGACTCACACACAGAGACAGCTGCCGCTGGGGGGACCCCCACATTCATGCACAGAGACAGCTGCCGCTGGGGAGACCCCCCCAGACTCACACACAGAGACAGCTGCCGCTGGGGGGACTCACACACAGAGACAGCTGCTGCTGGGGGGACCCCCCCCCCCCAGACTCACACACAGAGACAGCTGCCGCTGGGGGGACCCCCCCAGACTCACACACAGAGACAGCTGCCGCTGGGGGGACCCCCCTCCAGACTCACACACAGAGACAGATGCCGCTGGGGGGACCCCCAGACTCACACACAGAGACAGCTGCCGCTGGGGGGACCCCCCTCCAGACTCACACACAGAGACAGCTGCCGCTGGGGGGACCCCCTCCCAGACTCACACACAGAGACAGCTGCCGCTGGGGGGACCCCCCTCCAGACTCACACACAGAGACAGATGCCGCTGGGGGGACCCCCAGACTCACACACAGAGACAGCTGCCGCTGGGGGGACCCCCCTCCAGACTCACACACAGAGACAGCTGCCGCTGGGGGGACCCCCTCCCAGACTCACACACAGAGACAGCTGCCGCTGGGGGGACCCCCCCCAGACTCACACACAGAGACAGCTGCCGCTGGGGGGACCCCCAGACTCACACACAGAGACAGCTGCCGCTGGGGGGACCCCCCCAGACTCAAACACAGAGACAGCTGCCGCTGGGGGGATTCCCCCAGACTCACACACAGAGACAGCTGCCGCTGGGGGGACCCCCCCAGACTCACACACAGAGACAGCTGCCGCTGGGGGACCCCCCAGACTCACACACAGAGACAGCTGCCACTGGGGGGACTCACACACAGAGACAGCTGCCACTGGGGGGACTCACACACAGAGACAGCTGCCGCTGGGGGGACACACATAGAGACAGCTGCCACTGGGTGGACCCCCCAGGCTCACACACAGAGACAGCTGCCGCTGGGGGGATCCCCTCAGACTCACACGCAGAGACAGCTGCCGCTGGGGGGACCCCCTCAGACTCACACACAGAGACAGCTGCCGCTGCGGGGACCCCCTCAGACTCACACGCAGAGACAGCTGCCGCTGGGGGGGACCTCCTCAGACTCACACACAGAGACAGCTGCCGCTGGGGGGACCCCCTCAGACTCACACACAGAGACAGCTGCCGCTGGGGGGATCCCCTCAGACTCACACACAGAGACAGCTGCCGCTGGGGGGACCCCCAGACTCACACACAGAGACAGCTGCCGCTGGGGGGACCCCCCCAGACTCAACAGAGACAGCTGTCGCTGGGGGACCCCCCCAGACTCACACACAGAGACAGCTGCCGCTGGGGGGACCCCCCCAGACTCACACACAGAGACAGCTGCCGCTGGGGGGACCCCCCTCCAGACTCACACACAGAGACAGATGCCGCTGGGGGGACCCCCAGACTCACACACAGAGACAGCTGCCGCTGGGGGGACCCCTCAGACTCACACACAGAGACAGCTGCCGCTGGGGGGACCCCCTCAGACTCACACACAGAGACAGCTGCCGCTGGGGGGACCCCCAGACTCACACACAGAGACAGCTGCCGCTGGGTGGACCCCCTCAGACTCACACACAGAGACAGCTGCCGCTGGGGGGATCCCCTCAGACTCACACGCAGAGACAGCTGCAGCTGGGGGGACCCCCCAGGCTCACACACAGAGACAGCTGCCGCTGGGGGGACTCACACACAGGGACAGCTGCCGCTGGAGGGACCCCCCCCAGACTCACACGCAGAGACAGCTGCCGCTGGGGGGACCCCCCCAGACTCACACACAGAGACAGCTGCCGCTGGGGGGACCCCCTCAGACTCACACAGAGACAGCTGCCGCTGGGGGGACTCACACACAGGGACAGCTGCCGCTGGAGGGACCCCCCCCAGACTCACACGCAGAGACAGCTGCCGCTGGGGGGACCCCCCCAGACTCACACACAGAGACAGCTGCCGCTGGGGGGACCCCCTCAGACTCACACAGAGACAGCTGCCGCTGGGGGGACCCCCCCAGACTCACACACAGAGACAGCTGCCGCTGGGGGGACAACAACAACAACAACCGCCATTCGCCACTAAGTGGCGGTGATGTCACCACGACGCTTGTGCCAGGCCATGTGCACCTTGAGGCCACGTGAAGTGTCGAACGCCCGCTGGCAGGAGGTCACGGGGCAGACTCAGGTGCCACGGGTGACTGACCGAGATGACCGAGATGACTGGCTGATGCACCACCTGTGCCCCCTACTGTACCAACTTGCTGTGCTTTAGCCACCCGGCGCTCCGCTCGTTGTTGTGAGCGTCGCTCCTCCGCCCTCCGTTGTTGTTGGAGGACGTCTGCCTCCAACTGCCCAGTAGCGTCCTTGACGAGCCTCCTCCACTGAGGCCGATCTTGACACCGCTGGTACCAGTCATCGGCAAGTCCACTCAGCTCCACGTCCTCCTGTACCACATCACTCTATCTCTTCTCTAGCCCGTGCCGCGCCCGTTTAGCCCCCTCGATCCGGCCGAACAAAAGCTGTTTAGGCATGCGGTGGCTGGGCATGCGGGCTACATGACCCAGCCAACGCAGCCTTGCCTGCCGGAGGAGCTCACTGATGGGACTTTGCCCAGATCTTTCAAGGACTTGTGAGCTCCTCACACAATCCAGCCTGGTTAAACCCAGGATGGATCGTAGGCAGGCCAGCCTAAATGTTTCCAACCGGCGAAGATGCTCCACTAGGGGGGTCCACGTTTCGCAAGCATAGAGAAGGGAGGGAATGACCGTGGCCGAGAAGACCTGAAGCTTCGTGCGGAGCGACAGACCAGGTAGTTTCCACACAGCGTTACGCAACCGATGAAAAGATATTGCCGCTCGACTGATTCGGAGTGAGACCTCTGCTGATAAACTGGAGCCGGTCATAAGCACACTGCCCAGGTATGGGAAACTCTCCACTCTCTCCACTACCCCATCACCGATTGGGAGTTGTGGGGGTGGAGTGTCCGATGGTACAAAATACCCAGGCAGGTGCTTAGTTTTGGTGGGGCTGATGGTAAGGCCCCACCTCTTAGTGGCACGCTCCATTCTCAGCAGCAGCGTCTCCAACTCCTCTTCTGAATGAGCAGCTATTACCAAATCATCGGCATACATAACGTGGTTGACCAATAGGGAGCCATCCCTTGATCGCACCCGGGCGTCGATCAGCCTCCCATTATATCTGTACCAAATGGAAATTCCCCCGGTACAGCTATTGAAGGCTTCACGAACTACGCAGTCGAAATAGATGTTAAATAATGTGGGAGCCAGAGGACATCCCTGTCGCACCCCAAGGTGTACAGGGAAAGGCTCCGACTCCCGGCCACGTAGTTTTACCCGGGCCCGCTCACCATCATGAAGGTCCTTAATGATCGTGAGCAGAGGGTCAGGGACTCCGAAAGCACGAAGAACAACCCAGAGCCCAGTCCTACTGATGGTATCATAGGCCTTGACCAGGTCAATAAAGCAGAGATGTAGGTCTTTTTGGAATTCCCTACACCTCTGCTGTAGCAGACGGACAGAAAATATGGCATCTGTGCAGGACCGCCCTTTCCTGAAACCGCATTGGGGCTCCGCAAGCCTCTCCTCAGCGTGCCCAGCAAGGCGATGTTGAATAATCCTTGCCAGGACCTTACCCGGCACACTGAGGAGTGAGATGCCCCTGTAGTTGTTACAGTCGGTACGGTCCCCCTTCTTAAAGAGGGGGACCACCAGGGCATCCTTCCAGTCCTGCGGAACCCGTCCAGTGGTCCAGACTGTTGTTATGATGTCATATAGGGCAGTCTGTGCACAAACGCCACCCTCCCTCAGCATTTCGCTTGGGAGATCATCTCTGCCCGGTGCCTTCCCTGGCCTCAGACTCCGGATCGCCCTCAGTACTTCCTCAACAGCTGGCACTTCAGCCAGCCACTCACAGGGGGTGACCTCTTCCAATATTTGAGGCACCGCAACCTCAGCAGGGTTATCCCCACTTTGTGCCATGATGTTTTCCTGGCTGTGAGATTTTCCCTCCCCCAGGACCTCACAGAAATGCTCAGCAAATCTGCAAACCTGTCCCTGGGGGTCGGATATTGGATCACCGTTTTTTCCTCTAATGATGGTAATAGGTGTGGCGCTGCAGGTTACTTTTTTGATGGAGTTAAATAGTGATTTGTGATCGCGGGCCACTGAGGCAGACTCCATCTCCTCAGCAACCCGCGACCACCACCCATCCTTACAGCGCCTTACGGCTCTCCGAACCTCCGAGCGAAGGCTGCGGTAAACCTCCTCATTCTCTGACGTGGGATGCTGTAGGCGATGAGAGTGGGCCTGTCGCTTTTTCTCAATTAACCTGAACACCTCCTCTGTCAGCCAGGGTTTCTGGGGAGGTCTGGACCGCGTGCCCAAAGCAGCCATTGCAGCTGCATGAGTCACAGTCTTAAACCTCGCCCATTTACCCTCGACATCAGGTGGAGTGGGGGACGATGCCAACCCCAGCTCCAAGCGATGATGAAATTCTCGCTTGCAACTTTCATCAGCTAACTGAGACCAAGCCACTTTTGGTTGGAATGGGATCCTGGGTGTACACCCACCACCGGAGTGGAAGAATGGCAGGCGCATCTTACAGATGACTAGTCGATGGTCAGAGGGCAGATCAGCTCCACGGTAGGTCCTGGTGTCAAGGACATGGGCTCGCATCCGCTGGTCCGTCACTATGTAGTCCAGCAGATGTTCTTGCTTGGACCCGGCATGTATCCATGATGTTGTGTGGATGCGCCGATGCCGGAAGAGCGTGTTGGTAATTACAAGCCCATGGGCTGCACAAAAATCTAGCAGCCTCCTACCGTTATTATTGAGCTGATCTGGCCCATGCCTTCCAATCACTCCAGACCAGGTGCCAGCATCATGACCAACTCGGGCATTGAAGTCACCCAACAAGATGACTCTGTCCCGAGTGGCCACTTTAGCCAGCACCTGTGACAGGAGGTCATAGAAAGCATATGACTCATCGGCTTTGCCTGTATCCCTCCACGGATGTTCGTCTTCGGTGGGGGCATAAGTAACCACGACCACCACTCGTCGCCTCTGGTTGATGGGAAGGCGAGCCCAAGTATCCTGGGGCTTACAGCTTCCCACACCTCACCGCCACGCTCCCACGCCCCCTTCATTCTTTTGTTCAGAAGAAGAGCCACACCCTGTTGTTTGGCAGTCTCCTGCCCCGAGTAGAGGACTGTCCACCCCTCATGGTGGCAGGAGCCAGAACTGGTCCACCGGACCTCCTGAATGCCACAGAGATCCAGGCGGTACCGGTCCAGCTCCCGACAGAGGAGTGGCAGCCTCTCCTCCGCAGTGAGCGTTCGAACATTCCACGTGGCCATCCACAATGGTTTTTCGTTGTTTCTGGAGGAGCCCCGAGGGTGAAAATTCAATCTCCTGGCTCCGCCAAATGGGGTTTGGCCAGGAGACGTCATAAAAGCCTGACCCCCCGGGGCCTCCGGCACAAGCTTATTAATTACAGGTTTATGTTTAATTCGTAGTTTAGTGGTGGTTAATTGAAGGTGGAGGGGTTACCAGCCCCTCGCACCCGTCCAGAGCCCCCGTTTAGCCACAGTGGTGGTCACAGACGCCATGAGGGGAGAGGCCAATGGGCATTGGCCCTCCCCCCACAGCACTGCCCACGACAGTGTTGCCCGTCCGGCACCGCGAGGAGGTAGGAGGTTGTTTTGCCGGACTCACACACAGGGACAGCTGCCGCTGGAGGGACCCCCCCCAGACTCACACGCAGAGACAGCTGCCGCTGGGGGGACGCCCCCAGACTCACACACAGAGACAGCTGCCGCTGGGGGGCCCCCTCAGACTCACACACAGAGACAGCTGCCGCTGGGGGGACCCCCCCAGACTCACACAGAGACAGCTGCCGCTGGGGGGACAACAACAACAACAACCGCCATTCGCCACTAAGTGGCGGTGACGTCACCACGACGCTTGTGCCAGGCCATGTGCACCTTGAGGCCACGTGAAGTGTCGAACGCCCGCTGGCAGGAGGTCACGGGGCAGACCCAGGTGCCACGGGTCGACTGACCGAGATGACCGAGATGACTGGCTGATGCACCACCTGTGCCCCCTACTGTACCAACTTGCTGTGCTTTAGCCACCCGGCGCTCCGTTCGTTGTTGTGAGCGTCGCTCCTCCGCCCTCCGTTGTTGTTGGAGGACGTCTGCCTCCAACTGCCCAGTAGCGTCCTTCACGAGCCTCCTCCACTGAGGCCGATCTTGACACCGCTGGTACCAGTCATCGGCAAGTCCACTCAGCTCCACGTCCTCCTGTACCACATCACTCCATCTCTTCTCTAGCCCGTGCCGCGCCCGTTTAGCCTCCTCGATCCGGCCGAACAAAAGCTGTTTAGGCATGCGGTGGCTGGGCATGCGGGCTACATGACCCAGCCAACGCAGCCTTGCCTGCCAGAGGAGCTCACTGATGGGACTTTGCCCAGATCTTTCAAGGACTTGTGAGCTCCTCACACAATCCAGCCTGGTTAAACCCAGGATGGATCGTAGGCAGGCCAGCCTAAATGTTTCCAACCGGCGAAGATGCTCCACTAGGGGGGTCCACGTTTCGCAAGCGTAGAGAAGGGAGGGAATGACCGTGGCCGAGAAGACCTGAAGCTTCGTGCGGAGCGACAGACCAGGTAGTTTCCACACAGCGTTACGCAACCGATGAAAAGATATTGCCGCTCGACTGATTCGGAGTGAGACCTCTGCTGATAAACTGGAGCCGGTCATAAGCACACTGCCCAGGTATGGGAAACTCTCCACTCTCTCCACTACCCCATCACCGATTGGGAGTTGTGGAGGTGGAGTGTCCGATGGTACAAAATACCCAGGCAGGTGCTTAGTTTTGGTGGGGCTGATGGTAAGGCCCCACCTCTTAGTGGCACGCTCCAGTCTCAGCAGCAGCGTCTCCAACTCCTCTTCTGAATGAGCAGCTATTACCAAATCATCGGCATACATAACGTGGTTGACCAATAGGGAGCCATCCCTTGATCGCACCCGGGCGTCGATCAGCCTCCCATTATATCTGTACCAAATGGAAATTCCCCCGGTACAGCTATTGAAGGCTTCACGAACTACGCAGTCGAAATAGATGTTAAATAATGTGGGAGCCAGAGGACATCCCTGTCGCACCCCAAGGTGTACAGGGAAAGGCTCCGACTCCCGGCCACGTAGTTTTACCCGGGCCCGCTCACCATCATGAAGGTCCTTAATGATCGTGAGCAGAGGGTCAGGGACTCCGAAAGCACGAAGAACAACCCAGAGCCCAGTCCTACTGATGGTATCATAGGCCTTGACCAGGTCAATAAAGCAGAGATGTAGGTCTTTTTGGAATTCCCTACACCTCTGCTGTAGCAGACGGACAGAAAATATGGCATCTGTGCAGGACCGCCCTTTCCTGAAACCGCATTGGGGCTCCGCAAGCCTCTCCTCAGCGTGCCCAGCAAGGCGATGTTGAATAATCCTTGCCAGGACCTTACCCGGCACACTGAGGAGTGAGATGCCCCTGTAGTTGTTACAGTCGGTACGGTCCCCCTTCTTAAAGAGGGGGACCACCAGGGCATCCTTCCAGTCCTGCGGAACCCGTCCAGTGGTCCAGACTGTTGTTATGATGTCATATAGGGCAGTCTGTGCACAAACACCACCCTCCCTCAGCATTTCGCTTGGGAGATCATCTCTGCCCGGTGCCTTCCCTGGCCTCAGACTCCGGATCGCCCTCAGTACTTCCTCAACAGCTGGCACCTCAGCCAGCCACTCACAGGGGGTGACCTCTTCCAATATTTGAGGCACCGCAACCTCAGCAGGGTTATCCCCACTTTGTGCCATGATGTTTTCCTGGCTGTGAGATTTTCCCTCCCCCAGGACCTCACAGAAATGCTCAGCAAATCTGCAAACCTGTCCCTGGGGGTCGGATATTGGATCACCGTTTTTTCCTCTAATGATGGTAATAGGTGTGGCGCTGCAGGTTACTTTTTTGATGGAGTTAAATAGTGATTTGTGATCGCGGGCCACTGAGGCAGACTCCATCTCCTCAGCAACCCGCGACCACCACCCATCCTTACAGCGCCTTACGGCTCTCCGAACCTCCGAGCAAAGGCTGCGGTAAACCTCCTCATTCTCTGACGTGGGATGCTGTAGGTGATGAGAGTGGGCCTGTCGCTTTTTCTCAATTAACCTGAACACCTCCTCTGTCAGCCAGGGTTTCTGGGGAGGTCTGGACCGCGTGCCCAAAGCAGCCATTGCAGCTGCATGAGTCACAGTCTTAAACCTCGCCCATTTACCCTCGACATCAGGTGGAGTGGGGGACGATGCCAACCCCAGCTCCAAGCGATGATGAAATTCTCGCTTGCAACTTTCATCAGCTAACTGAAACCAAGCCACTTTTGGTTGGAATGGGATCCTGGGTGTACACCCACCACCGGAGTGGAAGAATGGCAGGCGCATCTTACAGATGACTAGTCGATGGTCAGAGGGCAGATCAGCTCCACGGTAGGTCTTGGTGTCAAGGACATGGGCTCGCATCCGCTGGTCCGTCACTATGTAGTCTAGCAGATGTTCTTGCTTGGACCCGGCATGTATCCATGATGTTGTGTGGATGCGCCGATGCCGGAAGAGCGTGTTGGTAATTACAAGCCCATGGGCTGCACAAAAATCTAGCAGCCTCCTACCGTTATTATTGAGCTGATCTGGCCCATGCCTTCCAATCACTCCAGACCAGGTGCCAGCATCATGACCAACTCAGGCATTGAAGTCACCCAACAAGATGACTCTGTCTCGAGTGGCCACTTTAGCCAGCACCTGTGACAGGAGGTCATAGAAAGCATATGACTCATCGGCTTTGCCTGTATCCCTCCACGGATGTTCGTCTTTGGTGGGGGCATAAGTAACCACGACCACCACTCGTCGCCTCTGGTTGATGGGAAGGCGAGCCCAAAGTATCCTGGGGCTTACAGCTTCCCACACCTCACCGCCACGCTCCCACGCCCCCTTCATTCTTTTGTTCAGAAGAAGAGCCACACCCTGTTGTTTGGCAGTCTCCTGCCCCGAGTAGAGGACTGTCCACCCCTCATGGTGGCAGGAGCCAGAACCGGTCCACCGGACCTCCTGAATGCCACAGAGATCCAGGCGGTACCGGTCCAGCTCCCGACAGAGGAGTGGCAGCCTCTCCTTATTGATCACCCCCCCCAGACTCACACACAGAGACAGCTGCCGCTGGGGGGACCCCCAGACTCACACACAGAGACAGCTGCCGCTGGGGGGACCCCCCCAGACTCACACACAGAGACAGATGCCGCTGGGGGGATTCCCCCAGACTCACACACAGAGACAGCTGCCGCTGGGGGGACCCCCCCAGACTCACACACAGAGACAGCTGCCGCTGGGGGACCCCCCAGACTCACACACAGAGACAGCTGCCACTGGGGGGACTCACACACAGAGACAGCTGCCGCTGGGGGGACTCACACACAGAGACAGCTGCCGCTGGGGGGACCCCCAGACTCACACACAGAGACAGCTGCCGCTGGGGGGACCCCCAGACTTACACACAGAGACAGCTGCCGCTGGGGGGACACACATAGAGACAGCTGCCGCTGGGTGGACCCCCCAGGCTCACACACAGAGACAGCTGCCGCTGGGGGGATCCCCTCAGACTCACACGCAGAGACAGCTGCCGCTGGGGGGACCCCCTCAGACTCACACACAGAGACAGCTGCCGCTGCGGGGACCCCCTCAGACTCACACGCAGAGACAGCTGCCGCTGGGGGGGACCTCAGACTCACACACAGAGACAGCTGCCGCTGGGGGGACCCCCTCAGACTCACACACAAAGACAGCTGCCGCTGGGGGGATCCCCTCAGACTCACACACAGAGACAGCTGCCGCTGGGGGGACCCCCAGACTCACACACAGAGACAGCTGCCGCTGGGGGGACCCCTCAGACTCACACACAGAGACAGCTGCCGCTGGGGGGGACCCCTCAGACTCACACACAGAGACAGCTGCCGCTGGGGGGACCCCCAGACTCACACACAGAGACAGCTGCCGCTGGGGGGACCCCCTCAGACTCACACACAGAGACAGCTGCCGCTGGGGGGATCCCCTCAGACTCACACGCAGAGACAGCTGCAGCTGGGGGGACCCCCCAGGCTCACACACAGAGACAGCTGCCGCTGGGGGGATCCCCTCAGACTCACACACAGAGACAGCTGCCGCTGGGGGGACCCCCAGACTCACACACAGAGACAGCTGCCGCTGGGGGGACCCCTCAGACTCACACACAGAGACAGCTGCCGCTGGGGGGGACCCCTCAGACTCACACACAGAGACAGCTGCCGCTGGGGGGACCCCTCAGACTCACACACAGAGACAGCTGCCGCTGGGGGGACCCCCAGACTCACACACAGAGACAGCTGCCGCTGGGGGGACCCCCTCAGACTCACACACAGAGACAGCTGCCGCTGGGGGGATCCCCTCAGACTCACACGCAGAGACAGCTGCAGCTGGGGGGACCCCCCAGGCTCACACACAGAGACAGCTTCCGCTGAGGGGACTCACACACAGGGACAGCTGCCGCTGGAGGGACCCCCCCCCAGACTCACACGCAGAGACAGCTGCCGCTGGGGGGACCCCCTCAGACTCACACACAGAGACAGCTGCCGCTGGGGGGACCCCCCCAGACTCACACACAGAGACAGCTGCCGCTGGGGGGACCCCCCCAGACTCACACGCAGAGACAGCTGCCGCTGGGGGGACCCCCCCAGACTCACACACAGAGACAGCTGCCTCTGGGGGGACTCATACACAGAGACAGCTGCCGCTGGGGGGACTCACACACAGAGACAGCTGCCGCTGGGGGGTGAGGTGAGTGGTGACTGGTGAGTAGTGAGTAGTGAGTGTGAGTGGTGAGTGTGAGTGGTGAATGTGCGTGGTGAGGTGAGTGTGAGTGGTGAGTGTGAGTGGTGAGTGTGAGTGGTGAGGTGAGTGGTGAGTGACCCTCACCTCTCTCCCCTGTCTGCTGTGTTCCCAGCGAGTGGTGAGTGGTGAGGTGAGTGGTGAGTGACCCTCACCTCTCTCTCCCCTGTCTGCTGTGTTCCCAGCGAGTGGTGAGTGTGAGTGGTGAGTGACCCTCACCTCTCTCTGCTGTGTTCCCAGCGAGTGGTGAGTGGTGGGTGGCGAGTAGTGAGTGGTGAGGTGAGTGGTGAGTAGTGAGTGGTGAGTGTGAGTGGTGAGTGAGAGTGGTGAGTGACCCTCACCTCTCTCTGCTGTGTTCCCAGCGAGTGGTGAGTGTGAGTGGTGGTGAGTGGTTAGGTGAGTGGTGAGTGACCCTCACCTCTCTCCTCTGCTGTGTTCCCAGCAAGTGGTAAGTGTGAGTGGTGAGATGAGTGGTGAGTGTGAGTGGTGAGTGACCCTCACCTCTCTCTCCCCTGCCTGTTGTGTTCCCAGCAAGTGGTGAGTGTGAGTGGTGAGTGACCCTCACCTCTCACCTCTCTCTGCTGTGTTCCCAGCGAGCGCTCAGCCCCTGCAAGACGCCGCTGCTGACAGCCTACCACAGCTCCCTGTTGGACTGCAGGTGACGAGGTGGTGGTGGTGGGGGTGGTGGTGGGGGTGGGAGTGGTGATGGTGGAGGTGGTGGTGGTGGAGGTGACGAGGCTGGTGGGGGTGGTGGTGGTGGAGGTGGTGGTGGTGGTAGTGGTGGTGGAGGTGGTGGTGGTGGTGGAGGTGGTGGTGGTGGGGGTGGTGGTGGAGGTGGTGGTGGGGGTGGTGGTGGTGGAGGTGGTGGTGGGGTTGGTGGTGGGGTTGGTGGTGGTGGAGGTGGTGGTGGGGTTGGTGGGGGTTGTGGAGGTGGTGGTGGTGGAGGTGGTGGTGATGGAGGTGGTGGTGGTAGTGGGGGTGGTGGTGGTGGAGGTGGTGGTGTGGGTGGTGGTGGTGGTGGAGGTGGTGGTTGGGTTGGTGGTGGGGTTGGTGGGGGTGGTGGAGGTGGTGGTGGTGGTAGTGGTGGTGGTGGGGGTGGTGGTGGGGTTGGTGGTGGTGGTGGTGGTGGAGGTAGTGGTGGTGGTGGGGGTTGGCTTGGTGGTAGTGGTGGTGGTGGGGGTGGGTTTAACCAGGCTGGATTGTGTGAGGAGCTCACAAATCCTTGAAAGATCTGGACAAAGTCCCATTGGTGAGTTCCTCCGGCAGGCAAGGCTGCGTTGGCTGGGTCATGTAGCCCGCATGCCCAGTCACCGCATGCCTAAACAGCTTTTGTTCGGCCGGATCGAGAGGCCTAGAGAAGAGATGGAGTGATGTGGTACAGGAGGATGTGGAGCTGAGTGGACTTGCCGATGACTGGTACCAGCGGTGTCAAGATCGGCCTCTGTGGAGGAGGCTCGTGAAGGACGCTACTGTGCAGTTGGAGGCAGTCACCCTCCAACAACAACGGATGGCGGAGGAGCGACGCTCACAACAACAAGCGGAGCGCCAGGTGGCTAAAGCACAGCGAGTTGACACAGTAGTGGGCACAGGTGGTGCATCAGCCAGTCATCTCGGTCATCTCAATCATTCGACCCGCGGCACCTGCTGGGTCTGCCCCGTGACCTCCTGCCAGCGGGCGTTCGACACTTCACGTGGCAGCCTCAAGGTGCACGCGGCCCGGCACAAGCGTCGTGGTGACGTCAACCCCAACTTAGTGGCGAATGGCGGTTGTTGTTGTTGCGTGCGTGGGTGGGTGGGTGAGTGGGTGGATGGGTTGTTTAGTGAGTTGGGGCATGGGTTAGTGAGTGGGTGATTGAGTGGGTGAGTGAGGGAGTGACCTCCTGCCAGCGGGCGTTCGACACTTCACGAGGCAGCCTCAAGGTGCACGCGGCCCGGTGGCGAATGGCGGTTGTTGTTAGTGGTAGCATTGGTGGTGGTGGCGTTGGTGGCAGTGGTGGTGGTGTTGGTGGTGTTGGATCGTGGTGGTGGTGGTGGTGTTCAGTTGGTGGCGGTGGTGGTTGCATTCATGGTGGTGGTGGCAGTGGTGATGGCAGGATTGGTGGTGTGGCGTTGGTGGTGGTGTTGGTGGTGTTGCTGGTGGATCGTGGTAGTGGTGGTGAAGTTGGTGGTGGTGGTGTTCAGTGGGTGTTAGCGGTGGTGGTGAAGTTGGTGGTGAAGTTGGTGGTGGTGTTGTTGTTCAGTGGGTGTTAGCGGTGGTGGTCGTTGTGGTGAAGTTGTTGGTGGTGGTGTTCAGGCGGTGGTGGTGGTTGTGGTGAAGTTGGTGGTGGAGTTATTTTGCAGTGGGTGTTAGCAGTGGTGGTGGTTGTGGTGAAGTTGGTGGTGGTGTTGTTTAGTGGGTGTTGTTGTTGGCGGCGTTGTCGATGGCGTTGGTGACACCACCATCACCGCGTCTCCTCCCTCCCCCGCCCGCGTCCCCGTGCCCGTGCCAGGTTCCTTGCGATCCTGGACAGGCTGCGCGCCGTGCTCACCGACGATCTTCCCCTCCGCAAGGGGAACCTCCTCTCGGCCCGGACGCGGCGCTGCCACGTGGTGCGGTCCGGCCTCAACGGCTTCCTGGACCTCGCTCGGCGCATCCTCTCCGAGGCCGTCGGAGACATCGAAGGCACGGCACCGCTCACCCACCACCACCCTCCCCCCCCCGGCCGTCTTTGTTTCTCTTCCTCTCTTCGTCTACTGCCTTGCTGTCGTACGTTCGGAGTTTGCGTGTCTCTTTCATCGTCGTCATTGTCGCGGTGGCTATGAGATGTCAACTACCTCGCCTGGTACGCAGGAGGTCGTGGGTTCCACCACCATCATCATCCTCATCGTCACGGTGTCTATGAGATGTCGACTACCTAGCCTGGTAGGCAGGAAGTCGTGGGTTTCATCATCATCATCGTCGTCATCGTCACGGTGGCTATGAGCTGTCAACTACCTCGCCTGGTAGGCAGGAGGTCGTGGGTTCCATTATAATCTCCCCCCCCCTCTGCCCCCTGCCCATTCTCTCTCCCAGAGATCATCAAGCAGCTGTCCGAGATTCACAACCTGCCCATGTCCATGAGCTACAGCGCCGTGCGCGGCTTCTACATCCAGACGCCCGCTCACTGCCTGCAGCCCAAACAGCGCCTGCCAGAGGTCTTCATCAAGGTCACCACACAGAGACCCATAGACTCATCATAGAGACCCATAGACTCATCATAGAGACCCATAGACTCACCACACAGTGACCCATAGACTCATCATAGAGACCCATAGACTCACCACAGAGAGACCCATAGACTCATTATAGAGACCCATAGACTCACCACACACACACAGACTCACCACACAGAGACCCATAGACTCATCACACAGAGACCCATAGACTCATCACACAGAGACCCATAGACTCACCATACAGTGACCCATAGACTCACCACACAATGACCCATAGACTCATCACACAGCGACCCGTAGACTCATCACACAGAGACCCATAGACTCATCACACGGGGACCCATAGACTCATCATAGAGACCCACAGACTCACCACACAGAGACACATAGACTCATCACACAGAGACCCATAGACTCATCACACGGGGACCCATAGACTCATCATAGAGACCCATAGACTCACCACAGAGAGACCCATAGATTCATCATAGAGACCCATAGACTCACCACACACACACAGACTCACCACACAGAGACCCATAGACTCATCACACAGAGACCCAAATACTCATCACACAGAGACCCATAGACTCACCACACAGTGACCCATAGACTCACCACACAGTGACCCATAGACTCACCACACAATGACCCATAGACTCATCACACAGAGACCCGTAGACTCTTCATAGAGACCCACAGACTCACCACACAGAGACCCATAGACTCATCACACAGAGACCCATAGACTCACCACACAGTGACCCATAGACTCACCACACAGTGACCCATAGACTCATCACACAGAGACCCATAGACTCATCATAGAGACCCACAGACTCACCACACAGAGACCCACAGACTCACCACACATAGACCCATAGACTCATCATAGAGACCCACAGACTCATCATAGAGACCCACAGACTCATCATAGAGACCCATAGACTCATCACACAGAGACCCATAGACTCATCACACAGAGACCCATAGACTCACCACACAGTGACCCATAGACTCACCACACAATGACCCATATACTCATCACACAGAGACCCGTAGACTCTTCATAGAGACCCACATACTCACCACACAGAGACCCATAGACTCATCACACAGAGACCCATAGACTCACCACACAGTGACCCATAGACTCACCACACAGTGACCCATAGACTCATCACACAGAGACCCGTAGACTCATCATAGAGACCCACAGACTCACCACACAGAGACCCACAGACTCACCACACATAAACCCATAGACTCATCATAGAGACCCACAGACTCATCACACAGACTCATAGACTCACCACACAGAGACACATAGACTCATCATAGAGACCCATAGACTCATCATAGAGACCCATAGACTCATCACACAGAGACCCATAGACTCATCACACAGAGACCCATAGACTCACCACACAGAGACCCACAGACTCACCATACAGAGACCCATAAACTCACCACACAGAGACCCACAGATTCACCACACAGAAACCCATAGACTCACCACACAGAGACCCATCGACTCACCACACAGAGACCCATAGACTCACCACACAGAGACTCATAGACTGTGTGAGTCTCACCCCTCACCCCACTCACCCCACCACTCACCCCACCACTTACCCCACCACTCACCCCACCCCTCAATCACCCCACCACTCACCACCACTCACCCCACCACTCAACCCACCACTCACCCCACCCCTCACCCCCATCACCACCACTCACCCCACACCTCACACCACCACTCACCACCACTCACCCCACCACTCACCCCACCCCTCACTCACCACCACTCACCACCACTCACCCCACCACTCACCACACCCCTCACCACCACTCACCACCCCTCACCACCACTCACCCACCACTCACCCCACTACTCACCCCACCACTCACTCACCCCTCACTCACCCCTCACCCCCCAGGTGAGTAAACGTGGGAACCGCCTCAGCTTCACCACCACCACTCACCACCACTCACCCCACCACACTCACCACCACTCACCACCGCTCACCCCACCACTCACCACCACCACTCACCACCACTTACCACCACTCACCACCACTCACCCCACCACACTCACCACCACTCACCCCACCACTCACCACCATCACTCACCACCACTCACCACCACTCACCCCACCAATCACCCCACCACACTCACCACCACTCACCACCACTCCCCCCACCACACTCACCACCACTCACCACCACTCACCCCACCACTCACCACCACCGCTCACCACCACTCACCCCACCCCTCACCACCCCTCACTCACCAGGTGAGTAAACGTGGGAACCGCCTCAGCTTCACCACCATGGACCTCATGAGGCTGAACTGCCGCAGTCAGGAGGCCGTGGAGGAGATCTACCTCATGTCCAACGTGTGAGGGACCCCCCCTACCCCAGGCAGAGCGTGGTGGATCATCTCCATCTGTCCCACGACTCACTACACTACACTATACACTACTATACACTACACTACACTATACACTACACTATACACTACACTATACACTATTATACACTACACTATACACTACACTATACACTACACTATACACTACACACTATACTATACACTACTACACACTTCACTATACACTACACTATACACTACACACTACACTACAATATACACTACACTATACACTACTACACACTACACTCTACACTACACTATACACTACACTATACACTACACTACTATACACTACACTACACACTACACTATACACTACACTACTATACACTACACTATACACTACACTATACACTACACTATACACTACACTATACACTACACTATACACTACACTACTACACACTACACTACTACACACTACACTATACACTACACTACACACTACTACACACTACACTATACACTACTACACACTACACTATACACTATACACTATTATACACTACACTATACACTACACTGTACACTACACTGTACACTACACTATACACTACACTATACACTACACTACACTATACACTACACACTATACTATACACTACTACACACTACACTATACACTACAATATACACTACACTACACACTACACTATACACTACAATATACACTACACTATACACTACTACACACTACACTCTACACTACACTATACACTACACTACACACTACACTACTATACACTACACTATACACTACACTACACTATACACTACTACACACTACACTATACACTACACTATACACTACTATACACTACACTACTACACACTACACTACTATACACTACACTATACACACTACACTACACTATACACACTACACTACACTATACACTACTACACTATACACTACACTATACACTAAACTATACACTACACTATACACACTACACTACACACTACACACTACACTATACACTACACTACTACACTATACACTACACTATACACTACTACACACTACACTATACACTACACTATACACGACACTATACACTACACTACTACACTCTACACTACACTAAACACTACACTACACACTACACTATACACTACTACACACTACACTATACACTACTACACACTACACTATACACTACTACACACTACACTACACACTACACTATTACACACTACACTACACTACTACACACTACACTATACACTACTACACACTACACTATACACTACACTACTATACACTACACTACTATACACTACACTATACACTGCATTATACACGACACTATACACTACTACACACTACACTATACACTACTACACACTACACTACACACTACACTATACAATACACTATACACTACACTATACACTACACTATACACTACTACACACTACTACACACTACACTATACACTACTACACTACACTATACACTACAACACACTACACTATACACTACACACTACACTACACACTACACTATACACTAAACTATACACTACACTATACACTACTACACTCTACACTATACACGGCACTATACACTACACTGTACACTACACTACTACACTCTACACTATACTATACACTACACTACACACTACACAATACACTACTACACACTACACTATACACTACTACACTATACACTACTACACACTACACTATACACTACACTACTATACACTACACTACTACACACTACACTACACTATACACTACACTATGCACTATTACACACTACACTATACACTACTACACACTACACTATACACTACACTACTATACACTACACACTACAATATACACTACTACACACTACACTACACACTACGCTATACACTACTACACACTACACTATACACTACACTATACACTACTACACACTACACTATACACTACACTATACACTACACACTACACTACACACTACACTATACACTACACTGCTACACACTACACTACACTATACACTACTACACACTACACTATACACTACACTATACACTATACTACTACACTATACACTACACACACACTACACTATACACTACACTATACACTACTACACACTACACTATACACTACACAATACACTACTACACACTACACTACACTACTACACACTACACTATACACTACACAATACACTACTACACACTACACTATACACTACTACACACTACACTATACACTACACTACTATACACTACCCTACATTACACTACACTATACACTACTACACTATACACTACACTATACACTACTATACACTACACTATACACTACTACACACTACACTATACACTACACAATACACTACACTACTACACTATACACTACTACACACTACACTATACACTACACTGTACACTACACTACTATACACTACACTACTATACACTACACTATACACTACATTATACACTACAACACACTACACTATACACTACACTATACACTACACACTACACTACACACTACACTATACACTAAACTATACACTACACTATACACTACACTACACACTACACTATACACTACACTATACACTACTACACTCTACACTATACACTACACTATACACTACACTATTACACTCTACACTATACACTACACTATACACAACACTATACACAACACTACTACACTCTACACTACACTATACACTACACTACTACACACTACACTATACACTACACTATACACTACTACACTATACACTACACTACTATACACTACACTACTATACACTACATTATACACTACACTATGCACTATTACACACTACACTATACACTACACTATACACTGCTACACACTACACTATACACTACACTACTATACACTACACACCAGAGGTGTGGACTCGAGTCATGTGACTTGGGCTCGAGTCAGACTCGAGTCATGAATTTGATGACTTGCGACTCGACTTGGACTTGCATAACAATGACTTTGTCCCACCTATGAGATGTGGACTCGAGTCATGTGACTTGGACTCGAGTCAGACTCGAGTCATGAATTTGATGACTTGCGACTCGACTTGGACTTGCATAACAATGACTTTGTCCCACCTCTGCTACACACTACAATATACACTACTACACACTACACTACACACTACACTATACACTACACTATACACTACAACACACTACACTATACACTACACTATACACTACACTTTACACTACACTACACTATACACTACACTACTACACACTACACTATACACTACTACACACTACACTATACACTACACTATACTACTACACTACTACACTATACACTACACACACACTACACTATACACTACACTATACACTACTACACACTACACTATACACTACACAATACACTACTACACACTACACTACACTACTACACACTACACTATACACTACTGCACACTACGCTATACACTACACTATACACTACTACACACTACACTATACACTACACAATACACTACTGCACACTACACTACTACACACTACACTATACACTACTACACACTACACTATACACTACACTACTATACACTACACTATACACTACATTATACACTACACTATACACTACTACACACTACACTATACACTACTACACACTACACTACTATACACTACACTACACACTACTACACACTACAATATACACTACTACACACTACACTATACACTACACTATACACTACTACACACTACACTATACACTACACTATACACACTACACTATACACTACACTACTATACTGACCCCCACTCTGTCTGCATGCCCAGGGTGCTGTCCAAGCTGTTTGCGGAGGTCCGTGGGGACATGGTGTGTCTGTACCGGCTTGGTGACGCCGTGTCTATGGTGGACATGCTGCTGGCGTTCGCTCACCGCACCACGCTCACCAAGTCCGGTACGCGGTGGGTGGGTGGGTGAGTGGGTGAGTGGGTGGGTGGGTGAGTGGGAGAGTGAGTAGGTGAGTGGGTGAGTGAGTGGGTGGGTGGGTGAGTGAGTGAGTGGGTGAGGGGGTGAGTGGGTGTGTGGGTTAGTGGGTGGGTGGGTGGGTGAGTGAGTGGGAGAATGATGTAGGACATTGTGTCTCTATAAGCGGTGTCCATGCTGCTGGTACTTAGGTCTGTCTCTAGACCTCCTCATGCACCTAGCCTGGCACAACAATAAATCCATGGCACCTGAGTCTGTCCCTTGACCTCCGATGGTGATGATGATTCTGATGTTGTTGATGACGATGATGATGGTGATGATGATGACGATGGTGATGATTTTGGTGCCGATGACGGTGATGATGATGATGATGGTAATGATGGTGACGATAATGGTGATGATGACGATGATGATGATGACGATAATGGTGATGATGATGACGATGATGATGGTGATGACGATGATGATGGTGATGATGATGATGTTGACGATGGTGATGATGGTGAAGATGGTGATGATGATGGTGACGATGGTGATGATGATTCTGATGTTGATGACGATGATGACGGTGACGATGTTGATGATGATGGTGACGATGATGATGGTGATGATGATGATGATGGTGACGATGATTATGATGATGGTGACGATTATGATGACGATGATGGTGATGATGATGACGATGTTGGTGATGATGGTGATGATTATGGTGATGATGATGGTGATGATGATGACGATGTTGATGATGATGATGGTGACGATTATGGTGATGATGATGATGATGACGATGTTGATGATGATGACGGTGATGATGACGATGACGGTGACGGTGATGCCAACAACAGCACCAAGAGGTGACTTAACCTCTCGAGGGGTAAAATCACTTCTAGTTTTGTTGTGGTGGGGTGACACCCTCCCTAGGGGACCCCGTGTGACCCCCGTGACCTCTACCCCCCGTGACCTCCACCCCCGTGACCTCCCCCCCCCCCCGTGACCTCCCCCCCGTTACCTCCCCCCACCCGTGACCTCCACCCGCCTGACCTCCCTCCCCCCCCGTGACCTCCCCCCTGTGACCTCCCACCCCGTGACCTCCCCCCGTGACCTCCCCCCCGTGACCTCTACCCCCGTGACCTCCCCCCGTGACCTCCCACCCCGTGACCTCCCTCCCCCTCCCTGTGACCTCCCCCCCGTGACCTCCCACCCCGTGACCTCCCCCCCTCCCTGCGACCTCCCCCCCCGTGACCTCCCCCCGTGACCTCCCCCCCCCCCGTGACCTCCCCCCACCGTGCCCCCCCCCCCCGTGCCCCCCCCCCCCCCCTCGCTGTCTGGGGTGAGCTGCAGTGCGTCCGGACTTCTCCGACACGCTGGCGCTCAAGGGGACTCGCCACCCCATCCTGGAGCGGGTGCTGGGCTGGCCGCTGGTGCCCAACGACGTCTTCCTGTCAGACGCCTCCAACTTCCTCATCGTCACCGGGCCCAACAACAGCGGCAAGTCCACGCTGCTGAGGCAGGTGGCGCTCTGCCAGGTGATGGCGCAGATCGGTGAGTGGGTGGGTGAGTGAGTGAGTGGGTGGGTGGGTGAGTGAGTGGGTGGGTGAGTGGGTGGGTGAGTGGGTGGGTGGGTGCGTGAGTGGTTGGGTGGGTGGGTGGGTGAGGGGGTGGGTGAGTGGGTGGGTGGGTGAGTGGGTGGGTGAGGGGGTGGGTGGGTGTGTGAGTTGGTGGGTGGGTGGGTTGTTGGGTGGGTGAGTGAGTGAGTGAGTGGGTGGGTGGGTGAGTGGGTGGGTGGGTGGGTGGGTGGGTGGGTGAGTGAGTGGGTGGGTGAGTGGGTGGGTGGGTGTGTGAGTTGGTGGGTGGGTGAGTGGGTGAGTGAGTGGGTGGGTGAGTGAGTGGGTGGGTGGGTGGGGGGGTGGGTGAGTGAGTGAGTGGGTGGGTGGGTGGGTGAGGGGGTGGGTGGGTGGGTGAGTGGGTGGGTGAGTGGGTGGGTGGGTGAGTGGGTGGGTGGGTGGGTGGGGGGGTGGGTGAGTGAGTGAGTGAGTGGGTGGGTGGGTGGGTGAGTGGGTGAGGGGGTGGGTGGGTGGGTGAGTGGGTGGGTGGGTGAGTGGGTGGGTGGGTGGGTGAGTGGGTGGGTGGGTGAGTGGTGGGTGGGTGGGTGAGTGAGTGTGGTGGGTGGGTGGAGTGGGTGGGTGGTTGGGTGGGTGAGTGTGTGGGTGAGTGAGTGGGTGAGTGAGTTGGTGTGGGTGGGAGTGAGTGGGTGGGTGAGGTGGGTGGGTGAGTGAGTGGGGGGTGTGAGTGAGTGGGTGGGTGGGTGTGTGAGTTGGTGGGGTGGGTGAGTGGGTGGGTGAGTGGTGTGGGTGAGTGGGTGGGTGGGTGGGTGGGGGGGTGGGTGAGTGAGTGAGTGGGTGGGTGGGTGGGGTGGTGAGGGGTGGGTGGGTGGGTGGGTGAGTGGGTGGGTGAGTGGGTGGGTGGGTGAGTGGTGTGGGTGGGTGGGTGGGGTGGGTGTGGGAGTGAGTGAGTGGGTGGGTGGGTGGGTGAGTGGGTGAGGGGGTGGCGTGGGTGGGTGGGTGAGTGGGTGGGTGGGTGAGTGGGTGGGTGGGTGAGTGGGTGGGTGGGTGGGTGAGTGGTGAGTGGGTGGGTGGGTGGGTGGGAGTGGGTGGGTGGGTGGGTGGGTGGTGGGTGGGTGGGCGAGTGAGTGAGCGGGTGAGTGGGCGAGTGAGTGGGTGAGTGAGTGGGTGAGTGGGTAGGTGGGTGGGTGGGTGAGTGAGTGGGTGGGTTGGTGAGTGGGGTGGGTGAGTGGATGGGTGGGTGGGTGAGTGGGTGGGTGGGTGAGTGGGTGAGTGAGTGGGTGATGTGAGTGGGTGAGTGGGTAGGTGGGTGGGTGGGTAAGTGAGTGAGTGGCGTGGGTGGGTGAGTGGGTGGGTGGGTGAGTGGATGGGTGAGTGAGTGGTGAGTGGGTGGGTGAGTGGGTGGGCGAGTGAGTGGGTGAGTGGGTGAGTGAGTGGGTGAGTGAGGGAGTAGGTGGGTGGGTGAGTGGGTGGGTGGGTTAGTGAGTGGGTGAGTGGGTAGGTGGGTGGGTGGGTGGGTGAGTGAGTGAGTGGGTGGGTGAGTGGATGGGCGAGTGAGTGGGTGAGTGGGTGAGTGAGTGAGTGGGTGAGTGAGTGGGTGAGTGAGTGGGTGAGTGAGTGTTTGAGTGCTGCCAACTGCTTCAGGTTGCTTCGTGCCTGCCGACTTTGCCTGCGTGAGGATCGCTGATCAGATCTTCACTCGCATTGGCGTGGACGATGACATCCAGCCTCTCTCCTCCACCTTCACCATCGAGATGAGAGAGGTGGGCGGGGAGTGAGTGATTGAGTGGGTGGGTGAGGGAGTGAGTGGGTGGGTGAGTGGGTGGCGGTGGTGAGTGGGTGGGGGTGGTGAGTGAGTGAGTGGGTGTGTGTGATTGAGTGAGTGGGTGGATGGGTGGGTGAGTGGGTGGGTGAGTGGGTGGGTGGGTGGTTGAGTAGTTGGTTGGGTAGGTGGGTGGGTGTGTAAGTGAGTGAGTGGGTGTGTGAGTGGGTGTGTGAGTGAGTGGGTGAGTGGGTGTGTGTGTGAGTGGGTGTGTGTGTGAGTGGGTATGTGAGTGGGTGTGTGAGTGGGTGTGTGTGTGGGTGGGTGGGTGAGTGATTTGGTGGATGAGTGGATGGGTGAGTGGGTGGGTGTGTGAGTGATTGAGTGAGTGGGTGGGTGAGTGGGTGAGTATGTGGGTGAGTGGGTGGGTGACCCCCGGTGACCCCCATGACACCAGGTGAACTACATAGTTCGCACGGCCACCGACCGCTCGCTGGTGATTATCGACGAACTCGGTCGCGGCACCGCGGCCCACGAGGCGCTGGGAATCTGTCACGCGGTGTGCGAGTGTCTCCTGCAGCGCAAGGTGCCCACCGCTCCTCACCACACTCACCACTCACACTCACCACTCACACTCACCACTCACACTCACCACTCACACTCACCACTCACACTCACCACTCACACTCACCACTCACACTCACCACTCACTCGGTGTGCGAGTGTCTCCTGCAGCGTAAGGTGGCCACCGCTCCTCACCACACTCACCACTCACACTCACCACTCACACTTACACTCACCACTCACACTCACCACTCACTCGGTGTGCGAGTGTCTCCTGCAGCGCAAGGTGCCCACCGCTCCTCACCACACTCACCACTCACACTCACCACTCACACTCACCACACTCACCACTCACCACCCCTGTGCCCCCCCCCCCCCCCCCCCCAGACGTTCACCATCTTCGCCACCCACCACCTGGAGCTCTGCCACCTCTCCACCCTCTACCCCAACGTCTCCAACAGCCACTTCCTGGTAGAAACGCGCAACCACCAGCACCAGCACCACCACCAGCAGCAGCACGGTGCCGGCACCAGCCGTGGTGACGGTGCCAGCCGTGGTGAAGGTGCCGGTAAAGCCACCGGTGATGGCGCAACGCGCGAGTGGTGCCACGTGTGAGGTGCACGTACGCGCTGGTGCAGGGGCACACGCCGGACACGCACTACGGTACTATGTGTGTACGTGTGTGTGTGTACGTGTGTGTGTGTACGTGCGTACGTGTGAGTGTGTGTACGTGTGTGTGTGTACGTGTGTGTACGTGTGAGTGTACGTGTGTGTTGTGTGAGTGTGTATGTGTGAGTGTGTACGTACGTGTGTGTGTGTACGTGTGTGTGTACGTGTGTCTGTGTGTACGTGTGTGTGTCTGTGTGTGAGTGTGTACGTGTGTGTGTCTGTGTGTGTACGTGTGAGGTGCACGTACGTGTGAGGTGCATGTACGCGCTGGTGCAGGGGCACACGCCGGACACGCACTACGGTACTACGTGTGTGTGTGTACGTGTGTGTGTGTGTCTGTGTGTGTACGTGTGTGTGTGAACGTGTGTGTACGTGTGTGTACGTGTGTGTACGTGTGTGTGAGTGTGTGTGTACGTGAGTGTGTGTGTGTGAGTGTGTACGTGTGTGTGTCTGTGTGTGTACGTGTGAGGTGCACGTACGCGCTGGTGCAGGGGCACACGCCGGACACACACTACGGTACTACGCGGGGCGCGCGTGTGAGTGTGTGTGTGTACGTGTGTGTACGTGTGTGTGTGTACGTGTGTGAGTGTGCGTGTACATGTGTGTGTGTACCTGTGTGTGTGTACCTGTGTGTGTTTACACGTACGTGTGTGTGTGTGTCCGTGTGTGTGTGTTTACACGTACGTGTGTGTATGTGTGTGTGTTTACACGCGTGTGTGTTTGTACGTGTGTGTTTACATGTACGTGTGTGTGTTTACACGTAAGTGTGTGTTTACATCTACGTGTGTACATGTGTGTGTGTACGTGTGTGTGTTTACGCGTATGTGTGTGTGTCTACGTGTGTGTGTTTACATCTACGTATGTACGTGTGTGTGTGTACGTGTGTGTGCGGGCCCGGATAAAACTACGTGGCCGGGAGTCAGAGCCATTCCCTGTACACCTTCAATAGCTGTACTGGGGGAATTTACATTTGGTACAGATATAATGGGAGGCTGATCGATGCCCGGTGCGATCAAGGGATGGCTCCCTATTTGCTCAACCACGTTATATATGCCGATGATTTGGTGATAGCTGCTCATTCAGAGGAGGAGTTGGAGGCGCTTCTGCTGAAACTGGAGTGTGCCACTAAGAGGTGGGGCCTTACCATCAACCCCACCAAAACTAAGCACCTGCCTGGCTATTTTGTACCATCGGACACTCCAACCCCACAACTCCCAATCAGTGATGGGGCAGTTGTGGAGAGAGTTGAGAGTTTCCCATACCTGGGCAGTGTGCTCATAACCGGCTCCGGTTTAACAGCGGAGGTCTCACTCCGAATCAGTCAAGCGGCAATATATTTTCATCAGTTGCGTAACGCTGTGTGGAAGCTGCCTGGTCTGTCGCTCCGCACGAAGCTTCAGGTCTTCTCGGCCACAGTCATTCGTCCCTTCTCTACGCTTGCGAAACGTGGACCCCCCTAATAAAGAATCTTCGCCGGTTAGAAACATTTAGGCTGGCCTGCCTACGATCCATCCTGGGTTTAACCAGGCTGGATTGTGTGAGCTCACAAATCCTTGAAAGATCTGGGCAAAGTCCCATCGGTGAGCTCCTCCGGCAGACAAGGCTGCGTTGGCTGGATCATGTAGCCCGCATGCCCAGCCACCGCATGCCTAAACAGCTTTTGTTTGGCTGGATCGAGGGGGCTAAACGGGCGCGGCATCGGCTAGAGAAGAGATGGAGTGATGTGGTACAGGAGGACGTGGAGCTGAGTGGACTTGCCGATGACTGGTACCAGCGGTGTCAAGATCGGCCTCTGTGGTGGAGGCTCGTGAAGGACGCTGCTACTGGGCAGTTGGAGGCAGTCGCCCTCCAACAACAATGGAGGGCGGAGGAGCGACGCTCACAACAACGAGCGGAGCGCCGGGTGGCTAAAGCACAGCAAGTTAGCACAGTAGGGGGCACAGGTGGTGCATCAGCCAGTCGTCTCGGTCATCTCTGTCAGTCGACCCGTGGCACCTGCTGGGTCTGCCCCGTGACCTCGTGCCAGCGGGCGTTCGACACTTCACGTGGCAGCCTCAAGGTGCACATGGCCTGGTACAAGCGTCGTGGTGACGTCACCGCCACTTAGTGGCGAATGGCGGTTGTTGTTGTTGAGTGAGTGAGTTTGATGGATGGGTGAGTGGGTGGGTGAGTTATGACGATGGGCGTGATGGGGCCCACGACCTCCTGTAGACCAGGCGAGGTAGTCAACATCTCCTAGCCACCGTAATGATGATGTTCGTGGTGTAACCCACGACCTCCTGTAGACCAGGCGAGGTATTCAACATCTCCTAGCCACCGTGATGATGATGTTCGTGGTGTAACCCACGACCTCCTGTAGACCAGGCGAGGTAGTCAACATTTCCTAGCCACCATGATGATGATGGTGGTGGTGTAACCCATGACCTCCTGTAGACCAGGCGAGGTAGTCAACATCTCCTAGCCACCATGATGATGATGATGGTGGTGGTGGAACCCACGACCTGTAGACCAGGCGAGGTAGTCAACATCTCCTAGCCACCGTGATGATGATGGTCGTGGTGTAACCCACGACCTCCTGTAGACCAGGCGAGGTAGTCAACATCTCCTAGCCACCGTGATGATGATGGTCTGGTGTAACCCACGACCTCCTGTAGACCAGGCGAGGTAGTCAACATCTCCTAGCCACCGTGATGATGATGGTGGTGTAACCCACGACCTGCTGTATACCAGGCGAGGTAGTCAACATATCCTAGCCACCGTGATGATGATGGTCGTGGTGTAACCAACAACTTCCTGTAGACCAGGTGGGGTAGTCAACATCTCCTAGCCACCATGATGATGATGATGGTCGTGGTGTAACCCACGACCTCCTGTAGACCAAGCGAGGTAGTCAACATCTCCTAGCCACCGTGATGATGATGGTCTGGTGTAACCCACGACCTCCTGTAGACCAGGCGAGGTAGTCAACATCTCCTAGCCACCGTGATGATGATGGTCGTGGTGTAACCCACGACCTCCTGTAGACCAGGCGAGGTAGTCAACATCTGATGGCCACTCTCCGTGCGTCCAGGTCTTGAGATGGCCACTCTGTCATCGCTGCCACCCGCCCTGCTGCAAGACGCCACCGAGATGCTCACACGGATCGGCGTCAAGAGCTGGGTAACGATGCACCTCCACTACCACCACTAGCCCCCACTAACCCCACTACCACCACTACCACCACTACCACCACCACTACCCCCACTACCATCACTACCACCACCACCACCACCACTACTACCACCACTACCACCACTACCACCACTAAAACCACTACGACCGCTACCCCCCACTACCACCACCACTACCACCACTTCCACCACCACTACCTCCATTACCCCCACTACCACCACTACCACCCACTACCCTCATGACCCCCCCACGACCCCCCCATGACCCCCCCCCCCGTGACCCCTCCACGACCCCCCAGATGGAGCGTCAGGCCACCTCTGCTCCCGTGCTGCTGCGGGCTGCTGTGCACCGCCTGGCGACGCGTCTGGGCCAGGCGGCGCGACACTCGCGGCTGGACGGCGCCGGCCTGGCCATGTACCTGGGGTCACTGCGGCAGCGTCACCTCGACGAGCTGGACCACATCGCCAGCAACACCAACAACAACAACACCTGAACAACAACAACAACACCTGAACAACAACACCTGAACAACAACAATACCTGCACACCAACAACAACACCACCACCACCGCTACCACCACCGCCGCTAACATCGCAATCAACACCGCCAACACCAACACCTGAACAACAACAACACCACCAACTTCACCACCACTACCACCGCCACCAACGCCACACCACCAATGCTACCATCACCACTGCCACCACCACCATGAATGCTACCACCACCACCACCAACTGAACACCACCACCACGATCCAACACCACCAACACCACCACCAACGCCACCACCACCAATGCTACCACCAACAACAACCGCCATTCGCCATTAAGTGGCGATGACGTCACCACGACGCTTGTGCCAGGCCATGTGCACCTTGAGGCCACGTGAAGTGTCGAACGCCTGCTGGCAGGAGGTCACGGGGCAGACCCAGCAAGTGCCACGGGTCAACTGACTGAGATGACTGGCTGATGCACCACCTGCGCCCCCTACTGTGCCAACTTGCTGTGCTTTAGCCACCCGGCGCTCCGCTCGTTGTTGTGAGCGTCGCTCCTCCGCCGTCCGTTGTTGCTGGAGGGCGACTGCCTCCAACTGCCCAGTAGCGTCCTTCACGAGCCTCCTCCACAGAGGCCAAACTTGACACCGCTGGTACCGGTCATCGGCAAGTCCACTCAGCTCCACGTCCTCCTGTACCACATCACTCCATCTCTTCTCCAGCCCGTGCCGCGCCCGATTAGCCCCCTCGATCCGGCCGAAAAAAAGCTGTTTCGGCATGCGGTGGCTGGGCATGCGGGCGACATGACCCAACCAACGTAGCCTTGCCTGCCGCAGGAGCTCACCGATGGGACTTTGCCCAGATCACCACCAATGCCACCGACACCACCACTACAGTGGAGGGGTAAGCGTGTGGGTACCATTGAGTGGTGTGGGGTAGGCTGACGGAGGTCCTGATTAGCCAGACGGTGATATTATTTCGTGCTGTGTTGTTGGATATATAAACAAAAAGTTTGCTGTCAAACTGGCTCAGTGATTGAGTAATTGAGTGAGTGAGTGACTGAGTGAGTAGCTGAGCTACTGAGTGAGTGATTGGTTGAGTGAGTGAGCGACTGGCTGAGTGAGCGATTGAGTCCGTTATAGAGATTTTGTTGGTTTAGATCACGCGTGAATATATGAATGTGTCGTTAAAACCCACCACCACCCGACACGGCCAACTAGCAAGGGATGAAGGGTTGTCACGTAAACAGAACGTGCCAATTCTTCACTGGTGTGGTGTGTTATCACTGAGGCGCGCACACGATTTGGTGGAGGCAACGCGTTTAGTAAAACATTCTCAGTCCTGTCGTCAAGTGTGGCTACACTGCCTCTAGGCTGTTCGCTCTGTGCCGAGTTCGCGAAGCGAACGGTGCCGGACAACATCTACGCTGCCTGACCCTCAATCCTCAGATAAACTCCACAACGAACGGCGAGCGAAGCTAATGACGACGATGATGATGACGATGATGACGACGACGATGATGACGATGGTGATGATGACGATGATAATGGTGATGACGATGATGATTACGACGCTGAAGATAACGATGACGATATTGACAATGATGATGACAATGGTGACGATGATAGTGATGATGACTCACCGTGAGTGTGCGCTCACACGTACAGGTGTGTGTGTGTGCTCACACGTACAGGTGTGTGTGCGCTCACACGTACAGGTGTGTGTGCGCTCACACGTACAGGTGAGTGTGCGCTCACACGTACAGGTGAGTGTGCGCTCACACGTACAGGTGAGTGTGTGCGCTCACACGTACAGGTGAGTGCGCTCACACGTACAGGTGAGTGTGTGCGCTCACGTCCAGGTGTGTGTGTGCGCTCACACGTACAGGTAAGTGTGCGCGCTCACGTACAGGTGAGTGTGTGCGCTCACACGTACAGGTGTGTGTGTGCGCTCACACGTCCAGGTGTGTGTGTGCTCACACGTACAGGTGTGTGTGCTCACACGTACATGTGTGTATGCTCACACGTACAGGTGTGTGTGTGCTCACACGCACAAAGACAGAGACCCCCATCCCCCACAAAGCCTCGGCAGACTGTTGGGGTGACAAGCGTTGATGGCGAGTAGCAGCGCCGCCTACGAAGGTCGGCACTGTGGCACACGAGGGGGTGGGTGGACAGCGCCACGCCCGGCCGCCTTTGTCTCCCCAGTGATAGCGATGTTTCTACACAACACCGCAGGCCAGGTGACTCAATTGAGGCTGAGTCGACCTAGGGAAGGCCCAGGACCGGCTCAGATAATCGTCACCGGCGTTGGCCGTGAGCGGGAATCGAACTCAGGTGAGCGGGTTCGTAGCCGCGTTGAGCGAACGCCGCACACCACATCACGTGACACGTGACGCACCCACCCTGTCACGTGACGCACCGACCCTGTCACGTGACGCACCCACCCTGTCACGTGACGCACTCACCCTGTCACGTGACGCACTCACCCTGTCACGTGACGCACTCACCCTGACACGAGTCACCAAAGCTTTAAAGCGTGACCGAACGGACAAGTGGGGAGGTGCGAAACGAGCGAGTGGGTGTGGTGAGTGGGTGGGTGTGGTGAGTGGGTGGGTGGGTGAGTTGGTGAGTGGGTGGGTCGAGTCCGGGGGGGGGGAGCCCCACGCACTGTCCTCCCACGTGTTCCGGCGGTGTGGTTTGTCAGTAAGTGAGCGTGTGTGTGTGTCTGTGTGTGTGTGTGTGTCTGTGTGTGTGTCTGTGTGTGTGTTTCTCTGTGTCTCTCTGTCGGTGTGTGTGTCTGTGTGCGACTCTGTGTGTGTGTGTCTGTGTGTGTCTGTGTCGGGAGCGATAGTGTAGCGCAGGGGTCCTCAAACTTTTTAAACAGGGGGCCAGTTCACTGTCCCTCAGACCGTTGGAGGGCCGGACTATAGTTTTAAAAAACTATGAACAAATTCCTATGCACACTGCATATATCTTATTTTGAAGTGAAGAAACAAAACGGGAACAAATACAATATTTAAAATGAAGAACAAGTAAAGTTAAATCAACAAACTTGCCAGTATTTCAATGGGAACTATGGGCCTGCTTTTGGCTAATGAGATGGTCAATGTCCGGTTCCATATTAGTCACTGCTAGTCGTAACAAGTGATGCAAGTGTGCATCCGTTAGTCTAGATCTGGTTGGAGATTTCAAATGTTTCATTCTGGAAAGATTCTGTTCACAGACATAAGTGCTGCCAAAGATGGTTGCCATTTTGAGTGCATGGTTCCTGAGATGAGGATATGTCTCAGAGGGGAGAGATGCATAGAAATTATGAAGGCTGCTTGACTTGAATGCGTCTTTCAGAGAGTCACAATTCTGCGGTTCAGCCAGTTCCATTTGGTAAATTGTATCCACATTTTCAATGTCAATAGAAAATGGGTTACGGAAAAGCTGTATGTCCTGTTCATGGAGATGAAGCTCTTTAAATCTAAATTGGAACTCCTTTTGCAATTTTTCCAGTGAATCCACACATGTTTTGTTTGGGAATGCAACCAATGGTGTTTCTGCTAACAGATTTTGAGTTGTGGGGAGATGGCAAAAGTTTTCCTCCTTCACTTGTTTGATGAGGAGGCCTAATTTTACTTCAAATGCTTTGACATGTGATTGCATATCACAGATGAGCTTCCCCTTTCCTTGAAGTTGCACATTGAAACTGTTGAGTAGCTCTGTTACATCTGTCAGAAAGGCAAGGTGCCATTTCCATTCTGCATCATTGAGCTCTGGTACTTTTTTAGTTTTTTGAAAGCAGAAAAGCTGTAATCTGTGGAAGTAAGTCATAGAAACGTTTCAAAACTCTCCCTCGACTCAGCCAACGGACTTCTGTGTGGTACAGAACATCTTCATAGTCAACATTTAGCTCAGACAGAAATTCCTGAAATTAGCTGTGGTTTAGTGCATGAGCTCGAATGAAGTTAACACAAAATTCCACAATTTTCATAACAGAGTCCCACTTCAGTGATTTACTACACAGCGCTTGTTGGTGGATGAAGCAGTGTATGGCTATTGGATGAGAATGGTTATGTTTGTCCATCTTTTGGTTAATGCGATCAATTGCTCCTTTCTTAGACCCACCATGCTAGGAGCACCATCAGTTGTCACACTGACTAGTTTAGCCCAGTTCAGCTCCAAACCATTCACAGTTTGGCAAACCTTTTCATAGATATCCTCTCCTGTAGTTGTTCCTTTGATGCTTTGCAGTGCAGCAAGCTCTTCTGTGACTTCGAAATAGTCATTCGTCCCACGAATAAAAATTAGAAGTTGTGCAGAATTACGAACATCATTGCTTTCGTCGAGTGCCAAGGAAAAATAGGAAAGTTTTTTTGTGGAGTTTTGCAAATGCTGATGCAAATTGTCTCCCATTTCTTCAATCCTCCGTGTAATTGTAGGTCCTGAAAGACTCACTGTACTAAATAAATCGGCCTTCTCTGGACACATCTCTTTGGCAACAGAAAGAAGGCATTCTTTAACAAATTCTCACTCCACGAATGGTCTGCCAGTGCACGCTATTAGCTTGGCAACTTGAAAACTTGCTCGCAGTGATGAAATATTTAGCTACTTCTGCTTCACAAAAGTATTTTGCCGAGTTAATGTATTTTTCAGTTTTAATATTTTATCTTTTCTCACTTCTCCGACCAAACAATCATATTTATCTTTATGTTGAGTTTCATAGTGTCGACGTAAATTGTATTCTTTGAACACAGACACTATATTCTGGCATATCAGACACACAGCTCTTTCCTTGTACTGCATGAAAAAGTAATCGTAAGTCCACTGTTCTTTGAATATCCTACACTCCGAGTCAATTTTTTTCTTTCTTGACATCATTGTTTCCTAGGGAGTCAAAATTGCTATTAGTAAAATACCAATATATATATACAGCGCTACAAAAACAATATACCAGCAATAACTTTGCCCACACAGAGACATACAGACTGCACTGCCCATCAATGCAGTCTGATTGGGGGAACTCCGCTTTTACCCCAGGCTCACACTGGTGCGGGTGCCATTAAAAAGTTAATTACACCTGCAGTTTTGTTCACAGATCGCAGTGCGATCTGCGAAGTCGCATAGGAATCTGATCGCATGGGGAAGAAGACCCATGCGTTCCGATTCCACTGCAGGAAAAAAGAAGGCACATGTGCCTTTTTTCTTCCGAATCTAATGCAAGTTCAGCCATACAAGCATATGGCTGAACTCGCACTGCTCAGAGATCGCAACAGTATGAACCGGGGCTTACACAACATACACCATATAACCTCATACAACTGAATAGCAATCAGAATATAAATGCACTTACTGTCATTTAAATTGGGTTTCCTACTCCTCGGCTGTCTGGCACTGACCAGCACGGGAAAACAGCAGGCAGCCCCTCCAGAGATCAGAGATCACTCTGTTATTACCCCTCTATCATTTACTCAGTGGTGCATGTGCTGGGGATCTAAATCCCCAGCACACAGGAATATCACTGGGAGTGGAGCCGAGGGGCAAGTGAGGGAGCTGAGGGAGGGAGAGCCAGTCAAGCGCAGCCAGGGGAGGGCTGGCAGCCTTAGGCCTGGGGGGCAAGTCCAGTCAATTGGCCCATTGAACCATTCACCAGCGCAGCCTTCGTAGGCGCTCGCTAACGGCACTTGCCCCTATGGTCTGTTAAGGCTACACGGGGGATCTTCGTTTTTGTTTATACCCATGTGCAGGTCCGACCATTATGCCGTGTCAGCCCTCTGCTGAGCTCTAACCCTGCAGCCCCCCTCCATCAGCACGACAAGAGCGCTAGCGCGCCACGGGTCCACGGGGCGCCAGCGTGGATCTGATGGAGACGTCACAACACAGACCTTGAGAGCCCAGGGAGGCCCTGTCACCACCGCCACCACCACCGCCACCACCGCCAGCTCAGCCCTCTCCAGCCATGGCCTGCTGCCGTTTTTGGAGCTCGTGGCTGCCGCTGCTGCTGCTGCTACTGCTGGTGCTACTCGCTGTGCCGCTGGTGCTACTCGCTGTGTCGCTCGCCGCATCTCGCTCGCCTGCCGGGACCGTCCAGCGGAGTCGTCGCGCCCAGCGGTGAGTGTCCGTCAGAGGTCGCAAACGGGTTTTGATTCCTTACCCGTACCCGGCTGCACCAGGGTCGCAAACGGGTACCCGTACCCGGCCGTACCCTACCCGTACCCTACCCGTACCTGGCCGGGTACGGATAGGGTATGGGTATCGGGTACCCGATTGCGACCTCTGGGATGAAACCATGTTGCAGGCGCGGGTGGGTTAATTCTAGGAACTTGAATTGTGAGAAGAGACAAGACGTTGGGAAATGAGTGACAGTTACTCACCAGTGACTCACGGTCTACCCGTACCCAGAGGCAGAGGCGTAGCTAGAATATTTTGCGCCCGGGGACGAACTATAAAATTGGCGCCCCCCCCCCCCCCCCCCACGTTTAATCACATTTTCCTATTACATCGAATAAGGAATAACAATTTATATTTTAATGAAACATTGTATTTAAAAAAGCAAATTTATAGAAATTATATTACATGGCTCACTCAGTCATTGTCGTAGACTGGTTGACATAGTCTACAAACATTATTTTTTCTTGATTTCACTGTCGCAAACTGGTCAATCACGTAATCAAAATCAGTTTTTTCCAATGTTTCTCTTTCAACGCGAAGAAGAGCAAGATCACTGAGACAATCTTGTCCCATTGAAGCACGCAAATACGACAAAATTTAGTTTCAATTTGCTGAACGACCGCTCACAGCTTGCAATTAAACTGCTATTGTTAATACAATTTGCAGTGGAATTCGCAAATATGTCGTCTCCATAAAACACAATAAAACCAAGAAGATCCAAAGGAGTTTCTGGTAAAACTTCATTCCGGTTACTGAGCAGCATTTTGCAATCTCCAATTTCTGTGAAAAGTTCGTGACCATTGATGTCGGTGTCATAGAAATTTCCAAAATCTGTGCAATTTCGATGAATTGCATAGACATCTGTGTCGGATAGAAGAGTTTTGACGTCCAGCAGAAATCCAAATTTTGTGTTAGGTCTTTTAGTCGTAAAAACCGTGTTGGCATCTCCTGTTGAAGTCGATAAAATACGCTCTTCATAACGCGCACAATTTCTTCTTCTGCTGAAAGTCCTGCATCTCTTGCCAGTTCTCCTGGCATCTTCCGACGTCGCCTAATTCTTCTGTCCACATCGATCCCCCAGGCTGTGCATCTTGTTTTGGCGTTTTCTACAGCAACTTGGCTCAAATCATCACGAAGCTTGAAAAATTCATGCTCCAAAGATTCAAGATCATCTTCTTGGTTCTTTCGGTAAAGTCGTGTAGAAGGGAAGTAATAAAATAATAAAAATAAAACAATAAAATAATTCTCACGACGTTTCGGCCACAACGCAAGCAGCCGTCATCAGGTGAAAACCAGGTCTGTCGAGGCGACAGCGTCTGAATGAAACAGCACACGAGCTTGGAGCATATATATATATAAGCTGGGTTGGAAGGGGGGGAAAGGGCGCCTTGACAAAAGAATTTGCATATCAAGAGGAATTTAGCATATTTATGGGAAATGCAGGAATGTGATTAGTACTACATATGCCCGTGAATTATGCAGGACTAGCAGCATAAAAGGGAGGGGATATGGAAATGAAGGTATGTGAATAGTACTAATTATGCCCGCGCATTATGCAGGATTAGCAGCATCAAAGGGAGGGGATAGGGGTAGCATTAATAAAGGGAAGGAGTGTTAATAGAGTGTAGCTGCAGTAACTAAAACCAACACGTAAACAACTAAAGTATGAACTACATAGTATCATCAGTATACTAACTATACTCTACAATATGCTGAGTTACTAACAGTAAGTAATACATTACAATTCTACGTCGTAAAGATTATATAATATGCTTCCATATTAACTTTATTCTCTTACATCACACGAGTACTATATAATGCCATAGACAAACCCAACATTAAATTATATACTGTATTGCTATAAACCACCCTAAACCTTATACATTGTATTATACACTATGTATTATTCTACCCACCCTAATGTATATCACACTGCTATATATTCACTATACAATTACGATACTATATATTACTTTGTACATTGTATTAAGCATATAAATGTTATACTATTTGTTATTATACACTGTACCATTGCCCGTCGTGTGAAAGATACTAAGAGGAAGCAACGAAATATGTCAATGGGAGAGTAGCAGGGCAAATAATCTATTCCCTGCGGAGAATACAATGCCAGTGAGTGGAACGCGGTCTGAAAGTCACAGTAAATGTGAACACAATCAGTTAAGATCCGAAATGGTTTATTACGTCCTTCCAATGATTGCTAAGCCAGAATCCATCTTCTCGGTTGAAATTGTCTCTGTGTTTGTATATGTGGATCGCCTCCTGAACCAATCTCTCATGGTATCCAGATGGCTTGCAGAGGACCTCTGTCTTGGAGAAGTCAATATCATGTGAGCCCACTGAATTGTAACAGTGATCTGCCACGGCTGAGGTGTTTGTCCTACCGTGTTTCAAGTCTGCTTTATGTTCACGGATGCGGTCCGAGACATGTCGTTTGGTTTCTCCAATGTAACTGCTACCACAGAGGCAACTTAGTTTGTAGACGCCAGGGTACTGTATGTCTGGAACCACATCTTTTACAGACGGGACCAGATCACGGATTTTATGTACTGTGTTGAATCGGACCTGGATCTTGTGTTTAATCAGGATTTTGGAGATCTTTTTTGTGACCCCAGCAATGTAGGGTAAGGTGATGGTCTTGAAAGGCTCCTCAACAGGATCCTTCTTGATGGTTGGAGTGATGGCCTTGCGGATTGTGTAGTCGGAGTAACCATTAGCTTTAAGAGCTGGGCGTACGTGTTTGAGTTCACTGGCAATGTGTTCCTGGTTGGAGATGCATTGGGCTCTATGGTATAGAGCAGGGGTCCTCAAACTACGGCCCGCGGGCCACATGCGGCCCGCCGAGGACATTTATCCGTCCCATGGTCACTAATTGGGCTGCGCTTGTGAGCACTAATTGGGCTGCGCTGGTGAGCACTAATTGGGCTGCGCTGGTGAGCACTCATTGGGCTGCTGTGGTGGGCACTGATTGGGCTGCGGTGGCGAGCACTGATTTGGCTGCGCTGGTGAGCACTGATTGAGCTGCGGCGGTGGGCACTGATTGCGCTGCGGCGGTGGGCACTCATTGGGCTGCGCTGGTGAATGGTTCAATGGGCCAATTGACTGGACTTGCCCCCCAGGCCTAAGGCTGCCAGCCCTCCCCTGGCTGCGCTTGACTGGCTCTCCCTCCCTCAGCTCCCTCACTTGCCCCTCGGCTCCACTCCCAGTGATATTCCTGTGTGCTGGGGATGTAGATCCCCAGCACACGCACCGCTGAGTAAATGATAGAGGGGTAATAACAGAGTGATCTCTGATCTCTGGAGGGGCTGCCTGCTGTTTTCCCGTGCTGGTCAGTGACATACAGCCGAGGAGTAGGAAACCCAATTTAAATGACAGTAAGCGCATTTATATTCTGATTGCTATTCAGTTGTATGAGGTTATATGTTGTATGTTGTGTAAGCCCCGGTTCATACTGTTGCAATCTCTGAGCAGTGCGAGTTCAGCCATATGCTTGTATGGCTGAACTTGCATTAGATTGGGAAGAAACAAGGCATGGGTCTTCTCCGCACTGCGATCTGTGAACAAAACTGCAGGTGTAATTAACTTTTTAATGGCACCCACACCAGTGTGAGCCTGGGGTAAAAGCGGAGTTCCCCCAATCAGACTGCATTGATGGGCAGTGCAGTCTGTATGTCTCTGTGTGGGCAAAGTTATTGCTGGTATATTGTTTTTGTAGCGCTGTATATATATATTGGTATTTTACTAATAGCAATTTTGACTCCCTAGGAAACAATGATGTCAAGAAAGAAAAAAATTGACTCGGAGTGTAGGATATTCAAAGAACAGTGGACTTATGATTACTTTTTCATGCAGTACAAGGAAAGAGCTGTGTGTCTGATATGCCAGAATATAGTGTCTGTGTTCAAAGAATACAATTTACGTCGACACTATGAAACTCAACATAAAGATAAATATGATTGTTTGGTCGGAGAAGTGAGCAAAGATAAAATATTAAAACTGAAAAATACATTAACAACTCGGCAAAATAATTTTGTGAAGCAGAAGCAGCTAAATATTTCATCACTGCGAGCAAGTTTTCAAGTTGCCAAGCTAATAGCGTGCACTGGCAGACCATTCGTGGAGGGAGAATTTGTTAAAAAATGCCTTCTTTCTGTTGCCAAAGAGATGTGTCCAGAGAAGGCCGATTTATTTAGTACAGTGAGTCTTTCAGGACCTACAATTACACGGAGGATTGAAGAAATGGGAGACAATTTGCATCAGCATTTGCAAAACTCCACAAAAAAACTTTCCTATTTTTCCTTGGCACTCGACGAAAGCAATGATGTTCGTGATTCTGCACAACTTCTAATTTTTTATTCGTGGGACGAATGACTATTTCGAAGTCACAGAAGAGCTTGCTGCACTGCAAAGCATCAAAGGAACAACTACAGGAGAGGATATCTATGAAAAGGTTTGCCAAACTGTGAATGGTTTGGAGCTGAACTGGGCTAAACTAGCCAGTGTGACAACTGATGGTGCTCCTAGCATGGTGGGGTCTAAGAAAGGAGTAATTGCTCGCATTAACCAAGAGATGGACAAACATAACCATTATCATCCAATAGCCATACACTGCCTCATCCACCAACAAGCGTTGTGTAGTAAATCACTGAAGTGGGACTGTTATGAAAATTGTGGTATCTTGTGTTAACATCATTAGAGCTCTTGCACTAAACCACAGACAGTTTCAGGAATTTCTGTCTGAGCTAAATGTTGACTATGAAGATGTTCTGTACCACACTGAAGTCCGTTGACTGAGTCGAGGGAGAGTTTTGAAACGTTTCTATGACTTACTTCCACAGATTACAGCTTTTCTGCTTTCAATAAACAAAGAAGTACCAGAGCTCAATGATGCAGAATGTAAATGGCACCTTGCCTTTCTGACAGATGTAACAGAGCTACTCAACAGTTTTAATGTGCAACTTCAAGGAAAGGGGAAGCTCATCTGTGATATGCAATCACATGTCAAAGCATTTGAAGTAAAATTAGGCCTCCTCATCAAACAAGTGAAGGAGGAAAACTTCTGCCATCTCCCCACAACTCAAAATCTGTTAGCAGAAAAACCATTGGTTGCATTCCCAAACAAAACATGTGTGGATTCACTGGAAAAATTGCAAAAGGAGTTCCAATTTTGATTTAAAGAGCTTCATCTCCATGAACAGGACATACAGCTTTTCCGTAACCCATTTTCTATTGACATTGAAAATGTGGATACAATTTACCAAATGTAACTGGCTGAACTGCAGAATTGTGACTCTCTGAAAGACGCATTCAAGTCAAGCAGTCTTCATAATTTCTATGCATCTCTCCCCTCTGAGACATATCCTCATCTCAGGAACCATGCACTCAAAATGGCAACCGTCTTTGGCAGCACTTATGTCTGTGAACATATTTTTTCGAGAATGAAACATTTGAAATCTCCAACCAGATCTAGACTAACGGATGCACACTTGCATCACTTGTTACGACTAGCAGTGACAAATATGGAAACGGACATTGACCATCTCATTAGCCAAAAGCAGGCCCATAGTTCCCATTGAAATACTGGCAAGTTTGTTGATTTAACTTTACTTGTTCTTCATTTTAAATATTGTATTTGTTCCCGTTTTGTTTCTTCACTTCAAAATAAGATATTTGTGTAGAGGTGTAATTGTGTAGATGTATGGGTACGGATGGGAAACAAACACAAGGGGCGGGGTTAGGGCTGTATACGAAGGAGGTGCTCGCACCGATGTCCGCACCTACATCCCCCACGGGCCCCTCCCGGGGGCCGAGTGCTATAAAAGGTGGTGAGCCGGAGGGCTCGAGGTCGAGTATTAGCTTAAACCAGCGATGAGCGAAGACCAGCTAGAATAGGCCCCGGAGCTCCCCTGGCTCGCTGTCCTTGTCAGGGCCGACCAGGGCAAGCCGGTGGCGTGGCCCCGAGAGCCCAGACTGACGTTCTTATAAGAGCCGGTCTGGAGACTCAGGGTGCCGGGATCCCAGCTTGACCAGGGCTGGGATAGGTAGCCTCCCCTAGCTCCGTAGTGGAGGACTCGGGCGTAGGTTAGTGGGGTTAGATGTTGCGTCTCCCTGTTAGACGAGTGAAGGGGACGATACCCCTCTAAGTGCTGTGTGTACCCGTTACTGTGCACAAGTTGGTGTTAATAAATAAGTGTGCCTCCGACTCCATCGTCAAAGCCTCCTGAATACTTACTACATCTGGGGTCAGAAGTGAACGTTCAACGATGGACACACGAGGGACGACACGTACCAGGGAGTCGGAGATGGAGGACACCTCGGCCGAATCGGCACCAGAGATGGCCGGGGTCGGATCGGAGCAGCCGGGGCCGAGTACACCCGCGCCACTACGACAGGAAGGGAGGGATGCGTCGGCCGAGGGACTTCGGCTGGCTCACTCCCGCCTGGCGGAGTTGCTCTACGCTGCGGCCGCTGCGTTGGAGGAGATCACGCGGCTGGGGGCTGGAGGGGCTGCGCGGGACGACGACGGCAGCCGACGCGCAGCGCCATTTCCCGCCACCCCGACGCGGCTCGCGGTTAAATTTTCCGCCATCACTAAAGTGGGAGCAGAGGGCCGGGCCGGCCCGCGTCAGGTGACTGCTGAGGGCCAAGCACAAGCCGTGACATCATCAACACCGGCCAGCGCGTCAACAACGATGCGACCGGCGATGCCATGCTCACAGCCCGCCCACACTGTAACGTGTGCAGGGAACGACGGAGCGCGATCCACGACCACAGACGTCGCGTTACAGCAGTGACTGCCGCCTCTTAAAGAGTTCGTGGGCGCCGACGGTGACTGGGGTGGCTTCAAGAGACGGTTCCTCGCTCATCAGGAGATGGCGAACTGGACGGACGGTGAAGCACTACGCGCGCTGCCAGCGATGCTGGACAACGATGCCCTGGCTACCCTCACCTCAGCGCCTAAAGAAAAGCGCGCCACGCTGCACTTGGCGCTGCAGCTGCTGTCCGCTGTCTACGGCCCGCCTTCGGACTGCAGGCAGCTGTTTCACGATCGCCAGCGGGGCGCCACCGAATCGCCTCTGGCTTTCCGGACGGCTCTCCTGGCCCTGGCGAAGGCAGCTTTTCCGCGGATGGACGAGGAGGGGGTGGATGCTATGGTGGCGGAAAAGTTGTTGATACTCGCGGATGAGCTGGACGTTGCCGTCTTGGCTCAGGACGACACGGAAATGTCTTCCCTGCTGGTCGCGCGCCACATCCATGGGGGCTTGCGGTCCCTGCGTCGCAAGGCTGCCAAGGGGGTGGCCGGCCATGTCATGGCGGCTCCCGCCCTTCCATCGGTGGAGGTCTGCGGGGTGGAGCGGCGGGAGGAATGGAGATCTGCGGTACCACAGGCTTGGAACGGACCGAGCCGCCAGGAGCAGCCCAGGCCATCTGGGGCGCTCACACGCTGCTACAACTGTGGCCTTCAAGGCCACGTTGATTCAGGATGCCGGGCTCCCCGTCAGCGCGGGGCGACACCTCGTCAGGACGCCGCGCCGTCTCCACCCAAGCTCCAGCAGAGAAATACGGCGAGTCGTGGCACCTCACACGTTTGGCCCATGCACACATCCGACACACACTCACGCGCTGAAATGAACAGGGCTCGCAAATCGACGGCCGTTGCGTCGGATTGTTCTGAAATGCGGCGAGCGCTCCAACCGGGTCAGTGGTCGGAGCTCGCCCATCGTGTTGTTGCAGCGTCGGCGGGATCGTCGGTCGTGGTCGGTCATATTGATGGGGTAGAGGTGTGGATTTTAATTGACACAGGAGCATCGGCGACCATTATATCTGATTTGATTTATAACATCCTTCCCGTTCAAAGTCGTCCCTTGCTCCCCGTTGACCTGCCATGCTATGCTGCTAACGGGGGCTCGCTGGGCATCATTGGGCAAATCCGCGCCAAAATTTGCATTGGAGACATTAAATTATCCGGGCCTGTTTTGGTTTCCTCCTCACTGGCGGTTCCGTGCCTGTTGGGGACGGATTTCTTGGCCAAAATGCCCATTCGTATCTTGATCGACCAGGGGTGCATCGAGCTCCCGTCGGGCCGACGTGTTACATTTTTGTCTTCCCCCGCCACGGAGCGTCGGGCGTTTGCGACCGTGCAGGCGCTCGTGGCAAAAACTGTGCGCGTACCCCCGGGGGCTCAGATGCTCGTCCCTCTTAGGTTGCGTCGGCCGTTTGCTGCGGGGGTTGCGGATCGGGGGGTCTTGTTGGGACCATCTCGGGCCGGGGTCAATGGACCCGATTTGCTAGTGGCTCAGACCATGGTGAAAGGGGATGGGGACCCCTTCATTGCAGTCCTTAATGTAGGATCGCGAACGGCCGTGGTTCCTCAAGGGACCGTGCTTGCACACGCAACGCCGGCACCCTATGAGGAACCACTCGTGGATCAGGTAAGCACCGATCCTCCGTCGCGACCGCATTCGGACTGTGATGACGGATGGCTGGATGCGCTTTGCGCGGGATCAGTGGACCTGTCCGACTCGCAGCGTGCGCAGCTGCGAGTTCTCCTGAAAGAATTTGCCGACGTTTTTAGTCAACACAAATTTGATATTGGTTGTACTAAATTGCTGCGACACCATATTGACACGGGTGACAGCGCGCCAATCCGCCAAAATCCCTTTCGGTTGAGTCCCGCCGAAAAGGATCATGTCAAATCAGCCGTTGATGACATGCTAGCCGCCGATATCATTTCCCCTTCCAACAGCCCGTGGGGCGCGCCGATCGTTTTGGTGAAAAAACACGACGGCTCACTGCGGTTTTGTGTCGACTTTTGGCGATTGAACAAAATTTCTGTGGCAGATGCGTACCCGCTTCCTCGAATGGATGAGTCGCTCGATGCCTTGGCGGGGGCGCGATTCTTTTCCACCCTGGATTTACTTTCTGGATTCTGGCAGCTTCCTCTGGATGACGAATCCAAACCTAAGACTGCTTTCCGTACACCGCAAGGCCTCTTCCAATTTAACCGCTTGCCGATGGGCTTACATTCTGCGCCAGCAACTTTTCAGCGGTTAATGGAACTGGTCTTGGCGGGCTTGCAATGGGATTCGTGTTTAATTTACTTGGACGATGTCATCGTCTTTAGCAAATCATTTGATGAACACCTCCAGAGGTTGCGTGCTGTTTTTCTCAAAATGCGGGCTGCCAATTTGAAATTTAAACCGCAGAAGTGCCATTTGCTCCGCGAATCGGTGCGGTATTTGGGTCATATTGTTGGACGCTCGGGGATATCCACTGATCCCGCCAAAACGGAATGCGTCAGCTCCTGGCCGACTCCCACCTCGGTGGGAGAGGTCAGGAGTTTCATTGGGTTCGCGTCGTACTACCGACGGTTTGTGGCTGACTTCGCTACGATCGCGAAACCATTGCATGCCTTGACGTCCAAGGGAGTCAGGTTTCATTGGGGACCGGAGGAGGAGGCTGCTTTTCGCGCCCTCCGGAATGCCCTGGTGGGGGCTCCGCCATTGAATTATCCCGATTTCTCACAACCCTTCTTGCTCGATACAGACGCAAGTAACACGGGCATTGGGGGCGTGCTGTCCCAGCTCATTGGTGGCGTAGAGCATGTGGTGGCTTACGGTAGTCGGGTACTGTCTCCGGCGGAACAACGGTACTGCGTTACCCGTCGGGAATTATTGGCAATTGTTTATTTCGTTCAGCAGTACCGCCCGTATCTGTACGGTCGACGTTTCACCGTCCGTACAGATCATGCGGCTCTGCAGTACGCCCTGCGGGTTCAACAACCATCGGGGCAGTTGTCTCGATGGTTGGAGATTCTCCAAGACTACGACTTTGTCACCACATATCGTAAGGGCGTCCGCCACACGAACGCTGACGCCCTGTCGCGGTTGCCACCCACTTCGGAGTGCGCTTGCCTCTTGGGTTCGGGGCGTTGTAGGCCCCCGAACGTGGCCACGGATTCGGTCCTCGTGGCCGCCACCGATGCGCCTTCAGCTTCGGGTCCTATCGAGCAAGAAGGGAGGGATTCGTTGCTGGGGTTGTCGGTTGCGGAGTGGGGACGCCTCCAAATGGAGGACACCTCCCTCCTCGCTCTGCGCCGTCGCACCGGGGGGGTTGGTCAGGGGGTGGCGAACGTTGACTCGTGGGGGTTGTTCCAGGGGCTTTTAATGCACTGGGACGGGAAATCCCGCCGCCAACGGCTCGTGGTGCCTGCAGCATTGAGGGGTAAGGTGGTATGGGCTGCGCATGAGCGGCTCCTGCACTTGGGGAATCACAAAACCCTTTCCATGCTCCAGCTCGATTTCTTCTGGCCGGGCATGGCAAAGGACGTGGGGGATCTCCTGGGGTCGTGCACGTAATGCGCGCAGCGAAAGCCACCGGCGAGGGGGTCCAACCCTCCGCTGCAGTCCATAAAGGTTTCCCGGATTAACGAGCTCGTTGCTCTGGATATTCTCGGGCTATTTCCCGCTACACCCAGGGGAAATAGGTATTTATTGACAGGGGTCGAATACTTCACGAGATGGCCCATGGCCTGGCCCCTGGCCAACCAGTCGGCAGCAGCCATCGCGGAGGCCTTTGTCCAGGGCTATGTCCTCGACAAGGGTGCTCCGGAACGGCTGCTGACTGACCAGGGTAAACATTTTTCAGGGAAACTCCTCCGCGAGGTGTGCGACCTCTTGGGTACGGAGAAAATTCGGATCTCCCCATATCACCCACAAACTGACGGGATGGTGGAACGGCTGCATCGGACTATCACGTCCATGCTGTCCCAGCAGGTATCGGAATCCCAGACAGATTGGGACCTTCGCATTGCTGGTGTGTTACAAGCCTACAGGATGGCTCCCCATGCGGCCACCGGATTTTCACCGTTCTTTTTAATGTATGGCCGCGAGGCTAACCCGCCTGTGACGACTCAGCTGAAGCTCTCGGCGCCTCAGGCGAAGTCTAAATTGTCCGAACACGTTAAATTTAACATCGGCAAATTAACTGAGGCGCGGGAAGCGGCCGTGCAAAATTCTGAACTCCGCCAGAAGGCGAACGAGAGGCTTAGGCTGGGGCGGGTACATGTGTTCAAATGGAAACTGGGGGACAGGGCATGGTTGCACTGTCCCCAGGTGCCGCTGGCGACCTCGTCAAAGTTGGTACGGCCGTGGCGGGGGCCCGTCGAGGTCGTACAGGTCTTGCGGCCGCAATGTGTACGCGTCAAATGGGGGAGGCGTCGGTGGTACGTGCACCCCTCCAGGTTGAAACCGTTCATTACGCCTACCCGTGGTTCGCACACACACACGCATGGCCAAACGTGTGAGGGGTCCGCCGACTCGGCGACGTCGCTGCTTTCGCCTGACCTGACATCGACTGTTCCATCTACAGGTGCACCAGGAGTGACGGGTCCACGACCGCCAACCCCTTCCGGGGGGGTCGGGGGTCACTCAGCAGCGGAGCCAGAATCTCTCGCACCCGGACCGTCAACAACCGCCACTGAGCGTGCCGGGACGGGCCCTTGTGACGGGCCCGCCGCGAGAACGCGCGCCAAAACGCGCAGACTTTTGTGAGGTCGGCCGTTGGGGGGCCCTTGCGGAAGGTGGGGGGGAGGCGTCCGGGGCGCGTGTATATATGTTGGTTTTGCGGAATGGGGTATTTATTCGGGGGGGTGCGTCGGGTTATTTTTTTTCCCTGTTTCCTGTTGTTTTGTTGTTGTTGTGGTTGTCTTTGTTCTTGTTAAATTACGCGAGGCACACACGGGTTTGGGGGGTCATGCACCTTTATTGTGGTTTTGTTGCAGCCGGGGACGGCTGCGGGCTGTACAGGGGGGGGGTGATGTAGAGGTGTAATTGTGTAGATGTATGGGTACGGATGGGAAACAAACACAAGGGGCGGGGTTAGGGCTGTACACGAAGGAGGTGCTCGCACCGACGTCCGCACCTACATCCCCCACAGGCCCCTCCCGGGGGCCGAGTGCTATAAAAGGTGGTGAGCCGGAGGGCTCGAGGTCGAGTATTAGCTTAAACCAGCGAAGAGCGAAGACCAGCTAGAATAGGCCCCAGAGCTCCCCTGGCTCGCTGTCCTTGTCAGGGCCGACCAGGGCAAGCTGGTGGCGTGGCCCCGAGAGCCCAGACTGACGTTCTTATAAGAGCCGGTCTGGAGACTCAGGGTGCCGGGATCCCAGCTTGACCAGGGCTGGGATAGGTAGCCTCCTCTAGCTCCGTAGTGGAGGACTCGGGCGTAGGTTAGTGGGGTTAGATGTTGCGTCTCCCTGTTAGACGAGTGAAGGGGACGATACCCCTCTAAGTGCTGTGTGTACCCGTTACTGTGCACACGTTGGTGTTAATAAATAAGTGTGCCTCCGACTCCGTCGTCAAAGCCTCCTGAATACTTACTACATAAGCAGTGTGCATAGGAATTTGTTCATAGTTTTTTTTAACTATAGTCCGGCCCTCCAACGGTCTGAGGGACAGTGAACTGGCCCCCTGTTTAAAAAGTTTGAGGACCCCTGGTATAGAGTCTTGATGAGGGAATTATTCTGGGATGGATGGTGGTGGGAATCCGGTTTTAGGTAAGCATCCGTATGGGTGGCTTTCCTGTAGACAGAGTGGCTCATTGAACCATCAGGTCTCCTTTTAATTAGGACATCCAAAAAGGGTAGCTTGCCATCTTTTTCGACTTCCATGGTGAATCTGATGGCTGGATGTATGGAATTGATGTGGTCGAGGAATTGGTCTAGAGCAGGCCGGCCATGTGGCCAGATGACAAAAGTGTCATCTACGTACCTCTTCCATAAGGTCGGGCGTAGAGTGGCAGTCTGGATGGCGTCAGTCTCAAATTTCTCCATGAAGACGATTGGCTACAACCGGAGATAGGGGGGAGCCCATTGGGGTGCCCTCAGTTTGCTTGTAGAAAGTTCCATTCCAGGTGAAGTATGTATTGGTTAAGCAGTGTCTCACCAGGGGGGTACCCCAGCATTCAGTCCTTGATGAACCAAGTCTTCAATAATTGCGATGGTGTCAGGTACAGGAACTTTGGTGTGTAGTGACATAAGAAGGGAGGGGCTGCTGGGGGCTCTGGGACCCTGGGTGGGCCAGACGCTTAAGCCTCTTGGCACCAGGCGTTGGGTTCTCAGGCGGGTCCAGACGCTTAAGCCTCTTGGCACCAGGCGTTGGGTTCTCAGGCGCTTAAGCCTCTCGGCGCCGCCAACGGGGTGGGCGCTGTGTGTGCTCTGTGGGATGTCTGGTGGCGCACACGGCCCCACCCCTCGTTGGACCAGGCATAAAAGGAGAGCTCCCTGGACGATCAGGGCCAGTTGTAACTCAAGACCCAAGACCCACGACCAGCCATCTGAAGACCCTGGGATGTTGTGAGAGCCAGTGGTGGGACTCTGGAACTCCCGACTCTACGACCTTGTGAGAATGAGTTCCAGAGCGTAACCAGAGTAGAGTATCTAGGCTGTGTACCTAGGCTGTGTACCTAGGCTATAACAGAGTATCATGACTGTTGGAGTGTTGTATTGTAATAAACAAGTTACCTCTACAAGTGTCTCCGGAACCCGTTACAGGTGAATAAGGAAACCACATCAAAACTGACAAGCAGGTCGTCTGGGGACAGGGAAATCCCCTTAATTGTCGATACCAGGTCAGTAGAGTTTAGTACCGCAGAGGTGGTTTTTCCAGTGAAAGGCAGTAGGATTTCAGTCAAAAAACAAGCCAGTTTATAGAGCCCAATGCATCTCCGGCCAGGAACACATTGCCAGTGAACTCAAACACATATGCCAAGCTCTTAAAGCTAATGGTTACTCCGACTACACAATCCGCAAGGCCATCACTCCAACCATCAAGAAGGATCCTGTTGAGGAGCCTTTCAAGACCATCACCTTACCCTACATTGCTGGGGTCACAAAAAAGATCTACAAAATCCTGATTAAACACAAGATCCAGGTCCGATTCAACACAGTACATAAAATCCGTGATCTGGTCCCGTCTGTAAAAGATGTGGTTCCAGACATACAGTACCCTGGCGTCTACAAACTAAGTTGCCTCTGTGGTAGCAGTTACATTGGAGAAACCAAACGACATGTCTCGGACCGCATCCGTGAACATAAAGCAGACTTGAAACACGGTAGGACAAACACCTCAGCCGTAGCAGATCACTGTTACAATTCAGTGGGCTCACATGATATTGACTTCTCCAAGACAGAGGTCCTCTGCAAGCCATCTGGATACCATGAGAGATTGGTTCATGAGGCGATCCACATATACAAACACAGAGACAATTTCAACCGAGAAGATGGATTCTGGCTTAGCAATCATTGGAAGGACGTAATAAACCATTTGGGATCTTAACTGATTGTGTTCACGTTTACTGTGACTTTCAGACCACGTTCCACTCACTGGCATTGTATTCTCCGCAGGGAATGGATTCTTTGCCTTGCTACTCTCCCATTGACATATTTCGTTGCTTCCTCTTAGTATCTTTCACACGACGGTCAATGGTACAGTGTATAATAACAAATAGTATAACATTTATATGCTTAATACAATGTACAAAGTAATATATACTATCGTAATTGTATAGTGAATATATAGCAGTGTGATATACATTAGGGTGGGTAGAATAATATATAGTGTATAATACAATGTATAAGGTTTAGGGTGGTTTATAGCAATGCAGTATATAATTTAATGTTGGGTTTGTCTATGTCATTATATAGTACTCGTGTGATGTAAGAGAATAAAGTTCATATGGAAGCATATTATATAATCTTTACGACATAAAATTGTAATGTATTACTTACTGTTAGTAACTCAGCTTATTGTAGAGTATAGTTAGTATACTGATGATACTATGTAGTTCATACTTTAGTTGTTTACGTGTTGGTTTTAGTTACTGCAGCTACACTCTATTAACACTCCTTCCCTTTATTAATGCTACCCCTATCCCCTCCCTTTGATGCTGCTAATCCTGCATAATGCACGGGCATAATTAGTACTACAGTATTCACATACCTGCATTTCCCATATCCCCTCCCTTTGATGCTGCTAGTCCTGCATAATGCACGGGCATATGTAGTACTAATCACATTCCTGCATTTCCCATAAATATGCTAAATTCCTCTTGATATGCAAATTATTTCGTCGCAGCGCCCTTTCCTCCCCTTTCAACCCAGCTTATATATATGCTCCAAGCTCTTGTGCTGTTTCATTCAGACGCTGTCGCCTTGACAGACCTGGTTTTCACTGATGACGGCTGCTTGCGTTGTGGCCGAAACGTCGTGAGAATTATTTTATTATGTTTTATTTTTATTATTTTATTACTTCCCTTCTACGTGACTTTACCGAAAGAACCAAGAAGATGAATCCCTGCAGTCACGAAAGCTTTAAATCGAGATTCAAGATCAGTTGCTGCTTCCTTGAAATTCATAGTAGGATCCTGTAAGCGCTTCTGAACACGATCAGTTTTTCCAAGAATGACATTCCAGAAATGTAATAAAACTATAAAGTTATAATTTAATACGCATGCCTGTAACTGTTCTGCATCACTTCTGGTTTCAGGCGTCATAGTTATGTCCTCCAATAATTTGTCTAGCAGCCCTACTGGTTCATCCAGTCCTTCATAGATAGCCCTAACAGCTTCTGATCGTGCACTCCAGCGTGTTTCAGACTCCCGCTTTACTGTGATGGGCACAGATTTTTTTTAACTCTTGTTGAACGAGAGAAAAACAAATATATACTTTCAACTGTTCCAAAAAATGTGACAAGTGGATCCTGTTTAGTTGAGTGTACTCCTGCTAAGTTTAAGGTTGTCACAGTTGACAAACAATGCTCTGATTTAAAGCTTTCGTGACTGCAGGGATTCATCTTCTTGGTTCTTTCGGTAAAGTCACGTAGAAGGAAAATAATAAAATAATTTATGCTGGGATGGAGGGGCGAAGAGCGTTTTGACAAAATAATTTGCATATCAAGAGGAATTTAGCATATTTATGGGAAATGCAGATATCCGATTAGTACTACTTGTGAAATGCGTAGGAGGTTTGGCGAGGGGTTTAAGATCATTATGCCCATGCATTATGCAGGATTAGCAGTATCAAAGGGAGGGAGTAAGGTTAGAATTAATAAAGGGAAGGAATGTTAATAATATGGCGCCGTAGCAACTAATATGCGTATAGACTATACATTGTAATATTACACTATGTATTATTCTACCCAACCAACTGTATACCACACTGCTATATATTCACTATAAAATTACGATACTATATATTACCTTATACATTGTATTAAACATTACACTTTAATAATATTTATTATTATACAATATGCTATACACTATACCATTGACCGGCGCGTGAAAGGTACTAAGAGGAAGCAGCGAAATATGTCAATGGGAGAGTGGTGGTAGGCAGCTTGCAGCGGAGCAAAGAATCCATTCCCTGCGGTGGGGGCGGCGGGGGCGGCGGGGGCGGCGGGGGCGGCGGGGGCGGCGGGGGCGGCGGGGGCGGCGGGGGCGGCGGGGGCGGCGGTGGCGGGGGGTGGCGGCGGCGGCGGGGGCGGTGGGGGCGGCGGGGGGCGGCGGTGGCGGGGGCGGCGGCGGTGGGGGTGGCGAGGGTGGTGGTGGTGTCGGTGGATGGGGGTGATGGGGGTGGTGGTGGTGGTGGTGGTGGCGGTGGCGGCGGTGGCGGTGGGGGCGGTGGGGGCGGTGGTGGTGACGGTGAGGGCGGTGGTGGTGACGGTGGTGGTGGTGGGGGTGGTGGTGGTGGTGGTGGTGACGGTGGTGGTGGTGGTGACGGGGGTGGTGGTGGTGGTGGTGGTGATGGGGGTGGTGGTGGTGGTGGTGGTGACGGGGGTGGTGGTGGTGACGGTGGTGGTGGCGGTGGTGGGGGTGGTAGTGGTGATGGTGGTGGCGGTGGCGGTGGTGGTGGTGGTGGTGGCGGCGGTGGGGGCGGTGGGGGTGGTGGTGGTGGTGGTGGTGACGGTGGTGTTGATGGTGGTGGTGGTGACGGTGGTGATGGTGGTGGTGACGGGGGTGGTGGCGGTGGTGGTGGTGATGGTGGTGGTGGTGATGGTGGTGGTGGTGGTGACGGGGGTGGTGGTGGTGGTGACGGTGGTGGTGGTGGTGGTGGTGGTGATGGCGGCGGTGGTGACGGTGGTGTTGGTGGTGATGACAGTGGTGGTGGTGGTGGCGGTGACGGTGGTGGTAGTGGTGGTGATGGAGGTGGTGATGGTGGTGGAGGTGGTGGTGGAGGTGGTGATGGTGGAGGTGGTGGTGGTGGTGGTGATGGTGATGGTGTAGGTGTTGGTGGTGGTGACGGTGGTGGTGGTGGTGGTGGTGATGACGGGGATGATGGTGGTGACGGTGGTGGTGGTGGTGACGGTGGTGGTGGTGACGGTGGTGGTGATGGTGACGGTGGTGGTGGCGGTGGCGGCGGTGGTGGTGGCGGGGGCGGCGGTGGCGGGGGTGATGGCGGTGGGGGCGGTGGTGGTGGCGGCGGTGGCGGGGGTGGCGGTGGCGGGGGTGGCGGTGGTGGGGGTGGCGGTGGCGGGGGTGGCGGTGGTGGGGGTGGTGAGGGTGGTGAGGGTGATGGTGGTGGGGGTGGTGGTGGTGGCGGTGGTGGGGGTGGTGGGGGTGGCGGTGGGGGCGGTGGGGGTGGCGGTGGGGGTGGCGGTGGTGGCGGTGGGGGCGGTGGTGGTGGTGGTGACGGTGGTGTCGGTGGTGGTGGTGACGGTGGTGGTGGTGGTGGGGGTGGTGGTGGTGACGGTGGTGACGGTGGTGGTGACGATGGTGGTGGTGGTGGTGGGGGTTGTGGGGGTGATGACGGGGGTGGTGGTGGTGACGGGGGTAGTGGTGGTGGTGGTGGTGACGGTGGTGGTGGTGGTGGTGACGGTGGTGGTGGTGGTGGGGGTGGTGGTGGTGGTGACGGTGGCGGTGGTGGTGGTGATGGTGGTGACGGTGGTGGTGGTGGTGATAGTGGTGGTGGTGATGGCGGCGGTGGTGACGGTGGTGTTGGTGGTGATGACGGTGGTGGTGGTGGAGGTGGTGGTGGTGGTGGAGGTGGTGGTGGTGGTGATGGTGGTGGACGTGGAGGTGGTGGTGGCGGTGGTGATGGTGGTGGTGGTGGTGACGGTGGTGGTGGTGGTGACGGTGGTGGTGGTGGTGATAGTGGTGGTGGTGATGGCGGCGGTGGTGACGGGGGTGTTGGTGGTGATGACGGTGGTGGTGGTGGCGGTGGTGGAGGTGGTGGTGGTGATGGTGGTGGTGGGGGTGGTGGTGGTGGTGGTGGTTGTGGTGACGATGGTGGTGGTGATGACGGGGTGATGGTGGTGACGGTGGTGGTGGTGACGGGGGTGGTGGTGGTGACGGGGGTAGTGGTGGTGGTGGTGACGGTGGTGGTGGGGGTGGTGGTGGTGGTGACGGTGGCGGTGGTGGTGGTGATGGTGGTGACGGTGGTGGTGGTGGTGATAGTGGTGGTGGTGATGGCAGCGGTGGTGACGGTGGTGTTGGTGGTGATGACGGTGGTGGTGGTGGAGGTGGTGGTGGTGGTGGAGGTGGTGGTGGTGGTGGTGATGGTGGTGGACGTGGAGGTGGTGGTGGCGGTGGTGATGTTGGTGGTGGTGGTGGTGACGGTGGTGGTGGTGGTGACGGTGGTGGTGGTGATAGTGGTGGTGGTGATGGCGGCGGTGGTGACGGTGGTGTTGGTGGTGATGACGGTGGTGGTGGTGGCGGTGGTGGAGGTGGTGGTGGTGGTGATGGTGGTGGTGGTGGTGGGGGTGGTGGTGGTGGTGGTTGTGGTGACGATGGTGGTGGTGATGACGGGGTGATGGTGGTGACGGTGGTGGTGGTGACGGGGGTGGTGGTGGTGACGGGGGTGGTGGTGGTGACGGTGGTGGTGGTGATGGTGGTGGTGACGGTGGTGGTGGTGGTGGTGACGGTGGTGGTGGTGGTGGTGACGGTGGTGGTGGTGGTGGTGACGGTGGTGGTGGTGATGGTGGTGATGGTGACGGTGGTGGTGACGGTGGTGGTAGTGACGGTGGTGTTGGTGGTGATGACGGTGGTGGTGGTGGCGGTGATGGAGGTGGTGGTGGAGGTGGTGGTGGTGGTGGTGGTGATGGTAGTGGTGGGGGTGGTGGGGGTGTTGGTGGTGGTGACGGTGGTGGTGGTGGTGGTGATGACGGGGATGATGGTGATGACGGTGGTGGTGGTGGTGACGGTGGTGGTGGTGACGGTGGTGGTGATGGTGTCGGTGGTGGTGGCGGCGGTGGTGGTGGCGGGGGCGGCGGTGGCGGGGGTGATGGCGGTGGGGGCGGTGGCGGTGGCGGCGGTGGCGGGGGTGGCGGTTGCGGGGGTGGCGGTGGTGGGGGTGGCGGTGGCGGGGGTGGCGGTGGTGGGGGTGGTGAGGGTGGTGAGGGTGATGGTGGTGGCGGTGGTGGGGGTGGTGGTGGGGGTGGCGGTGGCGGGGGTGGCGGTGGTGACGGTGGTGTCGGTGGTGGTGGTGACGGTGGTGGTGGTGGTGGGGGTGGTGGTGGTGACGGTGGTGACGGTGGTGGTGACGATGGTGGTGGTGGGGGTTGTGGGGGTGATGACGGGGGTGGTGGTGGTGACGTGGGTAGTGGTGGTGGTGGTGACGGTGGTGGTGGTGGTGGGGGTGGTGGTGACGGTGGCGGTGGCGGTGGTGGTGGCGGTGGTGGTGGTGATGGTGGTGACGGTGGTGGTGGTGGTGATAGTGGTGGTGGTGATGGCGGCGGTGGTGACGGTGGTGTTGGTGGTGATGACGGTGGTGGTGGAGGTGGTGGTGGTGGAGGTGGTGGTGCTGGTGGTGATGGTGGTGGAGGTGGAGGTGGTGGTGGCGGTGGTGATGTTGGTGGTGGTGGTGGTGACGGTGGTGGTGGTGTTGACGGTGGTGGTGGTGATAGTGGTGGTGGTGATGGCGGCGGTGGTGACGGTGGTGTTGGTGGTGATGACGGTGGTGTTGGTGGCGGTGGTGGAGGTGGTGGTGGTGGTGATGGTGGTGGTGGTGGTGGGGGTGGTGGTGGTGGTGGTTGTGGTGACGATGGTGGTGGTGATGACGGGGTGATGGTGGTGACGGGGGTGGTGGTGGTGACGGGGGTGGTGGTGGTGACGGGGGTGGTGGTGGTGACGGTGGTGGTGGTGATGGTGGTGGTGACGGTGGTGGTGGTGGTACGGTGGTGGTGGTGGTGACGGTGGTGGTGGTGGTGGTGACGGTGGTGGTGGTGATGGTGGTGATGGTGACGGTGGTGGTGACGGTGGTGGTAGTGACGGTGGTGTTGGTGGTGATGATGGTGGTGGTGGTGGCGGTGGTGGAGGTGGTGGTGGAGGTGGTGGTGGTGGTGGTGGTTGTGGTGACGATGGTGGTGGTGATGACGGGGTGATGGTGGTGACGGTGGTGGTGGTGGTGGTGATGGTGGTGGTGACGGTGGTGGTGGTGGTGGGGGTGGTGGTGGTGGGGGTGGTGGTGGTGGTGGTGGGGGTTGTTGGGGTGATGACGGGGGTGGTGGTGGTGACGGGGGTAGTGGTGGTGGTGACGGTGGTGGTGGTGGGGGTGGTGACGGTGGCGGTGGCGGTGGTGGTGGTGATGGTGGTGGAGGTTGTGGTGGCGGTGGTGATGTTGGTGGTGGTGACGGTGGTGGTGGTGGTGACGGTGGTGGTGGTGGTGGTGATAGTGGTGGTGGTGATGGTGGTGATGGTGACGGTGGTGGTGACGGTGGTGGTAGTGACGGTGGTGTTGGTGGTGATGACGGTGGTGGTGGTGGCGGTGGTGGTGGTGGAGGTGGTGGTGGTGGTGGTTGTGGTGACGATGGTGGTGGTGATGACGGGGTGATGGTGGTGACGGTGGTGGTGGTGGTGATGGTGGTGGTGACGGTGGTGGTGGTGGTGGTGGCGGTGGTGGTGGTGATGGTGGTGGTGATGGTGGTGGTGATGGTGGTGGTGGTAGTGACGGTGGTGGTGGTGGTGTTGGTGGCCGTGGCGATGGTGGTGGTGGTGATGGTGGCGGTGGTGCCGCTACCAGTCGCACAATGTTTGTGTGTGTGTGTTGTGTGTGTCTGTGTGTGTGTGTCTGTATTGTGTCAGTGTGTCTGTGTGTGTGTGTCTGTGTGTGTCTGTGTGTGTCTGTGTGTGTGTTTGTCTGTGTGAGTGTCTGTGTGTGTGTGTGTGTGTTTGTGTGTGTGTCTCTGTGTGTGTCTCTGTGTGTGTCTCTGTGTGTGTCTCCGTGTCTGTCTGTGTGTGTCTCTGTGTCTCCGTGTGTCTCTGTGTGTGTCTGTGCGTGTCTCCGTGTGTCTTAGTGTCTCTGTGTGTGTCTCTGCCGTGTCCACTGCGTGCGTTCGACATCGACGCGCTTCGTTAATCGCTTGTGGGGCTCCCGCCGGCCTGCAGGTATCGGTGGAGTCTGCCGGCTCGGCCAACTCGAGGCCGCCGCTGCTGCTGGCGACGCGAGGAGGCGGCGGACGCCGCTTCTCGCCGGCGGACTCCCCGACGCTGGCCGGCGTCTCCGAGAGCGAGCTGACTGAAGATCCTCGGTTGGAGTTCCCACGGGAAATGTTCGTCGCCGCCCGTTATCACTCCAGTCGCGATCATTCCCTCCTCCTGTCGTTCCTCTCGCTCGTCACTCGGCAACGGAGCAAACGGACGAGGCGTTTGACGATTTGTACCCCGAGGTAGAGCCGGGGCTAGCCGATGCACGTACGTGATTAATGTACGAATAATAGTCGGGCGGGCGGGGTGGGGTAGGGGGGCGGGGGGGAGATTCGACTGTTGGGCGCGTCACGCGGGGCGCGGCTTGCGGGGGGTTTCCCACCTTCATGGGGGGTTTCCCACCTTCACGAGGATGCAGGACGCCAGGCCAACCGCAGTTTGTGAACCGTCCCATGTCATCGGCCACAAAAAGTAGCCGACTGCTATTTTTCGCCGCCTTAACGGACGAATCGCCCGGCTGTACTCATGACCTTTGACCCCGATTCGGCTCAAGACGATGTCTATGATGTTATTTTATCTTTAAATGCGTCGCCTCCAGCTCCCGCAGGAATTGGCCGAACTGGAACACACAAATTGAGTCGCTCCCAACGCGCACGATGGCTCGCCGCGGCTTCGCGTCGCAAGCCGGCGAGCCGATGCGAATCGACGAATCGATCCTAAGGCGACGCGCGTGTGACCGTCGTGTTGACCTCGTGGGACCGTCATCTTGACCTCGTGCTCGTCTCCAGCAGGCTCACGCTGGGTGCGCCACTGGGTGAGGGCTGCTTTGGCCGCGTGGTGACGGCCGAGGCGTTGGGCATCGACAAGGAGAAGCCCGAGCGCTGCGTCCGCGTCGCCGTCAAGATGCTGAAGGGTGAGCCGCTGGCGCTCCAGGCACGCCGCTAGCACTACGGGCACGCCACTGGCACTACGGGCACGCCGCTAGCACTACGGGCATGCCACGCCGCTAGCACTACGGGCACGCCGCTAGCACTACGGGCACGCCGCTGGCGCTCCAGGCATGCCGCTCGTGCTCCGGGCACGCCGCTAGCACTACGGGCACGCCACTGGCGCTCCGGGCATGCCGCTAGCACTACGGGCACACCGCTAGCGCTACGTGCACGCCGCTGGCGCTCCGGGCACGCCGCTAGCGCTACGGGCACGCCACGCCGCTAGCACTCCGGGCACGCCGCTAGCGCTACGGGCACGCTGCTGCTGGCGCTCCGGGCACACCGGCGTGGCGACGGCCGTGGGAACGCCGGGCCTTGACGTCACCGGCAGTCGGCCGCCGACACCGTTGTTATCGTCGTCGCCCATCGATCGATTCGCATCCCACCTCCACCCCCCCGCCACCAAAATAAAACCGCGACCGGTTTTATAATTCCGTGTTTTTGTCCCAACGATCGACTTTGTCCCCGGGCTCTGACGGTCCCGTGCGTCTGTTTGCCGACGTGCGTCTCTAACCGCACCGTAGCCGCACCGACGCATCGTCGTCGTCGTCGCCCGACCCGCTCGTCCTGACGGCACAGAGCTGCCTGGGCCGCAGCGATGCGACGCGTTCGCCCCGTTTGTCTGATCTCCCTCGCAGACAACGCCACGGACAAGGAGCTGTCCGATCTGGTGTCGGAAATGGAGTTGATGAAGAGCATCGGGCAGCACAGGAACATCATCAGCCTGCTTAGGGCCTGCACGCAGGGCGGTGAGTTGTCAAGTTTCAAGTTTCATGTATTAGGTATAGAGCCCCGTGAGACATTCGGCTCTTGAATCGGGTGCAACCGCAACAAACAAAAAACAAAAACATGAACAAAAAACATCTTAAAGTGACTAAGTGCAAACAGCAAATCCAAGAAAAGACAGCAAAATATTGCAGAAAAAGCACCGTACACCAACGCTGTGTGATAAAATCCCAGTGGGATTCAAGTCAAACAACAACAACTACAATACATACTTTGTTGCAATTTATTGGAAACTGCATTCCAGAGGGATTTTCACGGTTTCCGTGATCGCAACGGCGACGCGGGCAAACGCGGAAACAGAAGCCGGTCCCTCGTGCGTGTGCGTAGCGTGCGCGTTGAACTTCCTTCGCACCCTACGTAGCCGACCGTGGTGACGAGTTTCCGCGCGACGTGTTACGCGACGGATCAGCGTATACGGCGGGGGTTTTAATCTTCTTTGGCAGTCCGACTTCGGCGGGTGGAATTCCCGTGCCGGTTCTATCAGCCCATTCGTGTGCGTACGTTCACCTTCTTTCGCACAGTACGTCAGCCAGCCGCGCCAATCGGAGGTGCGGGGGGGAAACGGCTCCTCGTTGTGATGCCCGTCCACCCAGAGGCACGACGGACCGAGGTCGTCATCCACGACCCCGGGATTTGACATCTCGACCTCCCGGTTGCGATTTGGATCCGCGAGTTATTTGACAACTGCTTGGTTCTTTCGGTAAAGTTGTCACGTAGAAGGGAAATAATAAAATAATAAAAATAAAACAATAAAATAATTCTCACGACGTTTCGGCCACAACGCAAGTAGCCGTCCTCAGGTGAAGAACAGGTCTGTCAGAATGCTCATTCAGACGCTGTCTTCTCGACAGGCCTGTTCTTCACCTGAGGACGGCTGCTTGCGTTGTGGCCGAAACGTCGTGAAAATTGTATTTTATTATGTTTTATTTTTATTATTTTATTATTTCCCTTCTACATGACTTTACCGAAAGAACCAACAAGATGAATCCCTACAGTCACGAAAGAAGCTTTAAATCGACATTTATTTGACAACCTCGGTGTGAAGTCGTCTCAACAACAGGGATTCTGACGATTGCCATTCCCAGCGCTGATCCCACCACCTCCATCCCCCCCCCCCTCCCCCAGGGCCCCTGTACGTGATCGTGGAGCTTGCCGCCAAGGGGAACCTGCGAGAGTTCCTGCGCACCCGCCGCCTGCGGCACGAAGACGACGCGCCCGTTGGCGCCCGTTGGCGCCCGTTGGCGCCAGTTGGCGCCCGTTGGCGCCTGTTGGCGTGCGGTGGGCGACGGCGTGAACCCGTGAGCAGCCCGGCTACGGGAGCTTCTGTCCGCAGACCGCAATGCCGTCGCTGCGGATGTATAAGATGCTCTATAGACGATGATGATGATGAGGATCGTCTCGTGAGGTTGTCGTGGCGGGTGGAGATGACCACCAGGCCACACACATCCGAGCGGAAACGCATCGTCCCTCGCAGGAACAAGTTGCAGCGTCGCCGTGCAGAGCAGCATGACCGCCAGTCAGAGAGAGCGTGGGGGGGGGGGGGCAGTGTGTGAGTGTGTGGGGGGGGGGGCAGTGTGTGAGTGTGTGGGGGGGGGTGGCAGTGTGTGAGTGTAGGGGGGGGGGCAGTGTGGGAGTGTGTGGGGGGGGGGCAGTGTGGGAGTGTGTGAGGGGGGGGCAGTGTGGGAGTGTGGGGGGGGGGCAGTGTGGGAGTGTGTGGGGGGGGGGCGGTGTGGGAGTGTGTGTACGTGCTCCCGCCTGCCGCTAGCTCACGCTCCGTCGCTCCGCGCCCGTCGCGTGCAGCTGGTCGTTTGGGGTGCTGCTGTGGGAGACGTTCACGCTGGGGGGCTCCCCCTATCCTATGACTATATTTTGCCACTGGTAAAGGAGATGTCTCATATTGTAATGGCATCAACGAATGTCCGTTACTTTCACCGGGTGAATGTTAACCCCTTTTGGTACGGCGCGGCACTCTGCGTGCGTGCGTTAGGAGTACCTGGACTTGTCAGCCCCGTTGGAGCCGTACTCTCCCAGCTTCCCCGACACTCACGGCGCCTGCTGTACCAGCGGCGGCGACAACTCCGTGTTCTCCACCGAGCCAAGCCAGCCTCCGCCTCTACCGCCCCGCCTGGCGTCCCCTGTGGCAACCTGCCCGTCGCCCTCCCCGCAGCCGTCGACATGACGGAGGCGCCGCGGCCGCCGCCGCCGACCCAGCTGTGCGCGTGCGGGACATCGCTAGCGCCTTGGGCGGAGCGAGGTCGAGAGAGAGAGACGCTGGAAGGGTTTAGTCAAAGGGACTCCGACGATCGGCCATCGCGAGCAACACAAGTCTCCGTCATCAGGTGGGACCGTCACAGCTAGATTTACTGTATCAAGTGATACAGCGGTCAGCGGCTGTGCTGGGAGGGGGGTTCAAAATTGGATGCGGCGTCATCGCTTCGATTGGCCCCGGCATGAAACATAAACGCAGGCCGCATTATATTCCACTCGTCTGGATAAATAACCCCTTAGGCGCCGCTGTGTTTTAAGAAACGACTCAACATGCGGCCTACATTGAACACGTTCTGTGTGGGTGGCCCCCATCGCACCTCCTCATGCCTCGTCATCACACTGATCGCTGCTTGGGGGGGGGGCGGGGGGTAGCCTGCTATTATTGTCTCTTAGTGGAGATATTTCCCCCCGTGGTGTGGGAAAGTGAAATGCTAAATCGTCCACCTCCAAAAGAGCTCCTCGGTTGAGCCGCCAAAGAGGAATTTTTTCTCCCAATGGCCGTCAAAACACTAAGAGGGTAGCGACCAGAGGTCGCAACCGGGTACCCGATACCCGTACCCTACCCGTACCCGGCCGGGTACGGGTAGGGTACGGGTACGGCCGGGTACAGGTACAGGTACCCGTTTGCGACCCTGGTGCGGCCGGGTATGGGTACGGGTAAGGAATCAAAACCCGTTTGCAACCTCTGGTTTCTGAAAGGTCTTCAGTTTTGACCGATCATTGTCATCGCTTATAACGGTAAAAACCGAATTAATTTCAACAGGCTCGCGTGTGTTTATATTAAGAACGCCCGGCGAACCAGGGTGGCTCCAATAAAACGGGGACGAATTCGCCGCAGCCTAAAAAAATGGATTTAACGAAACGGATCTTTCGAGTTAAGAAATCGACAGCAGCTGCAAAGGAACTAATCAAATCTTGACCAGATTTTCCCACGATCAAAGTAAAGGATTTAATTCAAGCAAAATTAATTGTAAGGGTTGAATTCGTTTTCAAGCAATTGGCCGTTATCAAAGGAATGAATTTATTTGAAATCCATTGGGCGCAGTTAGGAATGTGGGGGGGGGGGTGGTCAATTGAGTGGAGGTAAATGGCTCCGTGAGCCAATCGTCACTTCCTATAGACAAGAGCGCTCCACGTGGGGAAACCTGGGCGGACGGGCATCGAGCGATTTCCATGTCCCCCTGTGTGTGTCTGTCTATGTCCCGCTGTCTGCGTCTGTCCATCTCGCCCCATCTGGTCCTGTTCTCCCCCTGCCATCTGAGTCTGCCCGTGTCCCCACGTCTGTTCGTGTCCCGTTGCCTGCCCTCATACCCCCATTTGTCCCCCCCACGGTGCCTTAGTCTATTGTTCACACGCTTGCCCTTCACCCCGCCCCCCACAATCGGGTTCAAACCCCGCTTCTCGCTGGAAGTTTGGCTCCCTTCCTTTGTGTGGGCTGTATTTTCGCTGTGGTTGCCAGATGGGCTTCGCTGTGGCCATGCAATGTTAGGTCAGTCCACGGCGCCGCAGTGCGCTTTAACCTGGAGGAAATCGGCCAATTCCCTGGCCCCGGGAAACCGTGGAGCACCCCCACGAGGGGGCTCTCGGGTGAAAACCTAGGGGTCAGGTGACTCTCCCCCGAGGTCCTACGTGGGGGTATGTGTGTGTGTTCGTGTGAGGGGTTGCGAGGGGGGAGCAGCGCCGGCAGAGCTGCTCCGTTGCTGTGGAATCACACAATCACTTGTGGTGAACATGCAAGCAACTACATACCTATGTTATGCGCATTTGTTTCATTTTATAAATAGGGTGCTTCAAATTTTTTTAAACACTTATATGGGACTATCGTTTTTTATGGAAAAAGAACGGATAATACACTATAACATGATAACAAATGTATATTAATAGCTTAAAAAAGAGTCTCCACTTATTGTCCATCATTCTCCGGGTGGTCTCCAGAGCCCAGAGACACATTTCTTTTGGCATTGTTGAAAATTCTCAGAAGTATTAACATTTTTTTGAAGCGCCCTGTATTATTACCATTAATACAATGGTAAATGCAGTGGCGGCTCCTGCAAAATCTCTCAGGGGGGGCAAATGTTTGGATGATTGATAAGGATAAGGTCCACCCATGCAATGGATAAATTAACAGCTTAAGCATGTAAAGGCAACTTCACTACTTTAATATTAATGAAAAATAAAGTGACTCTTACAATACATCTCCTTGTTTGTTTTTATACTCACTATTATTACACTGCTTACATCACATTACTCGCTTAATACACTGCTTACTTATACTGAAATTTTGCTCTTCTTTCTTTCAAAGTAGCAAAGTGATCAATTACTCTCTCATTGAAAGCAGGCATGTTCCTGACTAGTTCCCTGTCCATGGAAAGCATAGCCATTGCATTCAGACGTTCCTGTCCCATTACATTTCTCAGGAATGTCTTGATTCTCTTTAAGGTTGAGAAACACCTCTCAGCTTCAGCAGTTGTCATGGGAGTGGTTATGAGGATGTTCAACAGAGCAACAGTCTCTGAAAAAGTATCCTGGAGGTTGTACTTCAGCAAAACCTGGTACAGCGCTAGTGCACCACAGCAGCCCTTGAATTCTGGACTCTCATAAATGACAGACAGTTCAGTCTTCAGCTTCGCCATATTTAACATAGGGTATGCCCTGACAGTGATGTTCAGAGCCTCAACAGGGAATGTATGGCCATGCTGTTGAAACATCTCTCCTTGTAGCAGCGTGGCACTTACAAGGTGGTCGGTAAAGAAGAACCTTTCTTTGGTGTGCAATACAGTATATAATTTAATGTTGGGTTTGTCTATGGCAGTATATAGTAGGGTGTAGACTCGTGTGATGTAAGAGAATAAAGTTTAGATGGAAGCATATTATATATTTTTTTTACGACGTAGAATTGTAATGTATTACTTACTGTTAGTAACTCAGCGTATTGTAGAGTATATTTAGTATACTGATGATAATATGTAGTTTATACTTTAGTTGTTTATGTGGTGGTTTTAGTTACTGCAGCTACATCCTATTTACACTCCTTCCCTTCATTAATGCTACCCTTATCCCCTCCCTTTGATGCTGCTAATCCTGCATAATGCACGGGCATAAATAGTACTATTCACATACCTGCATTTCCCATATCACATACTTGCATTTCCCATATCCCCTCCCTTTGATGCTGCTAATCCTGCATAATGCACGGGCATATGCAGTACTAATCACATACCTGCATTTCCCATAAATATGCTAAATTCCTCTTGATATGCAAATTATTTTGTTAAGGCGCCCCATTTCTTCCCCCCTTCCAACCCAGCTTATATACATGCTCCAAGCACGTGTGCTGTTTCATTCAGACGCTGTCGCCTTGACAGACCTGGTTTTCACCTGAGGACGGCTACTTGAGTTGTGGCCGAAACGTCGTGAGAATTATTTTATTGTTTTATTTTTATTATTTTATTACTTCCCTTCGACGTGACTTTACCGAAAGAACCAAGAAGATGAATCCCTTCAGTCACGAAAGCTTTAAATCGAAATTCCACTAGGTGGCGACAAATAATATTATTGACTGAAACGTGCTTACGTATGATGACGTAACCATGTTAGTGCGAGCCCTCCCGGAAGCCATATAGAATGCATTGTAGCGCCCGCCGTTCGAAAAAAAGCATCTTTGAATGTAAGTCTATGGGAACAATCTGGGCGATTCTCAGCCAGAGTGAAATCGCCCAAAAAGAGGCGGTACTCCACAGAACGTGACATGACGCTGATTGGACTATATCCAGAGGCACAGTAACGGCTAGCGTAACTCTGTGGTTGAATGAGATTGTTAATGTGATTGAAAAAGTCCCTTTCACACTTTGGTGGTGCGTCGCCCAATCGCCCTAATGAAGAAACCGCCCCTGGGTAAATGGTAATACATACAAAATTCGTTATACGTGTACTTCCAACATTCGCATATCGAGGCACCATCAGTCACGTTCGGCTCCACAGCATTACACGGTAGGAATCGATAAGGAAGGAATCGACGATTATTTGTCTGAGATCACGAATTCCACGTCCGAGATAATCGAATCGATCCAAGTTCCGTGAAGACTGCAGCAAATGGCTGACATGACGTTTGACGAGACGGCGGGCAGCAGCGGCAGCGGCCGAAGCGGGAAGGGGGACTACGGGCTCCTCCAAAGGGCCGAGATTACGTGCAACTATCTGCACAGCAACTCGTGAGTAGCGGGGAGTGTTGGGCTAGGGGAGGAGACGCGTGTTGGCTCTGGGTGCCACGCGCTGCCCACTTGGGCGCGACCATCTTGTGTGATGGGCGCGCCCATGTGGTTGCCATACCACATTGGCATGTTCAGTACTTTATTTGCAATCAGTCAAGGTCTATCCACTGCTGGATGTGTGCATATACATACGCAACTGCTAATGAAAGGCCTCTGCTAGGGGGCCAAATATCTTAAAAGCAAATGGGCTAAACGTTATAAATGTATCATCAGCCATAGTCTCCTGCTGGATGAAGACCTCCCAAAGCTGAGTCCGTAAAATGGGGTTGTTTGAGCATACTTCACTACATGGGTCAATGCGGGTGGGGGAAGTCCCAGGTCCTGTTCAGACATCACTTGCCACTGATGTTATAGCCCTGGACAGGAATCAACTCGAGCGGCTGGGTGGAGATTAGAGGTTTCCACGTGGTCAACCATGTTGGATTACGATATAGTGTACTGTGCATTCACAAGTCAACAGCAGTAGTTTGATCAATCCACTGCTGGATAAGGGCCTCCCTAAGCAGTATCCTGTCATAAGGGTTGTTGACTATACTTCACACTTGTACAACGTAATGCGCACATCCAGTAGTGGATTTACAGTTGATAATGTAAGTCTCATTTGTCAATCCACTGCTGGATGAAGCCTCCCCAAGCCGTGTATGGCATTGTAGTTGTTTGACCATACTTCACCATTGTGGTCAGTGCGGATTGGTGAAGGTCAGGGCATTCGCATTGGTTCAGATCACATGCCACTTATATGACTTGTCAAATTCCAATGGCTGTGAAACACATTGCGCTAACTGCCGTAAGTTGATGGCTCCGCTGACTCGTGCACACTCTGTGTGCGCATATCTCTGCTAGAACCACCCACGAGTTTCTGTTTGGAGCCATGGCCGAGATGGTGGACAATGCGAGGTACGTTGCTCACCGCCCACTCTGGTTGTGCTCGAAAAACACGGCCACGTTCCCGTCGGTAATTTTGGTGCACGTGGCCTTGCAAAGGAACAAATTTAACGGGCAACTTTTCAGGCTTACTCTCCTGCTGCTTCTTATGTGTTTGTGTGCGAAAGTGAGTGCGTTCGCTCGTGTCTATGTACGCGCGCATGCCCCCGTGGGTGTGGGGGGGGCATCTCCCTCCTCAGTGTGCCGGGAAATGTCCTGGCAAGGATGATTAAACATTGCCTTGCTAGGCACACTGAGGAGAGGCTTGCGGAGCCCCAATGTGGTTTTAGGAAATGGCGGTCCTGCACAGATGGCATATTTTATGTCCGTCTGCTACAGCAGAGGTATAGGGAATTCCAACAGGACCTACATCTCTGCTTATTGACCTGGTCAAGGCCTATGATACCATCAGTAGGCCTGGACTCGGGGTTTTTCTTCGTGCCTTCAGAGTCCCTGACTGCTCACAATCATTAAAGACCTTCATGATGGTGAGCAGGCCCAGGCAAAACTACGTGGCCGGGAGTCGAAGCCATTCCCTGTTCACCTTCGAGTGCGACAGGGATGTCCTCTGGCTCCCATATTTAACATCTATTTCAGACACTTAGTTTGTGAAGCCTTCGATGGCTGCACCGGAGGAATTTCCATCTGGTACAGATACTCGTTGGTTCTTTTGGTAAAGTCACGTATAAAGATAAAATAATGAATTAAATAATAACATACGATGTTTCGATTGCCACACAAGCAATCGTCATCACGTATAAAATTTTAACCAGAAAACTATAGACTGACATATAAGCAGACAGATAACACCAAGATACATAGAGAGAGAGTAACACAGGCACAGAGAGGGAGATTGTCTCTGTAGCAAGGCCTTAAATAGACAGAGGGGGGCAGAGGCAGAGAGAGTTGGGGGGGTTAGAGAAAAAATTAACATGTCAATGAATACGAAGCACGCCTGGTAAAGTACGCAAGCTTGAACATTAGGAGAGAGGGAGAAAGAACACACTAAATTAAATAACTTAGCAAAATATCGAAATGTTATGTAATACAACACGGAGAGTCGGTCAACACACAATTAACGCATAGCCTGGTCGATTACGTATTTCAAAGATTGCTAAGTTAGAATTTAAGTGTGAAAATTCCAAAGAAAGACAAAATATAAGACAAGAGGAACGGAGACACACAGACAGAGCAGAACATAAGAACGATAAAAAACGAGTGGAGATAGAAAAAATACACTAAATACACAGGTAGAGAGAGAAAACAAAAAACCCAGAGAGAGAGAAAAAGATAAACTTGGAACTTCCCCGTAGAAGTGGTTCAATCTTGAATTTGGAGCTTTCGTGACTGCAGGAATTACTCGTTGGTTCTTTCGGTGAAGTCACGTATAAAGATAAAATAATAAATTAAATAATAACATACGATGTTTCGATTGCAACACAAGCAATCGTCATCAGGTATAAAATTTTAACCAGAAAACTATAGACAGACATATAAGCAGACAGATATCACCAAGATACATAGAGAGAGAGTAACACGGGCACAGAGGCAGATTGTCTCTGTAGCGAGGCCTTAAATAGACAGAGGGGGGCGGAGGCAGAGAGAGTTGGAGGGGTTAGAGAAAAAATTAACATGTCAATGAATACGAAGCATGCCTGGTAAAGTACGCAAGCTTGAACATTAGGAGAGAGGGAGAAAGACCAAACTAAATTAAATAACTTAGCAAAATATCGAAATGTTACGTAATACAACACAGAGAGTCGGTCAACACACAATTAACGCATAGCCTGGTCGATTACGTATTTCAAAGATTGCTAAGTTATAATTTAAGTGTGAAAATTCCAAAGAAAGACAAAATATAAGACAAGAGGAACGGAGACACACAGACAGAGCAGAACATAAGAACGACAAAAAACGAGTGGAGACAGAAAAATTACACTAAATACACAGGTAGAGAGAGAAAACAAAAAACCCAGAGAGAGAGAAAAATATAAACTTGGAACTTCCCCGTAGAAGTGGTTCAATCTTGAATTTGGAGCTTTCGTGACTGCAGGAATTACTCGTTGGTTCTTTCGGTGAAGTCACGTATAAAGATAAAATAATAAATTAAATAATAACATACGATGTTTCGATTGCAACACAAGCAATCGTCATCAGGTATAAAATTTTAACCAGAAAACTATAGACAGACATATAAGCAGACAGATATCACCAAGATACATAGAGAGAGAGTAACACAGGCACAGAGGCAGATTGTCTCTGTAGCGAGGCCTTAAATAGACAGAGGGGGGCGGAGGCAGAGAGAGTTGGAGGGGTTAGAGAAAAAATTAACATGTCAATGAATACGAAGCATGCCTGGTAAAGTACGCAAGCTTGAACATTAGGAGAGAGGGAGAAAGACCAAACTAAATTAAATAACTTAGCAAAATATCGAAATGTTACGTAATACAACACAGAGAGTCTGTCAACACACAACGCATAGCCTGGTCGATTACGTATTTCAAAGATTGCTAAGTTATAATTTAAGTGTGAAAATTCCAAAGAAAGACAAAATATAAGACAAGAGGAACGGAGACACACAGACAGAGCAGAACATAACAACGACAAAAAACGAGTGGAGACAGAAAAATTACACTAAATACACAGGTAGAGAGAGAAAACAAAAAACCCAGAGAGAGAGAAAAATATAAACTTGGAACTTCCCCGTAGAAGTGGTTCAATCTTGAATTTGGAGCTTTCGTGACTGCAGGAATTACTCGTTGGTTCTTTCGGTAAAGTCACGTATAAAGATAAAATAATAAATTAAATAATAACATACGATGTTTCGATTGCAACACAAGCAATCGTCATCAGGTATAAAATTTTAACCAGAAAACTATAGACAGACATATAAGCAGACAGATAACACCAAGATACATAGAGAGAGAGAAACACAGGCACAGAGAGGGAGATTGTCTCTGTAGCGAGGCCTTAAATAGACAGAGGGGGGCAGAGGCAGAGAGAGTTGGACGGGTTAGAGAAAAAATTAACATGTCAATGAATACGAAGCACGCCTGGTAAAGTACGCAAGCTTGAACATTAGGAGAGAGGGAGAAAGAACACACTAAATTAAATAACTTAGCAAAATATCGAAATGTTACGTAATACAACACAGAAAGTAGGTCAACACACAATTAACGCATAGCCTGGTCGATTACGTATTTCAAAGATTGCTAAGTTAGAATTTAAGTGTGAAAATTCCAAAGAAAGACAAAATATAAGACAAGAGAAACGGAGACACACAGACAGAGCAGAACATAAGAACGATAAAAAACGAGTGGAGACAGAAAAAATACACTAAATACACAGGTAGAGAGAGAAAACAAAAAACCCAGAGAGAGAGAAAAAGATAAACTTGGAACTTCCCCGTAGAAGTGGTTCAATCTTGAATTTGGAGCTTTCGTGACTGCAGGAATTACTCGTTGGTTCTTTCGGTAAAGTCACGTATAAAGATAAAATAATAAATTAAATAATAACATACGATGTTTCGATTGCAACACAAGCAATCGTCATCAGGTATAAAATTTTAACCAGAAAACTATAGACAGACATATAAGCAGACAGATAACACCAAGATACATAGAGAGAGAGTAACACAGGCACAGAGAGGGAGATTGTCTCTGTAGCGAGGCCTTAAATAGACAGAGGGGGGCAGAGGCAGAGAGAGTTGGACGGGTTAGAGAAAAAATTAACATGTCAATGAATACGAAGCACGCCTGGTAAAGTACGCAAGCTTGAACATTAGGAGAGAGGGAGAAAGAACACACTAAATTAAATAACTTAGCAAAATATCGAAATGTTACGTAATACAACACAGAGAGTAGGTCAACACACAATTAACGCATAGCCTGGTCGATTACGTATTTCAAAGATTGCTAAGTTAGAATTTAAGTGTGAAAATTCCAAAGAAAGACAAAATATAAGACAAGAGGAACGGAGACACACAGACAGAGCAGAACATAAGAACGATAAAAAACGAGTGGAGACAGAAAAAATACACTAAATACACAGGTAGAGAGAGAAAACAAAAAACCCAGAGAGAGAGAAAAAGATAAACTTGGAACTTCCCCGTAGAAGTGGTTCAATCTTGAATTTGGAGCTTTCGTGACTGCAGGAATTACTCGTTGGTTCTTTCGGTGAAGTCACGTATAAAGATAAAATAATAAATTAAATAATAACATACGATGTTTCGATTGCAACACAAGCAATCGTCATCAGGTATAAAATTTTAACCAGAAAACTATAGACAGACATATAAGCAGACAGATATCACCAAGATACATAGAGAGAGAGTAACACAGGCACAGAGGCAGATTGTCTCTGTAGCGAGGCCTTAAATAGACAGAGGGGGGCGGAGGCAGAGAGAGTTGGAGGGGTTAGAGAAAAAATTAACATGTCAATGAATACGAAGCATGCCTGGTAAAGTACGCAAGCTTGAACATTAGGAGAGAGGGAGAAAGACCAAACTAAATTAAATAACTTAGCAAAATATCGAAATGTTACGTAATACAACACAGAGAGTCTGTCAACACACAACGCATAGCCTGGTCGATTACGTATTTCAAAGATTGCTAAGTTATAATTTAAGTGTGAAAATTCCAAAGAAAGACAAAATATAAGACAAGAGGAACGGAGACACACAGACAGAGCAGAACATAACAACGACAAAAAACGAGTGGAGACAGAAAAATTACACTAAATACACAGGTAGAGAGAGAAAACAAAAAACCCAGAGAGAGAGAAAAATATAAACTTGGAACTTCCCCGTAGAAGTGGTTCAATCTTGAATTTGGAGCTTTCGTGACTGCAGGAATTACTCGTTGGTTCTTTCGGTAAAGTCACGTATAAAGATAAAATAATAAATTAAATAATAACATACGATGTTTCGATTGCAACACAAGCAATCGTCATCAGGTATAAAATTTTAACCAGAAAACTATAGACAGACATATAAGCAGACAGATAACACCAAGATACATAGAGAGAGAGTAACACAGGCACAGAGAGGGAGATTGTCTCTGTAGCGAGGCCTTAAATAGACAGAGGGGGGCAGAGGCAGAGAGAGTTGGACGGGTTAGAGAAAAAATTAACATGTCAATGAATACGAAGCACGCCTGGTAAAGTACGCAAGCTTGAACATTAGGAGAGAGGGAGAAAGAACACACTAAATTAAATAACTTAGCAAAATATCGAAATGTTACGTAATACAACACAGAGAGTAGGTCAACACACAATTAACGCATAGCCTGGTCGATTACGTATTTCAAAGATTGCTAAGTTAGAATTTAAGTGTGAAAATTCCAAAGAAAGACAAAATATAAGACAAGAGGAACGGAGACACACAGACAGAGCAGAACATAAGAACGATAAAAAACGAGTGGAGACAGAAAAAATACACTAAATACACAGGTAGAGAGAGAAAACAAAAAACCCAGAGAGAGAGAAAAAGATAAACTTGGAACTTCCCCGTAGAAGTGGTTCAATCTTGAATTTGGAGCTTTCGTGACTGCAGGAATTACTCGTTGGTTCTTTCGGTAAAGTCACGTATAAAGATAAAATAATAAATTAAATAATAACATACGATGTTTCGATTGCAACACAAGCAATCGTCATCAGGTATAAAATTTTAACCAGAAAACTATAGACAGACATATAAGCAGACAGATAACACCAAGATACATAGAGAGAGAGTAACACAGGCACAGAGAGGGAGATTGTCTCTGTAGCGAGGCCTTAAATAGACAGAGGGGAGCAGAGGCAGAGAGAGTTGGACGGGTTAGAGAAAAAATTAACATGTCAATGAATACGAAGCACGCCTGGTAAAGTACGCAAGCTTGAACATTAGGAGAGAGGGAGAAAGAACACACTAAATTAAATAACTTAGCAAAATATCGAAATGTTACGTAATACAACACAGAGAGTAGGTAAACACACAATTAACGCATAGCCTGGTCGATTACGTATTTCAAAGATTGCTAAGTTAGAATTTAAGTGTGAAAATTCCAAAGAAAGACAAAATATAAGACAAGAGGAACGGAGACACACAGACAGAGCAGAACATAAGAACGATAAAAAACGAGTGGAGACAGAAAAAATACACTAAATACACAGGTAGAGAGAGAAAACAAAAAACCCAGAGAGAGAGAAAAAGATAAACTTGGAACTTCCCCGTAGAAGTGGTTCAATCTTGAATTTGGAGCTTTCGTGACTGCAGCAATTACTCGTTGGTTCTTTCGGTAAAGTCACGTATAAAGATAAAATCACCATCATCATCATGGCTTGGCTTCGCGAACGAAGATCTAGGAAGGACATCCACGTCTTCTGCAGGCACGCTGGTGGCTGAAGAGGCCTATGCGGGACAAGCAGGTCCTGCCACAACGGCTGCAAGTATAGGTCTCATCTGGGATGGGTGCTGAGGGATCATGATTCTTCCTCCTTCTCCTTTTGTCCTCCATACGGGCCCTGCGGGTATCTTCGAAGTAGGAGGTGGCCTGGTGGACTGTGTGCCGCCAGGAGTTGCGATCAGCTGCTTGTGTTGCCCACTGACGGTGATCGATGCAGCAGGCAGTGAGGGACTTCTTCAGGGAGTCTTTGTATCGCTTTCGTGGTGCCCCTATGTCGCGATGGCCAGAGGACAGTTCCCCATACAGCACAATCTTAGGTAAGTGGTGGTTCTCCATCCTGGCGATGTGCCCTGCCCAACGAAGCTGTGTCTTGAGGACCATGGTCTCGATGCTGATGACCTTCGCTGACTTGAGGACTTCAGTGTTGGCGACGAAGTCACTCCAGTGAATATTGAAGATTGTGCGGAGGCAGCGCTGATGGAAACGCTCGAGGAGACTCAGGTGACGGCGGTACGTGACCCAGGACTCAGCGCCATACAGGAGAGTGGTCAGCACAACAGCTTTGTAGACGTTGACCTTTGTGGCTCTTTTAAGGTTTCTGTTGTTCCAGACACGTTTGTATAGTCTGCCAAATGCATTGTTTGCCTTGGCCAGCCTGTTGTCGACTTCGTTGTCGATAAAATAATACATTAAATAATAACATACGATGTTTCGATTGCAACACAAGCAATCGTCATCAGGTATAAAATTTTAACCAGAAAACTATAGACAGACATATAAGCAGACAGATATCACCAAGATACATAGAGAGAGAGTAACACGGGCACAGAGAGGCAGATTGTCTCTGTAGCGAGGCCTTAAATAGACAGAGGGGGGCGGAGGCAGAGAAAGTTGGAGGGGTTAGAGAAAAAATTTACATGTCAATGAATACGAAGCATGCCTGGTAAAGTACGCAAGCTTGAACATTAGGAGAGAGGGAGAAAGAACAAACTAAATTAAATAACTTAGCAAAATATCGAAATGTTACGTAATACAACACAGAGAGTCGGTCAACACACAATTAACGCATAGCCTGGTCGATTACGTATTTCAAAGATTGCTAAGTTAGAATTTAAGTGTGAAAATTCTAAAGAAAGACAAAATATAAGACAAGAGGAACGGAGACACACAGACAGAGCAGAACATAAGAACGACAAAAAACGAGTGGAGACAGAAAAAAGACACTAAATACACAGGTAGAGAGAGAAAACAAAAAACCCAGAGAGAGAGAAAAAGATAAACTTGGAACTTCCCCGTAGAAGTGGTTCAATCTTGAATTTGGAGCTTTCGTGACTGCAGGAATTACTCGTTGGTTCTTTCGTTAAAGTCACGTATAAAGATAAAATAATAAATTAAATAATAACATACGATGTTTCGATTGCAACACAAGCAATCGTCATCAGGTATAAAATTTTAACCAGAAAACTATAGACAGACATATAAGCAGACAGATAACACCAAGATACATAGAGAGAGAGTAACACAGGCACAGAGAGGGAGATTGTCTCTGTAGCGAGGCCTTAAATAGACAGAGGGGAGCAGAGGCAGAGAGAGTTGGACGGGTTAGAGAAAAAATTAACATGTCAATGAATACGAAGCACGCCTGGTAAAGTACGCAAGCTTGAACATTAGGAGAGAGGGAGAAAGAACACACTAAATTAAATAACTTAGCAAAATATCGAAATGTTACGTAATACAACACAGAGAGTAGGTCAACACACAATTAACGCATAGCCTGGTCGATTACGTATTTCAAAGATTGCTAAGTTAGAATTTAAGTGTGAAAATTCCAAAGAAAGACAAAATATAAGACAAGATGAACGGAGACACACAGACAGAGCAGAACATAAGAACGATAAAAAACGAGTGGAGACAGAAAAAATACACTAAATACACAGGTAGAGAGAGAAAACAAAAAACCCAGAGAGAGAGAAAAAGATAAACTTGGAACTTCCCCGTAGAAGTGGTTCAATCTTGAATTTGGAGCTTTCGTGACTGCAGCAATTACTCGTTGGTTCTTTCGGTAAAGTCACGTATAAAGATAAAATCACCATCATCATCATGGCTTGGCTTCGCGAACGAAGATCTAGGAAGGACATCCACGTCTTCTGCAGGCACGCTGGTGGCTGAAGAGGCCTATGCGGGACAAGCAGGTCCTGCCACAACGGCTGCAAGTATAGGTCTCATCTGGGATGGGTGCTGAGGGATCATGATTCTTCCTCCTTCTCCTTTTGTCCTCCATACGGGCCCTGCGGGTATCTTCGAAGAAGGAGGTGGCCTGGTGGACTGTGTGCCGCCAGGAGTTGCGATCAGCTGCTTGTGTTGCCCACTGACGGTGATCGATGCAGCAGGCAGTGAGGGACTTCTTCAGGGAGTCTTTGTATCGCTTTCGTGGTGCCCCTATGTCGCGATGGCCAGAGGACAGTTCCCCATACAGCACAATCTTAGGTAAGTGGTGGTTCTCCATCCTGGCGATGTGCCCTGCCCAACGAAGCTGTGTCTTGAGGACCATGGTCTCGATGCTGATGACCTTCGCTGACTTGAGGACTTCAGTGTTGGCGACGAAGTCACTCCAGTGAATATTGAAGATTGTGCGGAGGCAGCGCTGATGGAAACGCTCGAGGAGACTCAGGTGACGACGGTACGTGACCCAGGACTCAGCGCCATACAGGAGAGTGGTCAGCACAACAGCTTTGTAGACGTTGACCTTTGTGGCTCTTTTAAGGTTTCTGTTGTTCCAGACACGTTTGTATAGTCTGCCAAATGCATTGTTTGCCTTGGCCAGCCTGTTGTCGACTTCGTTGTCGATAAAATAATACATTAAATAATAACATACGATGTTTCGATTGCAACACAAGCAATCGTCATCAGGTATAAAATTTTTACCAGAAAACTATAGACAGACATATAAGCAGACAGATATCACCAAGATACATAGAGAGAGAGTAACACGGGCACAGAGAGGCAGATTGTCTCTGTAGCGAGGCCTTAAATAGACAGAGGGGGGCGGAGGCAGAGAAAGTTGGAGGGGTTAGAGAAAAAATTTACATGTCAATGAATACGAAGCATGCCTGGTAAAGTACGCAAGCTTGAACATTAGGAGAGAGGGAGAAAGAACAAACTAAATTAAATAACTTAGCAAAATATCGAAATGTTACGTAATACAACACAGAGAGTCGGTCAACACACAATTAACGCATAGCCTGGTCGATTACGTATTTCAAAGATTGCTAAGTTAGAATTTAAGTGTGAAAATTCTAAAGAAAGACAAAATATAAGACAAGAGGAACGGAGACACACAGACAGAGCAGAACATAAGAACGACAAAAAACGAGTGGAGACAGAAAAAAGACACTAAATACACAGGTAGAGAGAGAAAACAAAAAACCCAGAGAGAGAGAAAAAGATAAACTTGGAACTTCCCCGTAGAAGTGGTTCAATCTTGAATTTGGAGCTTTCGTGACTGCAGGAATTACTCGTTGGTTCTTTCGGTAAAGTCACGTATAAAGATAAAATAATAAATTAAATAATAACATACGATGTTTCGATTGCAACACAAGCAATCGTCATCAGGTATAAAATGTTAACCAGAAAACTATAGACAGACATATAAGCAGACAGATATCACCAAGATACATAGAGAGAGAGAAACACAGGCACAGAGAGGGAGATTGTCTCTGTAGCGAGGCCTTAAATAGACAGAGGGGGGCGGAGGCAGAGAGAGTTGGAGGGGTTAGAGAAAAAATTAACATGTCAATGAATACGAAGCACGCCTGGTAAAGTACGCAAGCTTGAACATTAGGAGAGAGGGAGAAAGAACACACTAAATTAAATAACTTAGCAAAATATCGAAATGTTACGTAATACAACACAGAGAGTCAGTCAACACACAATTAACGCATAGCCTGGTCGATTACATTTTTCAAAGATTGCTAAGTTAGAATTTAAGTGTGAAAATTCCAAAGAAAGACAAAACATAAGACAAGAGTAACGGAGACACACAGACAGAGCAGAACATAAGAACGACAATGAGAGGCTGATCGATGCCCGGGTGCGGTCAAGGAATGGATGGCTCCCTATTGCCGATGATCGAGTGATTTCTTTTCAATCAGAGTAGGAATTGGAGGCGCTGCTGCTGAACCTGGAGTGTGCCACTCGGAGCTGGGGCCTTACCATCAGCCCCACCAAAACTAAGCACCTGTCTGGGTATTTTGTGCCATCAGACACTCCACCCCCACAACTCCCAATTGGTGATGGGGTAGTTGTGGAGAGAGTAGAGAGTTTTCCATACCTGGGCAGTGTGCTCATGACCGGCTCCAGTATGACAGCAGAGGCCTTGCTCCGAATCAGTCGAGCAGCATTTTCTTTTCATCGGCTGCATAACACTGCGTGGAAGCTACCCGGTCTGTCGCTCAACACGAAGCTTCGGATATTCTTGGCCACAGTGAGGTCCCAGAAGCCTGGTCGACCAGCACGACGGTTCCAATTTGGAAGGGTAAAGGGGACGTGGCAGAATGCTCGAATTACAGGCCAATCCGGCTCCTGTGTCATGCGATGAAGATCTTTGAGCGAGTTTTGGACACAAGGATTAGAAACATCATCACCCTGTCACCCAACCAATGCGGCTTCGTCAAAGGATGTGGCACTACGGACGCCATATTCGCGGCGAGGCTCCTGCTGGAGAGGCACAGAGAGAAGAACCAAGCTGTGCACGTGTCGTTCCTCGACCTTGAAAAGGCATTTGACAGGGTCCCCCACGACCTCATCTGGCACTCGCTTCGATCCCATGGAGTCCCTGAAACCTACGTGCATTGGGTGCAACTCCTATACAAGAACGTCACCAGTGCAGTCAGGTGTGCAGTGGGCATATCACCGCCATTTCCCATCAGCGTTGGAGTGCACCAAGGATCGGCCCTGTCACCACTCCTGTTTATCCTGTGCATGGACACGATCACTGCCGACCTGCACACGCCCCTGCCATGGTCAATTCTCTACGCGGATGACGTCCTCCTCTCAGATGAAGAGAGAGGAGAAGTGGAAAGACAAACGCGCCTGTGGAAGGAACGTTTGGACGAAAACGGGATGAGGTTCAACATCAAAAAGACGGAGTATATGGAGTGTGGCCCCCAAACCGACGGCACCATCAGCATTGACGGAGAAGATCTGAAGAAAGTGACAGACTTTAAGTACCTGGGCTCCACCATCAGCTCAGATGGTAGCATCACGACTGATGTGAGGTCACGAGTCAATGCGGCATGGATGAAGTGGAGGCAAGTCACCGGAGTCCTCTGTGATCGGAAAATGCCGGATAGGCTGAAGGGAAAAATATACAAGACCATCGTCCGACCGGTGGCACTCTATGGATCCGAGTGCTGGCCAGCCACAACTGTACACGAACAAGCTCTCCACACCATGGAGATGAGGATGCTCAGATGGAGCCTCGGGCTCACTCGATGGGATCGTGTCAGGAACGAAGACGTTCGGAAGCGACTTGGTGTGGCCCCCATTGCGGACAAGATGCTTGAGGCAAGGCTTCGGTGGTACGGCCATGTGATGCGAAGTGAAGAGTCATCAGTGGCCAAGACTGCCTTGCGTATTGAGCCAGAGGGCCGCCGTCCACGCGGGCGTCCGAAGAAGCGATGGATGGACTGAATAAAGGAAGACATGAAGACGGTCAACGCATCCCCTGAAGATGCCCTAGACCGAGCCAAATGGAGAAGACAATGCCGAAAAGCGGACCCTGCGCCACAGCGGGAACAACGCTAAGAAGAAGGTCATGCCTTCCATTTTCTATGCTTGCGAAATGTGGACCTCCCTAAGATCTTCACCGGTTAAAAGCATTTAGGCTGGCCTGCCAACGACACATCCTGGGTTTAACCAGGCTGGTGTGAGGAGCTCACAAATCCTTGAAAGATCGGGACAAAGTCCCATCGGTGAGCTCCGCCAGGCAAGGCTGCGTTGGCTGGATCATCTAACCCAGGGGTCCCCAACCCCCGCGCCGTGGATCGGTATCGGTCCATGGCCCGGGCTGCACAGCAGGAGGTGAGCGGTGAGTCTGTGCGTGGCCCGCCCATTATTTTATTTACCACTTCCGTCCGCGCCTCTTTCCCGCACTGCGCACTTGCCTCAGTCACAGTTTTGGTAAGCCCACAAGCTAACCCTAGCCAAAATGAGTAAAAAATAAACGTCGCTGGAGAGCTTCTTTGAAAATGGGGAACGACCCAATGATGACCCCCCCCCCCTGGTCCGTGAAAAAATTGTCTTCCACGAAACCGGTCCCTGGTGCCAAAAAGGTTGGGGACCGCTGATCAGACCCACATGCTCAGCTTTTGTTCGCCCGAATAGAGAGGGCTAAACGGGCATGGCGCGGGCTAGTGAAGAGATGGACTCGTGTGATACAATAGGATGTGGAGCTGAGTGGATTTGCTGATGACTGGTTCCATCCATGTCAAGATCGGCCTCTGTGGAGGAGGCTCGTGAAGGACACTACTGGGCAGTTGGAGGCAGTCGCCCTCCAGCAACATTGAGGGCAGAGGAGTGACTCTCACAGCAACGTGCGGAGTGCCGGGCGGCTAAAACACAGAAGTTGGCACAGTAGGCGGCACAGGTGGTGCATCGGCCAGTCATTTCAGCACCTGGGTCTGTCCCGTGACCTGCCAGCGGGCTTTCGCCACTTTATGTGGTCTTAACGTGCACATAGCCTGGCAAAAGTGGCGTGGTTATGTCACCGCCGCATAGTGGCGAATGGAGTTTGTTTTTGTTGTTGGGGGGGGGTGGGTGCCAGGTAGTCCAATGGTTAGCATGGTGTGCTAACCAACCTAGCGACCCAAGTTCGATTCCCGCTCACAATCAACATTCGTGATGATCAGAATGGGTCCTGGGCTTCCCCTAGATCGACTCGATTCAGTACCTGGTGCAGTGTGTAAACATCGCCATGCTGGCCTTCATAGGCGCTGTTCTGCTCACTAACAGCACTTGCCCTAACAGCCTGTTTAAGGCTATAAGGGGATAATTATCTATGGTGTGTGCCTGTGCGTGCATGCATCTCCGCGTGCCCGCATCTGTGCATGCCTCTGTGTGTGTGCCTGCGTGTGTATGTGCATGCGAGTGCTCCTATGCGTGTGTGCATTTGTGGTGACTCAATGTCCCCCTTCCGATAATAAAACTAGAATCAGGACTGAAGGTAAGTTAAAATTAAACAGAATTTTTTTTTCTATTTATGTGACTTAATTTTATGTGTTTTACTATACAGTATTTTTTTACGGTGTTGCATACAAATGTTTAATATTTCTTATTTTGAGTTGTATCAAGGCTTCCCTTTTTTGTTGAACCGCAGCACATTTCAAAACATTGACGGTATGGGCATTTAAATACAGTACATTTTTGTGTTCCGACTTACGAATGGGTCTCAGGAACTAATGATGTTCGTAAGTCGATGACTACCCTATATATGTACAGTGAGGGAAAAAAAGTATTTGATCCCCTGCTAATTTTGTACGTTTGCCCACTTACAAATAAATGATCAGTCTATAATTTTAATGGTAAGTTTATTTGAACAGTGAGAGACAGAATAACAACAACATAATCCAGAAAAACGCATGTAAAAAATGTTATAAATTGATTTGCATTTTAATGAGGGAAATACGTATTTGACCCCCTCTCAATCAGAAAGATTTCTGGCTCCCAGGTGTCTTTTATACACTTAACGAGCTGAGATTAGGAGCACACTCTTAAAGGGAGTGCTCATAATCTCAGCTTGTTACCTGTATAAAAGACACCTGTTCACAGAAGCAATCAATCAATCAGATTCCAAACTCTCCACCATGGCCAAGACCAAAGAGCTCTCCAAGGATGTCAGGGACAAGATTGTAGACCTACACAAGGCTGGAATGGGCTCCAAGACCATCACCAAGCAGCTTGGTGAGAAGGTGACAACAGTTGGTGCGATTATTCGCAAATGGAAGAAACACAAAAGAACTGTCAATCTCCCTCGGCCTGGGGCTCCATGCAAGGCTTCACCTCGTGGAGTTGCAATGATCATGAGAACGGTGAGGAATCAGCCCAGAACTACACGGGAGGATCTTGTCAATGATCTCAAGGCAGCTGGGACCATAGTCACCAAGAAAACAGTTGGTAACACACTACGCCGTGAAGGACTGAAATCCTGCAGCGCCCGCTAGGTCCCCCAGCTCAAGAAAGCACATATACATGCCCGTCTGAAGTTTGCCAATGAACATCTGAATGATTCAGAGGACAACTGGATGAAAGTGTTTTGGTCAGGTGAGACCAAAATGGAGCTCTTTGGCATCAACTCAACTCGCTGTATTTAGAGGAGGAGGAATGCTGAATATGACCCCAAGAACACTATCCCCACCGTCAAACATGGAGGTGGAAACATTATGCTTTGGGGTGTTTTTCTGCTAAGGGGACAGGACAACTTCACCGCATCAAAGGGACGATTGACGGGGCCATGTACCGTCAAATCTTGAGTGAGAACCTCCTTCCCTCAGCCAGGGCATTGAAAATGGGTCGTGGATAGGTATTCCAGCATGACAATGACCCAAAACACACGGCCAAGGCAACAAAAGGAGTGGCTCAAGGAAAAGCACATTAAGGTCCTGGAGTGTGCCTAGCCAGTCTCCAGACCTTAATCCCATAGAAAATCTGTGGAGGGAGCTGAAGGTTCGAGTTGCCAAACGTCAGCCTCGAAACCTTAATGACTTGGAGAAGATCTGCAAAGAGGAGTGGGACAAAATCACTCCCGAGATGTGTGCAAACCTGGTGGCCAACTACAAGAAACGTCTGACCTCTGTGATTGCCAACAAGGGTTTTGCCACCAAGTACTAAGTCATGTTTTGCAGAGGGGTAAAATACTTATTTCCTCCATTAAAATGCAAATCAATTTATAACATTTTTGATATGCGTTTTTCTGGATTTTGTTGTTGTTATTCTGTCTGTCACTGTTCAAATAAACCTACCATTAAAATTATAGACTGATCATTTCTTTGTCAGTGGGCAAACGTACAAAATCAGCAGGGGATCAAATACTTTTTTCCCTCACTGTATGTTAAACTTTCATACCATACGTAGCCAACCGTGCAAATCGGAGGTGCGGGGGAAGGACAACAAACTAAACACAAAGCATTTCTAAAGAAATAAGGGTGTATGGTGAGTGTGGTGTGTATGGGGTTTATGATGTGGGTGGCTATGTGTGGTGTGCATGATGTGTGCCATGTATCTACACTGCAGTGTGATGCAATGAGCGGTGTTTGGCGCAGTGTGATGTGGTGAGTGCTTTTCAATACGGTGGCTATATGGTGTGCGTTGTGATGTGACATGGCGAACAGTGTTCATTGTGTTGCGGTATGGTGTGTGATGCGGTGTTCAGTGTGGTGTGATGCCGTTTGATGAGGGTTTACGTGGGAGGAAACTGGAGCACCTGGATAAAACCCACGCATGTGAGGGTTAAATACTATTCCCATACAGACGGAACAGGTAGAATCCACTTATTATCTCTTTTTCAGAAGTGACTGGCCACAAATGATAGCTCAACGAATTGGCTTATGTGTAAATTTATTGCAGCCAAATACTCTAAACGCTTGTTTATAAATTTGTGCGGTGAGCCACCAACCCTCGCCGCTGCCTCCACAGTGCTGGATCACAGGCAGCCACGTGCAGCACAGCCACCACTGCCTGGCTGGGCTATCTGATATCTCACACTTTGGGCTCATTGCCTAAAACGTCACATATTGCATACGTTTGAATTTGTTGTGCAGTGTGCATGGGGCTACCCGTATTGGAACATGGTTGAGCTTTGGTTATTCGTGTCTATGCACCACTTACAAGCGCAGTCTCGCAAACAAATTACAGTAGTCTCTTGATTTTCCGCGCTAATGATGGGGAGGATGGCCGTGGATAATACAAAATGGCAGATAATACAAAAATATTTATTTCCACAAATGTATTTGCGAAAAAACACTAATATAAGTGTAGTGACATAGAATCGGTCACTCAGCATAGCACTGGCTGCTGGCAGGGAAGGGGATCTACAGCTACAGCAGCCCTGACTGACAGCAGGTCACGTGATAGACCAGAGAGGGATGTAGGGGAAAGGTTACGGAAGGGGCACATCGAGAACCTGCTAGTAGGTTCCAGAAGGGGGGCGTGGCCGGGGCGGAGTCAGGTCACACCGACAGTATAAGAGGGGCCCTAGGGGAGGGGACCTCGGGGATGTCGTTTGGAGTGGGATCCCATCGTGCTGCTGGAGTCTTCGTCCGCCATCTTCGTCTTCACCATCTTCGTTTTCACCATCTTGGCGTCGCCAGTTAGGCAGTTTGCCAGCTGTCCTGACTGGGAACCGTAGTTACTAAAGTGTGAACTGTTAAGGCTGTGTTAATGAACAGAATGCCTCCTACTATTAGTGTCTATGAGTCAGTCACTATATAAGTATAAATTTTGTTTAGGTTAAGAAAATGTAGTTAATGAACAGTTTGATAAATTAAAACTCAGAAAATAAATTATCTGATAAACCACTCATCGATGAAGCACAACTGAAGATTTTGATTATTATTCTTTCAATTTATAACAAAAACTAACAATTGACCGATTAATACATAACACGTTCCTGGTCCCACGCAGAAGACTCGGCCCCACTAAGTGGACAGCAGCAGAGCCACGCCAATTAACATCAATCAAACTCTGCCCACTGTTGTAAAGATATGCAATTACAGTACTGTAGAGGAAATCGCGTAGATTTTGGATTAACCGGAGCATACTTTTTTTCGGTTTAAGCACGTGAGTTGTAATAAACATTTCTAAGCATAAAAATGTTTTACTTTTTAGATTATTAATTTGGGCTTAAGGGAAAATATATGAGTTATTAATTTATCCCAAAATCTAAGGTGCGTGGTTAATCCATGCTGTGGGCTTCCTGCTCCTGTTCCAGGCCAGGCTCAGGAACGAATGCTGTCTCACGTCTAGACATCGCGATGTAAATGCATATTGTATTGTGTGATGCAGCAACACAAGGTGACTCCAGCACCTGGCCTGTACAAGGGGCATTGGTCTACCAATAGGAAGCGATCACTACAGTTTAGCCTAGCGGCACCCCCAGTGGCAGCTGTCCCTGTGCGGCACAAAGGTGAATCCAGTACCTGGTCTGCAGAAGGGGCATTACTCTGCCAATAGGGAGCGATGATTACTATCTGCGTCACCCCAGGTGGCAACTGTGCCTCTGCCATAATTCCAGTACCTGCCCTGCAAACTGGGCAATAGTCTGCCAGTAGTGGAGGGCAATGAGTGCTGCTGTGTTGTGTAATTGCAGTCCTGTGTGATCTGCGGTGTGGTGTTTGGAATGTGTTGCAGGGATGCGGAGGCATCGAGGATGAACATATTTTCAGGTGGGTTGCGTATGTGGGGGAGCGGTGGCTGTGGTTTCACAGAAATTCGTTTTTATTATTAACCCTCTACTTGCATGGTTTGTTATATACAAAACGGAACAATTCTAAAAGTTGGTTATTGTGACTTAAGTCAAAGGACGGACTCCCGAGATGTGTTGAAAATGTTTTATATAATCTAACAACCAAGTTATTGCTGATGTCCATTATAGAATACATGTGGCTCTCCCTAGCCACCCCTATTTAGAATGTCAATGATCGTATAAATTATCCGGTGATGCTCATTTGTTGGCAGTAGTGCACAAGCATTATAATCGCAAGCATAACCACATAAACCCAAACGTAACCACATTATGGCTCCAACATTACCACATTACTCATAATAATGGTTTTTGGGTTAGATTGCGTTATTTATAAATGTGTCGTAACCCTCCACCACCCGACATGGCCAAACAGTAAAAAATGTGTCACGTTTACAAAGGACAAATAATTCACTACTTTACCCTACCGGTGTATTGAAGAGTGAATCAACATCATTTAAAATTTGAATACGACGTTTCCCTGGTAATTACATCCAGCTTCATAGGGCAATTTGCCAGGATGGTGAGGCTCTCCTCTTGCTTCCGGTCTTAAATAGAGCAGCAGGGTACCGTCATCATTTAATTCATTCAGGTGCAGGGATTTTAGGCGGAGAGGGGGAGGGTATTATAATTATATAATAGATTGGTAATCATTAAATTTCCTACGTGTTAAATTAACACATTACGACAACCGCAATATAACCACAAGCACTATTTACCACAAAACAAACTCAACACGCTCGTCAACATCACTGTGGCCTTACAGGAAAGGCTTCTGTAATTGTTGTTTCTGGCAATGGCCGTCATTCATAGCCACAGGTAGTGTTGAGCCAGTCACCACCAAATGCTCTGGAGTCCTCGATATACTAAGATGTTTTCTGCCAATTACTGAGTGTTTATCATCATACATGTGTGTGGAAACCGGAGCACCTGGAGAAAAGCCACACGTACTAGAGGGCAACACTATCCTGTCATACAGAAGGAACAGATGATTATCAATTCACGCTGCTATCCTGCCTTCTGGAAGAGCCAGGGTATGGCTCCTCGACACCCACCTCTGAGAAGGGAGTGTGGAATAGACAGAGTTGAAATGAGCAAGGATTATTAGACATTTTTCAGAAAGAGACTGTGATGGGAGGATTTCTAGCGTGGAGCAGTGTGGAGGAAGAAGCAGAAAGAGTAATAGTGTGATCTGCAGGGTGTTTAGTGAGTAGGTTGGTGGATGAGTGAGGGAATGTTTGAGTGGGTGGGTAAGTGGATGGGTGAATAAGTGGGTGGGTTGGTGGATGAGTGAGTGAATGGGTGCGTGGGTGGGTGGGTGAATGAGCGAGTTGTTGTGACCTGCTGTCCAATGTTTGATCATTGTGGACGAAACAGTTGGTCTTTTTGGTTGTATGTAAACACTGTGTGCATATACTATTTAGTTGAATCTCAAACGCCCCACCCCTCTCGTTTAACTTGCAGTGGATGGGGACTTCCGTGGGGGGTACATCCTGTGCTTCCTAGACAACGGCCATGGCATGAGCCCGAGTAAGTGAACCGGCCATTCTTTGATCGCTTGCTGCTCCGACCGGGAGGCTGATGTACAACAGCGTTCGGTCTACCATTGTGATGGTATCAGTCGTGCTGAACCATTAATGGAGAGGACCTCGTGAAGGTTACCATCACCGTGGTGGTGCACGCTCAACAGAATTGGGCACGTCTCAAGGTCGCTGTGCTTATCACCTCCATTAAGTGGATGATAAAAAGCAGCCCCCACTCTTGAATGGGGAAGCCTTACAAACACACCACACCTCATCAATGTGTGTGCCTCCCACTCATTCGGAGGCGGTAGATAAGCCATGCACAACTGCACCCCAGAGGCCCTTGGCTGGCTGAAGAACTGTGACCTAAACCGTTGACAACTCCCTGTTCCCCGAAAATAAATCTGCTATTCTGAAGCAAACTACACGACAGAAGAGCAAGTGAATCGGCAGTGGTGCAGGGTTAGTGCGGGGCTGGGGGAATCCTTTCCTTAGCTGGGGCGAAATAAACAGCCAGAGTGAGTTCTGGTTCAAACGCTGGGTGATTATGTGGGACCACCTGTTTGCCAGTATCAACATTTTCAGTTTCATTTATTGAGAAATCATTACCCTTTCTGCCATAAATACGGGAGATGTTAAGATGTTCAAACACCAAATAGACAGATATTACAAGGTATCATGTCTGCATTAAACATACATACTTGTGGTAATGTATGCACTGTCCTTGAAACTGATTGGCTTACACCAGAGACAGCCATCTTCATGGCTTCGTATCACCAAGTATGCCAAAAGGTGAACGGTACAAGGACAATGCCACCGCCAAATAGACACCGATTGCAAGACATTGAGTCTTGCGCTCGTGAGCAGCCACTTAGTGTTGCGTCAGCGAATGAAAAAGTCCTGGGGCTCGCTATTCAGTAACCTGCGCTGACTGGCTTGATGAAGTATGGCACAACCTCCATGACCAACTGTTGGTGGGTGCTGCCACTGGTGATGATGACCACGATGCTGATGATGATGCTGATGTTGCTCCAGGCGATCTGGCAAACGTGATGAAGTTTGGAAAATCCACTAAGCGCACCACGGCCCACATCGGGCGCTATGGGAACGGACTCAAGTCGTGAGTTGTGTTGATGCTCGCCGGCGGTCAGCCGTCTCCCTGTTACTCTTCTATTGCTACTACTACCACTGGTTACTGCTCCCGTGAATTTAACTCACCGAGTCACTCCGTTCACTCACTCAGCTGCCTCCTAATAACTGCTATTGCTGCTACTGCCGTAGCTACTGCTCCTGTGGACTTCACTCATTGACTCCCCCTCAGCCAGTGTTAATTACTTGGTCTGTACCAGACACTGACGGTGTAATCTCATCCACTATCACCACACTGCAGGTCACAACAACACACTCCTCACTCACGCTTATGCACTCACTCACCCATCCACTTACTCACAACACCCACAAAGACCATTCCACACCCACTCACCCAATAACACACTTACCCACTCACTCACCACACTGCAAGTCATAACACACTCCTTGGCAAACTCACCCACCCACGAGACGAAGCCTTAACAGACTGTCGGAGCAAGTGCTGTTATCAAGTACCTTTGAAGGCCGGCACGGCACACAATAGGGTGTAAGGCCAGCACCACCCTCGGCCATCTTTGTCTCCCCAGTGGTGATGTTTACAGGCCAGGTCTTCATTTGAGGCTGAGTGGACCTAGGGCAGGCCCAGGACTGGTTCAGATAATTGTCACTGTTGTTGGCCGTGAGCAGGAATCGAACACGGGTTGCCAGGTTCATAGCACAGCTAGTGAACCGCTACACTACCGCTCACCGACACACATACCCACTCACACAATCATACACTCACCCACTCATTCACCGCACTGCAGGTCACAACTATCATTCAAACACTCACCCATTCACACACCCACCCTTGCACCCACCCACTCACTCAACCACTTGCCCACTCATTCACTCACCATACTGCAGGTGACAACACTTCTGCTTGTTTTCCCATATCCTTACAGTCTTTACTCAATGCAAGAAATGTGTTACACTCTTACCAACTATGCCTTCTACAGTGCTGTTTGTTACTGGCCGCTTGACATGTTGGGCCTTTGGATTGTCGTGCAGAGAGTAAGAGGGAACGCTACTAAATGACCTGGGCCTGACCTTTGTTGGATAGATGATGGCGGTATCGTAGTGATGATATAATGATCGAAGTGTTGTGGTAATCGTGATTAAGATTGTGATGATAATGGTGGTGGTAGCTGTGGTGATGGTGGTGGTGGTAGTGGTGATGATGATAGTGTTGGTAATTGGTGGTGGTGATGTTGGTGCTGGTGAAAGTGTGGTGGGTAATTGTCAGGCGTAATACGCCGTCACCGCTACTGGAAATATGTATCTCCAGTCAGGGCCCAACAGGGGGCAATAGCGGGTCCGGCCTGTACCAAGTAGGACTGGAGGGTCAGGCAAACTGGAGGGCGGTTTGGAACAGGAGGTGGACACCCCAGGCCCCCAGTGGGGGCTGGGGGATTACGCAAAAATCTAGGTCCCTCCAGAAGGATCCAGAGAGTGGGCATGGCCAGGTACTGAGTAACCCTGGGAGCCCCATAAAAGCCGGACGGACCCCACAGCAGCTCCGGCAGTCGGCGTCAAGCCGAAGACCGAAGAGCTCGCTGAAGACTAGGAACCTGAAGATCCCGGGACCCAACGTCCTTATCAGGGCCGGGTCTGAGTGGGCCAGTGGCCGAGACCTGAGTACCTTGGCTGGGTCGAGTCAGCCTCCCCCTAGGTCCCGTTAGCCGGAGGGCTAAGATTAGGTGGTCCCAGTGACTAGGGCACGTTAGCCCGGAGGCTATACCTCCACAGGTCGTCGGGTAGAAAGGGCCATTACCCCTTCGTGTCAGGGACCCCGTGTGTTCACATTATTGTTAAATAAATACGTGTTGCCTCCTAAGAAGACTCCGTCTCCAAACAACCCACTACAAAAGTGGTGGTAGCAGTAGTGGTGATCATGTGGCATCATCGTCACTCTTGATGATGTTTGTCCACTCTGTCATCGCTAACCGAATAACAAACTCACTTTGGTGACAAATATTTAGCGTCGTGAGCAAACAAACTTACTCGCCCGTCGTTCCGCCTCCACCACGCCCCGTGTCTGTCACCCTCCCTCCACCATGGGGGGCGGGGTGGGTGCCTCTCCTAGGGGAACGATGCGGATCGGGAGGGACATGATCATTCTCACGAAGCAGGCGGCCACCATGAGCTGTCTCCTCCTGTCCCGCGCCTTCCACGAGGAGGAGAAGATTGAAGAGGTGAGACTGACCATGACGATATGTAAGAGAACCAAGCCGAGCCGGCACGGGTGCACAAGTTGATTTTTCCACTGGGCCTGTTTGCTAAAGCCAGTCTGTGCCGAAACTAGAAACATCTGATCCTAGATTGGGGCCAAGCAGGGCCATGGGTCGTGCATAACAATGTGTCGTGCATTGCATGTGACATTGGCGGCACGGCACGGCTTCTGCAGTGGAAAAGAGGTATTGGTCCGTGTTGGGGCCCAGAGTGGGGTTCATAATGGCCGTGTTGGGCTGCTAAGCCAGTGACACCGAGACCCTCTGTCTCAATAGGATAATAATGCCTGCGTCAGGGTAAGCCGGCTGCGGTTGTTATTGTTGCCTCTGTAGTTGATGTTGTTCCGCCAGGTCATAATTCCACTCCCATCGTGGAGGAACAACGACATGGAGGTCATCTTCTCAAACGCGCAGAGATATCAAACGGAGATGGACATTATCTTCAGGTGACATTTAGTCCATGGGCCGTGAGCAGAAATCCCAAATGATCAATGTCACCTGTTGTGGCATGTCTTTACTGGTTTCAATTTCTCTGTGTGGCCAACATCGGTGGGTTATGTGATAACCACTTGAAATTAGTGCAGATATCGGATACTGGTGGTACCTGGATGTATGTTAAATTGATTTACGGTGATTCGTTATGTACGTTGTAAAGTAACACCTTTTTTGGTGTATGTCTCCTTTGTTTCTTTATGATAAATATTCTTTCATTTAGTTTTTATTCAAAATAGGATTTTCTTTGGGTGGGAATTTTGTTGTTAACAACCTTATAGTAAATTCACATTATGTCGTTTAACCGCGAGTGCATTTTATACGCTTTCCGGCCATTTGCATTGCTGCCATGCTTCGCTCGTTGTTTATAATCCGCGTTCATATTACCGTACTGTTCCACCACCACGAGAGTGTGGAAGATTTGGGGGAGGTGCTGCATGTTGAAGCTCCACCCACTCGTAGTGCCCCTCCCCTCAACCACTCAGTCACCCTTCCACCCCTCGCCACCTTACCTACTACCCCTCCCTCACCCTCCTAATCACCCCTCAACTCCTCACGTGACAATGTGCACCACGGTTTCTGGTTAGTAAATTAGAGCGTACAGTATTTGTTTTTAATCACCTGGCTCATTATTCTCCATATTTAGGCATTGAAATATCTTAGTTGTGTTAATAAGCATTATTTTAGTAGGCTTTGGGTTGGAAGTTATTTTTATAGGTTACTAGCAGAAGTACCCGGCGTTGCCCGGGTGAAAAATATATTTCTTAAACAGGACCCTGCGGGGTGGGCTGGTAGGAACGAACAATTGAATGGCTATAATAAAATGAAATGGCAAAAAATGGCCACCAATAAGTGGATGCCCCGTGGTCCCGCCCTCCACCCGCGTAACCCCGCCCCGGCCACCTGTGGCCCCGCCCCATCTCGGTGTCCCCACCCCCAGCTCGTTGCCCCGCCCCTTACCGCCGTAACCCCGCCCCAACCCCGCGTAGCCCCACCCTCCACCTCGTGCCCACGCCCCCTGCCGCCGTTGCCCCGCCCAGCCCCGCGTAGCCCCGCCCCCTGCCGCTGTAGCCCCGCCCAATACACCCCTAGTGGGGGAGAGATTCCCAGGCCTGGCTCTAGGCTGGAGAGCCGCCGACGAGGGGGGGGTAGGGAGTTGTTTTTAATGTAAAAGCTTTCAATTTAAATGTTTCTATTAAAAAACATCAGGGAATGTAACATTGTTAAACATTAACTCCCTTTCACACACGCGGGAGAACGATACGAAGGGAGAGTTTGAGGCCTAGGTCTAGGCTTTAGGCCTAGATGTAGGCTTTAGGCTGCCGTGAGTTAATTTTTAATTTAACTGTTTTTATTATTTATGTAAAAGCTTTAAATTTAAATGTTTCTATTTAAAAGCATCAGGGAATGTAACATTGTTAAAGATTAACTCCCTTGCACACACGCGGGGGAACGATACGAAGGGAGAGTTTGAGGCGTTGTTCGAGGCTTTAGGCCTAGCTGTAGGCTTTAGGCCGCTGTGAGTTAAATTTTAATTTACAAGTTTTAATTAAAAGCTATCTCAGGGAATTATAACGGAATGTTACAATTGTTTAGCCAGGAAAGCCTCATTAATTGAAATGTTTTAATTAAAAGTTATCTGAGGGAATTATAAGGGAATGTTACACTTGTTTAGCCAGGAAAGCGTCACTGAGTAAAGGTTTTTGTAGGGTCATACCAAGTGTTTGCAGTAGGGGGCGATGTTGCTACACGGACGGACGGACAAACGGACGGACGATATAATCTATTGTAGGCTGGTCCACTTCGTTCCTACCAATATAACCTTACATATATACACAGATACTAAAGTATTGTCAAAGCCCGGTGGGCTTTGACAATACTCACCACTCACGCTCACCACTCACCCTCACCACTCACCCTCTCCCTCATCACTCACGCTTACCACTCACCCTCACCACCACCACTCACCCTCACCGCTCACCACTCACCCTCTCCCTCTCCACTCACCCTCACCACTCACCCTCACTAATCACCCTCACCACTCACCCTCACCACTCGACCTCACCCTCACTACTCACCACTCATCCTCACCAATCACTACTGACCAATCACCACTCACCCTCACCACTCTCCACTAACTCTCACTACTCACTACTCACCATCACCACTCACCCTAACTACTAACCACTCTCACCACTCACCCTCACCACTCACCCTCACCACTCACAACTCACCCTCACCACTCACGCTCACCACTCACCCTCACTACTCACCACTCACGCTCACCCTCACCACTCAGTAATCACCACTCACAACCGCCACTCACCCTCACCACTCACTCTCACCACTCACCCTCACAACAACCACTCACTCTCACCGCTCACCACTCACCCTCACCAATCACCCTCACCACTCACCATCAACCTCACCAATCACCACTCACCCTCACTGCTCACCCTCACCACTCACCCTCACCACTCACGCTCACCACTCACGCTCACCCTCACCACTCACCCCGCACTAATCACTCACAACCGAGGGAGAGTGGTGAGGGTGAGTAGTGAGTGTGAGTAGTGAGGGTGAGTTGGGAGGGTGATTGGTGAGCGAGAGTGGTGAGGGTGAGTGGTGAGGGTGAGTGGTGAGCGAGAGTGGTGAGTGGTGAGGGTGAATGGTGAGTAGTGAGGAAGAGTGGTGAGGGTGAGTGGTGAGTGGTGAGGGTGAGCAGTGAGGGTGAGTGGTGATTGGTGAGGGTGAGTGGTGAGTGAGAGGGGTGAGTGGTGAGGAAGAGTGGTGAGGAAGAGTGGTGAGTAGTGAGGATGATTGGTGAGGGTGAATGGTGAGGGTGAGTGGTGAGGGTGAGTGGTGAGGGTCAGTGGTGAGTGTGAGTGGTGAGGGATAGGGGTGAGTGGTGAGGGCGAGTGGCGGTTGTGAGTGGTGATTAGTGAGTGGTGAGGGTGAGCGTGAGTGGTGAGGGCGAGTGGTGAGGGATGAGGGGTGAGCAGTGAGGGTGAGTGGTGATTGGTGATTGGTGAGGGCGAGTGGCGGTTGTGAGTGGTGATTAGTGAGGGGTGAGTGGTGAGGGTGAGTGGTGAGGATGATTGGTGAGGGTGAGTGGTGAGCGTGAGTGGTGAGGGAGAGGGGTGAGTGGTGAGGGTGAGTGGTGAGGGTCAGTGGTGAGAAAGAGTGGTGAGGGAGAGGGGTGAGTGGTTAGGGTGATTGGTGAGGGAGAGGGGTGAGTGGTTAGGGTGAGTGGTGAGCGTGAGTGGTGAGGGTGAGTGGTGGTGGTGAGGGTGAGTGGTGAGGATGATTGGTGAGGGAGAGTGGTGAGGGTGAGTGGTGAGTGGTGACGGAGAGGGGTGAGTGGTGAGGGTGAGTGGTGAACGAGAGAGGTGATTGGTGAGAGTGAGTGGTGAGGGTGAGTGGTGATTAGTGAGGATGATTGTTGAGGGTGAGTGGTGAGGGTGAGTGGTGAGCGTGAGTGGTTAGGGAGAGGGGTGAGTGGTGATGGTGAGTGGTGAGGGAGAGGGGTGAGTGGTGAGGGTGAGTGGTGAGGGTGAGTGGTGAGGGTGAGTGGTGAGCGTGAGTGGTGATGGAGAGGGGTGAGTGGTGAGGGAGAGGGGTGAATGGTGAGGGTGAGTTGTGAGGGAGAGGGGTGAGTGGTGAGGGTGAGTGGTGAGCGTGAGTGGTGAGGGAGAGGGGTGAGTGGTGAGGGAGAGGGGTGAGTGGTGAGGGTGAATGGTGAGCGTAAATGATGAGGGAGAAGGGTGAGTGGTGAGGGTGAGTGGTGAGCGTGAGTGGTGAGGGAGAGGGGTGAGTGGTTAGGGTGATTGGTGAGGGAGAGGGGTGAGTGGTTAGGGTGAGTGGTGAGGGAGAAGGGTGAGTGGTGAGGGTGATTGATGAGCGGTGAGGGTGATTGGTGAGGGTGAGTGGTGAGGGTGAGTGGTGACGGAGAGGGGTGAGTGGTGAGGGTGAGTGGTGAGCGTGAGTGGTGAGAGTGAGTGGTGAGTGGTGAGTGGTGAGGGTGAGTAGTGAGTAGTGAGGATGATTGGTGAGGGTGAGTGGCGAGCGTGAGTGGTGAGGGAGAGGGGTGATTGGTTAGGGTGATTGGTGAGGGAGAGGGGTGAGTGGTTAGGGTGAGTGGTGAGGGAGAAGGGTGAGGGGTGAGTGGTGAGGGTGAGTGGTGGTGGTGAGTGGTGAGGATGAGTGGTGAGGATGATTGGTGAGGGTGATTGGTGAGGGTGAGTGGTGAGGGTGAGTGGTGAGGGTGAGTGGTGAGGGTGAGTGGTGACGGAGAGTGGTGACGGAGAGTGGTGACGGAGAGTGGTGACGGAGAGTGGTGACGGAGAGTGGTGACGGAGAGTGGTGACGGAGAGTGGTGACGGAGAGTGGTGACGGAGAGTGGTGACGGAGAGTGGTGACGGAGAGTGGTGACGGAGAGTGGTGACGGAGAGTGGTGACGGAGAGTGGTGACGGAGAGTGGTGACGGAGAGTGGTGACGGAGAGTGGTGACGGAGAGTGGTGACGGAGAGTGGTGACGGAGAGTGGTGACGGAGAGTGGTGACGGAGAGTGGTGACGGAGAGTGGTGACGGAGAGTGGTGACGGAGAGTGGTGACGGAGAGTGGTGACGGAGAGTGGTGACGGAGAGTGGTGACGGAGAGTGGTGACGGAGAGTGGTGAGGGTGAGTGGTGAGGGTGAGTGGTGAAGGAGAGAGGTGAGTGGTGAGCGTGAGTGGTGAGAGTGAGTGGTGAGTAGTGAGGATGATTGGTGAGGGTGAGTAGTGAGGGTGAGCGTGAGTGGTTAGGGAGAGGGGTGAGGGAGAGGGGTGAGTGGTGAGGGTGAGGGTGAGTGGTGAGGAAGAGGGGTGAGTGGTGAGGGTGAGTGGTGAGGAAGAGGGGGGAGTGGTGAGGGTGAGTGGTGAGCGTGAGTGGTGAGGGAGAGGGGTGAGTGGTGAGGGAGAGGGGTGAGTGGTGAGGGTGAATGGTGAGCGTAAATGATGAGGGAGAAGGGTGAGTGGTGAGGGTGAGTGGTGAGTGGTGAGGGTGAGTGCTGAGCGTGAGTGGTGAGGGTGAGTGGTGAGGGTGAGTGGTGATGGAGAGGGATGAGTGGTGAGAAAGAGTGGTGAGAAAGAGTGGTGGTGGTGAGTGGTGAGGGAGAGGGGTGAGTGGTGAGGGTGAATGGTGAGCGTAAATGATGAGGGAGAAAGGTGAGTGGTGAGGGTGAGTGGTGAGGGTGAGTGGTGAGGGTGAGTGGTGAGGGTGAGTGGTGAGGGTGAGTAGTGAGTAGTGAGGGTGAGTGGTGAGTGGTGAGGGAGAGGGGTGAGTGGTTAGGGTGAGTGGTGAGGGAGAGGGGTGAGTGGTGAGGGTGAGTGGTGAGCGTGAGTGGTGAGGGAGAGGGGTGAGTGGTTAGGGTGAGTGGTGAGGGAGAGGGGTGAGTGGTGAGGGTGAGTGGTGAGCGTGAGTGGTGATGGAGAGGGGTGAGTGGTGAGGTGGAGGGGTGAATGGTGAGGGTGAGTGGCGAGGGAGAGGGGTGAGGTTGAGTGGTGAGCGTGAGTGGTGAGGGAGAGGGGTGAGGGTGAGTGGTGAGCGTAAATGATGAGGGAGAAAGGTGAGTGGTGAGGGTGAGTGGTGAGTGGTGAGCGTGAGTGGTGAGGGAGAGGGGTGAGTGGTTAGGGTGATTGGTGAGGGAGAGGGGTGAGTGGTTAGGGTGAGTGGTGAGGGAGAAGGGTGATTGGTGAGGGTGAGTGGTGAGGGTGAGTGGTGACGGAGAGGGGTGAGTGGTGAGGGTGAGTGGTGAGTAAGAGTGGTGAGAAAGAGTGGTGGTGGTGAGTGGTGAGGGAGAGGGGTGAGTGATGAGGGTGAGTGGTGACGGAGAGGGGTGAGTGGTGAGGGTGAGTGGTGAGCGTGAGTGGTGAGGGCGAGTGGTGAGGGTGAGTAGTGAGTAGTAAGGATGATTGGTGAGGGTGAGTGGTGAGCGTGAGTGGTGAGGGGTGAGTGGTTAGGGTGATTGGTGAGGGAGAGGGGTGAGTGGTTAGGGTGAGTGGTGATGGAGAAGGGTGAGGGGTGAGTGGTGAGCATGAGTGGTGAGGGTGAGTGGTGGTGGTGAGGGTGAGTGGTGAGGATGATTGGTGAGGGTGATTGGTGAGGGAAAGTGGTGAGGGTGATTGGTGAGGGTGAGTGGTGAGAGTGAGTGGTGACGGAGAGTGGTGAGGGTGAGTGGTGAAGGAGAGAGGTGAGTGGTGAGCGTGAGTGGTGAGAGTGAGTGGTGAGCGTGAGTGGTGAGTAGTGAGGATGATTGGTGAGGGTGAGCGTGAGTGGTTAGGGAGAGGGGTGAGTGGTGATGGTGAGTGGTGAGGGAGAGGGGGGAGTGGTGAGGGTGAGTGGTGAGGGTGAGTGGTGAGGGAGAGGGGTGAGGGTGAGTGGTGAGGGAGAGGGGTGAGGGTGAATGGTGAGCGTAAATGATGAGGGAGAAGGGTGAGTGGTGAGGGTGAGTGGTGAGGGTGAGTGCTGAGCATGAGTGATGAGGGTGAGTGGTGAGGGTGAGTGGTGAGGGTGAGTGGTGGTGGTGAGGGTGAGTGGTGAGGATGATTGGTGAGGGTAATTGGTGAGGGTGATTGGTGAGGGAGAGTGGTGAGGGTGAGTGGTGACGGAGAGGGGTGAGTGGTGAGGGTGAGTGGTGAGGGTGAGTGGTGACGGAGAGGGGTGAGTGGTGAGGGTGAGTGGTGAACGAGAGAGGTGATTGGTGAGAGTGAGTGGTGAGTGGTGAGGGTGAGTGGTGAGTAGTGAGGATGATTGGTGAGGGGGAGTGGTGAGGGTGAGTGGTAAGCGTGAGTGGTTAGGGAGAGGGGTGAGTGGTGATGGTGAGTGGTGAGGGAGAGGGGTGAGTGGTGAGGGTGAGTGGTGAGGGTGAGTGGTGAGGGTGAGTAGTGAGGGTGAGTGGTGAGGGAGAGGGGTGAGTGGTTAGGGTGATTGGTGAGGGAGAGGGGTGAGTGGTTAGGGTGAGTGGTGAGGGGTGAGGGTGAGTGGTGAGCGTGAGTGGTGATGGAGAGGGGTGAGTGGTGAGGTGGAGGGGTGAATGGTGAGGGTGAGTGGTGAGGGAGAGGGGTGAGGGTGAGTGGTGAGCGTGAGTGGTGAGGGAGAGGGGTGAGGGTGAGTGGTGAGCGAGAGGGGTGAGTGGCGAGGGTGAATGGTGAGCGTAAATGATGAGGGAGAAGGGTGAGTGGTGAGGGTGAGTGGTGAGCGTGAGTGGTGAGGGAGAGGGGTGAGTGGTTAGGGTGATTGGTGAGGGAGAGGGGTGAGTGGTTAGGGTGAGTGGTGAGGGAGAAGGGTGAGTGGTGAGGGTGATTGATGAGCGGTGAGGGTGATTGGTGAGGGTGAGTGGTGAGGGTGAGTGGTGACGGAGAGGGGTGATTGGTGAGGGTGAGTGGTGAGTAAGAGTGGTGAGAAAGAGTGGTGGTGGTGAGTGGTGAGGGAGAGGGGTTAGTGATGAGGGTGAGTGGTGACGGAGAGGGGTGAGTGGTGAGTGGTGAGGGTGAGTGGTGAGCGTGAGTGGTGAGCGTGAGTGGTGAGAGTGAGTGGTGAGGGCGAGTGGTGAGTGGTTAGGGTGATTGGTGAGGGAGAGTGGTGAGTGGTTAAGGTGAGTGGTGAGGGAGAAGGGTGAGGGGTGAGTGGTGAGCATGAGTGGTGAGAGTGAGTGGTGGTGGTGAGGGTGAGTGGTGAGGATGATTGGTGAGGGTGATTGGTGAGGGAAAGTGGTGAGGGTGAGTGGTGACGGAGAGTGGTGAGGGTGAGTGGTGAAGGAGAGAGGTGAGTGGTGAGCGTGAGTGGTGAGGGAGAGGGGTGAGTGGTTAGGGTGATTGGTGAGGGAGAGGGGTGAGTGGTTAAGGTGAGTGGTGAGGGAGAAGGGTGAGGGGTGAGTGGTGAGCATGAGTGGTGAGGGTGAGTGGTGGTGGTGAGGGTGAGTGGTGAGGGTGATTGGTGAGGGAAAGTGGTGAGGGTGATTGGTGAGGGAGAGGGGTGAGTGGTGAGGGTGAGTGGTGACGGAGAGTGGTGAGGGTGAGTGGTGAAGGAGAGAGGTGAGTGGTGAGCGTGAGTGGTGAGAGTGAGTGGTGAGTAGTGAGGATGATTGGTGAGGGTGAGCGTGAGTGGTTAGGGAGAGGGGTGAGTGGTGATGGTGAGTGGTGAGGGAGAGGGGTGAGTGGTGAGGGTGAATGGTGAGGGTGAGTGGTGAGGATGATTGGTGAGGGAAAGTGGTGAGGGTGATTGGTGAGGGTGATTGGTGAGGGAGAGGGGTGAGTGGTGAGGGAGAGGGGTGAGTGGTGAGGGTGAATGGTGAGGGAGAGGGGTGAGTGGTGAGGGTGAGTGGTGAGGGAGAGGGGTGAGGGTGAATGGTGAGCGTAAATAATGAGGGAGAAGGGTGAGTGGTGAGGGTGAGTGGTGAGGGTGAGTGCTGAGCGTGAGTGGTGAGGGTGAGTGGTGAGGGTGAGTGGTGAGGGAGAGTGGTGAGGGTGATTGGTGAGGGAGAGTGGTGAGGGTGAGTGGTGAGGGTGAGTGGTGAGGGTAATTGGTGAGGGAGAGTGGTGAGGGTGATTGGTGAGGGAGAGTGGTGAGGGTGAGTGGTGAGGGTGAGTGGTGACGGAGAGGGGTGAGTGGTGAGAGTGAGTGGTGAATGAGAGAGGTGATTGGTGAGAGTGAGTGGTGAGGGTGAGTGGTGAGTAGTGAGGATGATTGGTGAGGGTGAGTGGTGAGGGTGAGTGGTTAGGTAGAGGGGTGAGTGGTGATGGTGAGTGGTGAGGGTAAGTGGTGAGCGTGAGTGGTGAGGGTGAGTGGTGAGCGTGAGTGGTGAGAGACAGTGGTGAGTGGTGAGGGTGAGTGGTGAGTAGTGAGGATGATTGGTGAGGGTGAGTGGTGAGGGTGAGTGGTTAGTGAGAGGGGTGAGTGGTGATGGTGAGTGGTGAGGGTGAATGGTGAGCGTAAAGGGTGAGTGGTGAGGGTGAGTGGTGAGGGTGAGTTGTGAGCGTGAGTGGTGAGGGTGAGTGGTGGTGGTGAGGGTGAGTGGTGAGGATGATTGGTGAGGATGATTGGTGAAGGTGATTGGTGACAGAAAGAGGTGAGTGGTGAGCGGGAGTGGTGAGAGACAGTGGTGAGGGTGAGTGGTGAGTAGTGAGGATGATTGGTGAGGGTGAGTGGTGAGGGTGAGTGGTTAGGGAGAGGGGTGAGTGGTGATGGTGAGTGGTGAGGGTGAGTGGTGAGCGTGAGTGGTGAGAGACAGTGGTGAGTGGTGAGGGTAAGTGGTGAGTAGTGAGGATGATTGGTGAGGGTGAGTGGTGAGGGTGAGTGGTTAGGGAGAGGGGTGAGTGGTGATGGTGAGTGGTGAGGGTGAGTGGTGAGCGTGAGTGGTGAGGGAGAGGGGTGAGTGGTTAGGGTGAGGGAGAAGGGTGAGGGGTGAGTGGTGAGCGTGAGTGGTGAGGGTGAGTGGTGGTGGTTAGGGTGAGTGGTGAGGATGATTGGTGAGGGTGATTGGTGAGGGTGATTGGTGAGGAAGAGTGGTGAGGGTGATTGGTGAGTGTGAGTGGTGAGGGTGAGGAGAGTGGTGAGGGTGAGTGGTGAAGGAGAGAGGTGAGTGGTGAGGGTGAGCGGTGAGTAGTGAGGATGATTAGTGAGGGTGAGTGGTGAGGGTGAGCGTGAGTGGTTAGGGAGAGGGGTGAGTGGTGATGGTGAGTGGTGAGGGAGAGGGGTGAGTGGTGAGGGTGAGTGGTGAGCGTGAGTGGTGAGGGAGAGGGGTGAGTGGTGAGGGAGAGGGGTGAGTGGTGAGGGAGAGGGGTGAGTGGTGAGGGAGAGGGGTGAGGGTGATTGGTGAGGGAGAGGGGTGAGTGGTGAGGGTGAGTGGTGACGGAGAGTGGTGAGGGTGAGTGGTGAAGGAGAGAGGTGAGTGGTGAGCGTGAGTGGTGAGAGTGAGTGGTGAGTAGTGAGGATGATTGGTGAGGGTGAGCGTGAGTGGTTAGGGAGAGGGGTGAGTGGTGATGGTGAGTGGTGAGGGAGAGGGGTGAGTGGTGAGGGTGAATGGTGAGGGTGAGTGGTGAGGATGATTGGTGAGGGAAAGTGGTGAGGGTGATTGGTGAGGGTGATTGGTGAGGGAGAGGGGTGAGTGGTGAGGGAGAGGGGTGAGTGGTGAGGGTGAATGGTGAGGGAGAGGGGTGAGTGGTGAGGGTGAGTGGTGAGGGAGAGGGGTGAGGGTGAATGGTGAGCGTAAATAATGAGGGAGAAGGGTGAGTGGTGAGGGTGAGTGGTGAGGGTGAGTGCTGAGCGTGAGTGGTGAGGGTGAGTGGTGAGGGTGAGTGGTGAGGGTGAGTGGTGAGGATGATTGGTGAGGGTAATTGGTGAGGGAGAGTGGTGAGGGTGATTGGTGAGGGAGAGTGGTGAGGGTGAGTGGTGAGGGTGAGTGGTGACGGAGAGGGGTGAGTGGTGAGAGTGAGTGGTGAATGAGAGAGGTGATTGGTGAGAGTGAGTGGTGAGGGTGAGTGGTGAGTAGTGAGGATGATTGGTGAGGGTGAGTGGTGAGGGTGAGTGGTTAGGTAGAGGGGTGAGTGGTGATGGTGAGTGGTGAGGGTAAGTGGTGAGCGTGAGTGGTGAGGGTGAGTGGTGAGCGTGAGTGGTGAGAGACAGTGGTGAGTGGTGAGGGTGAGTGGTGAGTAGTGAGGATGATTGGTGAGGGTGAGTGGTGAGGGTGAGTGGTTAGTGAGAGGGGTGAGTGGTGATGGTGAGTGGTGAGGGTGAATGGTGAGCGTAAAGGGTGAGTGGTGAGGGTGAGTGGTGAGGGTGAGTTGTGAGCGTGAGTGGTGAGGGTGAGTGGTGGTGGTGAGGGTGAGTGGTGAGGATGATTGGTGAGGATGATTGGTGAAGGTGATTGGTGACAGAAAGAGGTGAGTGGTGAGCGGGAGTGGTGAGAGACAGTGGTGAGGGTGAGTGGTGAGTAGTGAGGATGATTGGTGAGGGTGAGTGGTGAGGGTGAGTGGTTAGGGAGAGGGGTGAGTGGTGATGGTGAGTGGTGAGGGTGAGTGGTGAGCGTGAGTGGTGAGAGACAGTGGTGAGTGGTGAGGGTAAGTGGTGAGTAGTGAGGATGATTGGTGAGGGTGAGTGGTGAGGGTGAGTGGTTAGGGAGAGGGGTGAGTGGTGATGGTGAGTGGTGAGGGTGAGTGGTGAGCGTGAGTGGTGAGGGAGAGGGGTGAGTGGTTAGGGTGAGGGAGAAGGGTGAGGGGTGAGTGGTGAGCGTGAGTGGTGAGGGTGAGTGGTGGTGGTTAGGGTGAGTGGTGAGGATGATTGGTGAGGGTGATTGGTGAGGGTGATTGGTGAGGAAGAGTGGTGAGGGTGATTGGTGAGTGTGAGTGGTGAGGGTGAGGAGAGTGGTGAGGGTGAGTGGTGAAGGAGAGAGGTGAGTGGTGAGGGTGAGCGGTGAGTAGTGAGGATGATTAGTGAGGGTGAGTGGTGAGGGTGAGCGTGAGTGGTTAGGGAGAGGGGTGAGTGGTGATGGTGAGTGGTGAGGGAGAGGGGTGAGTGGTGAGGGTGAGTGGTGAGCGTGAGTGGTGAGGGAGAGGGGTGAGTGGTGAGGGAGAGGGGTGAGTGGTGAGGGAGAGGGGTGAGTGGTGAGGGAGAGGGGTGAGTGGTGAGGGAGAGGGGTGAGTGGTGAGGGAGAGGGGTGAGTGGTGAGGGTGAGTGGTGAGGGAGAGGGGTGAGTGGTGAGCGTGAGTGGTAAGGGAGAGGGGTGAGGGTGAGGGAGAGGGGTGAGTGGTGAGGGTGAATGGTGAGCGTAAATGATGAGGGAGAAGGGTGAGTGGTGAGTGGTGAGGGTGACTGGTGAGCGTGAGTGGTGAGGGTGAGTGGTGAGTAGTGAGGGAGAGGGGTGAGTGGTGAGGTTGAGTGGTGAGCGTGAGTGGTGAGAGTGAGTGGTGTGTGGTGAGGGTGAGTGATGAGGGTGAGTGGTGAGTTGTGAGGATGATTGGTGAGGGTGAGTGGTGAGGGTGAGCGTGAGTGGTTAGGGAGAGGGGTGAGTGGTGATGGAGAGTGGTGAGGGAGAGGGGTGAGTGGTGAGGGTGAGTGGTGAGCGTGAGTGTGAGTGGTGAGCGTGAGTGGTGAGGGAGAGGGGTGAGTGGTGAGGGAGAGGGGTGAGTGGTGAGGGAGAGGGGTGAGTGGTGAGGGTGAGTGTTGAGGGAGAGGGGTGAGTGGTGAGCGTGAGAGGTGAGGGAGAGGTGTGAGGGTGAGTGGTGAGGGAGAGTGGTGAGGGTGAATGGTGAGCGTAACTGATGAGGGAGAAGGGTGAGGGGTGAGTGGTGGTGGTGAGGGTGAGTGGTGAGCGTGATTGGTGAGGGAAAGTGGTGAGGGTGATTGGTGAGGGAGAGTGGTGAGGGTGAGTGGTGAGGGTGAGGGTGAGGGTGAGTGGTGACGGAGAGTGGTGAGGATGAGTGGTGAAGGAGAGAGGTGAGTGGTGAGCGTGAGTGGTGAGAGTCAGTGGTGAGTGGTGAGGGTGAGCGGTGAGTAGTGAGGATGATTAGTGAGGGTGAGTGGTGAGGGTGAGCGTGAGTGGTTAGGGAGAGGGGTGAGTGGTGATGGTCAGTGGTGAGGGAGAGGGGTGAGTGGTGAGGGTGAGTGGTGAGGGTGAGTGGTGAGGGTGAGTGGTGAGGGTGAGTGGTGAGGGTGAGTGGTGAGCGTGATTGGTGAGGGAGAGGGGTGAGTGGTGAGGGAGAGGGGTGAGTGGTGAGGGAGAGGGGTGAGTGGTGAGAGAGAGGGGTGAGTGGTGAGGGAGAGGGGTGAGTGGTGAGCGTGAGTGGTGAGAGAGAGGGGTGAGTGGTGAGCGTGAGTGGTGAGGGAGAGGGGTGAGGGTGAGTGGTGAGGGAGAGGGGTGAGTGGTGAGGGTGAATGGTGAGCGTAAATGATGAGGGAGAAGGGTGAGGGGTGAGTGGTGAGCGTGAGTGGTGAGAGGGGTGAGTGGTGAGGGTGAGTGGTGAGAGAGAGGGGTGAGTGGTGAGGGTGAGTGGTGAGAGAGAGGGGTGAGTGGTGAGCGTGAGTGGTGAGGGAGAGGGGTGAGGGTGAGTGGTGAGGGAGAGGGGTGAGTGGTGAGGGTGAATGGTGAGCGTAAATGATGAGGGAGAAGGGTGAGGGGTGAGTGGTGAGCGTGAGTGGTGAGAGGGGTGAGTGGTGAGTGGTGAGGTTGAGTGGTGAGCGTGAGTGGTGAGAGTGAGTGGTGAGTGGTGAGGGTGAGTGATGAGGGTGAGTGGTGAGTAGTGAGGATGATTGGTGAGGGTGAGAAAGAGTGGTGAGAAAGAGTGGTGGTGGTGAGGGAGAGGGGTGAGTGATGAGGGTGAGTGGTGACGGAGAGGGGTGAGTGGTGAGTGGTGAGGGTGAGTGGTGAGCGTGAGTGGTGAGGGAGAGGGGTGAGTGGTTAGGGTGAGTGGTTAGGGTGATTGGTGAGGGAGAGGGGTGAGTGGTTAGGGTGAGTGGTGAGGGAGAAGGGTGAGGGGTGAGTGGTGAGTGGTGAGGGTGAGTGGTGGTGGTGAGGGTGAGTGGTGAGGATGATTGGTGAGGCTGATTGGTGAGTGAAAGTGGTGAGGGTGATTGGTGAGGGTGAGGGTGAGTGGTGAGGGTGAGTGGTGATGGAGAGTGGTGAGGGTGAGTGGTGAAGGAGAGAGGTGAGTGGTGAGTGGTGAGTGGTGAGCGTGAGTGTTGAGAGTCAGTGGTGAGTGGTGAGGGTGAGTAGTGAGGATGATTGGTGAGGGTGAGTGGTGAGGGTGAGCGTGAGTGGTTAGGGAGAGGGGTGAGTGGTGATGGTGAGTGGTGAGGGAGAGGGGTGAGTGGTGAGAGTGAGTGGTGTGGGTGAGTGGTGAGCGTGAGTGGTGAGGGAGAGGGGTGAGTGGTTAGGGTGAGTGGTGAGGGAGAAGGGTGAGGGGTGAGTGGTGAGCGTGAGTGGTGAGGGTGAGTGGTGGTGGTGAGGGTGAGTGGTGAGGATGATTGGTGAGGGTGATTGGTGAGGGTGATTGGTGAGGGAGTGTTGAGGGTGAGTGGTGAGGGTGAGTGGTGACGGAGAGTGGTGAGGGTGAGTGGTGAAGGAGAGAGGTGAGTGGTGAGCGTGAGTGGTGAGAGTCAGTGGTGAGTGGTGAGTAGTGAGGATGATTGGTGAGGGTGAGTGGTGAGGGTGAGCGTGAGTGGTTAGGGAGAGGGGTGAGTGGTGATGGTGAGTGGTGAGGGGTGAGTGGTGAGGGTGAGTGGTGAGCGTGAGTGGTGAGTGAGAGGGGTGAGTGGTGAGGGAGAGGGGTGAGTGGTGAGGGAGAGGGGTGAGTGGTGAGGGAGAGGGGTGAGTGGTGAGGGAGAGGGGTGAGTGGTGAGGGAGAGGGGTGAGTGGTGAGGGAGAGGGGTGAGTGGTGAGGGTGAGTGGTGAGGGAGAGGGGTGAGTGGTGAGCGTGAGTGGTAAGGGAGAGGGGTGAGGGTGAGTGGTGAGGGAGAGGGGTGAGTGGTGAGGGTGAATGGTGAGCGTAAATGATGAGTGAGAAGGGTGAGTGGTGAGTGGTGAGGGTGAGTGGTGAGCGTGAGTGGTGAGGGTGAGTGGTGAGTAGTGAGGGAGAGGGGTGAGTGGTGAGTGGTGAGGTTGAGTGGTGAGCGTGAGTGGTGAGAGTGAGTGGTGTGTGGTGAGGGTGAGTGATGAGGGTGAGTGGTGAGTAGTGAGGATGATTGGTGAGGGTGAGTGGTGAGGGTGAGCGTGAGTGGTTAGGGAGAGGGGTGAGTGGTGATGGTGAGTGGTGAGGGAGAGGGGTGAGTGGTGAGGGTGAGTGGTGAGCGTGAGTGGTGAGCGTGAGTGGTGAGGGAGAGGGGTGAGTGGTGAGGGAGAGGGGTGAGTGGTGAGGGAGAGGGGTGAGTGGTGAGGGTGAGTGTTGAGGGAGAGGGGTGAGTGGTGAGCGTGAGAGGTGAGGGGTGAGAGTGAGTGGTGAGGGAGAGGGGTGAGTGGTGAGGGTGAATGGTGAGCGTAACTGATGAGGGAGAAGGGTGAGGGGTGAGTGGTGGTGGTGAGGGTGAGTGGTGAGGGTGATTGGTGAGGGAAAGTGGTGAGGGTGATTGGTGAGGGAGAGTGGTGAGGGTGAGGGTGAGTGGTGAGGGTGAGTGGTGACGGAGAGTGGTGAGTGGTGAAGGAGAGAGGTGAGTGGTGAGCGTGAGTGGTGAGAGTCAGTGGTGAGTGGTGAGGGTGAGCGGTGAGTAGTGAGGATGATTAGTGAGGGTGAGTGGTGAGGGTGAGCGTGAGTGGTTAAGGAGAGGGGTGAGTGGTGATGGTCAGTGGTGAGGGAGAGGGGTGAGTGGTGAGGGTGAGTGGTGAGGGTGAGTGGTGAGCGTGAGTGGTGAGGGAGAGGGGTGAGTGGTGAGGGAGAGGGGTGAGTGGTGAGGGAGAGGGGTGAGTGGTGAGGGAGAGGGGTGAGTGGTGAGGGAGAGGGGTGAGTGGTGAGGGTGAGTGGTGAGGGAGAGGTGTGAGTGGTGAGCGTGAGTGGTGAGAGAGAGGGGTGAGTGGTGAGGGTGAGTGGTGAGAGAGAGGGGTGAGTGGTGAGGGTGAGTGGTGAGAGAGAGGGGTGAGTGGTGAGCGTGAGTGGTGAGGGAGAGGGGTGAGTGGTGAGGGAGAAGGGTGAGTGGTGAGGGTGAATGGTGAGCGTAAATGATGAGGGAGAAGGGTGAGGGGTGAGTGGTGAGTGTGAGTGGTGAGAGGGGTGAGTGGTGAGTGGTGAGGTTGAGTGGTGAGCGTGAGTGGTTAGAGTGAGTGAGTGGTGAGTGGTGAGGGTGAGTGATGAGGGTGAGTGGTGAGTAGTGAGGATGATTGGTGAGGGTGAGAAAGAGTGGTGAGAAATAGTGGTGGTGGTGAGGGAGAGGGGTGAGTGATGAGGGTGAGTGATGACGGAGAGGGGTGAGTGGTGAGTGGTGAGGGTGAGTGGTGAGCGTGAGTGGTTAGGGAGAGGGGTGAGTGGTTAGGGTGAGTGGTTAGGGTGATTGGTGAGGGAGAGGGGTGAGTGGTGAGGGTGAGTGGTGGTGGTGAGCGTGAGTGGTGAGGATGATTGGTGAGGCTGATTGGTGAGTGAAAGTGGTGAGGGTGATTGGTGAGGGTGAGGGTGAGTGGTGAGGGTGAGTGGTGATGGAGAGTGGTGAGGGTGAGTGGTGAAGGAGAGAGGTGAGTGGTGAGCGTGTGTGTTGAGAGTCAGTGGTGAGTGGTGAGGGTGAGTAGTGAGGATGATTGGTGAGGGTGAGTGGTGAGGGTGAGCGTGAGTGGTTAGGGAGAGGGGTGAGTGGTGATGGTGAGTGGTGAGGGAGAGGGGTGAGTGGTGAGAGTGAGTGGTGAGGGTGAGTGGTGAGCGTGAGTGGTGAGGGAGAGGGGTGAGTGGTTAGGGTGAGTGGTGAGGGAGAAGGGTGAGGGGTGAGTGGTGAGCGTGAGTGGTGAGGGTGAGTGGTGGTGGTGAGGGTGAGTGGTGAGGATGATTGGTGAGGGTGATTGGTGAGGGTGATTGGTGAGGGAGAGTGTTGAGGGTGAGTGGTGACGGTGAGTGGTGACGGAGAGTGGTGAGGGTGAGTGGTGAAGGAGAGAGGTGAGTGGTGAGCGTGAGTGGTGAGAGTCAGTGGTGAGTGGTGAGTAGTGAGGATGATTGGTGAGGGTGAGTGGTGAGGGTGAGCGTGAGTGGTTAGGGAGAGGGGTGAGTGGTAGTGGTGAGGGAGAGGGGTGAGTGGTGAGCGTGAGTGGTGAGGGAGAGGGGTGAGTGGTGAGGGAGAGGGGTGAGTGGTGAGGGAGAGGGGTGAGTGGTGAGCGTGAGTGGTGAGGGTGAGTGGTGAGGGAGAGGGGTGAGTGGTGAGGGTGAGTGGTGAGCCTGAGTGGTGAGGGGTGAGGGTGAGTGGTGAGGGAGAGGGGTGAGTGATGAGGGTGAATGGTGAGCGTAAATGATGAGGGAGAAGGGTGAGTGGTGAGGGTGAGTGGTGAGTGGTGAGGGTGAGTGGTGAGTGTGAGTGGTGAGGGTGAGTGGTGAGGGTGAGTGGTGAGTAGTGAGGGTGAGGGAGAGGGGTGAGTGGTGAGTGGTGACGTTGAGTGGTGAGCGTGAGTGGTGAGGGTGAGTGGTGAGTAGTGAGGGTGAGGGAGAGGGGTGAGTGGTGAGTGGTGATGTTGAGTTGGTGAGCGTGAGTGGTGAGAGTGAGTGGTAAGGGTGAGTGGTGAGTAGTGAGGATGATTGGTGAGGGTGAGTGGTGAGCGTGAGTGGTTAGGGAGAGGGGTGAGTGGTGATGGTGAGTGGTGAGGGACAGGGGTGAGCGTGAGTGGTGAGGGAGAGGGGTGAGTGGTGAGCGTGAGTGGTGAGGGTGAGTGGTGGTGGTGAGGGTGAGTGGTGAGGATGATTGGTGAGGGTGATTGGTGAGGGTGATTGGTGAGGGAGAGTGTTGAGGGTGAGTGGTGAGGGTGAGTGGTGACGGAGAGTGGTGAGGGTGAGTGGTGAAGGAGAGAGGTGAGTGGTGAGCGTGAGTGGTGAGAGTCAGTGGTGAGTGGTGAGTAGTGAGGATGATTGGTGAGGGTGAGTGGTGAGGGTGAGCGTGAGTGGTTAGGGAGAGGGGTGAGTGGTAGTGGTGAGGGAGAGGGGTGAGTGGTGAGGGTGAGTGGTGAGCGTGAGTGGTGAGGGAGAGGGGTGAGTGGTGAGGGAGAGGGGTGAGTGGTGAGGGTGAGTGGTGAGGGAGAGGGGTGAGTGGTGAGGGTGAGTGGTGAGCGTGAGTGGTGAGGGGTGAGGGTGAGTGGTGAGGGAGAGGGGTGAGTGGTGAGGGTGAATGGTGAGCGTAAATGATGAGGGAGAAGGGTGAGTGGTGAGGGTGAGTGGTGAGTGGTGAGCGTGAGTGGTGAGGGTGAGTGGTGAGGGTGAGTGGTGAGTAGTGAGGATGATTGGTGAGGGTGAGTGGTGAGCGTGAGTGGTTAGGGAGAGGGGTGAGTGGTGATGGTGAGTGGTGAGGGACAGGGGTGAGCGTGAGTGGTGAGGGAGAGGGGTGAGTGGTGAGGGAGAGGGGTGAGTGGTGAGGGAGAGGGGTGAGTGGTGAGGGTGAGTGGTGAGTAGTGAGGGTGAGGGAGAGGGGTGAGTGGTGAGTGGTGACGTTGAGTGGTGAGCGTGAGTGGTGAGGGTGAGTGGTGAGTAGTGAGGGTGAGGGAGAGGGGTGAGTGGTGAGTGGTGATGTTGAGTGGTGAGCGTGAGTGGTGAGAGTGAGTGGTAAGGGTGAGTGGTGAGTAGTGAGGATGATTGGTGAGGGTGAGTGGTGAGCGTGAGTGGTTAGGGAGAGGGGTGAGTGGTGATGGTGAGTGGTGAGGGACAGGGGTGAGCGTGAGTGGTGAGGGAGAGGGGTGAGTGGTGAGGGTGAGTGGTGGTGGTGAGGGTGAGTGGTGAGGATGATTGGTGAGGGTGATTGGTGAGGGTGATTGGTGAGGGAGAGTGTTGAGGGTGAGTGGTGAGGGTGAGTGGTGACGGAGAGTGGTGAGGGTGAGTGGTGAGGGTGAGTGGTGAAGGAGAGAGGTGAGTGGTGAGCGTGAGTGGTGAGAGTCAGTGGTGAGTGGTGAGTAGTGAGGATGATTGGTGAGGGTGAGTGGTGAGGGTGAGCGTGAGTGGTTAGGGAGAGGGGTGAGTGGTAGTGGTGAGGGAGAGGGGTGAGTGGTGAGGGTGAGTGGTGAGCGTGAGTGGTGAGGGAGAGGGGTGAGTGGTGAGGGAGAGGGGTGAGTGGTGAGGGTGAGTGGTGAGGGAGAGGGGTGAGTGGTGAGGGTGAGTGGTGAGCGTGAGTGGTGAGGGGTGAGGGTGAGTGGTGAGGGAGAGGGGTGAGTGGTGAGGGTGAATGGTGAGCGTAAATGATGAGGGAGAAGGGTGAGTGGTGAGGGTGAGTGGTGAGTGGTGAGCGTGAGTGGTGAGGGTGAGTGGTGAGGGTGAGTGGTGAGTAGTGAGGGTGAGGGAGAGGGGTGAGTGGTGAGTGGTGACGTTGAGTGGTGAGCGTGAGTGGTGAGGGTGAGTGGTGAGTAGTGAGGGTGAGGGAGAGTGGTGAGTGGTGATGTTGAGTGGTGAGCGTGAGTGGTGAGAGTGAGTGGTAAGGGTGAGTGGTGAGTAGTGAGGATGATTGGTGAGGGTGAGTGGTGAGCGTGAGTGGTTAGGGAGAGGGGTGAGTGGTGATGGTGAGTGGTGAGGGACAGGGGTGAGCGTGAGTGGTGAGGGAGAGGGGTGAGTGGTGAGGGAGAGGGGTGAGTGGTGAGGGAGAGGGGTGAGTGGTGAGGGTGAGTGGTGGTGGTGAGGGTGAGTGGTGAGGATGATTGGTGAGGGTGATTGGTGAGTGAGAGTGTTGAGGGTGAGGGGTGAGTGGTGACGGAGAGTGGTGAGGGTGAGTGGTGAAGGAGAGAGGTGAGTGGTGAGCGTGAGTGGTGAGAGTCAGTGGTGAGTGGTGAGTAGTGAGGATGATTGGTGAGGGTGAGTGGTGAGGGTGAGCGTGAGTGGTTAGGGAGAGGGGTGAGTGGTAGTGGTGAGAGAGGGGTGAGTGGTGAGGGTGAGTGGTGAGCGTGAGTGGTGAGGGAGAGGGGTGAGTGGTGAGGGAGAGGGGTGAGTGGTGAGGGAGAGGGGTGAGTGGTGAGGGTGAGTGGTGAGGGAGAGGGGTGAGTGGTGAGGGTGAGTGGTGAGCGTGAGTGGTGAGGGGTGAGGGTGAGTGGTGAGGGAGAGGGGTGAGTGGTGAGGGTGAATGGTGAGCGTAAATGATGAGGGAGAAGGGTGAGTGGTGAGGGTGAGTGGTGAGTGGTGAGGGTGAGTGGTGAGCGTGAGTGGTGAGGGTGAGTGGTGAGGGTGAGTGGTGAGTAGTGAGGGTGAGGGAGAGGGGTGAGTGGTGAGTGGTGACGTTGAGTGGTGAGCGTGAGTGGTGAGGGTGAGTGGTGAGTAGTGAGGGTGAGGGAGAGGGGTGAGTGGTGATGTTGAGTGGTGAGCGTGAGTGGTGAGAGTGAGTGGTGAGAGTGAGTGGTAAGGGTGAGTGGTGAGTAGTGAGGATGATTGGTGAGGGTGAGTGGTGAGCGTGAGTGGTTAGGGAGAGGGGTGAGTGGTGATGGTGAGTGGTGAGGGACAGGGGTGAGCGTGAGTGGTGAGGGAGAGGGGTGAGTGGTGAGGGAGAGGGGTGAGTGGTGAGGGTGAGTGGTGAGGGTGAGTGGTGAGCGTGAGTGGTGAGGGAGAGGGGTAAGTGGTGAGGGTGAGTGGTGAGGGAGAGGGGTGAGTTGTGAGGGTGAGTGGTGAGGGAGAGGGGTGAGTGGTGAAGGTGAATGGTGAGTGTGAGTGAGGGAGAAGGGTGAGTGGTGAGGGAGAGGGGTGAGTGGTGAGGGTGAGTGGTGAGCGGTGATGGTGAGTGGTGAGTGGTGAGGGTGAGTATTGAGGGAGAGGGGTGAGTGGTGAGGTGGTGAGTTGTGACTGTGAGTGGTGAGGGTGAGTGGTGAGGGTGAGTGGTGCGCGTGAGTGGTGAGAGTGAGTGATGAGCGTGAGTGGTGATTGGTGAGGGTGAGTGGTGAGGGAGAGGGGTGAGTGGTGAGTAGTGAGGGTCAGTGGTGAGCGTGAGTGGTCAGGGAGAGGGGTGAGTGGTGAAGGAGAGGGGTGAGCGTGAGTGTTGAGAGTGAGTGGGGAGTGGTGAGGGTGAGTGGTGAGGGTGAGTCGTGAGTAGTGAGGATGATTGGTGAGGGAGAGTGGTGAGCGTGAGTGGTGATGAAGAGTGGTGAGTAGTGAGGATGATTGGTGAGGGTGAGTGGTTAGTGTGAGTGGTGAGGGTGAGTGGTGAGGGTCAGTTGTGGGCGTGAGTGGTGAGGGAGAGGGGTGAGTGGTGAGGGAGAGGGGTGAGCGTGAGTGGTGAGGGAGAGGGGTGAGTGGTGAGGGTGAATGGTGAGGGTGAGTGGTGAGTTGTGAGTAGTGAAGATGATTGGTGAGGGTAAGTGAGGGTGAGTGGTGAGGGCGAGTGGCGGTTGTGAGTGGTGTTTAGTGAGGGGTTAGTGGCGAGGGGTGAGGGTGAGTGTGAGTGGGGAGTGGTGAGCGGTGAGGGTGAGTGTTGAGGGTGAGTGGTGAGGGTGAGTGGTGAGTGGTGAGGGAGAGGGGTGAGTGGTGAGGGTGAGTGGTGAGGGAGAGGGGTGAGTGGTGAGGGTGAGTGGTGAGGATGATTGGTGAGGGTGAGTAGTGAGGGTCAGTGGTGAGCATGAGTGGTGAGGAAGAGGGGTGAGTGGTGAGGGAGAGGCGTGAGTGGTGAGGGAGAGGGGTGAGCGTGAGTGGTGAGAGTGAGTGGTGAGGGTGAGTGGTGAGGGTGAGTGGTGAGCGGTGAGGGTGATTGTTGAGGGTGAGTGGTGAGTGGTGAGGGAGAGGGGTGAGTGGTGAGGGAGAGGGGTGAGTGGTGAGGGTGAGTGGTGAGGGAGAGGGGTGAGTGGTGAGGGTGAGTGGTGAGGGAGAGGGGTGAGTGGTGAGGGTGAGTGGTGAGGATGAGTGGTGAATAGTGAGGATGATTGGTGAGGGTGAGTAGTGAGGGTCAGTGGTGAGCGTGAGTGGTGAGGAAGAGGGGTGAGTGGTGAGGGAGAGGCGTGAGTGGTGAGGGAGAGGGGTGAGCGTGAGTGGTGAGAGTGAGTGGGGAGGGTGAGGGTCAGTGTTGAGTGGTGAGGGAGAGGTTTGAGTGGTGAGGGAGAGGGGTGAGCGTGAGTGGTGAGAGTGAGTGGTGAGTCGTGAGTAGTGAAGATGATTGGTGAGGGTGAGTGAGGGTGAGTGGTGAGTGGTGAGGGCGAGTGGCGGTTGTGAGTGGTGTTTAGTGAGGGATGAGTGGTGAGGGTGAGCGTGAGGGGTGAGGAAGAGTGGTGAGGGTGAGGGTCAGTGGTGAGCGTGAGTGGTGAAGGAGAGGTTTGAGTGGTGAGGGTGAGTGATGAGCGTGAGTGGTGAGAGTGAGTGGTGAGAGTGAGTGGTGAGTGGTGAGGGTGAGTGGTGGAAAGTGAGGATGATTGGTGAGGGTGAGTGGTGAGCGTGAGTGGTGAGGGAGAGGGGTGAGTGGTTAGGGTGATTGGTGAGGTAGAGGAGTGACTGGTGAGGGAGAAGGGTGAGTGGTAAGGGTGAGTGGTGAGGATTAATGATGAGCGGTGAGGGTGAGTGGTGAGTGGTGAGGGAGAGGGGTGAGGGTGAGTGGTGAGGATGAGTGGTGAGCGTGAGTGGTGAGAGTGAGTGGTGAGGGTGAGTGGTGAGGGTGAGGATGATTGGTGAGGGTGAGTGGTGAGCGGTGAGGGAGAGGGATGAGTGGTTAGGGTGATTGGTGAGGGAGAGTGGTGAGTGGTAAAGGGTGAGGGTGAGTGTGAGTGCTGAGGGTGATTGGTGAGGGAGAGTGGTGAGGGTGATTGGTGAGGGAGAGTGGTGAGGGTGAGTGGTGACGGAGAGGGGTGAGTGGTGAGGTTGAGTGGTGAGAGTGAGTTGTGAGTGGTGAGTGGTGAGTGTGAGTGGTGAGGGTGAATGGTGAGCGTGAGTGGTGAGAGTGAGTGGTGAGGGTGAGTGGTGAGAGGGAGTGGTGAGGGTGAGTGGTGAGGGTCAGTGGTGAGTGGTGGTGGTGAGGGTGAGTAGTGAGAGTGAGTGGTGAGTGTTGTGGGTGAGTGGTGAGGGTGAGTGGTGAGTGTGAGTGGTCAGGGTGAGTGGTGGTGGTGAGTGGTGAGGGAGAGTGGTGAGGGAGAGTGTTGAGGGTGTATATTTTTTTGCCTATGATGACAGCAGTACATGCTGGCCTTTTGTATGTTAAATGTAAAAGCTAAATGTGTGAATGTGTGTGTCTGTTGGAAATGTCAAGCCAAGCTTGGCGACACGCAGATTTTAAAACGGGAATAGGGCAATTCTAAAGTAATCTACAACCTTCGATGAGTCCTTTGCGCGATTCAAAGAATCGATTCCTGGCGTGTTGGGGGTTTACATTTTGAATGACAGAGTTTTATTTTCATTGGTATGTTATGTTTTAATGTTTTCAGGAGTTTTTGATTATATTTTTGCCCCGGTCAACGCCGGATATTTCCCGTTCATTGCAGGTTATATCGACTATAACCAACTTATAGTAAACGGGAATCGGCCGATTCTAAAGGAGTCTACAACCTTCGATTCCTTTGCGCAATTCAGAGAATCGATTCTTGGCTCGGTCAGGTTTAAACATTTTATTACACATTTGTATTTTCATTGGTATGTTATGTTTTAAGGTTTTCAGACGATTTTAAATGTATTTTTCCCCCGGGCAACGCTGGGTATATCGAGTTTATAGCACAAAGTCTTCGTCTGACACGTGTGGGGTGTCGAGGCCTAGTACCGTGCAGAGCCTCCGGCCTCGCCTAGATTGCCCACCCAGCCGAGGCTGGGTGCTGGGGCCACCCCCCCCCACCCCGCGCTAGAATAATACTGTCTAATCGCTATAATTTTATTATCTACAAACCCTATAATAGTAATTGCGCACACTGGAGTGGGGGGAGTGAAGAGGACGTGAAACCTTGATGAATTTACCTCAGTGTCGCGTGTTAATGCGTGTGCATATTTTTTCCGGGAATTAAAAATGGCGTCCACCCCGCAGCGACGGCGTTGCTGCCCGTGTCCAGGGGCAACCGCCCTGGTCGGCATCTCGCGCATGCGCAACGGCGTGCTTCGTCACGTGCCGGTCGGCAATAGTAAATAAATAAATAAAGAGAAATCGCTCTAAATCGATAATCGGACAAATTTAGAGTTTAGAGACGAAAAATCGGAAATGCCTATGTTCACCGCGGGGCACGGGACGTGGCCCGGCAAAAAATTATCGTCCTAAACCCCACGGCCCGAGCGCCAAATCCCTCGCAAGCGAGCGTACGCAGACAGACAGACGGACAGACAGACAAAAAGTGACGTTTATAGGTAAGATATATTAGGTTTCGATTTAAAGCTTTCGTGACTGCCAGGGATTCATCTTCTTGGTTCTTTCGGTAAAGTCACGTAGAAGGGAAGTAATAAAATAATAAAAATGAAACATAATAAAATAATATAATAATATAATATAATAATATAATAAAATAATATAATAATATAAAATAATTATTTTATTTTATTATGTTTTATTTTTATTATTTTATTACTTCCCTTCTACGTGACTTTACCGAAAGAACCAAGAAGATATATTAGGTTATAACACTGGTCAACACACTTTTTCTGGCATAAGGTATTCCAACGGTTTTAAGGTAATTTTGGGGTGCTGATTACAAATCTGGCATCAGTTTTTGTCTTATCACATGAGGTTTTTGAGATATAAAATATTGCATTTTCAAGAAAAACTGCAGAAGAAAAATATTAAATAAATGTGGATATCTATATAAAATTATATTATAAACACACTATCCTAAAAATACAGCACCATATTTTAACACTAAAGCAGTCATTGACTCGCAACAACTTGCAATCATAAGTAACAGAGTTAATTTCGGGTAAAATCAATGAAAATGGGGTATGCCAATAGCATAAATCTGAGATCGGATTTGGAATCAGCACCCTGAAATTTGTCTAAAACAGCTGCAAAAGTCCAGGCCAGAAAAAAATGCTTTATTTTTGTTGACCAGTGTAATGGGTCCTTATGGGAGAATATGTTTTGATATACGGTACGATGTTTCGCTTTACGTTCAGGTTTTCAAGAATGCAACCAAAACTTATATCGAGGTTCGTGCAAAGTTTGCTCGTAGCCGTATAAATACATTGGTAAAATTATAGTGTTGCTACATGTAGGTGGTATAAAATTAATGCTCTGGCCCATGGACGTATTGCACGCACGTATGTACTTGTTGTGGGCATCAGACCCGACTCCATCCCATCTCAAGCCCATTCAGGCAGGGTCCCCTCTGAGTACTCTCAGTGGCGAAGCTGTTGAGTGCGCAGGTGGTGCAAATGCCCTGTCCGTCCATCCGTAAAGTAACGTGGGGTCGCGGTAACTAACTTAAGGGTTGATCCGATTTGAGTGAAACTCGTGTAAAGTTGCGCTGCTGGTGGGGACTCAACCTAGAGAAACCCAGCCACATCCATCAATTGGTCGCCGCCCGAAACTTGGTGATAAGACACCAGCGATAATTATTGAGGGTTTCAAACCGAAGCGGTGATGCCGCACGCTCCCAGAAAAAGGCAGACGTCATGATCGGCGAAAACAAACGCTCTGGGGACGAACCTGCGTGTCAGGGGAGAGCATGTGTAAATAATACATGTGCATGGCTGGTTTCTCTTCCATATAGAGCGTGACCCGCTGTCACCCCATACAGGTACTCGCCGTTCAAATCCCAGGAGATACTGGAGCAGCAGTTCAAGAAGATTCATGGATCTTCCGGTACTCGTATAATTTTTGTCACGAGGCGATACGGTGCGTCCCATTATTTTGCCGTCTGTCTTCCCTCGCAATCGTGTTTGGAGGGTTTTTCATATATTTTACTACAACTTTCTTCGGCTGCAGTAAATTCACCGTGGCTCGCCACTTTTCCTGCAGTGTAGAGACAGCTGCTGCTGGTGAGGAGGGGTTCCCCTTGCCTGGCCTGCCACAGTGCAATGGAATTGTTTCTATGAAACAATTTTACATTTAAGCCACTGATATATACATGCAAATTCTTATCTATGGATCTCTGTATGAGTCTCTGGGTCCCTGTATGAGTCTTGGCTCTCTGTGTAAGTCTCTGGGTAAATCTTTGGGCCTGCTGAGTCTTCTGGTATATTTGTGAGTCTATTGGTCTCTTTGTAGTGGGTTCAATCAGGTGCACACTATAACTTGGAGTCAACACGGTTTATTAACTAACATCACATAACCCTTAACGGAATAACAACCGTTCCTACACTTAGCTCTATAAACTTGGAGTAGGTGGCTATTTACATTCTGGATGGGCAACGACAAACCGGACCAGGTCAGCCAATGCGCTGCCTGGTCCACGTGCGCGGAGACCCGCCGACGACGAAGGTTTCTTCCAGCAGCATCGACCCCGGTCCACCCCCCCCCCCCGGCGCTCGGCTTTTATCCTTACGGCATGGCCAGGCCCCGCCTTTGGCCACACCTCTTTTCCCGATCTTTTGTGAGGGTTCAGGGCCCACACTCTTTGGTTCTTTCGGTAAAGTCAACCTCAACCCTGGCACCCCCCGTCCACACCACTGCCGGTCACGTGCCCCTTCCTCTTTACCCAGCCTCCCCTGGTATGCCCATCCAGTGTCTGGGGAGAGGCTCCACCCCAACAGTACCACCCACACGGTACTGTCTCTACACAACGGTACTCATACCAATGACACTACATATTTGTGAGTCTGGGTCTCTGCACAAGTTTATAGGGCTCTGTGAAAGTCTATGGGTCTCTGTGTGAGGCTAGGATTCTCTCTGAGTTAATCTGGCCCTGTGTGATTCCTTATACATTTGCAGGCCAGTTGTATAAACTTTATGCCACATAGGGGACAGCTGCCAGTGGGGGTTTTCCTTGTATAAACTGCAGTAGGACAGTGGAGTAGTTGAGATGAGAAGATTTCAGGTGCTTGGAGTTGCTCAGACGTTTAAGCAAGCGCCATTATCTATGCAAACCCTTTAGCTTGGTGGTCATAGACTGACATGCAAGTCTCATGTAGCCCGTATGCCCAGCCACCGTATTTCCAAGTAGCTTCTGTTTGGCCAGAGAGATGGGATAAATGGGTACGACATGGGCTGGAGAAAAGATGAACTGATGCGGTACAGGCAGGTATAGAGCTGAGTGGACTTGCCGATGGTACCAGCGGTGTCGAGATCTGTCACTGTGGAGGAGGCTCGTGAAGGAGGCTACTGAGCAGTTTGAGGCAGTCGCCATCCTGCATCAACGGAGGGTGGAGGAGTAATGCTCACAACAACAAGCAGAGCGCTGGGTGGCTAAAACACAGCAAGTTGGTACAGTAGGGGGCACACGTAGTGCATCTGCTAGTTATGAGTCAGTCAACCCATGACACCTGCCTATCTCCTGTAACCTGCCAGCAGTGAGCCTTCGACACTTCATGTGGCCTAGAAGTGCACCTAGCCTTGCACAAGTGCTGTTTGTCACCACGACTCAGTTTTATTTTAATTAATTTTGATGTTTTACCTACGTGACTTTACCGAAAAAACCTAAGAATATCAGTTGATATATTTTTCGTGCAATATCACTTTCTCACGTGACGCTGTTTTATTCTGATTTCTATTTGCTGCATTGCTGTCCTCTCTTATTTTATTTGCTTTTGTCTTTTCTGTGACCCAGGTCACTTACTGTTGCACATGGGACTCCTCTTACTACTTGAGTTATTATCTTGTTACACAATCAACTTCAGCTCACCTACTCATGCACTCACCCCTTTACTCACCCATTCACTCACTCAACCACTCACCCACTCAAATAATTTATTCACCCACTCATTCACCCATTCACTTACCCATTCACTCACTCATTCACCCAGTCCTTCACCCATGTACTCATTCACTCACTCACCCACCCACTCACCCTTTCACCCACTTACAAATGAGGCTCCTCTATCCTGGTCACTGGATTTCTCGCCGTGTGACACAAAATCACCTTCACTCATTCACTCGCTCATTCACTCACTTGCTCCCTCACCCATTAACTAATTCACTCACTCACCCATTCACCCACTCTTGCAACTGAGACTATCCTGGTCACTGGAGATCTCACCTGGCAACACAAAATCAACTTGAACTGAGAGGCAAACGGCGGCCGTCGTTGCTGTTGCTTTATAGGAACCCTCGTCATGGTCTACAACCTCATGCTGATGGATGACGGGGAGTCTGAGCTGGACATCACCTCTGATCCTCAGGACATCCTCATGCGGGGTGTGCAGAGGGACTTGAGGTGGGTGCGAGTGGGAGGGCTACCCCTGGGAATTAACAATCCCAACGTGGCCATTATACACCTCCTGTGTTCGATTCCCAGGTATTCCTGTAAAGGGTGAAGCCCTTTTACAAGTACTGAGGGGAGTTGGTGGGGGGGCAAACTGGGATCGCTGGGGTTCCTATGGGTGCCGCAGTGGTGAGATGTTATTGCTCCCGCCTGGTATGAAGGAGGTTGTGGGTTCGGTCCCGACCCTGATACCTGTATATTTAGAGTTTGCATGTTCTCCCCGTGGTTGCGTGGAATTTTCACCGGGTCCTTCGGTTTTTCCCTCCAAATTTCAAATAAACACGCAGTTAGAGTATATTGGGTGCTATGCATTCTACGTGATAAGCCACTTAATTGAGCTATCATTTGTGGCCCGGTCACTTCTGAAAAAGAGCTATATAGCTCAGTGGGCCTTACCAGGTAAAACAAAAATAGTTTTCTGTTTAGTTTCCCAGTGCATGGCTTGCTGCCTCACTCAGACTCGACCGGCGCTCATTTCGCAAAGCCGATCACTGATGGAAAGCCTCTCCCTCCAGCCCGGGTCCAGGCACCTCGTTACCTTTCTCTTCATTCCAAATTCAGTTCTTGAATCTGCAAAACAGTCCTCTTCCTATCCCTCATCTCTTCCCTTGTCCCTCATTCCCAACGACTCTTCTCCACCATCAACAACTCACTCCATCCCTCTGCTTCTACATTCTCCTCTCCTCCCAGTGCCCCTTCCCCTCTAGCCTTCACTCATTGTTTTTCCTCTGAGGTTGAGCTCATTTGTTGTCCCTTCAGCCTCCCCCCACTGCTCGGTCTGCTGCACTCTCCTCTCCTCCCTGCGTCACTGCACCTCTCTCCGCCATCACCCTGACATCTTCATCTGAGCTCTCTGTTGTCATTTCCAAAACTCGTCCCCTATCTCCTCCCCCCGTGACCCCATTTCTGCCTCCCTTCTTCCTTGCCTCCCCCTCTATATCATTTCCTACCTTGTGGTCATTTTTCACTCCTAAGGTGACTTCCCTCTTCTATATTAAAATCTGCTATTATTTTTCCTCTGCTCAAAAGACCTTCCCTTGACCCCACCATTTTCTTCCGCCTTTTCTAAAATTCTGGAACGCCTTGTTCATAACCAGCGCTCACTCCGCATGTCTTCACATTTCCTGGATCTACAATTTCACTAAAACAGCCCATCTAAATGTCTAGAACCATCTTGCAAATTCCTTCCATGCCGGTCATCTATTCTCATGCATCTTGACCTTTGACACTGTAGTTCACCCCCCTCTTCTTTCCACTCTCCAAGCTCAGCAGCTCTGGCCACCCCCTCTCCTGGCTCAAGTCTCACCTCACACATCCTCCAATCACTCCATACTCCCACGCTTCACTCTCAGTGTTGGTGTTCTGCAGGGTTCGGTTCTGGGTCCCTTACTGTTCTCTCTTATATTTCACCACTTGAATCGTTCTGCTTTCCTCATCATTTCTTTGCTGATGATACACAAATCTTATTTCCTTAATCTACCCCCTGTGACTTTTCCTCTCGTATCTCCTGTCTGGCAGCCATCCAATCCTGGATTGTGCCTCAGTCTCTCAATCCTTCCAAGCTAACAATCATTTTCATTCCGGCCTCTTGCTTTCATGCTCCCATCACAACCATCTCCTCCTCTCTCTTTCTCCTGTTTTCTCTGCCCTCAAACTTGTTGTCACTTTTGAGTCTTCCCTGACTTTTTCCACCCACATCTCCACTTCTACTCACATCTGCCACTTTCATTTATTCAACATTAGGAAAATCTGCCCTCATTTAATTTCTGCCACCAAACTCCTGGTTCATTCTGTGATCTTTAACCATCTGGACTACTACTTATTCTTGGTGTGGTGTGTAAACATCGGCATTAGGGAGACAAAGGTGGCCGGACATGGCGTTGGTTTGTTTCGTAAAGATCAGCACTGGGGAGACACAAAGGTGGCCGGGAGCAGTGCTGGTCACACCGACCCCCCCCCCCCCATGTTCATATCGGTGCTCGGTTCCAGCCGTCGGTAACAGTACTTGGGATCTGTGTCTCTGTACAGCACCCCTCCGGAGCGGGTGTCGTTCCGCGCGTACCTTGCCACCCTCTACCTGAAGCCGCGTATGCGCCTCTACCTGCAGCACCAAAAGGTCATCACCAAGAGGCTGGACCACGACCTCTACAGACCCTGGTACGGACCGTGCCTCCTTCAGATGAACCACGTGGCCTTTTTGCTGTTACTGCTCATGGTGATCCGGCACTGGGGAGTTGTCAGGGAGGGTTGGCGGATCGCCGCACAGACGTCGTGAAACCCCCTACCCGTGGGTGGGGGTTTAACGCTGGCTCGACGTGTGGCTGTTGCTGCTGCTGCCTTCCCGTTCGTCTATGGTTCCTCTTCGTGGCGCCTCTGAGTTGTCCTCTCTCTCTTTACGAGAGCAATGAGTAAACCCGGTAATAGAAACTGTTTAACGACAAACAGCAGTGACGAGGGGCCCCCTTGTGGTTGTTTTGTGTTGGCGTGTGCACAGCATGTATAAGTTTGAGTCGTGCCGGTTCCGGGCCCAGGCTGAGAAGGAAACCAAGCAGAAGTCCCAGGAAGTGAAACTGGGTGAGCCACACGTTATCTTTGCATCGGCTGGGCGAGTAACACCTGCCTGGCCCATCGCACCACGCGACGTTCTTGGGTCTCCTTGGCCAAAATTAGAGCCTCACTTCTGTGTGCAGGTGAAACACAGAGCCTCTCCCTTGCAAACACATGCACAAAGATCCCCCATATAGCATACGTATACTGTTGGGGTAAGTGCTGTTAGTGAGTAGCACCTATGAAGGCCGGCACGGCACACGACAGGGTGGGTGGCATGCATCACGTACGCCCGGCTGCCTTTGCCTCCCCAGTGGTGATGTTGTTTTCACACCACACCAGGTAGTCTACTACGCTCTAACCACGACGCTACTTTGTTATGAACCTGGCGACCGGAGTTCGGAGTTCGACTCAACTTTGCTGACATTGGTGGCGAATATTTTATATGGCTCTGGCTCTCACTTAGGTCACCAACAGGACTTGCCCCAATGGCTGTATGTAGGCTACACGGGATAACTTTGTCTTTGTACACAATGTCAACAGCCACTCACCACTAAGTATCAGTGACGTCACCACGGCGCTTGTACCATGCGAGGTGTACTTTGAGGCCACGTGAAGTGTCCAAGGCCTGCTGGCAGAAGGTTACAGAACAGACCCACGTGAATTGGGTTGACTGAGATAACAGACAGATGCACCAACTCTGCTCCCCACTGTGCTAACTTTCTGCGTCGTAGCCACTCGGCGCTCTGCTCGTTGTGAGTGTCACTCCTCTGCTCTCCGTTGGTCCTGGAGGGCGACTGCCTCTAACTACCTAGCAGTGTCCTTCACGAACCTCCTCCACAGGGGCAGATCTTGACACTGCTAGTGCCTGTCATCAGAAAGTCTAATCAGCCCCACATCCTTCGGTACTGCATCAGTCCATCTCTTCTCTAGCCCGTGCCATGCCCGTTTAGCCCCATATATCCAGCCAAACATGCCGGCGACACGACCCAGCCAATGCCCATCCAATGCAGGCTCACAAACTCGCACTCATTCACACTCAACCCTCATGTGCGATTGGTGTTGCTCCATCACAGCGGAGGAGAAGGCCCGGGAGTTGGAGAGCCAGGCCCGAGAACTGGAAAGGAAACTTGACTTTGACATGGGGCAGAACGCCAGGGTAAGTGGGTGCGCAAGGGCGGTCAGTCGGTCAGTCGGTCAGTCGGTCAGAGAAATGTGTGACATTGTTGTCGCAATGCCTCTTTTTTTCCACTTTGTAACTGGGCCGTGCCGAGCCAGTCCGGCGCGGCTCAGGTCAGGAGGGGCCAGGTTTTTTCCACTGCAGAAGCCGAGCCATGCCAGTGGTGTCGCTCGCGGTGATCAAGCGGAGGAGGAGACGCACATGGATAACGAGGAGCCCTCGCGGCGTGCTCACTGACATCGCGCACGACCAACGCGTTATTAGTCCTGCCCCTCGCCGTGGCCCTGCTTAGCCCCGAGCGATATTGAGATGTGCACATCAAAGTTTGGTTCCAGTCTTGGCTAGCGTAATGGCCCCAGTGGAAAAAAAACACCCACACCGTGCCAGTGGAAAAGCCGCTGACTCGGCTCGGATGCGCCAGTGGAAAAGGGGCACAGTTGTAAAGTGGTATTGTATAGTAATATTGTATTGTATAGTATCTTGGTATTATTGTATAGAGTAGTGTTTTATAGTACAGCAGTATTGTATAGTTGTATAATTGTATTGTATAGTCTAACCTATAAACGTCACTTTTTGTCTGTCCGTCTGTCCGTCTGTCCCTCTGCGTACGCTCGCTTTGGAGGGATTTGGCGCTCAGGCCGTGGGGTTTAGGAAGAACAAATTTTGCAGGTGGGCACGCCCGCGGCCCCGCGGTGAATGTAGGCATTTCCGATTTTTCGTCCGTCGCCTTTAAATCGGTCCGATTATCGATTTAGTGCGATTTTGCTTTATTTATTTATTTACTATTCTTTTTTTACTTACTATTGCCGACCGGCGCGGTCCACGGCGGTTGCCCCTGGCAATGGCCAGCGACGCCTTCGCTGCGGGGTGGACGCCATTTTTAATTCCCGTTACAAATATGCACACGCATTAACACGCGACGCTGAGGTAAATACATCAAAGTTTCACGTCCTCTTCACTCCCCCCCCACTCCAGTGTGCGCAATTACTATTATAGGGTCTGCAGATAATAAAATTATAGCGATTAGACAGTATTATTCTAGCGCGGGGGGGGGAGGCGACCCCAATACCCAGCCTCGGCCGGCTGGGCAATCTAGGCGAGGCCGGAGGCTCTGCACGGTACTAGGCCTCGTCACCCCACACGTGTCAGGTGAGCACTTTGCGCTATAAACTCGATATACCGAGCGTTGCCCGGGTGAAAAATACATTTAAAAACTTCTTAAAAATATAAAACATAACATACCAATGAAAATACAACTGTGTAATTACTTTTAAACCCGACGCGCCAGGAATCGATTCTCTGAATCGCGCAAAGGAATCGATGGTTGTAGATTCATTTAGAATCGCCGTTCCCGTTTAAAATAAGTTGATTATAGAGTCGATATAAACTGCTACGAATGGAAAATATCCGGCGTTGACCGGGGCAAAAAAATTATTAAAAACTCCTGAAAACTTTCAAACATAACATACCAATGCAAATAAAACTCTGTAAATTAAAAATGTAGCCCAAGCGCGAAAAGAAGCGAATCTTCGCAATCGTTGCGAAGGAATCAAGGGTTGTAGATTACTTTAGAATCGCCCTATTCCCTTTTTAACAAACTGCGTGTCGCAGACACACACATTCACACATTTTGCTTTTACATTTAACATACAAAACGTCCGCATGTACTGCTGTCATCATAGGCAAAAATATATACACCCTCACCACTCTCCCTCACTCACCCTCACCACTCACCACTTACTATCACTCACCACTCACCATCACTCACCTTCACCACTCACCCTCACCACTCACCATCACCATAAACCCTAACCACTCACCCTCACCACTACCCCTCACCACTCACCCTTACTACTCACCACTCAACGTCACCACTCTTCGTCACCACTCACCCTCACCACTCACCCCTCACCATCACCACTCACCCTCACCACTCACCATCACCACTCACCCTCACCACTCACCCTCACCACCACCAATCACCCCTCACCACTAACCCTCACCACTCACCCTCACCACTAACCCTGACCCCTCACCACTGACCACTCACCCTCCCCACTCACCCTTCCTACTCACCACTCAACCTCACCACTCACCCTCACCACCCACCACTCACCCTCACCACTCACCCTTCCTACTCACCACTCAACCTCACCACTGACCACTCACCACTCACCCTTACTATTCACCACACACCCTCACCACTCACCCTCAACATCAACACTCACCCTCACCACTCACCATCATCACAAATCCTAACCACTCACCCTCATCACTCACCCTCACCACTCACCCTCACCACTCACTCTCACCACACCCTCAGCACTCACCCTCCCCACTCACCCTCACCACACACCCTCACCACTTAACCTCACCACTCAACCTCACCACTCACCCTCACCACTCTCCCTCACCACTCACCGTCACCACTCACCACTCACCCCTCACCATCACCACTCACCACTAACCCTGACCCCTCACCACTGACCACTCACCACTCACCCTCACCACTAACCCTCACCATCACCACTCACCCTTACTACTCACCACTCAACCTCACCACTCTTCGTCATCACTCACCCTCACCACTCACCCCTCACCACTCACCCCTCACCCTCACCACTCACCCTCACCACTCACCCCTCACCATCACCACTCACCCTCACCACTCTCCCTCACCACTCACCACTCACTCTCACCATTCACCCTCACCATTCAGCCTCACCACTCACCCTCACCACTCACCCTCACCACTCACCGTCACAACCACCACTCACCCTCACCACTCACCCTCACCACTCAACCTCACCACTCAACCTCACCCTCACTACTCACCATTCATCCTGACTAATCACCACTGACCAATCACCACTCACCACTCTCCACTAACCCTCACCACTCAACCTCAAAACTAACGACTCTCTCACCACTCACCCTCACCACTCAGCACTCACGCTCACCACTCACCCATCACCACTCACAACTGCAACTCACCCTCACAACAACCACTCACCCTCACCGCTCACCACTCACCCTCACGACTCACCCTCACCACTCACCGTCACAACCACCACTCACCTTCACCACTCACCCTCACCACTCAACCTCACCACTCAACCTCACCCTCACTACTCACCATTCATCCTGACCACTCACCACTCTCCACTAACCCTTACCACTCAACCTCACCACTCACCCTCAACACTCACCCTTAAAACTAACCACCCTCTCACCCTCACCACTCAGCACTCACCCTCACCACTCACCTTCACCACTCACCCTCACCACTCACGCTCACCACTCACCACTCACCCCTCACCGCTCACCTATCACCACTCACAACTGCCACTCACCCTCACCACTCACCATCACCACTCACCCTCACAACAACCATTCACCCTTACCGCTCACCACTCACACTCACCCTCACCACTCATCCTCACCAATCACACCCTCACCAATCACCACTCACCCTCACTGCTCACCCTCACCACTCACGCTCACCCTCACTTCTCACTAATCACCACTCACAACTTCCACTCACCCTCACCACTCATCCTCACCAATCACACCCTCAACAATCACCACTGACCCTCACCACTTACCACTCACCCTCACCACCCACTACTCACCCTCACCACTCACCCTCACCACTCTCCCTCACCACTTTCCCTCACCACTCACCAGTCACGCTCACCACTGACGCTCACCACTCACCCTCACTACTCACCCTGCCCACTCACCACTCACCCTCACTCACCTCATCGCTCACCACTCACCCTCACCTTCACCACTCACCCTAACCACTCACCCTCACCACCAGCACTCACCCTATTCCCGTTTTTAAAAAAGCTTTCTTACGTGTCGCCAAGTATGCTTAACATTTTTTACAGACACACATTCACTAATTTAGCTTTTGACATTACACATACAAAACGTCAGCTTGTACTACTGTCATGATAGCAGGTACCACCACCACAGTGATGGTGAGTGGTGAGGGTGAGTGGTGAGCGGTGAGGGTGAGTGGTGAGGGAGAGCGGTGAGTGGTGAGGGTGTATGGTGAGTGGTGAGGGTGAGTGGTCAGGGTGAGTGGTGAGGGTGAGTGGTGAATGGTGAGGGTGAGTGGTGAGGGTGAGTTGTGAGAGTGGTGAGTGGTGAGGTGAGTGGTGAAGGTGAGGGTGAGTGGTGAGTGCTGAGGGTGAGTGGAGAGGGTGAGTGGTTAAGGTGAGGGTGAGTGGTGAGGGAGAGTGGTGAGGGAGAGTGGTGGTGGTAAGGTTGAGGATGGTTGGTGATGGTGAGTGGTGAGCGTGAGTGGTAAGGGAAAGGGGTGAATGGTGAGGGTGAGTGGTGAGGGAGAGTGGTGAGGGTGAGTAGTGGTGGTGAGGGTGATTAGTGAGTGGTGAGGGTGAGTGGTGAGCGTGAGTGGTGAGGAGTGAGGAAGAGTGGTGAGCGTGAGTGGTGAGGGAGAGGGGTGAGCATGAGTGGTGAGGGTGAGTGGTGAAAGTGAGTGGTGAGGGTGAGTGGTGAGTGGTGAGAGGTGAGTGGTGAGAGGTGAGTGGTGAGAGGTGAGTGGTGAGGGTGAGTGGTGAGGGTGAGTGGTGAGGGTGAGAGGTGAGTGGTGAGAGGTGAGTGGTGAGAGGTGAGTGGTGAGTGGTGAGGGTGAGTGGTGAGGGTGAGAAGTGAGTGGTGAGAGGTGAGTGGTGAGAGGTGAGTGGTGAGAGGTGAGTGGTGAGAGGTGAGGGTGATTGAGAGGTGAGGGTGAGTGGTGGTGGTGAGGGTGAGTGTTGAGGGTGAGTGGTGGTGGCGAGGGTGAGTAGTGAGGATGAGTGGTGGTGGTGAGGGCGAGGATGATTGGTGAGGGTGAGCGTGAGTGTTGAGGGAGAAGGGTGAGTGGTGAGGGTGAGTGGTGAGAGAGTGGTGAGGGAGAGTGGTGAGGGTGAGTAGTGGTGGTGAGGGTGAGTAGTGAGGGTGAGTGAGTGGTGAGGGTGAGTGGTGAGGGTGAGTGGTGAGGGTGAGTGATGGTGAGTGGTGAGTGTGAGTGGTGAGTGATAGTAAGTGGTGAGGGTGAGTGAGGGAGAGTGGTGAGGGTGTATATATTTTTGCCTATGATGACAGCAGTACATGCTGACGTTTTGTATGTTAAATGTAAAAGCAAAATGTGTGAATGTGTGTGTCTGCGACACGCAGTTTGTTAAAAAGGGAATAGGGCGATTCTAAAGTAATCTACAACCCTTGATTCCTTCGCAACGATTGCAAAGATTCGCTTCTTTTCGCGCTTGGGCTACATTTTTTATTACAGAGTTTTATTTGCATTGGTATGTTATGTTTGAAAGTTTTCAGGAGTTTATAATAATTTTTTTGCCGCGGTCAACGCCGGATATTTTCCATTCGTAGCAGTTTATATCGACTCTATAATCAACTTATTTTAAATGGGAACGGCGATTCTAAATGAATCTACAACCATCGATTCCTTTGCGCGATTCAGAGAATCGATTCCTGGCGCGTCGGGTTTAAAAGTAATTACACAGTTGTATTTTCATTGGTATGTTATGTTTTATATTTTTAAGAAGTTTTTAAATGTATTTTTCACCCGGGCAACACTGGGTATATCGAGTTTATAGCGCAAAGTGCTCACCTGACACGTGTGGGGTGACGAGGCCTAGTACCGTGCAGAGCCTCCGGCCTCGCCTAGATTGCCCAGCCGGCCGAGGCTGGGTATTGGGATCGCCCCCCCCCCCCCCGCGCTAGAATAATACTGTCTAATCGCTATAATTTTATTATCTGCAGACCCTATAATAGTAATTGCGCACACTGGAGTGGGGGGGGAGTGAAGAGGACGTGAAACTTTGATGTATTTACCTCAGCGTCGCGTGTTAATGCGTGTGCATATTTGTAACGGGAATTAAACATGGCGTCCACCCCGCAGCGAAGGCGTCGCTGGCCGTTGCCAGGGGCAACCGCCGTGGTCCGCGCCGGTCGGCAATAGTAAGTAAAAAAAGAATAGTAAATAAATAAATAAAGCAAAATCGCACTAAATCGATAATCAGACCGATTTAAAGGCGACGGAAAATCGGAAATGCCTACGTTCACCGCAGGGCCGGGGGCGTGCCCACCTGCAAAATTTGTTCTTCCTAAACCCCACGGCACGAGCGCCAAATCCCTCCAAAGCGAGCGTACGCAGAGGGACAGACGGACAGACGGACAGACAAAAAGTGACGTTTATAGGTTAGATGGTTGCATTGTGTGGTTGTATCCGTACTGTGTCGGTGCAGTCACAGGTCCGCCAGGCTCAGGTCGCAGCCTCTGAGCAGCAGTGTGAGCTGCAACACCTCCGCAACGAGTTGCAGCAATACCTGGGGTAACTACTTGGCGCGTGTGTGCGTGTGTGTCCAAGGACAAAGAGCCCCGTGTAGCCTACTCAAGACCGTTGAGGAAAGTATTGTTGGTGACCTAAGCATGGCCCAGAACCGTTTTAGATATTCGATTCTGATATCAGCCATGAGGACTTTATCTTGGGTTACCGGTTCGTCACACAGTTACCTGATACGGTGTGTAAACAACATCACTACTGGGGAGACGAAGGCAGCAGGGCGTGGTGCTGGCCACACCAACCGCTTGTGTGCTGTGGCGGCCCTCATAGGGGCTGCTCACTAACAACACTTGTCCCGACAGTTGCTTTGAGGCAACATGGGTGTTAATTGTCTTTGTCTTTCGGCACGTGCGCGCGGACTTGTGTGTGTGTGTGTGTGAGATAGATAATGTATGAGGGGCTGGACCGTGTAGCCCGCATGTCCAGGCACCGTATGCCCAAGCAGCTTCTGTTTGGCAGGATATAAGGGGCTAAATAGGCACAGTACAGGCTGGAAAAGAGATGGACTCATGCGGTGAAGGATGATATGGAGCTGAGTGGACTTACCGATGACCGTATCAGTGGTGTCAAGGTCAGCTTCTGTGGTGGAAGAGGCCCGTAAAGGATGCTACCGGGCAGTTGGAGGCAGTCGCCCTCCAACAACGGAGGACAGAGGAGCGACGCTCGCAACAATGAGCAGAGCACCGAGCAGATAAAATACTGTACAACAAGTTGGCACAATGGGGAGCACAGGTGGCGCATCTGCGGGTCATCTCAGTCAACCCATGGCACTTGGGTCCTGCCTGTGTACTTCTGCCAGTAGCGAGCCTTCCACACTTGAAGTAGCCTCAGGTTCACCTCACTAGGCACAACTGTTGTAGTGATATCACCGCCACTTAGTGGAGAATGGCGGTTGTTGTTGGTAGAGCTAAATAGGCACAACACGGGCTGGAGTAGAGTTGATGATGTGATACGGCTCGACTTGGGAGCTGACTGGACTTGCTGATGACAGGTGCCAGCGGTGTCCAGGTAGATTGGCCTCTGTAGATAAGACGAAGGGGTCAGTCTGGTAGACCGAGTCAGTTTCTGTCTCTCTCTGTGTTTCTGTGAACACCTACAGGAATCTACGCAGGCCCAAGCAGCTCTGTTTTGTGCTAGGGCTGAATGTTGAGAGGAGACACCACGACGGTGCCTGCATCTACACCAGCGGCCGCCTCATCCGCATGTACGACCACTTGGGCCCTCGGTCTACCTCAGGCAGGTGAGGGGACACACAGGGACAGGTGAGGGGGGCGACACATGGGGACAGGTGAAGAGGTGGGGGGGGTGAACCCTGTTGACGTGAACGCTGCCGTGGCGGTTGTCCCAGGGGGTGTGGCGGCGTGGTGGCGGTGGTCGACTTGCCCTGCATGGTACTGGAGCCGACGCACAACAAGCAGGGCTTTACCGACTCCACTGAGGTCACCTTGCTGCTTCGGGCGCTCGCGGAGCACGTGGAGCACTACCGCAGGATGCTGGGCATCGGTGAGCAGCAGCAGCAGATGAAGCGCTGACCCCACCCCATACCCCCAGCTGCCCAGAACCCCCATCCGGCTACCACCACGGTCATTGACCCACAGTCAATCTGCTGTTGGATGAACGCCCTTCTACCCCCCAACCACCATCCCCCCCCCTCCCCCCAAACACGTCACCCCAACCCCCCACAACCCCCCCCTCCCCCCCAACCACCGTCACCCCTCCCCCCCACAACCACCACCCCCCCCTCCACCCCAACTATTGTCGCCCCTCCTACAACCACCTCCCTCCTAACCACCATCGCCCCCTCCCGCCAACCATCATCGCCCCTCCCCCCACAACCACCATTCCCCCCTCCCCCTCAATCCCCATCGCCCCTCCCCCCCACAACCACCATCCCCCCCCTCCCCTCCCATCACCATTGCCCCTCCCCCCCACAATCGCCATCTCTCCTCCCCCCCACAACCATCATCCCCCCCTCCCCCTCAAACACCCTCGCCCCCCCCCAACCACCATCACATCCACCGTCAGCCCCCAGCCTAATCCAGCAGTGGAGTGACCAAGGCTGTATTTGTACAGATAGGGAGCAGTGGCACAGCGGTTAGCACGCCACGCTACGAACCCGGCGACACAAGTTCGATTCTCCCTCATGACCAATTATGGTGACGACGAATATCTGTGAATCGGTCCTGGGTGTCCCCTTATTCAACTCAGCCATAAATTAGTACCTGGTGTAATGTGTAAACATAATCGCGTCAGATAAAAGTGGCTGAGCATGGTTTTAGCCACACCACCCCATTGTAGGTGTTTCGTGCCAGCTGTCATAGTTGCTACTCGCTAACCGCACTTACCTCAACAGTCTGTATGCTCATAATCAACGTTTTTGGGTTTAGATCGCGTTATTTATAAATGTGTCGTAATCCTCCACCACCCGACACAGCCAATCAGTAAAAAAGTGTCACGTTGACAAAAGACAAATAGTTCACTGCTTTAGCCCACCGGTGTGTTGAAGCGTGAAACCACAACATTTACAATTGTAAATGTTGTGGTTTCACGCCTTTGTAAATGGTGTGGTTTCACGCCTCAACACACCGGTGGGCTAAAGCAGTGAACTATTTGTCTTTTTTCAACGTGACACTTTTTTACTGATTGGCCATGTCGGGTGGTGGAGGGTTACGACACATTTATAAATAACGAGATCTAAACCCAAAAACGTTGATTATGAATAATATTGGTCGCGAAAGCCTACGTGTTAGTCTGTATGCTACATGGGACATCTTTGTGTTTGTGTGGGTGTACAGCCGGCAACGATGTCTCCAAGTTCTGGGCTAGGTTTGGGTACCTGAGCCGGGGGGACTGGGTCCAGGTCCCCAGCTCGGAGCCTCAGTACCGCCGCTGTAGAGCCATAGAAGTACCGACCAACGTGCAGTGCGGTAAGGGTGTGCAGGTTGAGCGAGCGAACGTCGGCGGGGCGAGCGAGTGTGTAGGAGGTGTGAAAGCAGTGGTGCAGCGGTTGCCACGATGCCCTACGAACCCCACGACCAGTGCGAATATTTTAAATTGGTCCTGGGCCTTTCCTAGGTCGACTCAGCCTTAATTGAGTACCTGGTGCATTTTGTAATTACAACACTAGGGAAACAAAGGCGGATGGGCCTGGTTTTGGCCACCCACCCCCTCGTGTGCCGTGCCGGTCTTCGTAGGTGCCACAGCACTGCCCCAGCAGTCTGTTAAGGCTATATGTGATCTTTGTGTAGGTGTTTTTGGGGAGCAGTGGCACTGGGCTACAAACCCGACAACCCGAGTTCGATTCCCGCTCTACGGCCAATAACGGTGGTGAATATCTGAATCCGTCTCGGGCTTGCCCTAGGTAAACTCTGCCTTAAATGAATACCTGGCAGACAAAGATGGCTGGGGCGAAAAGCTGACCAAACCACCACGCTCGTGCGCAGTGCCGGCCACGCTCCTCTCCAATGGAACTTGCCCCAGCCACCTTGTGCAAGCCACGTGGGGGACCTTTATCTTTGTGTGGGGGTGGGGGTCTGTTTGGCGCAGACACGTGTCTCAAGTGGCGCTCACTTCCCTTCTGCTCAGAAGACCTCCACAACCCTTTCCCGGAAGTCTGGGTTTGCTCCATGAACCCCGACCCCAGGGACAACCGGTCAGTCGCGGGTCAGGGGACACATGCTCAAAACCACACCAACTCACGCTCTCATTTTAGGAATCGATGGCAAATGTGAACCGAGATGCCCAGCACACGATGGCCTCCTCTTGTCGAATGATGTCACTGGAGTCCTTGACGTCGGCTAGCGAACGTTGTCGTTACAAAGGTTATTTGTATATTATTTGGGTGTTTTGTTGTCTAGAGCATAATTGGATAATGACAGTTACCCAATTTAACCAGATTCGTTTTATATTGTCACATGCAATGGAAAGGTTTAGCACACTGGTAACCACACACACGGGAACAGGACTTTAGTGCAAGAAATACATTTGTTTACCAAAAAACAAAGCAGTCATTAATAGGCAACCGCTGGTCAGTATAACTTATAATACTGTTACGAAGGTATTGGTATTCATCAAAAAGCAAATCAAATCGGGCAGTGCTCTATATGGAAAAGTAATCAACATAAAACAACCCAATATCAAAAGTAATGTAAATGCACGACTCAAATTTAATAAGGATACTAGAGACCAAAGTACTTGTGATACTCATTAATAAATGGACTTTAAGCACAGTCTGTTATCATTAGAGTCTATGAACAGGCGTCATCTCTCAGCATACATCATGAATTGACCAATGTATACTGATTATTTAGTTTCTTATCCAATCTTTCTCATGAGAAAAAGAAGTGCTCTCTCTTATGAGGCAAGTGAGTGTGTGTTTGGCCTCATGTTCCACTCCTGGTGCCCCCTGTCAGAGGTAGACATTGTTTATATTTACACAGCTGTGAGACATCCACTTCATGGTCAGCAAAGGGGAGGAGTACTCTTCCCTGTGCCCAAGTCAGCTTTAAATGCTGTTTTGTGTTGTGGCCCCACAACTCGGGGTGTCGTGGCGGTGAGATGTTAACTAACTTGCCTGATACTGAGGAGGTCATGGGTTCGATCCTGACCCTGACGCCTGTTTATTTGTAGTTTGCGTGTTCTCCCTGTGGTCGTCTCCGGTACCTCTGGTTTGTCCCTCCACCTTTATAATCATGCGTTTAGAGTATTTGGTTGCTATGAATTTCCACATGATTAAGCCATTGTTGAGCTATAATTTGTGGCAAAGTCGCTTCTGAACACAAGCTACATAGCACAGTGGGCCTTACCTGGTAAAATTAAAAAGTTTAGTTGAGTACTCCATAACGTTATATGTTCTCAAAACATATAACGTCATGCAGCTACAGCAGCTATTGCATTATTATACTCAACTAATGGGTTTAATGGCATACCCACGACATAGTGGTACAGGTTTCCCACACTTTTTGCGGTAGATGCATTTCAAAAGAGGGGTGCACAAAGCAAAACCGCACACAGCAATTCCTCACTTAACGCAGGAGTAGATGACTTCCTGAAAAGTACCTTGTTAAGCTAAAAACGTGTTGAGACAATTTTCCCATAAATGTAACAATAAGGTTTGGCAAGATAATATGTACGCGACACAGTGAGGTGGCATGACAAACAACTTAGATGAGGGTACGCCGACGCATACTCGATTTTTCTGTGTACTGTATCGTAGGGCTCAGCTGCGCTTTCCACGTAACGGGCCCATTATGCATTGTAACTGCATGTTCCGTGTTGTAACGGGCACGTTCGTGTAGTTGTAGTTATGGTGTTGTATCTTATCTTTCTTTTATTTTATTCTTCTCTTTCTTCTTCTCTTATCTTACCTATAAACGTCACTTTTTGTCTGTCTGTCTGTCTGTCCGTCTGTCTGCGTACGCTCGCTTGCGAGGGATCTGGCGCTCGGGCCGTGGGGGTTTAGGACGAAAAAAATTTGCCCGGAGGCACGTCCCGTGCCCCGCGGTGAACATAGGCATTTCCGATTTTTCGTCCGTCGCCTTTAAATCGGTCCGATTATCGATTTAGTGAGATTTATGTTTATTTATTTATTTACTATTGCCGACCGGCACGTGACGAAGCACAACGTTGCGCATGCGCGAGACGCCGACCAGGGCGGTTGCCCCTGGCAATGGGCAGCAACGCCATCGCTGCGGGGTGGACGCCATTTTTAATTCCCGTAAAAAATATGCACACGCATTAACACGCGACGCTGAGGTAAATACATCAAAGTTTCACTTCCCCCCCCCCACCCCAATGTGTGCACTTACTATTATAGGGTCGGTAGATAATAAAATTATAGCGATTAGACAGTATTTTTGTAGCGCGGGGTGGGGGTAGCGGCCCAGCCCCCAGCCTCGGCCGGGTGGGCAATCTAGGCGAGGCCGGAGGCTCTGCACGGTACTAGGCCTCAACACCCCACACGTGTCAGGCGAAGACTTTGTGCTATAAACTCGATATACCCAGCGTTGCCCGGGGGGAAAATACATTTAAAATCTTCTGAAAACTTTAAAACATAACATACCAATGAAAATACAACTGTGTAATTAAAATTTTAAACCCAACCGAGCCAAGAATTGATTCTCTGAATCGTGCAAAGGAATCGAAGGTTGTAGACTCCTTTAGAATCGCCGATTCCCGTTTACTATAAGTTGGTTATAGAGTCGATATAAACTGTTACGAATGGGAAATATCCGGAGTTGCCCGGGGCAAAAATATAATTAAAAACTCCTGACAACTTTAAAACATAACATATCAATGAAAATAAAACTCTGTAATAAAAAATGTAAACCCCCAACACGCCAGGAATCAATTCTTTGAATCGCACAAAGGACTCATCGAAGGTTGTAGATTACTTTAGAATCGCCCTATTCCCGTTTTAAAATCTGCGTGTCGCCAAGCTTGCTTGACATTTCCAACAGACACACACATTCACACATTTAGCTTTTACATTTAACATACAAAACGTCAGCATGTACTGCTGTCATCATAGGCAAAAATATATACACCTTCAGCACTCTCCTTCACCACTCTCCCTCACTCACCATCACCACTCACCCTCACCACTCACTATCACTCACTATCACTCACCACTCACTATCACTGACCACTCACCACTCACCCTCACCACTTACCCTCACAACTCACCCTCACCACTATTCCTCACTACTTACCCTCACCACTCTCCCTCACCAATCACCCTCAAGCATACTTGGCGACACGTAAGTAAGTTTTTAAAACGGGAATAGGGTGAGTGGTGGTGGTGAGGGTGAGTGTTGAGGGTGAGTGGTTAGGGTGAGTAGTGAGGGTGAGTGGTGAGCGTGAGTGGTGAGCGTGACTGGTGAGGGAGAGTGGTGAGGGAGAGTGGTGAGGGAGAGTGGTGAGGGAGAGTGGTGAGGGTGAATGGTGAGGGTGAGTAGTGAGTGGTGAGGGTGAGTGGTAAGTGGTGAGGGTGAGTGGTGATTGGTGAGGGTGAGTGGGGGGGGGGGTGAGTGGGGAGGGTGAGTGGTGGTTGTTAGTGGTGATTAGTAAGGGGTGAGTGGTGAGGGTGAGCGTGAGTGGTGAGGTTGAGTGGTGAGCGGTGAGGGTGAGTGGTGATTGGTGAGGATGAGTGGTGAGGGTGAGTAGTGAGGGTGAGTGGTTGTTGTGAGGGTGAGTGGTTGTTGTGAGGGTGGTGAGTGGTGAGGGTGAGTGGTAAGAGTGAGTGGTGAGGGTGAGTGACGGTTATGAGAGGTGATTAGTGAGTGGTGAGGGTGAGTGGTGAGGGTTAGTGGTGAGCATGAGTGGTGAGGGTGAGTGTTGAGCGTGAGTGGTGAGGGTGAGTGGTGATTGTTGAGGGTGTGATTGGTGAGGATGAGTGGTGAGTAGTGAGGGTGAGTGGGGAGGGTGAGTGGCGGTTGTGAGTGGTGATTAGTGAGGGGTGAGTGGTGAGGTTGAGTGGTGAGGGGAGGTTGAGTGGTGAGGGTGAGTGGTGAGCGGTGAGGGTGAGCAGTGAGGGTGAGTGGTGATTGGTGAGGGTGTGATTGGTGAGGATGAGTGGTGAGTAGTGAGGGTGAGTGGTAAGGGTGAGCAGTGAGGGTGAGTGGTGATTGGTGAGGGTGTGATTGGTCAGGATGAGTGGTGAGTGGTCAGGGTGAGTGGTGAGGGTGAGTGGTGATTGTTGAGGGTGTGATTGGTGAGGATGAGTGGTGAGTGGTCAGGGTGAGTGGTGAGGGTGAGTGGTGATTGTTGAGGGTGTGATTGGTGAGGATGAGTGGTGAGTGGTCAGGGTGAGTGGTGAGGGTGAGTGGTGATTGTTGAGGGTGTGATTGGTGAGGATGAGTGGTGAGTAGTGAGGGTGAGCGGTAAGGGTGAGCAGTGAGGGTGAGTGGTGTGGATGAGTGGTAAGAGTGAGTGGTGAGGGTGAGTGACGGTTATGAGAGGTGATTAGTGAGTGGTGAGGGTGAGTGGTGAGGGTTAGTGGTGAGCATGAGTGGTGAGGGTGAGTGTTGAGCGTGAGTGGTGAGGGTGAGTGGTGATTGTTGAGGGTGTGATTGGTGAGGATGAGTGGTGAGTAGTGTGGGTGAGTGGGGAGGGTGAGTGGCGGTTGTGAGTGGTGATTAGTGAGGGGTGAGGGTGAGGTTGAGTGGTGAGGGGAGGTTGAGTGGTGAGGGTGAGTGGTGAGGGTGAGCAGTGAGGGTGAGTGGTGATTGGTGAGGGTGTGATTGGTGAGGATGAGTGGTGAGGGAGAGTGGTGAGGGTGAATGGTGAGGGTGAGTGGCAAGTGGTGAGGGTGAGTGGTGATTGGTGAGGGTGTGATTGGTGAGGATGAGTGGTGAGTAGTGAGGGTGAGTGGGGATGGTTAGTTGCGGTTGTGAGTGGTGAGGGTAAGTGGTGAGCGGTGAGGGTGTGCAGTGAGGGTGAGTGGTGATTGGTGAGGATGAGTGGGGAGTGGTGAGGGTGAGTAGTGAGGGTGAGTGGTGAGCGGTGAGGGTGAGTGGTTGTTGTGAGGGTGAGTGGTGAGAGTGAGTGGTGAGGGTGAGTGGTGATTGTTGAGGGTGTGATTGGTGAGGATGAGTGGTGAGTAGTGAGGGTGAGTGGTAAGGGTGAGCAGTGAGGGTGAGCAGTGAGGGTGAGTGGTGATTGGTGAGGGTGTGATCACAAAATCCAGCCTGGTTAAACCCAGGATGGATCGTAGGCAGGCCAGCCTAAATGTTTCCAACCAGCGAAGATGCTCCATTAGGGGGGGTCTACGTTTCGCAAGCGTAGAGAAGGGAGGGAATGACTGTGGCCGAGAAGACCTGAAGCTTCGTGCGGAGCGACAGACCAGGTAGCTTACACACAGCGTTACGCAACCGATGAAAATATATTGCTGCTCGACTGATTCGGAGTGAGACCTCTGCTGTTAAACTGGAGCCGGTCATAAGCACACTGCCCAGGTATGGGAAACTTTCCACTCTCTCTACAACTGGCCCATCACCAATTGGGAGTTGTGGGGGTGGAGTGTCCAATGGTACAAAATACCCAGGCAGGTGCTTAGTTTTGGTGGGACTGATGGTTCAGCAGCGGCACCTCGAACTCCTCCGAGTGAGCAGCAATTAGCAGATCATCGGCATACATAACGTGGTTGAGCAATAGGGAGCCATACCTTGATCGCACCCGGGCATCGATCAGCCTCCCATTGTATCTGTACCAGATGGGAATTCTTCCGGTACAGCCATTGAAGGCTTCACGAACTACGTGGTCTAAATATATGTAAAATAATGTGGGAGCCAGAGAACATCCCTGTCGCACCCCAAGGTGTACAGGGAATGGCTCTGACTCACGGCCATGTAGCTTGACGCGGGGCCGCTCACCATCATGAAGGTCCTTAAGGATGGTGAGCAGTGGGTGAGGGACTCGGAAAGCACGAAGAACAACCCAGAGGCCAGGCCTACTGATGGTATCATAGGCCTTGAGCAGGTCAATAAAGCACACGCTTGGACTAAGACGCACACATGGACCTACAGACACGCAAATAAATGGACTTACACTGACTAACACACATGCACATGGACTGAGACACACACACATATAGACTGACACACACACGTGTGCACATAACAACTCTGGTTCATTGTTTACGATTATTAAAGTAATCAGTTGGCAAATCTTACTATAATAATGTTTGTGTGCAGATTATTCATCACGTTCATTGCTTACTATTATGAAACAAATATTACAATAATAATGTTTCTGTGCAGAAAACTAATATTTCATTATTAGCTTCCTCAATTCTTGTTTACCTGTGTTTTTATTACGCTGCGACGGTGTACTGCCAGTCTGCGATATGGCCTGCTGCCTGCTGATTCATTAATGTCATTGCACTGCCACTCTATTATCTACACTTAATTTTCTTTTGCCCATTATGATTGTATGCCAGTCTATAATCTGTTGCCTGCTTCTTTACCTCACTAAGTATCCTGCGAGCCTTTCATGTCGACTGTATCCTGCTTTTTTAGCTGCTGCCCGTATTGCAAGCTTTTTATGTCGACTGTGGAAATGCTTATGTCATTGAGTCGGCGAACTGCCAGTCTATAATCTAGACTGTAGCCTGCTTCTCTACTTACCTGTGCATACTGCTGCTCTTTAATTTACACTCATTTCAACTTATTTCTTCTGCATTTCTATTTCGATTGCTCACGTCACGCTATTTACTCGTACGTTGTACTGCGATGCTGATAGCTGTGCCATCATCGGGGATTGCTGTGCACGTCCATGTGTGTGTGCGAGTCGATGTGTGCGTGTTTGAGTCTATGTGTGTGCGTGTAGGTCCATGTGTGTGTCTGTCTTTTTCTAACGGACAACGCCCAATGTATGTGTCTGTACGTCTAAGTGTTTGTGTGTCAGTCCAAGTGTGCGTGTCAGTCCATTTGTGTGCGTATCAGTTGCTGTGTGTGTGTTAGTCCATGTGTGCGTGTTCGTCGACATGTGTGCATGCCTCCATCTGAGTGTGTAAGTCAATGTGCGTTTGTGTGTCTATGCGTGTCAGTCCATGTGTGTGTGTAAGTCCATACATGTGTGCGTGTCACTCGATGTGTGTGTGTAACTCAATTCGTTTGTGTGAGTCGATATGTGTGTGTTCATCCATGTGTGTGTATCTAAAGTCGGTGTCTGTGTGTGAGAGTCCGTATGTGTGTGTATGGCAATGTGTGTGTTAGTCTATGTATGTGTGTGTGCGTCTATGTGTGTGTGTGGGTGAGTCGATATGTGTGTGTGTCTCAGTCCATGTGCGTGTGTGTTAGTCGCTTTGTGTGCGTGCCTCCATGTGAGTCAGTGTGAGTCCATTTCTTTGCGTGTCTGTAGGTCCATGTGTGCGTGTGAGTCCATGTGTGTGCTTTCTTGACCTGCTCAAGGCCTATGATACCATCAGTAGGCCTGGCCTCTGGGTTGTTCTTCATGCTTTCGGAGTCCCTCACCCTTTGCTCACGATCCTTAAGGACCTTCATGATAGTCAGCGGGCACAGGTCAAACTACGTGCCCGGGAGTCAGAGCCATTCCCTGTTCACCTTGGGGTGCCACAGGAATGTCCTCTGGCTCCCACATTATTTCGCATCTATTTTGACCACGTAGTTCGTGATGCCTGCAATGGCTGTACCGGAGTAATTACCATATGGTACAGATACATTGGAAGGCTGATCGATGCTGGGGTGCGGTCAAGGGATGGCTCGCTATTGCTCAACCATATTGTGTATGCCAATGCTCTGGTGATTGCTGCTCACTCAGAGGAGGAGTTGGAGGCACTGCTGCTGAACCTGGAGCTTGCCACTATGAGGTGCGGCCTTACCATCAGCCCCACCAAAACTAAGCACCTGCCTGGGTATTTTGTACCATCGGACAATCCACCCCCAGAACTCACAATGCTGATGGTCCAGTTGTGGAGAGATTACAGAGTTCCCATACCTGCCCGGTTAAACAGCAGAGGTCTCATACCGAATCAGTCGAGCGCCATTATCTTTTCATCCGCTGCGTAACGCTGTGTGGAAGCTACCTGGTCTCTCGCTCCGCATGAAGCTCCAGGTCTTCTCGGCCACGGTAATTCCCTCCCTTCTCTACGCTTGCGAAACGTGCACCCCCCTAATGGAACATCTTTGCCGGTTATAAACATTTAGGCTGGCCTGCTAACAATCCATCCTGGGTTTAACCATATGTGTGTGTGCGTCTAAGTCGATATGTTTCTATGTGTGTGGGTCGATGTCTGTGTGTAAGTCCATGTGTGTGTCTGCCTTTTTTGCCCGGGCAACGCCGAGTACTTACCGCTAGTGGTTAATATACTCAGTCTCATTTGCAAGAGTGGGTGACCTGGGGGCATCAGTTTGCCAGTGGGGGGCAACTATTGCTGCTGTATGTGTGCGATCCAATTACAAGTGATTCACAATGTCGTTTTTCAAAAGTTGACCAAGTTTCGATTAAATGGGATCAAATTAATGGGTCTGAATGAAGACATGGGTGAGATGGTGTACAGTTGTAGGGATTGAGTGATGGGTTGTGTTGTTGTTGCTTCTGTTTTACAGTTGCGAGGCTGTGGAACAGGACCCTCACATTCCCCTGCAGATCATGAAGCAAAAGGTTGAACCAGTGCATAGTGCTTACACAGCGGGGGAGTGAGCAGGCTGCAGCATGGACACTGTGCAGGAACAATTACTCGCCATAGCCTCTTATAAGCAAGTGGTGTGTCACTGCATCTTACAGGAATGTACGCAGAGAGCTACAGATTTGTAAAGATTCCCACAGACTCGCGCAGACACCCAGACTCGCACAGAGGCACAGTCCAACACGTGTCACTCTGTGTGTGATATCGCTTCTAGACGCAGCAGCTGCCATCATTTGTAGTCGTAACCTACAATGGGTTATTGTCTCTTGGACACAATTGCCTCCAGGCAATAGCTGGCACAGAGAGAGTCAGAGAAGGTGCCTCCTTCCAAATTGTTACCAGCTCTTCCCCACTCGTCATTTGGCATTTTATTCTTAGAGTAGGATGGTGGATGTCAGGGGGGTGTTGAATTGTTTAATGGACTTGGGCTGGATGTGTCACGGCCGGAAGGGATGGCAGCACCAATGTTTTGGAGCAACGTTTCCTCCCTTAACATCGTACATTCACATTTCCTCCCACATTTGCAAATGTGATTTGTAACGTTTATCCTCACTTGTGTATCGATCAATGTTAATGTGAGATACTGTGTGTTGTTGTCTTGGTGTGGTCTGAGACTGTGGTTGTTGTTTTTTTGCCTTGCCCAAGCTTGAATTTAGTGTTGAAAAACCAGTAGGAATTGATGTACTTATACCATTTGTACTTATATACTTGATTTATTTTTCTAATTTTTTTGTGACTTGCTTACCTCTTCTCTATGTTGCATTCCAAGTCTTTGTTTTGTGTTATTTGTTATTGTAACTTGCTGACCACCCACCCTTATTGGACATCTGGAAAAGAGAGCTGCATAGCTCATCAGATTCCTCCTCCAGGATAAAAAAAGGTTATGATTCTGACTAGCAGAGCGCCAGGCAAAGGAAGGGAACGAGTGCCACAGAGGAGGGACGTCCACACACGGGAAACGGAGCGATTAATTTGTGTTGTGCGCAGGAACTGGAACCGAGTCGTTGCATGGTCAGACCCCAAGAGGTGGCAACTGCTTGGGGTGGATGGGGGGTGGCCATCATCCAGCAGTGGATAAAACATGGCTGATGAATGATGATGGCGGTGAATGGCAGTTCCGCAAGAGTTGAATGCCACAATGGGGCATCATTGCTCAACAGATTCCTCCTTCGCTCTAAATAAAAATTCTGATTTTAATTTGTCTTCTCTATACAGGCTGCGCGTAGTTCTGGCGGCAGCTCGCACGCTTGCAGAGACAGCCCCAGCACCTCCTGTGGCTCCACAGCTCGGGGGAAGAAGCGACGGATAACGACGAGGGTGGGGTTGCACGTGGAAATCATCGCCCCCTACTGGCAGACTAATGCACAGGGACTGCTGCTACTGGGCCGTGCCCCTAGGCTTGACCCCAAACTAGTTTACATTACTAACATCAATTGAACCTTATGGCGGGACCCCGGTGTCCCATAAGACCCCGGCTCTCACATAAACTGCGTTGTGACGGAATTTTATGTCTGTTGAAGGCGAACGATACGGCAATCTATTCCTCTCGACGAGCTCTACACGATGCGCTAATCAAAGTTTAAAAGTTACGTTTCTTCTGCGCATTTGTCCTTGCTGCGCTTGGACGACATGACAACAGAATGATCCGCGCCAGGTGGTTCGCGGAGTTTATGTGCGCGGTGGGACTGAGTCGCCAAAAAATAAATACACGATTTTGACTTCCGTTTATTCGGAACCCCGGGGTCCTGCCATAAGTTCAATTCATGATGCATTCATTATATTTATTTATGAATTTAGTATTTTTTCTTTTTAATATTACAGGGGTAATCCATCAACATTCATCAATTATGTTTTGTTTCGATTCAGTCAATTTTATTTCCATTTAAATGTTATTTAAAGAGGAAGCATACAAAGATATATTAATAATTATAATAGATAAAATATAACCCTATGTGTCCTGACTTTTGGGCCCCCTGTATATATATGTTTTATTATAAATGGTTCCTGCAGAACGAAGAAGCGAGCGTTACGGTCATCATTTCAAGCAGCTCGGAAACAGAACAAGGAGGAGGAGAAGAGAGCGACACCTCTTCTGATCCCAAGCGCAGATGCCAGCAGAGCAAGGTTTTCGACTGCCTGCTACACACGAGCAAAGACAAATGTCCCCCGTAAAGCCTTTAACGGACTGTTCTGGCAAGCGCTGTAAGCGAGTAACAGCGCCTATGTAATGTTTACTACACACCGCACCATGTACTAATTTCATCACTGGTGTTTGTGGTGGCTGACATCAATTCTAGATTTGAAGCTTTCGTGACTGCAAGGATTCATATTCTTAGGTTTTTTGCGGTAAAGTCACGTAGGTAAAATAAGTATAACCCGTAAAAACTAAGTTTTTCACTATAAATCCTTTATATGCGTGGCAGCGAACTTAATATAAAGGATTTAAAAATATATTCGCCTGTGGAGGACGCGGGGATCGATCCCGCGACCTTTGGCATGGGAAACGAGGGCGCTACCAACTGCGCTACTCCGCCACGGCCTGTGGAGGGGTTACGCTCTGGGCTCTTACACTGTGACGTTCAGCCAAAGCCATGAATGAGTTCTATTTGAATATATGTAAAATAAATTTTTTTTGCCTCTAAAGTGTAAAATTTTGGGAATTTTTTTTCACGAACATTAATTGTCTCGCACAACAAGTCTGTGTGGAAAATGTCAGCTCGATTGGATCACGGGAAGTGGGTTAAAAAACGACCGAAAGATTTGCACGGTCGTAAGCAAGCAAGCACGCAAGCAAGCACGCAAGCAAACTTAATATAAAGGATTTAAAAATTAAAATTAATAAAAGTAAAATAAAATAAAAATCACGACGTTTCGGAGGCAACACAAGCTTCCGTCTTCAGGTGGAACCGTCACAGCCACGACAGCTGTATCAAGTAAATGAGAGATTACAAGAGATACCACTCCGTATATATAATGGTTGAGGGGGGAAGGGCCAGGAACGGCACACTTTTTATTAATATGGTAAGGTGAGGCTTAAGACTAAGAATAGACTGCATAACAAAAGACTGAACCTTTGTTATGGAGAGGTGCGGTTTGTGACTACGCCTAGCCTACATAACAAAAGTATGAAAAAAGAAAAACTAAAACTGGTAAAACAAAACTGACTGTCTATCAATAACCTGTAATAGTTGTCTGTCAAATAAGATGGTCCAAATAAGTGTAGTTAAATCTTTTTTGCATGGTTAATCACATCTTTCCAATGATTACTCAGTTTGTAACCATCATCACGGTTGAAATTATGGCTTCGTGTACAAACCTTTGATGGTAGCCAGGAGGTTTGCAGAGCACCTTGGTCTCGGAAAAGACAATTTCATGAGAGCCTACAGAGTTGTAGCAATGAATCGGCAACGGCCGAAGAATCAGTTCTGCCGTGTTTCAGATCTGACTTGTGCTCGCGGACACGATCAGAAACATGACGTTTCGTTTCTCCAATGTAGCAATCACCACAACTGCAACTCAGTTTGTAGACTCCAGGATACTGTAAGTCAGGAACGACATCCTTCACAGATGGAATCAGATCACGGATTTTATGCACTGTACTGAATCGGACTTGGATCTTATGTTTGTTTAGAATTTTGGAGATCTTTTTGGTCACGCCTGCTATGTATGGTAACGTGATAGTTTTGGTCGGAGTTTCATGTGGCTGTTTCTGTATGGTGGGAGAAACAGCTTGGCGGATGGTGCGGTCAGAGTATCCTTTCATCCTGAGGGCCCGATATACATATCTTAATTCACCGGCCAGGTGGTGTTGGTCAGAAATGCCATGGGCTCTGAAACCGGATTCCCACCACCACCCATCTCAAAAGAATTCTCTCATCAAAACGCTATACCACAGAGCCCATGTCGTTCCTGACTTACAGTATCCTGGAGTCTACAAACTGAGTTGCAGTTGCAGTGATTGCTACATTGGAGAAACGAAACGTCATGTTTCTGATCGTGTCCGCGAGCACAAGTCAGATCTGAAACATGGTAGAACTGATTCTTCGGCCGTTGGCGATCATTGCTACAACTCTGTGGGCTCTCATGAAATTGTCTTTTCTGAGACCAAGGTGCTCTGCAAACCTCCTGGCTACCATCAAAGGTTTGTACACGAAGCCATACAAATATACAAACACAGACATTATTTCAACCGTGATGATGGTTACAAACTGAGTAATCATTGGAAAGATGTGATTAACCATGCAAAAAAGATTTAACTACACTTATTTGGACCATCTTATTTGACAGACAATTATTACAGGTTACTGATAGACAGCCAGTTTTGTTTTACCAGTTTAGGCGTAGTCACAAACCGCACCTCTCCATAACAAAGGCTCAGTCTTTTGTTATGCAGTCTATTCTTAGTCTTAAGCCTCACCTTACCATATTAATGAAAAGTGTGCCATTCCTGGCCCTTCCCCCTCAACCATTATATATACGGAGTGGTATCTCTTGTAATCTCTCATTTACTTGATACAGCTGTCGTGACTGTGACGGTTCCACCTGAAGACGGAAGCTTGTGTTGCCTCCGAAAGGTCGTGATTTTTATTTTATTTTACTTTTATTAATTGTAATTTTTTTTTACCTACGTGACTTTACTGTCAACCTAAGAAGGCTGACATCAAGTTTGTAGTGCAGCACACTAACCGTTGCACCACCGCTCTCACTGCACTTTAACACCTTCAGAGGTGCCCTAATTGATGATGTATTCTTCACAAGCAGTGGCTTGAGTCTGCAATTTCAGGGGCTCTTCCTTTACCTTTCCTCCACTTTCTCAGGAGCGTAACAAGACGACACGGACAGAGGCCGGCGTGTCGCGTGACGCCGATGTCGTGACTGGGATATCCGACCTCTTCAGGTGATGGTGATAATGGTGGTGGTGTTGATAGTGGTGGTGATGAATATTTGAACCTGTCTTGGGCCTCCCCTTGGTCGGCTCGGCCTCAAATGAATACCTGGTGCAGTGTGTAAACATTGCCACTGAGGAGATCAAAGGCAGCCCGGTGTGGTTTTATCCACCCACCCCCTCATGTGCCGTGCCGGCCTCCATAGGTGCTACTCGCTAACAATTGCCTCAGCATTCTATTAAGGCTATACGGGGGATCTTTGTATTTGGTGGGCCCAACCTCGGTCAGCAGCTCCACTGGGCGCACCGTGACCGCAGAGATCTCCTGTTCGACTCCACCTCCCGACCCTCCAGAATCATCTGATGCGTGGTGGGCTAAAGTGGGAGGTAACTCCCACTTAAATGCTGGCGAATGGTACGAGAGGTTTATTTATTACTAGCGGGAAGTGCCCGGCGTTGCCCGGGGGAAAAATATATTTCAAAACTTCTTCTAAAAACATAACATATACATTTCTAAGCTATTGTGAAAGATAAGCGTGCCGTTTGTCCATTTGTCCATCAACAATATTATAAGAGGCTTGCAGAATTTCGATTTAAAGCTTTCGTGACTGCAGGGATTCATCTTCTTGGTTCTTTCGGTAAAGTCACGTAGAAGGGAAATAATAAAAATGAAACATAAAATACAATTCTCACGACGTTTCGGCCACAACGCAAGCAGCCGTCCTCAGGTGAAGAACAGGTGTGTCGGAAAGACAGCGTCTGAATGAACACCACCAAGCTTGGCAGCGTATATTTAAGCTGGGTTGGAGGGGGAAGAGCGCCTTGACAAAGGAATTTGCATATCGAGGAATTTAGCATATTTATGGGAAATGCAGATATGGGATTAGTCACTACTTGTGGAATGCGTAGGAGGTAGGGGGGGTTTCAAAGTCATATTATGCCCGTGAATTGTGCATGAATAGCAGCATCAAAGGGAGGAATTAGGGTTAGCAGTAATAAAGTGAAGGAATTTTAATAATAAGGAGCTGCAGCAGCTAAACCACCACGTACAAAACTAAAATATAAACTACATCAGTATCATCAATATACTAAATATACTCCCAATAAGCTGAGCTACTAACAGTAAGTCATACATTACATCTTCTTGGTTCTTTCGGTAAAGTCACGTAGAATGGAAATAATAAAATAATAAAAATGAAACATAAGATAATTCTCACGACGTTTCGGCCACAACACAAGCAGCAGTCCTCAGGTGAAGAACAGGTCTGTCAGAAAGACAGCGTCTGAATGAACACCACCAGGCTTGGCAGCGTATATTTAAGCTGGGTTGGAGGGGGAAGAGCGCCTTGACAAAGGAATTTGCATATCAAGAGGAATTTAGCATATTTATGGGAAATGCAGGTATGTGATTAGTACTACTTATGTCCGTGCATTATGCAGGATTAGCAGCATCAAAGGGAGGGAATATGGGAAATGCAGGTATGTGATTAGTACTACTTATGCCCGTGCATTATGCAGGATTAGCAGCATCAAAGGGAGGGGATATGGGAAATGAAGGTAAGTGATTAGTACTACTTATGCCCGTGCATTATGCAGGATTAGCAGCATCAAAGGGAGGGGATATGGGAAATGCAGGTATGTGATTAGTACTACTTATGCCCGTGCATTTTGCAGGATTAGCAGCATCAAAGGGAGGGGATATGGGAAATGCAGGTATGTGATTAGTACTACTTATGCCCGTGCATTATGCAGGATTAGCAGCATCAAAGGGAGGGGATAGGGGTAGCATTAATAAAGGGAAGGAGTGTTAATAATATGTAGCTGCAGTACCTAAAACCACCACGTAAACAACTAAAGTATAAACTACATAGTATCATCAGTATACTAAATACACTCTACAATAAGCTGAGTTACTAACAGTAAGTAATACATTACAATTCTACGTCGTAAAAAAAATATATGCTTCCATCTAAACTTTATTCTCTTACATCACACAAGTCTACACCGTACTATATACTGCCATAGACAAACCCAACGTTAAATTATATACTGTATTGCTATAAACCACCCTAAACCTTATACATTGTATTATACACTGTATTATTCTACCCACCCTAATGTATATCACACTGCTGTATATTCACTATACAATTACGATACTATATATTACTTTGTACATTGTATTAAGCATGTAATTTTTTTATACGATTTGTTATTATACACTGTACCATTGACCGTCGTATGAAAGATACTAAGAGGAAGCATCGAAATATGTCAATGGGAGAGTAGTGAGGGAAACTTGCAGCGGAGCAAAGAATCCATTCCCTGCAAAGAATACAATGCCAGTGAGTGGACTGCGGTCTGAAAGTCACCGTAAACGTGAACACAATCAGTTAAGTTATTACGTCCTTCCAATAATTGCTGAGCAAGAATCCATCTTCTTGGTTGAAATTGTCTCTGTGTTTGTATATGTCGATCGCCTCATGAACGAATTTCTCATGGGAGCCAGATGGCTTGCAGAGAACCTCTGTCTTGGAGAAGTCAATGTCATGTGAGCCCACTGAATTGTAACAGTGATCTGCCACGGCTGAGGTGTTTGTCCTACCGTGTTTCAGGTCTGCTTTATGTTCACGGATGCGGTCCGAGACATGTCGTTTGGTTTCTCCAATGTAACTGCTACCACAGAGGCAACTTAGTTTGTAGACGCCAGGGTACTGTATGTCTGGAACCACATATTTTACAGACGGGACCAGATCACGGATTTTATGTACTGTGTTGAATCGGACCTGGATCTTGTGTTTAATCAGGATTTTGGAGATCTTTTTTGTGACCCCAGCAATGTAGGGTAAGGTGATGATTTTGAAAGGCTCCTCAACAGGATCCTTCTTGATGGTTGGAGTGATTGCTTTGCGGATTGTGTAGTCGGAGTAACCATTAGCCTTAAGAGCTTGGCGTACGTGCTTGAGTTCACTGGCAATGTGTTCCTGGTCAGAGATGCATTGGGCTCTATGGTGTAGAGTCTTGATGAGGGAATTCTTCTGGGATGGATGGTGGTGGGAGTCCGGTTTTAGGTAAGCATCCGTATGGGTGGCTTTCCTGTAGACAGAGTGGCTCATTGAACCATCAGGTCTCCTTTTAATTAGGACATCCAAAAAGGGTAGCTTGCCATCTTTTTCGACTTCCATAGTGAATCTGATGGCTGGGTGTATGGAATTGATGTGGTCGAGGAATTGGTCTAGAGCAGGCTGGCCATGTGGCCAGATGACAAATGTGTCATCTACATACCTCTTCCATAAGGTCGGGCATAGAGTGGCAGTCTGGATGGCGTCAGTCTCAAATTCCTCCATGATAGGGGGGAGTGTCTCACCAGGGGGGGTACCTCAGTATTCAGTCCTTGATGAACCAAGTCTTCAATGATTGCGATGGTGTCACGTACAGGAACTTTGGTGAATAAGGAACCCACATCAAAACTGACAAGCAGGTCGTCTGGGGACAGGGAAATTCCCTTTATTGTCGATACCAGGTCAGTAGAGTTTAGTACCGCAGAGGTGGTTTTTCCAGTGAAAGGCCGCAGGATTTCAGACAAAAAACGAGCCAGTTTGTAGGTGGGGGAGTTGATAGTAGAGACAATGGGACAAAAGGGTGTATCTTCTTTCCGTATCTTCGGCAAGCCATATAATCTTGGTGGCCTGGCTGCAGAAGGTTTCAACGAGAACTGTTTGGTTTGATCAATTAATGCGGTTGAATCAGGAATGATTCTGTTGGTTTTAATGACGAGGCTGTTGGTGGGGTCTCTTTTTATTTTTGTATCGCTGCCATCGTTGAGTAGTTCTTGAATTTTGTTGTTGTATTCTATTTTGTCCATGATGACAGTGGCATTGCCTTTGTCGGCTGAGAGGATGACAATGTCATCCCTCTTTTTTAATTGAGCTAATTCAAAACGCTCATCTTTGCTGATGTTGATAGCTGGCATCTTAGCGTTTTTGAGGGTTGCAGCGATTTCAGATCTTGCTACGTCTGCAGCGATGTGACCCAGACCCTTGAGAGCCACATCTACTTGGGTAATGATATAATTAGCTGGTATGTGTCTAGGTGTGACTGCAACGTTTAGTCCTTTAGCTAAAACGGATTTCAGACCATCAGAAATAGAACTGTTACTGCGATTAATTATGACTTTGTTAACGTCTAGCTTTTCGGTGTGTGGGTCCCCGGTCTCTTGTTAGAGAGGAGGTTGAATTTGGAAATCAAGTTGTCCTTACATTTGGTCGACATAGCGGCAGCTGAAGAGGCAGTCATATTGTCTACATGTTCCCAATCTGAAGTGGACATTGTTGTAGTCAAAGATAAGTGTGATTTGTAGAGTGTCTTGTCTAACTGATCTAGTTCGGTGTGCGTAAGTCTAATTTTTTCTGAGATAAGAGCTAAGCTAGTTCTAGACAGAATTCGTTTAGCATTAGAAGAAGTTACAGCAGCAGAGGTAGTGTAAATGCGATTGGTATTATCTTAGTCGCGGCATCTCTTCAGAAAGGTGAGAGACTCGATTAGACAAAATAGAATACAACAAAATTCAAGAACTACTCAACCTTGGCAGCTTTACAAATATAAAAAGAGACCCCACCAACAGCCTCGTCATTAAAACCAACAAAATCATTTCTGATTCAACCGCATTAATTGATCAAACCAAACGGTTCTCGTTGAAACCTTCTGCAGCCAGGCCACCAAGATTATATGGCTTGCCAAAGATACAATAAGAAGATACACCACTTCGTCCCATTGTCTCTACTATCAACTCCCCCACCTACAAACTGGCTCGTTTTTTATCTGAAATCCTGCGGCCTTTCACTGGAAACACCACCTCTGCGGTACTAAACTTTACTGACCTGGTATCGACAATCAAGGGAATTTCCCTTTCCCCAGATGACCTGCTTGTCAGTTTTGATGTGGTTTCCTTAATCACCCAAGTTCCTGTACCTGACACCATCACAATCATTGAAGACTTGGTTCATCAAGGACTGAATACTGAGGTACCCCCCCAATACATACTTCACCTGGAATGGAACTTTCTACAAACAAACTGAGGGCACCCCAATGGGCTCCCCCTATCTCCGGTTGTAGCCAACGTTTTCATGGAGAAATTTGAGACTGACGCCATCCAGACTGCCACTCTACGCCCAACCTTATGGAAGAGGTACGTAGATGACACTTTTGTCATCTGGCCACATGGCCGGCCTGCTCTAGACCAATTCCTCGGTCACATCAATTCCATACACCCAGCCATCAGATTCACCAAGGAAGTCGATAAAGATGGCAAGCTACCCTTTTTGGATGTCTTAATTAAAAGGAGACCTGATGGTTCAATAAGCCACTCTGTCTACAGGAAAGCCACCCATACGGATGCTTACCTAAAACCGGATTCCCACCACCATCCATCCCAGAAGAATTCCCTCATCAAGACTCTACACCATAGAGCCCAATGCATCTCCGACCAGGAACATTGCCAGTGAACTCAAGCACGTTCGCCAAGCTCTTAAGGCTAATGGTTACTCCGACTACACAATCCGCAAAGCCATCACTCCAACCATCAAGAAGGATCCTGTTGAGCCATTCAAAACCATCACCTTACCCTACATAGATGGGGTCACAAAAAGATCTCCAAAATCCTGATTAAACACAAGATCCAGGTCCGTTTCAACACAGTCCATAAAATCCGTGATCTGGTCCCGTCTGTAAAAGATGTGGTTCCAGACATATAGTACCCTGGCGTCTACAAACTAAGTTGCCTCTGTGGTAGCAGTTACATTGGAGAAACCAAACGACATGTCTCGGACCGCATCCGTGAACATAAAGCAGACCTGAAACACGGTAGGACAAACACCTCAGCCGTGGCAGATCACTGTTACAATTCAGTGGGCTCACATGACATTGACTTTACCAAGACAGAGGTTATCTGCAAGCCATCTGGCTCCCATGAGAAATTCGTTCATGAGGCGATCGACATATACAAACACAGAGACAATTTCAACCGAGAAGATGGATTCTGGCTCAGCAATCATTGAAAGGACGTAATAAACCATTTCAGATCTTAACTGATTGTGTTCACGTTTACGGTGACTTTCAGACCGCAGTCCACTCACTGGCATTGACTATATATCTTTTATTCTCCGCAGAGAATGGAGTCTTTGCTCTGCTGCAAGTCTCCTATCACCACTCTCCCATTGACATATTTCGTTGCTTCCTCTTAGTACCTTTCACGCGACAGTCAATGGTATAGTGTATAGCAGATTGTATAATAATAAATAGTATAAAAGTGTAATGTTTAATATAATGTATAAGGTAATATATAGTATCGTAATTGTATAGTGAATATACAGCAGTGTGGTATACAGTAGGGTGGGTAGAATAATACATAGTGTAATATTAAATGTATAGGTGGTGTATAGTAATGCAGTATATAATTTAATGTTGGGTTTGTCTATGGCAGTTTATAGTACGGGGTCGACCCGTGTGATGTAAGAGAAAAAAGTTTAGCTGGAGGCATATTATATTTTTGCAACATAGAATTGTAATGTATGACTTACTGTTAGTAGCTCAGCTTATTGGAGAGTATATTTAGTATATTGATGATACTGATGTAGTTTATATTTTAGTTTTTTACGTGATGGTTTAGCTGCTGCAGCTCCTTACTATTAAAATTCTTTCCCTTTATTACTGCTAACCCTACTTCCTCTCTTTGATGCTGCTAATCCTACATAATGCACGGGCATAATATGACTTTGAAACCCCCCCCCACCTCCTACGCATTCCACAAGTAGTGAGTAATTCCATATCTGCATTTCCCATAAATATGCTGAATTCCTCTTGATATGCAAATTGCTTTGTCAAGGCGCCCTTCCCCCTCCAACCCAGCTAAATATACGCTGCCAAGCATGGTGGTGCTCATTCAGACGCTGTCTTTCCGACAGACCTGTTCTTCACCTGAGGACGTCTGCTTGCGTTGTGGCCGAAACGTCGTGAGAATTGTTTTTTATTACGTGTTATTTTTATTATTTCCCTTCTACGTGACTTTACCGAAAGAACCAAGAAGAGGCTTGCAGAAGTCCAAAAAGTTATAGAAAGTAGGGGGTAAATGGTTGATCTAAAAGGTTTCCGAAAATTGTCGACCCCCCACCCCTCAAAAAATATGTTTACCCCCGCGTAGGCTAAACACCCTACATTCACTAGAGTGAGTAGTATCCAGTGACTATAGTAGTATCTGACTCTACAGTAGTATCTTCTGACTATAGTAGTATCTATTTACTCTTTAGTAGTATCTACTGACTCTATAGTAGTATCTGCTGACTAGTTTTATCTACTGACTGTACAGTAGTATCTACTGAGCCCAGTAGTAGCTACTCACTGTTTAGTAATATCTACTGACTAGTAACTACTGACCGTAGTAGTATCTACTGACACTACAGTAGTATCTACCGACTCTATCGTAGTAACTACTAACTCCATAGTAGTATCTGCTGACTCGATAGTAGTGTAGAGAAGCTCCCACGGACGCACTCGGAGACGGAGGTAAGTTATGGGCTTTAGCCGAGGATTTATTAAAGCTGTTACAATAACACAAGGGCACACAACTCCCAGGGGCTAGGGGTCCTACTCTGAGTCCGGGTCCCTGCCGGCTAGCTCCGGTCTCTCTCTCTCGTGTCGGATCGGGGACTCTGCCGACTCCACCGACCGGAGAGATAAGCACCTCTATCGGCTACCACCGGCTGCTCCCCAGACTCACTACTCAATCCCTCTCTACCCCTGGTTCCCTCTTCACCCTTCTTACTCTACCCGTTCCCACAGTGACCCCGCTTACGTCACGGGGTATCCCTTAAGTACCCTAGGAGACGTGACGTCATCACAGTGAACGGCACACCTGACGTCACGTCCCCATTTTACTCCTCTACAGTAGTATCCACTAACTATAGTAGTAACTACTAACTCTATAGCAGTATCTACTTACTCTATAGTCGGTATTACTGACTGCAGCAGTATATACTGACTGTAGTGGAATCTACTGACTGTAGTATTATCTACTGACTATAGTATCTACTGACCGTACGGTAGTATCTAATGACTAGAGTAGTATCTACCGACACTATAGCAGTAACTACTGACTGCAGAAGTATCTAATGACTTTAGTAGTATCTACTGAATCTATAGTAGTATCTGCAGACTATAGGAGTACCTGCAGACTCTATAGTAGTATCTACTGACTATAGCAGTATCTACTGACTCTGTAGTAGCATCTACCGACTTGACAGTAGTATCTACCGACTTTACAGTAGTATCTCCCCACTTTACAGTAGTATCTCCCCACTTTACAGTAGTATCTACCGACTTTACAGTAGTATCTACCGACTCTACAGTAGTATCTACCGACTCAACAGTAGTATTTACCGACTTTACAGTCGTATCTCCCGACTTTACAGTAGTATCTACCGACTTTACAGTAGTATCTCCCGACTTTACAGTAGGATCTACCGACTCTACAGTAGTATCTACCGACTCTACAGTAGTATCTACCGACTCAACAGTAGTATTTACCGACTTTACAGTCATATCTCCCGACTTGATAGTAGTATCTACCGACTTGACAGTAGTATCTACCGACTCTACAGTAGTATCTCCCGACTTTACAGTCGTATCTTCCGACTTTACAGTCGTATCTCCCAACTCTAAAGTAGCATCTCCCGACTCTGCAGTAGTATCTACCGACTCGACAGTAGTTTCTCCCGACTTTACAGTAGTATCTACCGACTCTATAGTCGTATCTATCGACTCTATAGCAGTTAACTGCTACTTAACAGAGTGTCGTGGTGAGGCCTAGTCCCGTGCAGACCCCTCGGCCTCGCCTAGATTGCCCAGCCGGCCGAGGTAGCACCTTGGCAGGCTGGGGCTGGGCTGCTATAACCCCCCTCCCCCCCATCGCTCGCTCTACAGTAGCAGTAACTACAAACTTTACAGTCGTATCTACCTACTCTATAGTCATATATACCGACTCTATAATAGTATATATCAACTCTATAATAGTACTAACTTAACAGAGTGGTGTGGTGAGTCCTAGTAATGTGCAGAATCCCCGGCCTCGCCTAGATTGCTCAGCCGGCCGAGGTGGCACCTTGGCAGGCTGGGGCTGCGCTGCTACCCTCCCCCCGCCCGCTCTACAGTAGTAGCTACGGACTATAGTAGTAGTATCTACCGACTATATAGTAGTAAGTGCACACATTGGGGCGGGGGGGGGAGAAGAGGACATCACACTTTGAAGAATTTACCTCAGCGTTGTGTGTACTTTTTTCTGCATTGTTGACGCGAATGAGAATTACCCCCACCGATCGCGTGTGTGCATTGCTAGGGGCAACCACGGTTCAACTTTCTTGCGCATGCGCAGATGCGTGCTTTGGCACGCGCTCAGCATAGTAATATAATAATTAATAGTAATAAATTGTTAAATTAACTACTTGAAAGTTGACCGGCGTGAAATACGAATAGCGCTGGCTCACCACGGGGCTGATCACGTGGTATCTGGGTACTTTTTTTTTACGAAAACCCCACGGTTCGTGAGTTAAATCCATCGCAAGTTTCGTCCACAGACAGACAAAAAAATTACTTTTAATTCGATACAAAATCTACACATTACACAACACAACAATCATTAGCGTTGTTTGCTTGCGTTGAATGGAGGCACTCCCAGAAGGCCATGTGTCCGTATACTTCACGGCCAGAAGTGATGGTGGCCAGTGGTCAAGAATAGCGATGGAGTGAGAGCCAAAGCAGGGAATGCCTCCAAGAAAATTACATCCCACCGCAGAGATGGAACGGTGATGGAATGATTAAATCTTCTCGGATAGTGTTGCATCGTGAAATTGGGAGAGCATAGAAAATAGCAATGGTGCGGGGGAGCTCGGTGGGGTTGGGGCGTCATTCAGCAGTGAATAGATTTTGGCCGATAATTTGAATTTTCAACAGGAATTGTCTGGAGTTCCTGTGGTTCCCCGAATACCACATTTCTCTGGACAACATCCGCACCATGAGCGTGGAAGAACTCAACGCTTTTCCACTGGTAAGAGGTGTTTCTGTGTAAGTCTCAATGTCTGCATCTCTGCTTGTTTCTGTGTGTATGTAAATCTGTGTCTATATGTGTCTCTAAGTGAGTGTGTGTGTCTGTGAATTTGTATCTATGTGAGTCTATCTCTCTGTAAATCTCTATCTCTGTGCGAGTCTGTGTGTCTTTATAAATGTATAGCTCTGTACGAATCTGTGTGGTGGTGATGGTGGTCATGACAATGGTGGTAGCGATGGTGGTGACCGTTGCTGCCTACAGTGCTAGAGGCAAGCGAGGCTGCACCTGGCTGGGTCATGTAGCCTATATATGCCCAGCCACCGCATGCCCAAGCATTTCCTGTTTGGCCGGATAGATGGGGCTAAACGGGCAAGGCATGGGCTAGAGAAGATATGGACGTATGTGATCCAGAAGGATGTGGAGTTGATTGGACGTGCCGATGGCTGGTACCAGCAGTGTCCAGATCGGCATCTGTGCGGTTCGTGAAGGATGCTGATGGGGAGTTGGAAGCCGTCATCCTCCAGCAATAACAAAGGGCAGAGGAGCGATGCTCAAAAGGAGCAGAGCGCCGGGCTGCTAAAACACAGAAAATTGATAGTGCATCTGTTAGTCAACTCATGACACCTGAGTGTTTCATGACCTTCTGCCAGCGGGCCTCAAGATGCACATAACATGGCACATGCACTATGGTGACGTTACTGCCATTTAGTGGTGAACGGCGGTTGTTGTGATGGTGTTGGAGATGGTGGTGGTCGTGATGATGATGGTGTTGGTGGTGATAATGGTAGTGGTGATGGTATCTATGGGACCCCTTTTTTTCATTATCAAGATATTACAAGATAGACAAGGCGAGCAGTACAAGGAAATTGCAAGTACCAAAGCATTCATAGCTCGGGTTAAACATTTGTCATAGTGGTGATGCAAGTCCATGGGTCTTACCATTTTTCAGGCTGGTGTTGCGTACACCTTGTGCCACACAGAGACAACTGCTGCTGGGATTATGGGTGGTGGGGTGGACAGTAGGTTCTCCCAGGCTAATCTGCAGCAGCGCATTTAAATGCTCGAGATGACCTATGAGTGATATAAGGTGATTATTGCCTCATCTATCAATAAAGAGCCTTTACATCCTTCTTTCCCTCTTGTTTGTGCCCACATCTCCTTTGGTGCTCTGTGTTGCTTGGCTTGCGACAGGTGCAGCTGTTGCAGATGTACCAGGAGAGGATGTTTCAAATTATGGACCAGGTGGTGGTGCAGAACCAGCAGCACCTTGAGGAGCAGCTATGCTGCTTCCGCGAGAAAGTGCGAGTGCTTAGAAGCGTCATGGTGAAGGTGCGTGTACATGGTGGAAGTGTTTACCCAGTCTACCATGGGCTCGCCTCCCTATCAACGCGAGACAAGGAATGGTGGTGGTGGCTTATGCCCCCACTGAAGATAAACATCAGTGGAGGGATGCAGGCAAGGCCAAGGATTTGGGTATTCTTGGCCACGGTCACGCCCTCTTTCTCTATGCTTGCGAAACCTGGTCCCCCCTAATGGAACATCTGCGCCGGTTAGAAACATTCAGGCTAGCCTGCCTACGATCCATCCTGGAACTAGGTTATATTCTGTGAGGAGCTCACAAATCTTTGGAAGATGTGGACACATTGCCATAGGTGAGCTCCTCCAGCAGGCAAGGCTGCATTGGCTGGGGCACGTAACCCGCATGCCAAGCCACTGCATACCCAAACAGCTTTTATTTGGCCAGATATAGGGGGCTAAATGGGCGCGGTACAGGCTAGAGAAGAGATGGACTGATGTGGTACAAGAGGATATGGGGCTGAGTGGATTTTATGATGACTGGTTCCAGCGGTGTCAAGATCAGCCTCTGTGGATGATACTCATAAAGAACGCTACTGGGCAGTTGGAGGCAGTCACCCTCCAGCAACAACGGAGGGCAGAGGAGCAACACTTGCAACAACGAGCTTAGTGCCGAGTAGCTAAAACACAGCAATTTAGCACAGTAGGGGGCACAGGTGGTGCATCCGCCAGTCATTTCAGTAAACCCGTGGCACCTGGGTCTGTCCCTTGACCTGCCAGCGGGCCTTTGACACTTCATGTGGCCGTAAAGTGCACCTACAACAACTGCCATTCACCACTTAGTGGTGAATGGCAGTTGTTATTTACGTGACTTTACCGAAAGACCCAAAGAATATGGTGAATGGCAGTTGTTGATTTTTATTTGTCGTGATTGCTCACCCAGAACAGCTTTGCGGAGTCTCATTTAGCAGACGGGTCCTGCTGAGTGTTTAGCAGTTTGGGGGGGTGGTGGGTGAGCGATCATTGCAACTGCTGCGCTTAATTTCAATCCAATAATTGCCGTGGTGTATCCTTGTGTTGTTTTGACTTTTGCGACGTTGGCGCAGCGGCTTAGCTTTTACCGAGTGCCGCCACGGCATCTTTCACGACCACTGCGAACTAAACAGACGGCGCGGTGGTAGCGTTAATACTCACCGCCATGGTATTAACCGGGGCGGCCTGTGGGATTTGAGCTGCGAATCTCTACCGTCGTACACCCTCCTCCTCTCCTTCTCACGCAGGACGAAAATCCCGTCGACAACACGGACGCCGGTACGGACGCCTTCTTCGCGCGACTGGTCGCAACCTGTGCGCAGACGGCAGAATCCAAGCGGTCGAGCGATGACGCAGGGGGGCAGGATGACACGGGAGGGGGGGGGGAGGCCCACGCCCAGGAGGGCCCCCGCACCGTGCTTTTCGCTGACTATGAGGAGGAGGGGCAGGAGAACGATGCTGCGTCCCCGCTCAGCCTGGGCCCACAGGACAGGCCCACGGTGGATGTGCAGACCCTGCAGGACGTGACGATGTAGAAGGTCGTGGAGGTTCTGTTAGAGGAGATAGACCCCCTTCCCCTGCATAATTAGCCCTCCCACCCCCTCATACGATTAACATTTGTGCACTAGTAGCATCTAAATGCAAGCGGGTCTCCAAACACTTCAGAGGGGGGAAAGATTGTGTATATGCATAGCAAAATATAAATATACTCTTTGGTTTTTTCGGTAAAGTCACGTAGTTAAAAATAAAAGAAAAAACAACTGAATTAAATCACGACGTTTCGGAGGTAACACAAGCTTCCGTCTTCAGGTGGAACCGTCACAGCAAAATTACTGGATACAGTTATTTTTCTGTGAGGGTTCCACCTGAAGACAGAAGCTTGTGTTGCCTCCGAATTGTGATTTAATTAATTTTATTATATTCTTAGGTTTTTTCGGTAAAGTCACGTAGGTAAAAAACATTAAAAAGTGCCCGCGAGCACAAGTCAGATCTGAAACACGGCAGAACTGATTCTTCGGCCGTTGCCGATCATTGCTACAACTCGGTGGGCTCTCATGAAATTGTATTTTCCGAGACCAAGGTTCTCTGCAAACCTCCTGGCTACCATCAAAGGTTTGTACACGAAGCCATACAAATATACAAACACAGACATAATTTCAACCGTGATGACGGTTACAAACTGAGTAATCATTGGAAAGATGTGATTAACCATGCAAAAAAGATTTAACTACACTTATTTGCCAATCTTATTTGACAGACAACCATCACAGTTTTACCATGTCTAGTGGTGGTCTCCCTGTTACAGGTTGAGTCACAAACCGCACCTCTCCATAACAAAGGCTCAGCCTTTGTTATGGAGAGACACGGCATAACAAAGGCTCAGCCTTTGTTATGCAGTCTATTCTTAGTCTTAAGCCTCACCTTACTATATTAATAAAAGTATGCGGCCCTTGCCCCACCACCTTCTCCAACCATTATATAAACGGAGTGGTAGCTTCTGCAATCTCTCATTTACTTGATACAGCTGTCGTGGCTGTGACGGTACCACCTGAAGACGGAAGCTTGTGTTGCCTCCGAAACGTCGTGATTTTTATTTTATTTTACTTTTTAATGTTTTTTATCTACGTGACTTTACCGAAAAAACCTAAGAATATGAATCATTGCAGTCACGAAAGTTTCAAATCTAGAATTAATTTTATTATTTTATTTTTAACTACGTGACTTTACCAAAAAACCCAAAAAGTATGAATCCTTGCAGTCACGAAAACTTTTAATCTATATAAATATATATTACGATATATATGTACAGGAAAACTAATGGGGAGTTAAATCTTGACTTCAACCAGGGCAGGAATGGAGTTTCAACTGGTGTGGAGTTGCAGAGACGAAGATAATTCCCAGCCTTGCACACATGCGTAGGGAGTGCTAGTGTTAAGGTTAGCGCGCTGCACTTTGATCTCGGCATGTTCACAATGCATGGCTCACAGTGGAAGTGAAACATTTAGGCTGTAATCCGCCTGTACACTCGGCATGCTCACAATGTGTGGGAACTACAATTTATAATCTGGCTGTACTATAATGGGATAACTTGAGGTGCTATGTTTAACATATTAAACATACTGGACATTAATGAACCAAAGCTAAGGGGAATAGTGAGGGTGGGATGAGTTATTACATGGCTACTTAATGCCACCCATCCACTCACCGCCTCAACCATTCACTCGTCCACTCACCTGCTCACTCACCAGCCCACTCACCCGCTCAACCATTCACCCACACACCCGCTCACTCACCAGCTCAACCACTCACCCACCCACCCCACTCAGTCACCCACTCAACCATTCACCCACCCAACCACTCACCCACTCAGCTGCTCACCCATGCACCCACTCACCCGCTCACCCATGCACCCACTCAACCGCTTACTCACCCACTTACCCACTCACTCATCCATTCATTCACTCACTCGCCCCATTCATTCACTCGCCCAATCACCCACTCACCCATCCAGCAATTCACTTACCCACTTATCTGTTGGCCTGTCATGGCACACAGTGTGAGTGCAAGTGGTCAGCATTATGCCTGGAGGCTGTTATATCTTCAAAATCAATGTTAACCCATGAATCCACCTGTATATAATCTGTCTGGCTCCTGAAGACATTTATTTAAACAAAATTCAGGGAACACTAGCAAAGCGTGTTAATATAACTCTTGGTTTTTGCGTATACATTTTGAGAAATGGACAAATTAATGTTCAATCGCAACTTAGAGGTGTGAATCCAGGCTCAGATTTCTCTTTAGCTGCCTTCATGCTTGTAAAAAGTTCCATAGATAAAAAAACCTATTGTTTTATTGAAATCTACAAGTTGAATTGGGTTAATATGTATGTTGAACGTCTTTTGCATTTCTTTCGCACCGCACCGTGTGTGGCTAATTGAAGGTGCGGGAATCAGTAAAACTTTACACTCACTGGCACAGTGAACAAGGTGGTGGTATGGTCAACCATGCCTGGCCACCTTCATCTGCTCAACTGAGTAGCAATAAACCCGATGAAGGCCCACAATAAGTTCAGCTATCACTTTTCAATAATATTTGCCATCAGCAACAAACTGTCGGGTTCATAAGGGAGTGCATCAACAAGTGCACCACCGCACCCCACACATACACTTCCATATGTATACATTTCACGTGGGTCGGTAACAATATAAATACAATGGCAATCATTCGCTTCTCATTGGATGTGATGCCGTTTTGACGTAAAACTTGTGTGACTGAAGGAATTCATATTCTTGGTTATTTCGGTAAAGTCAACGTAGATAGAAAATAAAAGAAATACAAATAATAAAGTTAAATAAATACATTTCAAATTATACAAGCAAAAAACCCACAACGTTTCGATCGCAACACAAGTGGTCTTCATCAGGCGGAGAGAAAAGAGGGGGCAAGCCTCCAAATGCAACTCCTTATAAGGGCTTTCAAATTGAGCAAAGCTGTGCGGCGTAATGAGCATAGGCGGGGCAGCCAGCGCACATGTAAGAGCAAAGCACCAGAAGTACAAGTAAAGCGAGTGCGTTAGACAATGGGGGAGGGAGAGTATGGGTGGTAGAGCTGAAAGGCGAGGGCGCAGTCCAAGTGTTAAACAATGGAGGGAGGAAGAGGGTAGAGATGGGGGGGAGAGAAGGGAGTAGAGGTGGGGAGGGGGCATTGCACCTCGCTACACCCATCCACACTGCTGACGGTGGAGGTTGACAAGAAAACAAATCAAGTCATGACCCAAAGTGGTTGATGACATCTTTCCAATGATTGTTGAGTTTAAAACCGTCGTCTCGGTTTAAATTGTGTCTGTATATATGGATGGCTTCGTGAAGTACCATCGTCCTAGATAAATCGATTTCGTGTGAGCCAGCCGCATTAAAGTAATGATCAGCCACGGCAGAAGTATTGGTCCTGCCGTGTTTCATATCTGCCTTATGTTCACGAACACGGTCTGAGACATGTTGTTTAGTTTCCCCAATGTAACTGCTGCCGCAGATACAGCTTAGTTTATAGACGCCGGGATATTGCATGTCAGGAATCTTGTCCTTCACAGATGAGATCAGATCACAAATTTTATGCACTGTGTTAACTCGGACCTGGATCTTATGTTGTGTTTGTTCAAGATTTTGGAAATCTTTTTGGTTATCCCTACTATATAAGGCAAGGTGATGGTTAAGATTGGATCTTCAGATGGCTCCTTCCTCACAGATTGAGTAGTCAGAATATCCATATGCCTTGAGAGCCTGGTGTATGTGTTGAGTTCACTGGTCATGTGTTCATGGTCAGAGATACATTGAGCTCTATGGTGCAGCGTTTTGATGAGGGAATTTTTCTGTGATGGATAGTGGTGGGAATCAAGTTTTGGTAGGCATCAGTCAGGGTTACTTTCCTGATGTGGCGCTTTCGTGACTGCAGGAATTACTCTTTGGTTCTTTTGGTAAACAGAGTGGCTCAATTAGCTATCTGGTCTCTTTTTGATTAAGACATCCAAGTAAGGTAGCATTCCATCCTTTTCTACCTCCATGGTGAATTTGATTGCTGAGTGTATGGAATTGATGTGGTTGAGGAATTGTTTCAGAGCTGGTCGGCCATGTGGCCAGATGACAAACGTGTCATCTACGTATCTCTTCTATCTGCGTTACTTTACTGAAAGAACCAAGAATATGTGATGTCATTGCATCCCCCCCCCCCACCAGAGTTCCACCCCTCCCCCTGTTTCGTGCTGTTTGTTGTGGGAAAGGGGAGGCGATACCTGGGAGGCCCCACCCCGGGAGGGTAGGGCAAGGCTGAGTGAGTGACAGGAGGGCCACGAGAGACGGCCATCGGCGCGGCACGACCGCGTGGTCGCCTTAAATGTAGTGTTAAGAGGATGGAACTCGAGGCAGCTGCCTCCATCCACCTCCAGCACGTTCTGCTGGTGCAGCATACGAGTGGGTTCGTTAAAGTGTGGGTTGGTTAAAATGGTTAAGTGTTTTATTAAAGTTTTATTTGCAAGAGCCGATGGTTCGTTTTGGTCAACTGCGCTGAGGAGTGGCTGTGTGCTGGGAGCTCGGGTGGGCTGGACTGCTTCATGAGGGGTTGGAGAGAGGTCATTTCGGACCCACCCCTCATAATTTGGATAAATTATACAGGTAGGAACAACAGTTCTAGATTTGAAGCTTTCGTGACTGAAAGAATTCATACTCTTAGGTTCTTTCGGTAAAGTCACGTAGGTAAAAAAATTATATTAAAATAAATGAAAATAAATAAATTAAATCACGACGTTTCGGAAGCAACAAGCTTCCGTCAGGTGTAACTTCTCCAGTAAAATTAATGTAGCGTATGAAGTAAGCTATTCAAGACACGTGTTTTTTATATAGGGTGCTGGGCAGGGAGGAGCCAATGAGTCGGGGGGGGGGGGGATAACCATCTCGGTGCTTTTACACTGCAAGTACGGTGCTTGTACACTGCAAGTACGGTGCTTATACAATGCATGTACGGTGCTTATACAATGCATGTACGGTGCTTGTACACTGCAAGTACGGTGCTTGTACAATGCATGTACGGTGCATTGGACGCTGAATGGCGAATGGGAATGAAACACTGTTGTAAATCAGACTTTTTTCTCCTTAGTGTGGGTGGTGTATAAGGCTGGATATGACTGTAAAATTATAATAATAAATATGGATATGATTATGGGAGTAAATATAAACTGGCTGAATCTTAATTTTGGAGCTTTCGTGACTGCAGGAATTATTCTTTGGTTCTTTCAGTTAAGTCACGTCTAAAGATAAAATAATAAATTAAATAATAGCATATTACGACGTTTCGATTGCAACACAAGCAATCATCAGGTATAAAAGAAATAGCAACAAAAATCTAACTAGAAAACTATAGACAGACATACAAGCAGACAGACATCACAAGGACACAGAGAGAGGACACATATCGGCACAAAGAGAGAGGTCGTTTCTGTGACGGTGCCTTAAATATAGAGAGGGGGGCGGGGGCGGAGAGAGGGAGGGGGCAGAGAAAAAATTAGCATATCAATGAGTGGACGGCAACGTGATGCTGCTGCAAGTAAGATGACGACGCGGCACGGCACGCAGGCTTGAAAAGCAGGAGAAAGACACACTAAAATGTAATACATTACATTTCGATATTTTACTAGGTTATTTAATTTTAGTGTGTCTTTCTCCTGATTTTCAAGCCTGCGTGCCGTGCCGCGTCGTCATCTTACTTGCAGCAGCATCACGTTGCCGTCCACTCATTGATATGCTAATTTTTTCTTTGCCCCCTCCCTCTCTCCGCCCCCGCCTCCCTCTATATTTAAGGCACCGTCACAGAAACGACCTCTCTCTTTGTGCCGATATGTGTCCTCTCTCTGTGTGTCCTTGTGATGTCTGTCTGCTTGTATGTCTGTCTATAGTTTTCTAGTTAGATTTTTGTTGCTATTTCTTTTATACCTGATGATGATTGCTTGTGTTGCAATCGAAACGTCGTAATGTGCTATTATTTAATTTATTATTTTATCTTTAGACGTGACTTAACCAAAAGAACCAAAGAATAAACTGGCTGTTTAGCAGTAAAATGCACGACAGCTAAAGTTTGAACTTGGTTAATTACATCCTTCAGGTGGGGACTGCGAAGCGTAAGCACAACATCTTAAGTGTGTCTAAGAGGTGGCTTTGACGAGTTAAATCTTTTTTACATAGTTAATAACATCTTTACAATGATTGCTCAATTTGTACCCATCATCACGGTTGAAGTTACGTCTATGTATATCTGGATGGCTTCATGCACAAACCTTTGATGGTAGCCAGAAGGTTTGCAGAGCACCTTGGTCTCGGAAAGACTATCATGAGAGCCCACAGCGTTCTAACAATGATCGGCAACGGCGGAAGACTCAATTTTGCCGTGTTTCAAATCTGACTTGTGCTCGCGGACACGATCGGAGACATGACGTTTCGTTTCCCCAATGTAACAATCACCACAGCTGCAACTCAGTTTATAGACTCCAGGGTATTGCAAGTCAGGAATGACATCTTTCACAGATGGGATTAGATCACGGATGTTATGTACTGTACTGAATCGGACCTGGATCTTATGTTTGTTTAGAATTTTGGAGATATTTTTGGTCACACCTGCTATGTATGGTAACATGATCGTTTTGATCGGAGTTTTAGGTGGTTGGTTCTGTATAGTGGGAGAAACAGCTTGGCGGATGGTACAGTCAGAGTATCCGTTCATCTTGAGGGCCAGATGTACATCATCACGTTCATCTTGAGGGCAAGATGTACATGTTGTAATTCACTGGTCAGGTGGTGTTTGTCAGAGATGCAATGAGCTCTGTGGTATAGTGTTTTGATGAGAGAATTATTTTGAGCCGGGTGGTGGTGGGAATCCGGTTTCATGTAGGAATCTATGTGGGTGGCCTTCCTGTAAACAATGTCCCAATGAGCCATCAGGTCTCCTCTCAAACAGAGCGTCCAAGAATGGTAGTTTGCCATCTTTCTACACTTCCATGGTGAATCTGATGGATGGGTGTCTGGAATTGATGTGATCCAGGAAAAGGTTCGATGCTAGGAGGCCATGTGGCCAAATGACGAAAGTGTCATCTACATATCTCTTCCACAGGGAAGGACGCACGGTAGATGTCTGGATGGTGTCTGATTCAGACTTCTCCATGAAAACATCATCACGTTCATCTTGAGGGCCAGATGTACATGATATCGTCAGGAGACAGTACCATGTCCTTGACCATAGAAACCAATTGGGTTGAGTTAAGTACTGCTGAAGTGAAGGGAAGCAGAGTATCTGATAGAAAACGGGCTAGCTTGTAGGTAGGAGAGTTGATCGTGGACACTATGGGCCGTAGTGGGGTGCCTTTATGGATATTGGGAAGACCATAGAATCTGGGAGGTCTTGCAGCCGAGGGTTTTAGGGAGGGACGTTTGGTTGGTTCGATTAGGGAAGTCGAACTCGTGATCTTGTTGGTTTTTGTCGTTAGGCTGTTAGTAGGATCACTTTTAATTTTGGAGTAACTACCATCATTGATGAATAGGTCCTGGATTTTGTTGTATGAGTCTTTATCCATGATAACCATAGCATTGCCCTTGTCGGCCGAGAGGATGACGATATCATCTCTTTTTTTTAATTTGTGAGTTCAGAGCGTTCGTTTTTGCTAATGTTGCTAGTAGGTTTCTTAGAATTCTTGAGAATGGTGGCTATATCAGCTCTTGCTACGTCCGCTTGGATGTGTCCTATGCCTCTGAGGGCTACCAACAAGATCATCACGAGTTCGACTTCCCTAATCGAACCAACCAAACGTCCCTCCCTAAAACCCTCGGCTGCAAGATCTCCCAGATTCTGTGGTCTTCCCAAGATTCATAAAGAAGGCACTCCACTACGGCCTATAGCAGAGGTGTGGACTCGAGTCATGTGACTTGGACTCGAGTCAGACTCGAGTCATGAATTTGATGACTTGCGACTCGACTTGGACTTGCATAACAATGACTTTGTCCCACCTATGAGATGTGGACTCGAGTCATGTGACTTGGACTCGAGTCAGACTCGAGTCATGAATTTGATGACTTGCGACTCGACTTGGACTTGCATAACAATGACTTTGTCCCACCTCTGGCCTATAGTGCCCACGATCAACTCCTACCTATAGGCATTGCCTCACCAACACTTTACCTGGAATGGCACTTTCTACAAACAGAATGAGGGTACCCCTATGGGCTCCCCCTTGTCACCAGTGATAGACAATGTTTTCATGGAGAAGTTTGAATCGGACGCCATCCAGACGTCTACCCTGCGTCCTTCCCTGTGGAAGAGATGTGTGGATGACACTTTCGTCATTTGGCCACATGGCCTCCCAGCATTGAACCATTTCCTGGACCACATCAATTCCAGACACCCATCCATCAGATTCACCATGGAAGTGGAGAAAGATGGCAAATTACCATTCTTGGATGCTCTGTTTGAGAGGAGACCTGATGGCTCTTTGGGACATTGTTTACAGGAAGGCCACCCACACAGATTCCTACATGAAACCTGATTCCCACCACCACCCGGCTCAAAAGAATGCTCTCATCAAAACACTATACCATAGAGCTCATTGCATCTCTGACCAACACCACCTGACCAGTGAATTAAAACATGTACACCTGGCCCTCAAGATGAACAGATACTCTGACCGTACTATCCGCCAAGCTGTTTTTCCCACCATACAGAAACAACCACCTGAAACTCCGATCAAACCCATCACGTTACCATACATAGCAGGCGTGACCAAAATATCTCAAATTCTAAACAAACATAAGATCCAGGTCCGATTCAGTACAGTACATAACATCCGTGATCTAATCCCATCTGTGAAAGATGTCATTCCTGACTTGCAATACCCTGGAGTATATAAACTGAGTTGCATCTGTGGTGATTGTTATATTGGGAAACGAAACGTCATGTCTCCGATCGTGTCCGCGAACACAAGTCAGATCTGAAACACGGCAAAATTGAGTTCCGCCGTTGCCGATCATTGTTACAACGCTGTGGGCTCTTATGATATTGTATTTTCCGAGACCAAGGTGCTCTGCAAACCTGGCTACCATCAAAGGTTTGTGCATGAAGCCATCCAGATATACAAACATAGACATAACTTCAACCGTGATGATGGGTAAAAATTGAGCAATCATTGTAAAGATGTTATTAACCATGTACAAAAGATTTAACTCCTCGTCAAAGCCACCTCTTAGACACACTTAAGCTGTTGTGTTTACGCTTCGCATTCCCCACCTGAAGAAGGATGTAATTAACCAAGTTTAAATTTTAGCTGCCGTGCATTTTACTGCTAAACAGCCAGTTTATATTTACTCTCAATCATATGCATATTGATTCTTATAATTTTACAGTCATCCAGCCTGATACACCACCATCACTAAAGAGAAAAAGTCTGATTTACAACAGTTTTTCATTCCCATTCGCCATTCAGCGTCCAGGCATCGTACAAGCACCGTACTTGCAGTGTACAAGCACCGTACTTGCAGTGTACAAGCACCGTACTTGCAGTGTACAAGCACCGTACATGCATTGTTCAAGCACCATACATGCATTGTTCAAGCACCGTACTTGCAGTGTACAAGCACCGTACTTGCAGTGTACAAGCACCGTACTTGCAGTGTACAAGCACCGTACTTGCAGTGTACAAACACCGTACTTTCAGTGTAAAAGCACCGTACTTGCAGTGTGAAAGCACCGAGATGGTTATCTCTCCCCCGACTCATTGGCTCCTCCCTGCCCAACATTTTATATTAAAAAAACACGTGTCTTGAATAGCTTTCTTCACACGCTAAAGTAATTTTACTGGAGCAGTTATTTTCATTCATTATTATTTTTTTACCTACGTGACTTTACCAAAAGAACCTAAGAGTAGGAACAACAGGTTCCACACTGCCCACCAGGGATTATTTGTCGTGCATATGGGGAGGGGCGGGGCTGGGAGGGGAGGGGCTGGGTGGGGAGGGTGGGGCTGGGTGAGGAGGGCCTGCTCACCCCGTGGTGCCCTTATAAAACTTAACGTTTAACCAACACACTACACTATACAACGACACGATACACTACACTTATACAGGTAGGAACACCAGGTTCTACACTGCCCACAGGAATTATTTGTCGTGCACAAATGCGCTGTACAACCAAGTACCTACCTGTCCACTCCGAAGGAACGTGTATTTTCTTTGGATATATGGTGTGGATAAAATGCTATTTTTTACTATAAACGTCCAATGGAGGTAATACAATCAATTTCGATTTAAAGCTTTCGTGACTGCAGGGATTCATCTTCTTGGTTCTTTCGGTAAAGTCACGTAGAAGGGAAGTAATAAAATAATAAAAATAAAACATAATAAAACAATTCTCACGACGTTTCGGCCACAACGCAAGCAGCCGTCCTCGCCTGAGGACGGCTGCTTGCGTTGTGGCCGAAACTAAAATAAAAATCACGACGTTTCGGAGGCAACACAAGCTTCCGTCTTTAGGTGGAACCGTCACAGCCACGACAGATGTATCAAGTAAATGAGAGATTGCTGGAGCTACCACTCCGTTTATATAATGGTTGGAGAAGGGAGGGGGGTAAGGGCCAAGTGCAGCACACTTTTTATTCTTCGGCCGTTGCCGATCATTGCTACAACTCGGTGGGCTCTCATGAAATTGTCTTTTCCGAGACCAAGGTTCTCTGCAAACCTCCTGGCTACCATCAAAGGTTTGTACACGAAGCCATACAAATATACAAACACAGACATAATTTCAACCGTGATGACAGTTACAAACTGAGTAATCATTGGAAAGATGTGATTAACCATACAAAAAAGATTTAACTACACTTATTTGCCAAGCTTATTTGACAGACAACTATTACAGGTTTACCATGTTTAGTGGTTGTCTCCTTGTCACAGTTTGAGTCACAAACCGTACCTCTCCATAACAAAGGCTCACCCTCTTAAGCCTCACCTTACCATATTAATAAAAGTGTGCTGCACTTGGCCCTTACCCCCCTCCCTTCTCCAACCATTATATAAACGGAGTGGTAGCTCCTGCAATCTCTCATTTACTTGATACAGCTGTCGTGGCTGTGACGGTTCCACCTGAAGACAGAAGCTTGTGTTGCCTCCGAAACGTGATTTTTATGTTATTTTATTTTACTTTTATTAATTTTTTCCTACGTGACTTTACCGAAAAAACCCCACTATGGATAAGCCATACTTATCCATAGTGGGGTTTATATCTGGGTGGAAGTTGAGAGGCGGTTCCACCAGGGAGGCTTCGGGAACGTTCCGGGAAGGTTCCGGAAGGGGCGTGGCCAGAGGCGGGGCTTAGACCGGGGAAGGGGGATATAATGGGACACGGAGCAATGCGAAGGGGTCAGTGTCGAAGACAAAAGGAGGTGCCGCCGATGCTGCCCCGCCATATCCATCAACCACGTGGCGGCTCGTCCTCCAGCTGCTCCTTAGCGCACCATCAGCCAGCAGTGCGCTGGAGAGCGGGTGAACGCCACGTGGCGCGGGGCAACGTAGCTACGCGAAGAGTGGATGCCGCAAGGAGAAGAGACGGAGACATGTGGCTGGCTGTACTGAGTTTTTATTAAATACAAAACTTAGATTTCTTACCGTGTCTGAGACCACTCATTTCAGAGTGATGCGTTCCCTAGTTACCTCGTCACACCCGAGACCTTCCAAATACTGTACTCTCTCCATTTCATTACTTTTAACTTTATAAAAAGTGGAAAACTAGAATGAAATAGGAGTGTTACGTAGGCTATAATCACTGTCGAGTGGAAACAAACGTTTTTGGTGAAAACAGGCCAATTTGCGATTGCTAATCAATCAACCATCACTAAACGTTAGTTATCATAGCTAAGTAAGTTACACTACTTGGAAAGTTATTTAGCCATACATTCACCCAACGACCAACAATGGCGCTTATGGGCGTGTTCAACCTAATGTTATTGTCTTTATTACATTATATTTCTCAGAAAGCCCACATGAAGTCTGAGTAAAGTGTCAATCATTGATGCTGCGCTGCATGTGTAATATTTGTAAAAAGTAGCTTTCATTTATTGCATATTCATATAGTGTAGTGTATACCTGTACTTGCTTATGATAAATAGTACTATTAGTGTTTCTTTGATTAAAGTGCGAGCAGTTTTATTACAGTCAGCTTTCATTCACAGTGCCATCATGAGTAAGTGGAAGGGTGGCAGTGACATTCGTCAGTTTTTTGGGCAGCCTCAGAAAAGAAGAAAAGTAAGTTGAGAGCAGTGAGAAAATGAGTATCAGTCAGATGATAGAAGTATACAGTAGTACAAGAGATGAGTCAATGTTTCTCGATATAATATTTGGCATTCAGATCAGAAATGGTTATTAATCCATTCCTGAACATCCATGGCAAGAAACACCACTTGTTCACTGATAATATTTCTTTCATGTTCACTCTGGTGCATTCAGAGTAGAGGGAGAGAGAGCATGAGGATTTCTGACAGGGCAAGAAGAGAATGTGACATGGAGATGAGTGAGAAATTGAACAAATATGTATGTTTAAGACCGAATAATGACATCATAACAGTCTAATCCTAATCTTAATTTAAGAAGAGATATTCCTCTCATGTGTATTTCAGATAATACAATCAAGCAGGGAGAGTGAGTTTGAGAAAATGACAGAGAGATGAGACAGGCTAGCGAAGATGAAGGTGCAGGAGAGGGGGAGGAGCTTGGACCTCGCCCAAATCAGCCAAAATGTTAATGTCATACCTAGTCACACCCTATAAAATAGAACACTCTATTTTCAGAAGAAATGGTTTAAAGATTATACTTGGCTCCATTACAGGGGGTTCTCTGTTTATATTGTGCTAAATACTTTGCAACACAAAAGTCTAAGCTTGTGTTGTGTGGTTATTCTTGACACCACTGGAGACTTGTAGATCCACACTGAGACGGAGATTCATGTAAGTTATTTATTAAACACTCTGCACACGACTTTTACATTTCGAGTACTGCACACTCACTGCCTACACTCCACACCCGACGCCTGCACCCGTTATGGTGTGCGTCAGAACTCTGACCTGCACGTGGAACTGTCTCCCATTATTCTACGCCCCGGCACGGCTTCCCCTCGTCTGCCCCGGGCGGAGGCACGCTGCCATCACCGCCCGGCGACGAGGTTGGGCTTCTAACCCTCTAGCCTTCCTTCGGCGGCGGCTGGGCTGTTCCCACTGCAGGCACACGTTCCCATCTCTACTCACACTCCACACCCCAGGGGAAGGGTACTGGGGATTCCTAGCACTCACACAGGCTACTCTAGCCTGGCGCTAATTTCCCCCTACCCTGGGTCCCAAATTCCAACCTCACACCTTTCCAGCTCCTTGCGACGACCCGGAACACGTCATGGGTCCCACCCTAAATATCCCCGGGGGACATGACGTCACCGTCCCACCCGCCGTGCATGACATCACTCTCTGACGTCACTGCACCGAAAGGCGAGCGTGACGTAACGTCATTATTTACTATTATCTGGTCCAACACCAATGGGGACTAGGCTCTAAAGAAAACCGTCTCGGGTGTGGACCAATCAATTTCAAGGGCAGTGCATATTATTATCATTATCAGAGTTGCTTCTTTTTGTTCGCTTTTTTGACTACTTGTGTTGTGGTTATTGCAAACATGATGCCTTGAATAAAGGTGTCAGTTTTGTACCAGTTTAAAAAAGTAAAACCCTACTACTATATTTTGCCACTGGTAAAAGAGATCTCATAGTGTAAATGCTTACCCCGAGCTCTCAATACTCTGATATTGCACTGTGTTTGAGTTGTACGCCTTCTGGTGTCATCTGGTCCAACACCAATGGGGACTAGGCTCTAAAGAAAGCCGTCTCGGGTGTGGACCAATCAACTTCAAGGACAGTGCATATTATTATCATTATCAGAGTTGCTTCTTTTTGTTTGCTTTTTTGACTACTTGTGTTGTGGTTATTGCAAACATGATGCCTTGAATAAAGGTGTCAGTTTTGTACCAGTTTAAAAGGGTAAAAACCTACTACTATACTCTACACTTGTATCAAAAGCAGATTCAGCTTTTGTCAAGACTGGCTTTCAAAATTGGAAGAAGGCGCTGGGGAAATTTTGTGTGCATAAAGACAGTCAGTGTCACAAATTAGCTGTGATGACTCGGATTCAGGAGCCAAAACCTGTTAATGTGCAACTTTCATGTGAGCTTGAAAGACAGCAGCAACAAGCAAGGAGAAACCTCATGAAGATTGTTGGGGGTGTAAAGTACTTGGCACGGCCTGGCTTTTTGAGGCGTTGATAAGGAGAGTGGGAATTTCAGCCAGCTTCTAAAGTACGAAACAGAGGGCGATGCAGAGCTGACCACCTGGCTGAAAGGTCACTTTGATTTCACCAGTCTCCAAATGCAAAACCAAAATTTGAAGCTGATGGGAAATACAATCGTCAAAGAAATTGTGTCGGAAATAACATCAATGCCAGTGGTACAGTTCGCACTTATCATTGATGACACCCAGGATATATCAGGAGTTAAGCACGAGTCAATATGTTTGCGCTTTGTAGATGCAGATCTACAACCAAAGGTAGAATGCCTGGGACTCCACGAAGTGTCATCAACAGGGCAAAATATAGCCAAGATGGAATGTGATGTGATGATGCGTCTAGGCCTTCCTCTGTCCCAACTTCGAAGACAAACCTATGACGGTGCCGCAAATATGGCTGCATGATTGCAGGGGGTGCAAGCCATTTTAAGGAAAGAACAACCACTGGCTATGTATTGTTACTGTGGTCCAGACTGCATGAACTTATCTTCTTGGTTCTTTCGGTAAAGTCACGTAGAAGGGAAATAATAAAATAATAAAAATAAAACATAATAAAATAATTATCACGACGTTTCGGCCACAACGCAAGTAGCCGGCCTCAGGTGAAGAATGAAACACCACCAAGCTTGGAGCGTATATTTAAGCTCGGTTGGAGGGGGGAGGTGGGAAGAAGAGCGCCTTGACAAAATAATTTGCATATCAAGAGTAATTTAGCATATTTATGGGAAATGCGTAGGAGGTGGGCGGGGGGTTTCAAAGTCATATTATGCCGGTGCATTATGCAGGATTAGCAGCATCAAAGGGAGGGGATGTGGGTAGCATTAACAAAGGGAAGGAATGTTAATAGTATGTAGCTGCAATTACTAAACAACCACGTAAAAACTAAAGTAAAAACTACATAGTATCATCAGTATACTAAATATACTCTCCAATAAGCTGAGCGACTTACAGTAAGTAATACATTACAATTCTACGTCGCAAAAAATATTATATGCTTCCAGCTAAACTTTTTTTTATCTTACATCACACGGGTCTACCCCGTACTATATACTACCATAGACAAACCCAACATTAAATTATATACTGTATTACTATACACCACTCTATACCTTCGACTATAATATTACCCTAAGTATTATTCTACCCACCCTACTGTATACCACACTGCTGTATATTCACTATACAGTTACGATACTGTATATTACCTTAATACATTGTATTAAACATTACAATTTTATACTATTTATACAATCTGCTATACACTATACCAATGACCGTCGCGTGAAGGATACTAAGAGGAAGCAACGAAATATGTCAATGGGAGAGTGGTGAAAGGAGACTTGCAGCGGAGCGAAGAATCCATTCCCTGTGGAGAAAACAAGATATATAGTCAACTAGCGGAAGTACCCGGCGTTGCCCGGGTGAAAAATATATTTCTTAAAAACTTTACATATATACACAGATACTAAGGTATTGTCAAAGCCCACCGGGCTTTGACAATACTCACCACTCACGCTCACCACTCACCCTCACCACTCACCCTCTCCCTCACCACTCATGCTTACCACTCATCCTCACCACCACCACTCACCCTCACCACTCACGCTCACCACTCATGCTCACCACTCACCCTCTCCCTCTCCACTCACCCTCACCACTCACCCTCACTATTCACCCTCACTACTCACTACTCACCTTCACCACTCACCTTCACCACTGACCCTCACCCGTCACCCTCACCATCACCACTCATCCCCATGTTGTGTCTATACCCTTTTTTTAATTAAGAACAATTCAAAAAATATATATATATAATAATAAAACAATTTAATCTATATATATACCTTTTTTTTAAAATTAATTAATGAAAACAACTCACTTCTTCTCACAAGAACACCAGGAATCCATGAAACATGGAGGGCGGTTAAAATGTTGAGAGTTCGGCCACAAAGAGGTCATGGACATCCAGATGGACAAAAGATGTATGGACTAGCCTCCCAAGACATCTGGAGATGTACAGATAAGGGCAGAATAAATAACGGTTGAAACTTCGCGTTTTCTTAACGTTTTCCTTACCGAAAAGTAGAAACTTAACAAAGATAATTAACCAACAAACAATAATATTTTTTTCTATTATTATATGTTTCCTACCTACACGACCTTCCAAAAAAAATAAAAATAAAAACTAAAGAGTACGAATTCCAGAAAGCTTAAGTGGAAACATAATTACGCTTAACCTCAGGACATTAAAATATAACTCAGAATAAACACCAATCTCTGGAGAACTAAACTTGGCGAAGCCAAAATAATAATGTGACGAGAATCATTACGAATATTCATTAAACATAGACGAATGATTACCACGATACTAAGACCGAAGGAACTCATAAAATATAATTCAAGAATAAATGTAACACACAGGACCACATAAATGTATTACAAACATCTCCTCAGCCACCTTTGTCTTCCAGCGGGGTCTGACGGGCAAGGAGGGAGCAAAAGGTCACAAGGGGGGGGGGGGGTGTCTGCTTCTTCTCACTCTGTCTTGTTTGTTTTCTCTCGCAAGAGACGCGGAGAGAGGGGAGTCACGTTTTGAGTTAGGCACGGGCGCACACCGCGAAAGGACAGTCTGGGTTGAGTCAGTCCGAGTCGAGCTCAGCGTTGCGACGGGGCACGCAAGGGAGCTGTGGCAGTCGTGCCTCGAGAAGAGATGGGACGACGAGACATCGTTAAAGTGGCAGCCTGAGAGCAGTCTGGGTTGAGTCGTGCTCAGTCTCACAACTCGGCTTGCGACGCGGTGTTGCGACGGGGCTCGCAAGAGAGCGGAGGCGCGTCGTGCCTCGAGGAGAGATGGAACGACGAGACATCGTCAAAGTGACAGTCTGAGAGCAGTCTGTCCGAGTCGCGCTCAGTCTCGCAACTCGGCTTGTGACGCGGTGTTGCGACGGGGCTCGCAAGAGAGCTGGGGCGGTTGTGCCTCGAGAAGTGATGGAACGAGGAGTCGTTCGAGTCGCAGAAGTCTGAGTTCAACCTGAGTTGGGGCTGGGTTTCAGCCGTGCTCCGGCTGGCGGAGCGTCGTGAGGAAACGAAACACCGATGCCGATAGCAGGTGTCGCTTCTCGCAGAACGAAGTTAAGTGCGAGTGAAGCTGGCAGCTGCACGAACAAAGGAAGCACGGAGCAGAGAGAGTGACGAGTGACGACAAGCAATCAACCTGTAAAAGGGCGGAGATCGCCAAGCGTCGACCAAGCGTGCAAAGCAGAGAGCGCGAAGCAGTGGAGAAAGCCTGGTCAAACGGCTGTGGAGAGAGAGAGAGCGCAAGAGCAGCACGACTCGGACGTCACCGGGCGTCACCGAGCGTCGTGCCAACTCGTCATCCAGCAGTGGAGAGAGAGAGAGAGCAAGAGCAGCACGACTCGGACGTCACCGGGCGTCACCGAGCGTCGTGCCAACTCGTCATCCAGCAGTGGAGAGAGAGAGAGAGCAAGAGCAGCACGACTCGGACGTCACCGGGCGTCACCGAGCGTCGTGCCAACTCGTCATCCAGCAGTGGAGAGAGAGAGAGCGCAAGAGCAGCACGACTCGGACGTCACCGGGCGTCACCGAGCGTCGTGCCAACTCGTCATCTAGCAGTAGAGGGAGAGAGAGCGCAAGAGCAGCACGACTCGGACGTCACCGGGCGTCACCGAGCGTCGTGCTAATTCGTCATCCAGCGGTAGAGAGAGAGAGAGAGCGCACAAGCCGAGCGACACGCTGAGCGAGGGAGCAGCAGCGGCCACGCCCAACCCAGAGAACTTCTGGCCGCTGGTTGTATCCTCCTACACCACACAAGCTAACGACACAATTAATATTACGAGGGGACAACGCACACACAGCACGCACACGAATAAGAAAATTGTCATTGCGTTTCAGAAAGGGTTGCCATTTCGAGGTGGTGCGTTCAATATCAACTGATCGTGCAAAGCAGTTGCTGCCGTCGAGTTACATGAATAAGAAATGTTTTTAGTCATTCATTTTCGTTAACTGCATAATTTCGCCAATGAAGAAGTATTTTTAGTCATTCATTTTCGTTAATTGCATAATCTTGCCCATGAATTTATTGACGTATACCTGCTTTCGCATAAGAGAGTGTCATGTGCTTGTTTAGAATTAAAATTGCTTAACACCAACTGTTCGAGTGCTTCTTTCCAAGTCCATGCAAAACTGTCTTATTCATAAGAGCTGTATCCTGATGAGATCTGAACTGGTGACCTTAAATATCATAACACACACTAGGATAATCGGTAAACGTTTAATCGATGATAATCGTGTTATCCTGATTGACAACTCTGGATAAACGAAGCTGAGCCTAATTATCACAACTGCACACATTAACATCGTCGCAAGCATCCGCATAAATTACTACGATTATCTCAGCGATTATCATAATTTATGCATATAATTACACGCATTATCATAATTTATGCATATTAATACACACACTATCATAATTAATGCGATTTGAAGATTTTTCGGAAAATTATTAATTTTTATTATTTTCATCAAAAATTCATAACTCCGACACATACAACACCCACCACTCACCCCAAACCACTCACCCTCACTACTCACCATCACCACTCACCCTCACCACTCACCCTCACCACTCACCCTCACCACAAACCCTAACCACTCACCCTCACCACTAACCCTCACCACTCAACCTTACCACTCACCCTTACCACTCACCACTCACTATCACCACTCACCCCTGACCACTCACCCTCCCCACTCACCACTCACCCTCACCACTCACCCTTCCTACTCACCACTCAACCTCACCACTCACCCTCGCCACTCACCACTCACCATCACAACCACCACTCACCCTCACCACTCAACCTCACCCTCACTACTCACCATTCATCCTGACCAATCACCACTGACCAATCACCACTCACCACTCTCCACTAACCCTCACCACTCAACCTCACCACTCACCCTCACCACTCACCCTCAAAACTAACCACTCTCTCACAACTCACCCTAACCACTCACCCTCACCACTCAGCACTCACCCTCACCACTCACGCTCACCACTCACCCTCACCACTCACCGTCTCCCTCACCACTCACGCTTACCACTCACCCTCACCACTCACCACTCATCCCTACCACTCACCCCTAACCACTCACCCTCACTACTCACCATCACCACTCAGCCTCACCACTCACCCTCACCACTCACCCTCACCACTCACCATCACCACAAACCCTAACCACTCACCCTCGCCACTAACCCTCACCACTCACCCTTACCACTCACCCTCACCACTAACCCTCACCCTCACCACTCACACTTACTACTCACCACTCAACCTCACCACTCTTCTTCACCACTCACCCTCACCACTTACCACTCACCCTCACCATCACCCCTCACCATCACCACTCACCCTCACCACTCGCCCTTACCACTCACCATCACCACTCACCTTCACCACTGACCCTCACCACTCACCCTCACCACTTACCACTCATCCCCACCACTCACCCCTAACCACTCACCCTCACTACTCACCATCACCACTCACCCTCACCACTCACCCTCACCACTCACCCTCACCACTCACCCTCACCACTCACCATCACCACAAACCCTAACCACTCACCCTCACCACTAACCCTCACCACTCACCCCTCACCCTTACTACTCACCACTCAACCTCACCAATCTTCCTCACCACTCACCCTCACCACTCACCCTCTCCCTCACCACTCACGCTTACCACTTACCCTCACCACCACCACTCACCCTCACCACTCACGCTCACCACTCACGCTCACCACTCACCCTCTCCACTCACCCTCACCACTCACCCTCACTACTCACTAATCACCCTCACCACTCACCACTCTCCACTAACCCTCACCACTCAACCTCACCACTCACTCTCAAAACTAACCACTCTCTCACCACTCACCCTTACCACTCATCCTCACCACTCAGAACTCACCCTCACCACTCACCACTCACGCTCACCACTCACCCTCACCACTCACCCTCACTACTCACTAATCACCCTCACCACTCACCACTCTCCACTAACCCTCACCACTCAACCTCACCACTCACTCTCAAAACTAACCACTCTCTCACCACTCACCCTTACCACTCATCCTCACCACTCAGAACTCACCCTCACCACTCACCACTCACGCTCACCACTCACCCTCTCCCTCACCACTCACGCTTACCACTCACCCTCACCACTCACCACTCATCCCTACCATTCACCCCTAACCACTCACCCTCACTACTCACCATCACCACTCACCCTCACCACTCACCCTCACCACTCACCATCACCACAAACCCTAACCACTCACCCTCGCCACTAACCCTCACCACTCACCCTTACCACTCACCCTCACCACTAACCCTCACCCTCACCACTCACCCTTACTACTCACCACTCAACCTCACCACTCTTCTTCACCACTCACCCTCACCACTTACCACTCACCCTCACCATCACCCCTCACCATCACCACTCACCCTCACCACTCACCCTTACCACTCACCATCACCACTCACCCATCACCACTCACCCTCACCACTCACCCTCACTACTCACTAATCACCCTCACCACTCACCACTCTCCACTAACCCTCATCACTCAACCTCACCACTCACTCTCAAAACTAACCACTCTCTCACCACTCACCCTTACCACTCATCCTCACCACTCAGAACTCACCCTCACCACTCACCACTCACGCTCACCACTCACCCTCTCCCTCACCACTCACGCTTACCACTCACCCTCACCACTCACCACTCATCCCTACCACTCACCCCTAACCACTCACCCTCACCACTCACCATCACCACTCACCCTCACCACTCACCCTCACCACTCACCATCACCACAAACCCTAACCACTCACCCTCGCCACTAACCCTCACCACTCACCCTTACCACTCACCCTCACCACTAACCCTCACCCTCACCACTCACCCTTACTACTCACCACTCAACCTCACCACTCTTCTTCACCACTCACCCTCACCACTTACCACTCACCCTTACCACTCACCACTCACCATCACCACTCACCCTCACCACTCACACTCACCAATCACCCTCACCATCACCACTCACCATCACCACAAACCCTAACCACTCACCCTCACCACTAACCCTCACCACTCACCCTCACCAATAACCCTCACCCTCACCACTCACCCTTACCACTCACCACTCAACCTCACCACTCTTCCTCACCACTCACCCTCACCACTCACCCTCACCATCAGCCCTCACCATCACCACTCACCCTCACCACTCACCCTTACCACTCACCACTCACCACTCACCCCTCACCACTCACCATCACCACTCACCATCACCATTCACCACTCACGCTCACCACTCCCTTTCCCCACTCACCCTCACCACTCACCCTGACCCCTCACCACTGACCACTCACCCTCCCCACTCACCCTCACCACTTTCCTTCCTACTCACCACTCAACCTCACCACTCACCCTCGCCACTCACCACTCACCATCACAACCACCACTCACCCTCCCCACTCACCACTCACCATCACCACTCACCTTTCCTACTCCCCACTCACCCTCACCACTCACCTTCACCACTCACCGTCACAACCACCACTCACCCTCACCCTCACCATCACCACAAACCCTAACCACTCACCCTCACCACTAACCCTCACCACTCACCCTCACCACTAACCCTCACCCTCACCACTCACCCTTACCACTCACCACTCAACCTCACCACTCTTCCTCACCACTCACCCTCACCACTCACCACTCACCCTCACCATCAGCCCTCACCATCACCACTCACCCTCACCACTCACCCTTACCACTCACCACTCACCACTCACCCCTCACCACTCACCATCACCACTCACCATCACCACTCACCATTCACCACTCACGCTCACCACTCCCTTTCCCCACTCACCCTCACCACTCACCCTGACCCCTCACCACTGACCACTCACCCTCCCCACTCACCCTCACCACTTTCCTTCCTACTCACCACTCAACCTCACCACTCACCCTCGCCACTCACCACTCACCATCACAACCACCACTCACCCTCCCCACTCACCACTCACCCTTACCACTCACCACTCACCCCTCACCACTGACCCTCACCACTCACCCTCACCACTCATCCCCACCACTCACCCCTAACCACTCACCCTCACTACTCACCATCACCACTCACCCTCACCACTCACCCTCACCACTCACCCTCACCACTCACCATCACCACTCACCCTCTCCACTCACCCTCACCACTCACCCTCCCTACTCACTAATCACCTTCACCACTCACCACTCTCCACTAACCCTCACCACTCAACCTCACCACTCACCCTCAAAACTAACCACTCTCTCACCACTCACCCTTACCACTCACCCTCACCACTCACCACTCACGCTCACCACTCACCCTCACCACTCACCCTCTCCCTCCCCACTCACGCTTACCACTCACCCTCACCACTCACCACTCATCCCCACCACTCACCCCTAACCACTCACCCTCACTACTCACCATCACCACTCACCCTCACCACTCACCCTCACCACTCACCCTCACCACTCACCATCACCACAAACCCTAACCACTCACCCTCGCCACTAACCCTACCACTCACCCTCACCACTAAACCTCACCCTCACCACTCACCCTTACTACTCACCACTCAACCTCACCACTCTTCCTCACCACTCACCCTCTCCACTCACCACTAACCCTCACCATCACCCCTCACCATCACCACTCACCCTCACCACTCACCCTTACCACTCACCACTCACCATCACCACTCACCCTCACCACTCACCCTCACCAATCACCCTCACCCTCACCACTCACCATCACCACAAACCCTAACCACTCACCCTCACCACTAACCCTCACCACTCACCCTCACCACTAACCCTCACCCTCACCACTCACCCTTACCACTCACCACTCAACCTCACCACTCTTCCTCACCACTCACCCTCACCACTCACCACTCACCCTCACCATCAGCCCTCACCATCACCACTCACCCTCACCACTCACCCTTACCACTCACCACTCACCACTCACCCCTCACCACTCACCATCACCACTCACCATCACCACTCACCATTCACCACTCACGCTCACCACTCCCTTTCCCCACTCACCCTCACCACTCACCCTGACCCCTCACCACTGACCACTCACCCTCCCCACTCACCCTCACCACTTTCCTTCCTACTCACCACTCAACCTCACCACTCACCCTCGCCACTCACCACTCACCATCACAACCACCACTCACCCTCCCCACTCACCACTCACCATCACCACTCACCTTTCCTACTCCCCACTCACCCTCACCACTCACCTTCACCACTCACCGTCACAACCACCACTCACCCTCACCCTCACCATCACCACAAACCCTAACCACTCACCCTCACCACTAACCCTCACCACTCACCCTCACCACTAACCCTCACCCTCACCACTCACCCTTACCACTCACCACTCAACCTCACCACTCTTCCTCACCACTCACCCTCACCACTCACCACTCACCCTCACCATCAGCCCTCACCATCACCACTCACCCTCACCACTCACCCTTACCACTCACCACTCACCACTCACCCCTCACCACTCACCATCACCACTCACCATCACCACTCACCATTCACCACTCACGCTCACCACTCCCTTTCCCCACTCACCCTCACCACTCACCCTGACCCCTCACCACTGACCACTCACCCTCCCCACTCACCCTCACCACTTTCCTTCCTACTCACCACTCAACCTCACCACTCACCCTCGCCACTCACCACTCACCATCACAACCACCACTCACCCTCCCCACTCACCACTCACCATCACCACTCACCTTTCCTACTCCCCACTCACCCTCACCACTCACCTTCACCACTCACCGTCACAACCACCACTCACCCTCACCCTCACCACTCAACCTCACCCTCACTACTCACCATTCATCCTGACCAATGACCACTCAGCACTCTCAACTAACCCTCACCACTCAACCTCACCACTCACACTCACCACTCACCCTCAAAACTAACCACTCACGCTTACCACTCACCCTCACCACCACCACTCACCCTCACCACTCTCGCTCACCCTCTCCCTCTCCACTCACCCTCACCACTCACACTCATGACTCACTAATCACCTTCACTACTCACCTTCACCACTGACCCTCACCACTCACCCTTACCACTCACCACTCATCCCCACCACTCACCCCTAACCACTCACCCTCACTGCTCACCATCACCACTCACCCTCACCACTCACCCTCACCACTCACCCTCACCACTCACCATCACCACAAACCCTAACCACTCACCCTCACCACTAACCCTCACCACTCACCCCTCACCCTTACTACTCACCACTCACACTCACCCTCTCCCTCACCACTCACGCTTACCACTCACCCTCACCACCACCACTCACCCTCACTACTCACGCTCACCACTCACGCTCACCACTCACCCTCTCCACTCACCCTCAACACTCACCCTCACTACTCACTAATCACCCTCACCACTCATCCTCACTACTCACTACTCACCTTCACCACTCACCTTCACCACTGACCCTCACCACTCGCCCTCACCACTTACCACTCATCCCCACCACTCACCCCTAACCACTCACCCTCACTACTCACCATCACTACTCACCCTCACCACTCACCCTCACCCTCACCACTCACCCTCATCACTCACCCCTCACCACTAACCCTCACCACTCACCCTGACCCCTCACCACTGACCACTCACCCTCCCCACTCACCTTCACTACTCACCTTCACCACTGACCCTCACCACTCACCCTCACCACTCACCACTCATCCCCACCACTCACCCTAACCACTCACCCTCACTACTCACCATCCCAACTCACCCTAACCACTCACCCTCACCACTCACCCTCACCACTCACCTTCACCACAAACCCTAACCACTCACCCTCACCACTAACCCTCACCCTCACCACTCACACTTACTACTCACCACTCAACCTCACCACTCTTCTTCACCACTCACCCTCACCACTTACCACTCACCCTCACCATCACCCCTCACCATCACCACTCACCCTCACCACTCGCCCTTACCACTCACCATCACCACTCACCTTCACCACTGACCCTCACCACTCACCCTCACCACTTACCACTCATCCCCACCACTCACCCCTAACCACTCACCCTCACTACTCACCATCACCACTCACCCTCACCACTCACCCTCACCACTCACCCTCACCACTCACCCTCACCACTCACCTTCACTACTCACCTTCACCACTGACCCTCACCACTCACCCTCACCACTCACCACTCATCCCCACCACTCACCCTAACCACTCACCCTCACCCTCACCACTCACCCTCATCACTCACCCCTCACCACTAACCCTCACCACTCACCCTGACCCCTCACCACTGACCACTCACCCTCCCCACTCACCTTCACTACTCACCTTCACCACTGACCCTCACCACTCACCCTCACCACTCACCACTCATCCCCACCACTCACCCTAACCACTCACCCTCACTACTCACCATCCCAACTCACCCTAACCACTCACCCTCACCACTCACCCTCACCACTCACCTTCACCACAAACCCTAACCACTCACCCTCACCACTAACCCTCACCACTCACCCCTCACCCTTACTACTCACCACTCACCCTCTCCCTCACCACTCACGCTTACCACTCACCCTCACCACCACCACTCACTCTCACCACTCACACTTACTACTCACCACTCAACCTCACCACTCTTCTTTACCACTCACCCTCACCACTTACCACTCACCCTCACCATCACCCCTCACCATCACCACTCACCCTCACCACTCGCCCTTACCACTCACCATCACCACTCACCCCTCACCACTCACCCTCACTACTCACCTTCACCACTCACCTTCACCACTGACCCTCACCACTCACCCTCACCACTTACCACTCATCCCCAACACTCACCCCTAACCACTCACCCTCACTACTCACCATCACCACTCACCCTCACCACTCACCCTCACCACTCACCCTCACCACTCACCCTCACCACACACCATCACCACAAACCCTAACCACTCACCCTCACCACTAACCCTCACCACTCACCCCTCACCCTTACTACTCACCACTCAACCTCACCAATCTTCCTCACCACTCACCCTCACCACTCACCCTCTCCCTCACCACTCACGCTTACCACTTACCCTCACCACCACCACTCACCCTCACCACTCACGCTCACCACTCACGCTCACCACTCACCCTCTCCACTCACCCTCACCACTCACCCTCACTACTCACTAATCACCCTCACCACTCACCACTCTCCACTAACCCTCACCACTCAACCTCACCACTCACTCTCAAAACTAACCACTCTCTCACCACTCACCCTTACCACTCATCCTCACCACTCAGAACTCACCCTCACCACTCACCACTCACGCTCACCACTCACCCTCACCACTCACCCTCACTACTCACTAATCACCCTCACCACTCACCACTCTCCACTAACCCTCACCACTCAACCTCACCACTCACTCTCAAAACTAACCACTCTCTCACCACTCACCCTTACCACTCATCCTCACCACTCAGAACTCACCCTCACCACTCACCACTCACGCTCACCACTCACCCTCTCCCTCACCACTCACGCTTACCACTCACCCTCACCACTCACCACTCATCCCTACCACTCACCCCTAACCACTCACCCTCACTACTCACCATCACCACTCACCCTCACCACTCACCCTCACCACTCACCCTCACCACTCACCATCACCACAAACCCTAACCACTCACCCTCGCCACTAACCCTCACCACTCACCCTTACCACTCACCCTCACCACTAACCCTCACCCTCACCACTCACCCTTACTACTCACCACTCAACCTCACCACTCTTCTTCACCACTCACCCTCACCACTTACCACTCACCCTCACCATCACCCCTCACCATCACCACTCATCCCCACCACTCACCCCTAACCACTCACCCTCACCACTCACCCTCACCACTCACCTTCACCACTCACCCTCACCACAAACCCTAACCACTCACCCTCACCACTAACCCTCACCACTCACCCCTCACCCTTACTGCTCACCACTCAACCTCACCATTCTTCCTCACCACTCACCCTCACCACTCACCCTCTCCCTCACCACTCACGCTTACCACTCACCCTCACCACCACCACCACTCACCCTCACCACTCACGCTCACCACTCACGCTCACCACTCACCCTCTCCACTCACCCTCACCACTCACCCTCACTACTCACTAATCACCCTCACCACTCACCAATCTCCACTAACCCTCACCACTCAACCTCACCACTCACCCTCAAAACTAACCACTCTCTCACCACTCACCCTTACCACTCATCCTCACCACTCAGCACTCTCCCTCACCACTCACCATTCACGCTCACCACTCACCCTCTCCCTCACCACTCACGCTTACCACTCACCCTCACCACTCACCCCTAACCACTCACCCTCACTACTCACCATCACCACTCACCCTCACCACTCACCACTCACCATCACCACAAACCCTAACCACTCACCCTCACCACTAACCCTCACCACTCACCCTTACCACTCACCCTCACCACTAACTCTCACCCTTACCACTCACCCTTACTACTCACCACTCAAGCTCACCACTCTTCCTCACCACTCACCCTCTCCACTCACCACTCACCCTCACCATCACCCCTCACCATCACCACTCACCCTCACCACTCACCCCTCACCACTGACCCCTCACCACTCACCCTCACCACTCATCCCCACCACTCACCCCTAACCACTCACCCTCACTACTCACCATCACCACTCACCCTCACCACTCACCCTCACCACTCACCCTCACCACTCACCATCACCACTCACCCTCTCCACTCACCCTCACCACTCACCCTCACTACTCACTAATCACCCTCACCACTCACCACTCTCCACTAACCCTCACCACTCATCCCCACCACTCACCCCTAACCACTCACCCTCACCACTCACCCTCACCACTCACCTTCACCACTCACCCTCACCACAAACCCTAACCACTCACCCTCACCACTAACCCTCACCACTCACCCCTCACCCTTACTGCTCACCACTCAACCTCACCATTCTTCCTCACCACTCACCCTCACCACTCACCCTCTCCCTCACCACTCACGCTTACCACTCACCCTCACCACCACCACCACTCACCCTCACCACTCACGCTCACCACTCACGCTCACCACTCACCCTCTCCACTCACCCTCACCACTCACCCTCACTACTCACTAATCACCCTCACCACTCACCAATCTCCACTAACCCTCACCACTCAACCTCACCACTCACCCTCAAAACTAACCACTCTCTCACCACTCACCCTTACCACTCATCCTCACCACTCAGCACTCTCCCTCACCACTCACCATTCACGCTCACCACTCACCCTCTCCCTCACCACTCACGCTTACCACTCACCCTCACCACTCACCCCTAACCACTCACCCTCACTACTCACCATCACCACTCACCCTCACCACTCACCACTCACCATCACCACAAACCCTAACCACTCACCCTCACCACTAACCCTCACCACTCACCCTTACCACTCACCCTCACCACTAACTCTCACCCTTACCACTCACCCTTACTACTCACCACTCAAGCTCACCACTCTTCCTCACCACTCACCCTCTCCACTCACCACTCACCCTCACCATCACCCCTCACCATCACCACTCACCCTCACCACTCACCCCTCACCACTGACCCCTCACCACTCACCCTCACCACTCATCCCCACCACTCACCCCTAACCACTCACCCTCACTACTCACCATCACCACTCACCCTCACCACTCACCCTCACCACTCACCCTCACCACTCACCATCACCACTCACCCTCTCCACTCACCCTCACCACTCACCCTCACTACTCACTAATCACCCTCACCACTCTCCACTAACCCTCACCACTCAACCTCACCACTCACCATCACCACAAACCCTAACCACTCACCCTCGCCACTAACCCTACCACTCACCCTCACCACTAAACCTCACCCTCACCACTCACCCTTACTACTCACCACTCAACCTCACCACTCTTCCTCACCACTCACCCTCTCCACTCACCACTAACCCTCACCATCACCCCTCACCATCACCACTCACCACTCACCCTTACCACTCACCATCACCACTCACCCTCACCACTCACCCTCACCCTCACCACTCACCATCACCACAAACCCTAACCACTCACCCTCACCACTAACCCTCACCACTCACCCTCACCACTAACCCTCACCCTCACCCTCACCACTCACCCTTACCACTCACCACTCAACCTCACCACTCTTCCTCACCACTCACCCTCACCATCAGCCCTCACCATCACCACTCACCCTCACCACTAACCCTCACCCTCACCACTCACACTTACTACTCACCACTCAACCTCACCACTCTTCTTCACCACTCACCCTCACCACTCATCCTCACTACTCACTAATCACCCTCACCACTCACCCTCACTACTCACCTTCACCACTCACCTTCACCACTGACCCTCACCACTCACCCTCACCACTCATCCCCACCACTCACCACTAACCACTCACCCTCACTACTCACCATCACTACTCACCCTCACCACTTACCCTCACCACTCACCCTCACCACTCACCCTCACCACTCACCTTCACCACAAACCCTAACCACTCACCCTCACCACTAACCCTCACCACTCACCCCTCACCCTTACTACTCACCCTCACCACTCACCCTCTCCCTCACCACTCACGCTTACCACTCACCCTCACCACCACCACTCACCCTCACCACTCATGCTCACCACTCACGCTCACCCTCTCCCTCTCCACTCACCCTCACCACTCATCCTCACTACTCACTAATCACCCTCACCACTCACCCTCACTACTCACCTTCACCACTCACCTTCACCACTGACCCTCACCACTCACCCTCACCACTCATCCCCACCACTCACCACTAACCACTCACCCTCACTACTCACCATCACTACTCACCCTCACCACTTACCCTCACCACTCACCCTCACCACTCACCCTCATCACCACAAACCCTTACCACTCACCCTCACCACTAACCTTCACCCTCACCACTCACCCTCACCATCACCCCTCACCATCACCACTCACCCTCACCACTCACCCTTTCCTCACCATCATCACTCACCCCTCACCACTCACCATCACCCTCACCATTTACCACTCACGCTCACCACTCACCACTCACCCTTCCCACTCACCATCACCACTCACCCTCACCACTCACCCTCACCCTCACCACTCACCATCACCACAAACCCTAACCACTCACCCTCACCACTAACCCTCACCACTCACCCTCACCACTAACCCTCACCCTCACCCTCACCACTCACCCTTACCACTCACCACTCAACCTCACCACTCTTCCTCACCACTCACCCTCACCATCAGCCCTCACCATCACCACTCACCCTCACCACTAACCCTCACCACTCACACTTACTACTCACCACTCAACCTCACCACTCTTCTTCACCACTCACCCTCACCACTCATCCTCACTACTCACTAATCACCCTCACCACTCACCCTCACTACTCACCTTCACCACTCACCTTCACCACTGACCCTCACCACTCACCCTCACCACTCATCCCCACCACTCACCACTAACCACTCACCCTCACTACTCACCATCACTACTCACCCTCACCACTTACCCTCACCACTCACCCTCACCACTCACCCTCACCACTCACCTTCACCACAAACCCTAACCACTCACCCTCACCACTAACCCTCACCACTCACCCCTCACCCTTACTACTCACCCTCACCACTCACCCTCTCCCTCACCACTCACGCTTACCACTCACCCTCACCACCACCACTCACCCTCACCACTCATGCTCACCACTCACGCTCACCCTCTCCCTCTCCACTCACCCTCACCACTCATCCTCACTACTCACTAATCACCCTCACCACTCACCCTCACTACTCACCTTCACCACTCACCTTCACCACTGACCCTCACCACTCACCCTCACCACTCATCCCCACCACTCACCACTAACCACTCACCCTCACTACTCACCATCACTACTCACCCTCACCACTTACCCTCACCACTCACCCTCACCACTCACCCTCATCACCACAAACCCTTACCACTCACCCTCACCACTAACCTTCACCCTCACCACTCACCCTCACCATCACCCCTCACCATCACCACTCACCCTCACCACTCACCCTTTCCTCACCATCATCACTCACCCCTCACCACTCACCATCACCCTCACCATTTACCACTCACGCTCACCACTCACCCTCACCACTCACCCTCACCACCACCACTCACCCTCACCCCTCACCACTAACCCTCACCACTCACCCTCACCACTCACCCTGACCCCTCAGCACTGACCACTCACCCTCCCCACTCACCCTCACCACTCAACCTCACCCCTGACCACTAACCCTCCCCACTCACCACTCACCCTTCCTACTCACCACTCACCCTCACCACTCACCATCACCACCACCACTCACCCTCACCACTCACCCTCACCACTCAACCTCACCCTCACTACTCACCATTCATCCTGACCAATCACCACTGACCAATCACCACTCACCATTCTCCACTAACCCTCACCACTCAACCTCACCACTCACCCTCAAAACTAACCACTCTCTCATCACTCACCCTCAACCTCACCACTCACGCTCACCACTCACCCTCTCCCTCACCACTCACGCTTACCACTCACCCTCACCACCACCACCACTCACCCTCACCACTCACGCTCACCACTCACCCTCACTACTCACTAATCACCCTCACCACTCACCATCACAACCACCACTCACCCTCACCACTCAACCTCACCCTCACTACTCACCATTCATCCTTACTAATCACCACTGACCAATCACCACTCTCCACTAACCCTCACTACTCAACCTCACCACTCACCCTCACCACTCACCCTCAAAACTAACCACTCCCTCACCACTCACCCTCACCACTCACGCTCACCACTCACCCTCACCACTCACCCTCTCCTTCAGCACTCACGCTTACCACTCACCCTCACTACCACCACTCACCCTCACCACTCACGCTCACCACTCGACAGACCTGTTCTCCACCTGAAGACAGCTGCTTGCGTTGTGGCCGAAATGTCGTGAGAATTATGTTATGTTTTATTTTTATTATTTTCCTTCTACGTGACTTTACCGAAAGAACCAAGAAGAGGTATTACTTACTGTTAGTAGCTCAGCTTATTATATTTAGTATACTGATGATACTATGTAGTTTATACTTTAGTTTTTTACGTGGTTGTTTAGTAACTGCAGCTACATACTATTAACATTCCTTCCCTTTGTTAATGCTACCCCCATCCCCTCCCTTTGATGCTGCTAATCCTGCATAATGCACGGGCATAATATGACTTTGAAACCCCCCGCCCACCTCCTACGCATTTCCCATAAATATGCTAAATTCCTCTTGATATGCAAATTATTTTCTCAAGGCGCTCTTCTTCCCACCTCCCCCCCTCCAACCCAGCTTAAATATACGCTCCAAGCTTGTTGGTGTTTCATTCTTCACATGAGGACGGCTGCTGGCGTTGTGGCCGAAACGTCGTGATAATTATTTTGTTTTATTTTTATTATTTTATTACTTCCCTTCTACGTGACTTTACCGAAAGAACCAAGAAGAGGTATTACTTACTGTTAGTAGCTCAGCTTATTGGAGAGTATATTTAGTATACTGATGATACTATGTAGTTTATACTTTAGTTTTTTACGTGGTTGTTTAGTAACTGCAGCTACATACTATTAACATTCCTTCCCTTTGTTAATGCTACCCATCCCCTCCCTTTGATGCTGCTAATCCTGCATAATGCACGGGCATAATATGACTTTGAAACCCCCTGCCCACCTCCTACGCATTTCCCATAAATATGCTAAATTCCTCTTGATATGTAAATTTTTTTCTCAAGGCGCTCTTCTTCCCCCCCCCCTCCAACCCAGCTTAAATATACGCTCCAAGCTTGGTGGTGTTTCATTCTTCACATGAGAACGGCTGCTTGCGTTGTGGCCGAAACGTAGTGAGAATTATTTTATGTTTTATTTTTATTATTTTATTACTTCCCTTCTACGTGACTTTAACGAAAGAACCAAGAAGATGAATCCCTGCAGTCACGAAAGCTTTAATCGAAAATGCATGAACTTAGTTATGCAGGCTGCCTGTGTAGCCTCTGCACTAGTAAGACGATATCTAATCAATGGGTCTGGTGTATTAATTGGGGGACTTCTTTAATCAATCTGGCAAGTTCAATGTGATTTTCCAGGAAATCGCAAAATCAGAGCATGGTTTCACCTCGTTGAAACATCTCTGTCCCACCAGGTGGACTGTTTGCCGCCTGCCATCTGCTCAGTTCTCAGACAGTATGAGTCAGTGCTGACAGCCCTTGAAGAAATGGCATCATGCAGCTCATCTGACACTTCAACTAAGGCCAATGGTCTTCATGGAACATTTCTAAAAGGAAAACTGTGCTCAGCCTTGTAATGGCTGAAGACCTGATGGGAGATTTTGAGTGCCTGAACACCTCCCTGCAGCTTAGGAAACTGTTTCAGGCATGATGTAGGCTGTGGACCACGTCAAAACAAGTATGCAGGACAAGCGAACGGAGGAGCACTTTGATGTCTTGTTCGCAAAAGCAACTGCTATGGCAACAAAATTGGACCTACAACATATTCAGATGCCTCATATCCACAAACCTACAAAGCGTGACACCGTTCAGGCTGCAGCCCATATCTTCTGCAAGTACCCACTACCGTGCAAAAACCTTACGATGCAAAGGGATTATTTTTGGCCCGACATGACGGCCGATGTTGCCGAGGCTATTCAGGAAAGCCCCGAATGCGCTCGACAGAAACCTCCGCGCAAGAAATATATTCCACCCTTGAAATCGATTAAGGTTACGCGCATTAATGAACTCGTGGCTCTCAATATCCTCGGGCCATTTCCTCCTTCCGCCAGAGGTAACAAATTCTTGTTAGTGGGAGTGGGATATTTTTCGTGTTGGCCAATGGCTTGGCCCCTGCCTGATCAATTAGCATCATCCATCACGGATGCATTTTTGAATGGTTATGTGATGGACAAAGGTGCGCTGGAATGGCTGCTCACGGACCAGGGCCGAAATTTCTCATCCAAGTTGCTGCGTGATGTGTGTGATGCCTTGGGCACCAAAAAGATACGCACTTCACCTTACCATCCGCAGACGGATGGAATGGTAGAACGATTGAACCGTACCTTATCTATCTGCCATGCTTTGTCACACAGTGAGCGAAAAGCAGGCCGATTGGGACCTTCACATTCCTAGCGTATTGTCCACCAACCGTATGGCCCCGCATGCTTTTATGGGCTACTCAATGTTCTTCCTCATGTACGGTCGGGAGAACGTGCCGATTGGCGTACAACTGGGAGCGTCCACTAAGGAGCCCGCGCTGACCCTCCCGGAACATGTCCACGATTCGGTTCGCTGTTTCACAGAAGCACGCAAGGCAGCAAGGTTTGCCATGGCCAAGACCCAGGCCCGAAACAAGCAATGCGCTCGTCGATCGCGACGTGACATGCCATGGGCTGTGGGCGACCGGGCCTGGCTCCATTGTCCCCAGGTGCCGGTGGGTACTTCTCCCAAACTGCACAGGCCATGGCAAGGGCCTGTCGACTTGATAGAAATACGAAACCCTCAATGTGTACGTATCCGGGCGGGTTCGCGCTGTTGGTACGTCCACACGTCTCAGTTGAAGCGCTTCTTTGCTCCGCATGTTGATCCTTCATCCCCATTGCCTGCCCTGCCGGGGTCTGATGCGTCCAATATGCCACCTCGGTTGCCGGTTGATCCCCAAAAGGGGCCTGTTTTTGTCTCCCACAAACTCACAGGTCCTGAATGCCCCGGCTGCTGCCGGCAACCCCGCTCCGGCCGGGCCTTCCTCCACTGCGACGGATGTTGAACATTCCACTCTTCCGCCTCCTGCTGCGTTGGATCCGGCGGGGCCTCGTGCTGCTGCAGGGGATGGGCCGGCGTCACGTACACGTTCAAAATCTGTTCCCTTTCATTGATTGTTATTCTTACTTACCTTGCGTAGTGCGTTCATTATGCATCCTATTATTGTTAAGTTATGATTGTTATTCTTACTCGCCTTGTGTAGTGTGTTTGCTATGCATCTTATTATACTGGTAGGTACGAAGTGAACCAGCCTACAATAGATTATATCGTCCGTCCGTCCGTCCGTCCGTCTGATGTCCGATTAGGTGTAGCAGCATCGCCCCCTACTGCTAACACTTGGCAGGACCCTACAAAAACCTTTAGACTCAGTGAGGCTTTTCTGGCTAAACAAGTGTAACATTCCCTTATAATTCCCTGAGATAGTTTTTAATTAAAACATTTAAATAAAAAATTAACTCACAGCAGCCTAAAGCCTACAGCTAGGCCTAAAGCCTAGAACTAGGCCTCAAACTCTCCCTTTGTATCGTACCCCCGCCATTTCATTTTATTATAGCCATTCATTTGTTCGTTCCTACCAGCCCACCCCGCAGGGACCTGTTTGTTGTTGCTGCTAAGTTCTTCATTCTCGTTGGTTCTCGTATTGTGCGTTGCCTCGTTCCTAGCCGGGATGGCTAGCTTTTTACACCGGGTGGGGGGTGATGTAATACGAGAGTTCACCGACGGTCGCCGTTAGGTGGAATAGGCTCCGCCGCTTCAGCCATTAGCCAATTAGTTGGATGTGATTGATTGGGCCAAAGTTCAAGGGCGGAGCTCAAGGGTTCTTGTGGGTAACCATCGGGAAGGTTCGTGAGGGGGCGTGGCTATAGGCGGGGCCATCTGCCAGTGGCGCGCAGCAGTGGGGAGCATGAGCGAGCCGTGCGCGGAGCAATAACATCTAACGCGCGGAATGAGAGTGGAGTGGTGTCGACATGAAGAGACGATTCTTTGGACGCCTCGACCCTCGATCTTTTGTCGAGATTTTGACAATTGCCTTTGGATGAGGAGTCGAAACCAAAGACGACTTTTCGCATTCCACAGGGGTTGTATCACTTCAATGTCCTTCCAATGGGACTTCACTCTGCGCCGGCCACCTTTCAGCACCTTATGGCATTGGTTTAGTCGGGATTGCAATGGGAATCGTGCTTTATTTATTTGGATGTCATTGTTTTCGGGCGAAATTTCAATGAGCACTTGGAGCTGTACGCTCTGTTTTCTTCCGGGTGCAGGACGCTAAATTGAAATTCAAACCACAAAAATATAATTTTCTACAGACGTCAGTGAAGTATTTGGGTCATGTAGTTAGCGCATCGGGAGTCGCTACTGATCTGAAGAAGACAAGCTGCGTGCGCACGTGGTCAACCCCCAAATCAGTGTGTCAGAGGTCCGCAGCTTTGTGGGCTTTGCCTCGTACTACCGCCGGTTTGTTAAGAACTTCGTAACAATCGCGAACCTGCCCCACGAGTTAACTGCTAAAGGGCAAAAGTTCGATGCACCGCCGCTTGTTTACCTGGATTTCTCTAAGACGTCCATCTTCGACACTGACGCTAGTGATATGGGCATAGGCATTATCTTGTCCCAGGTAGTCGACGGAGTGGAGAGAGTGGTGGTGTACAGCAGCCGTGTTTTGTCCCCTGCTGAGCAGAGGTATTGTGTTACACGCAGGGAGCTGCTGGCCACGGTCCACTTTATGCAGTTGTATCGTCCGTATTTGTATGGCAGGGACTTCCATGCTGCGCTTCAGTACCCTCTGCAGCCAAATGGCCCGTTGGATGGAAATTTTGCAAGGGTACTCCTTTACTGTGCAGTATAGGAAGGGGACCCACCACGTTAGAGATGCGTTGTTGCGCCTGCCGCAGCCGCCCGACTCATGCAGGCGTCGGCCGTGCCGGTCCCCATGCAGGTGACCCTTGAGCGTTTGAGGGAGGCTCGTGAGGCCTCCATATGCAATTCGCCAAGCATCAGGCGGCTAACGAGCGCTTGCGAGGTACGCAACCACCACGCGAACCATGGCGAGGTGACAAGGCATGACTCCATTGCCCCATGGTACCGGTGGGCACGTCACCAAAACTACGTCGCCCGTTGCAAGGGCCGGTGCAGGTTGTTGGTGTTCGTTGACCCCAGTGCGTCCGTATTCAATTCGGTCAACGCCGGTGGTATATGCACCCATCATGGCGGAAAAAGTTTGAGCCGTCGATTTACAATGCGTCATCTCCCATCCAGAAACGGCCTGCGTCCTACGAGCCTATCACGCCACCCCGAGTGGACACGCCTCAGGAGTCTGGCTCCCCTTCGCCCACAGGATCGCTCCGACTAAGGCAGGGCGAGCCGACCGGCCAGCCATTGAAGTCCGAGTTGGAGGACCAGCTGCAGCCGGGTTGCTGGTTTTGGCACGACCAGGACCCACAAGAAGCTTACGGTTCATTGGGAGACACGGCTCTCTAGCGTGCGTTGAGCCGTCTTTTACTCTGGCTGTGCGGGACCCGGTTCGTGGTCACGGACCGGCGGTGGGATCCCGCTCATGGAGGACTGTTTTTCATTGAGGAATGCGAGAGTGTTCAAAGAGACAGACTGCATTGCACACCTGTATATACACACGTATTTGCTACCCGTCGGAGGCCGTCGGACTGCGAGGGGGGCTACGTGCAGAACGAGAGAGAGCGAGAGAATGAGCGAGAGAGAGAGCGAGCGAGAGAGTGAGCGAGAGAGTGAGCTAGAGGGGGGGGGTTTACATAAAGCCAAGTTTAAATATATATTTTTTTAATTACGAAATGATGAACGAAACAAAGTGCCGAATACACCGAGCATCTTCTTGTTTCCACTGATCGTAAAAAAAAGGAGAGAGAGAGAGAACAGGCTAGCAGTGAAGAGGCTATGACAGTTAGAGAGAGAACAGGCTAATATTGGAGAGGCTAGGAGAGTGAGAGAGAGAACAGGCGAGCAGTGGAGAGGCTAGGAGAGTGAGAGAGAGAGAACAGGCTAGTAGTGAAGAGGCTAGGAGTGAGAGAGAGAGAAGGCAGCAGTGGAGAGTCTGAGAAAGAGCAGAGCGAGCGAGCGAGCGAAGTGAACGGAGCAAAGCAGGCGAGCAGCGCAAGCGGGAGTGTTGCGACGGAATTACGGGGTGTTGAACGCGAAGAGTTCTGTTCAATAAAAAGTGACACGAGAAAATGAAGTTGTCCGTGTGAAATAAAAACACTACACATGTATCTCGGATGCCTAGATGATGAGATATAACTTGCATGGAGTGTCAATGGAAGATGTGAACGGGGTTGTGATTGTCTCTCCAGTTAAGAACATTCCAGAAAGGGTAGATATATGGCGCTGCATTCAGCTCACTGCGTTGAGTGAAATTGAGGTATGGCTTATATCATACGGACACCTGGAAAGGGGGCACAGCCCTAACCCTAACTTTAATTTTGGGAAATCTGCAATAGGTTCTAGATGTGCAAATAACAAGTTATATATAGCTCTAAACGCGGCTCGACAAAAATAAATGAATGGTGTAGGTTTCTGGAGAAATCCTTAAAAAAAGATTTTGCCAGGACAGTGTTATTTTTCAGCCATGTCTCGCCGTTTTCCTTCCGAAACACAAACATACTCAAACCAAGTTTTCTTAACCAAAATACATACATACTCAAACAACCATGAAATTATCAATTATAATTTTCCCCACTATCAATGTTATTAGTATGAAAAGATATTTGTATATCTTTTCATACTAATAACAATGATATTTATAAGGGTATTCTGAGGGTCGGCCCGAGACCCTTAGCTCACTGCACCCAAGCAAATATCACACGCTCGGACAAAAAAAAAATCAGTCTTTAGAACCACTTATTTATTTACAGAATAAATATTAACTAACAATCTTGACTTAAAGCTTCCGTGACTGCAGGAATTCATATTCTTGGGTCTTTCGATAAAGTCATGTAGATAGGTTCAAAGAAAATAACAAAGAATAACAAAAAACTACAACGTTTATTTTTCTCCTGATGACGATTGCTTGTGTTGCGATCGAAAGTCGTAGTTGTTTGTTATTTTTTGTTATTTTCTTTGAACCTATCTACGTAACTTTACCGAAAGAGCCAAAAATATTAACTAACAACCCATGACAACACTGAAACACGTTACTCCACTCTCCAGCATAAATGGATTATTGAACTCAAACTACAGGTAAGCAGACACTTAACTCCTGGCAGGGTGAGACAAATTGCATCACTCTCACAGCCAGTTGAGTTGTTGAACTCAAACCACAGGTAACCTGCAGCGGAAGTCCTGGCAGAGTGAGACAAGTTGCCTCACTCTCCCACACAGGTGGATTGTAGTCCTTATTGTTGTCTGCCTCTTTGTCGACTTCTAATTGATCCACGTTTGAATTCACGATTATAGCAGCATTGTCGGAGGCTGCATGTGAAGAAGTATCCACCACGTTAAGTATGGCATTGGTGGTGCTAGTTTTCCAGACATCAACGTTCAGGCCCCGAGGAATAGTGCTCTCCTCACACACTTCAATGCCGCTAAAGAACATGTCAAAGTTGGCTTCTGGCAGGACGCAGCTCATCAGCCTCGGCCCATTTGCTAAACTAAGCGGAAAAGTGCCACGTGTGTTGCTTAGGTGGTAGGAAAGGATGCTGCATCGTTTTGCGGGTGCCCACGCGGCAAAGGCCACGTCTCGCCGGTGCCATGTGGCCCGCCTCTACAGCACAGCGTGGACGGCATCTGAAGATGGCTGGCAGTTCCGGCTGCGGGAGCCATCTTTCCTCTCATGGTCATCATGATCACCACTGTTGACCATTGTCAAAGATGCGCTGGGCTATCTTACAGTCTGAAGTCGTGGTGGTGGGGCCCCAGTTGAGGTCACCGCAGGTCCGCCGGCGGTAGGCATGGATGGCGGTGAACAAAAGTACGCGTGCCGGTTGCACCAGTGCCACGGACTGCAGTATGGAGTAAATGGTAGAAAACAGCCAACGCAGGGAGATGACCTGGCCGTACTGAAAGCCGTAGAGGATAATGAAGAAGATGGAAATGAAGCTCACAGTGCTAACAACTACCCAGCCCAAAAATGCACGCAAGCACGAGAGTACAGCACGGCACTTTGGACTGAGTGGCCGGTAAAACTCCACCTCTTTGGTGCTATAGTTGTCAGATTCTGTGTCATCATCTTCTTTTTCGTCAGATGCTTTGTCGTTATTGTTGTCTGCCTCTTTGTCGACTTCGAATTGATCCACGTTAGAATTCACAATTATAGCAGCATTGTTGGAGGCTGCATGTGAAGAAGTATCCACCACGTTGAGTGTGGCATCAGTGGTGCTAGTTTGGTGGACATGAAAGTTGATGCCCCTAGGAATAGTGCTCTCCTCAAACACCTCAATGCCGCCAAGGATCTTGTCGAAGTAGGCTTCTGGCAGGACGCAGCCATTCAGCCTCGGCCCATTTGGTAAACTAAGTTGAGAAGTGCCGCGTGCATTTCTTAGGTGGTGGGAAAGGATGCCGCTAGAAGTCTGAGGAGCGATGTAATAATTTTGTATGCTCTCCGGGAAGCAGCCATGCTGCAGCCTTTCCTTCCACTTTTGGGCCCGTGAGGAGCTCGACAATTCTGGCTGTTGTCTGATCAAGCGAATCGAATGTTGTGGCTGGAGGGGCAGGTAGAATGTAGTGCAAGAGTAAGCAGTGGCAGCAGCTGCAGCTTCAACATCTCCATTGTGGAATGCCTTCACAACAATTAACTGCAAGGGGATGCCAATGAGGGCACTCTCCACTACGATGGTGAGAGATTGCAACAAACGGACAACCAGGGAGTGGGCGTTTTGCAGTGCCTGCTGCGATAAGCGGAACAGCATAATGGACGTGAGCATGTCGAACAGCTGCAAGCACACACAGCAACCCAATCGCTTTGTTCGTGTGAACGACTTCCCAATGGGCGTCGGATGGAAGACAGACAGCCACAGGTGGTCTTCGCACATCTTCACAGCAAACTGGATGCTCAATACTGTCCAAAAACTGGCCGAGTCACCCAAATCCGAAACCGGGAAAATATGATCTAAGTCGCTCCCAGATAGCCATCTCCGGCATAGAAAGAACCAGCAGCGTCCACTGAGAGGGCACTCGACCTTGACGCGACTTAGGTACCAGCTGGGGCTGTTTCCCTGATGGATGACCCAGGCCCGCAAGTAGCACAGCTCGCCTAGATCCTGCTTTGCTGTGAAGAGAAGGACATCAACGGAAGCGGTTTTCATCAAACTCCGACCATGCGCTGAAACATGGTGTGTTTTGCTGCATCCGTTGGAGCCCACAAGCATGAGGTAGACGTCCGATGTGGTACCCGAGGTGGGACGGCTGCCTGTGAAGACGGTGAGGATGTAAAAAAAGGAGTCACTCTCCTCCTTGTCATCGAGGGTGACGAATATTGACCGGACACCACTGGAGTCTGCCAAATGCCTCTGGTCCTCACAGCGTTGCTTCCGACGCACCCAGCAAAATGTGAACCCAAAAAACACGAGGACGGCACTCATGGTGAGTACTGTGATGAAGTTGTGTGCTACTGACCTGATGAGCACCAAGATTTTGCGCAGGTCTATCACTTCCGGGATGATGAAGAGGCGAGTGGCCATGGTGCGTAGCATAAGCCCCAAAGCGATGCGAGCAAAGCCTCCATGGCTGGGCCCGCACTGGCAGTGCAGTTTGTCGCCCGTGGTGAGGGGCCCCAGCTTGCAGGCTAACTCATCCCAAACCCTGGCATCACTCTGGTAGTCCAGGCAACTGGCCTGGAAGAGCGTCACGTTGACGCCAAGGTTCCCAGGGTTCTCCACCTGCTGCGTCGGCTCTAAGCGCACAAATATCCTGTAAGAGGTTGCCACAGCTTTACCCATACTATCTGAGCCACTGGCATTTTGCAAGATCCACGTGGGCAGTTTTATTAGGTGCGGGTTGGCCGTCCTGTGTGACAGGAGCCAAGGCTTGGAAGGCAAGAGGCTGTCTCGACTGCACTCAGCTGCCATTGCCGATCCTTCACACTTGGGGAAGGGAATATCATCCAAAATTGCATGCACATCACGTGAGGCCACGGCGTTGATGTTGACCATGAGGCTGATGGAGAGCCCACTATCCCTGATGCTAAACTTGAGAAAAGTGAGTGTTCCCCTACCAACGCTCATCATGTTCACATTGAAGACAAACTCCGCAGAAGAACCCGTCCTCGCATTCTCGTCTGGGTAGAAGTGAACTGGCAGGGCCTTGTCCCCCACCTGTCTGCGACGCACCACCAGGTCTACCGACTTGGTATGCAGCTCCACTGTTTTCAAATCGGTGTCCACAGCCGTCACAGCGAAGGCTATGACCGAGGAGCCAAAGTTGGTGTCAGGTCCAAAGCTCGGCAGGGGACTCGTCTCAAACTCAAGCAGCATTGTTGACACAACGGCATTGGGGCCCAGCCAGGGGGTGGTTGTATTGCTGACAGGGGAGTGCATCAGGCAGGCTGTGCAGTCTACGTTGGCCTGATCACCAGATTCCATGTCCCACATCTCAGCCTTGCGCACAGAAAGCCTGAGTCCGTGTGCCTCCAGGACTGTGGAGGCCTCGCCGTTCACTTTCCTCACCAGGACAGTGGCCCCCAGCTCAGCCATCATGGCAATGGCTGGTACTCCAACGTTCAGGAGCATGGCAGACTGATTCTGCGGAGCTGCCTCGGAGATGCTGGAGGACGCATCGAGAACACTCGTGAGAGCTCCCAGCACCGCCGTGCCCACACGCTCAATGCCAATGGCTTCTAGCTCATCAAATCCAGAGAGGAGGGAGTGAATGGCGTTGTTAACCTTGCTCAGTCTGGTCACCGTTTTCGTCAACAGTTCCAGTGACTGCCCAGCACCCAGGTTCCCAATTCCCATTGTGGCCTTCTGTAGGGCGGCTGACACCAACAGGATGTCATCTCTGTTGTTGAGGGGCACATTCTCGAGGCCACCGAGTAGCCGTGTATGCAATGCAGTCTGTTGTGCATCGTCCATATTACTGGCCACATTATTGAGCTCGCTTGCGACAAGATAGATTAAGTAGGCAGCTGCAGAGGTATCTCCTCCCTTCAGCATCATGACCAGTTTGGAGTCATTGCCCAGCACCATGCTCTGTAGGTCGAGAATTGTTATACTGGTATCTGGCTGCTTGGAGACTGACACGTTGAGGAACAGCGTAGTGTAGGCATCCACAGCATTCCACACCTCAATGCAGAGCACCTGTGTGCCACCAGGCAGTAGAAACTGTGGAGACCATGGGTTGTAGCCACTGTAGATGATTGTGCCGTCACATACTGATGTCAACGGGATGCCCAGGCAAGAGAAGACTTTGTACCGAAGTGGCTGGTGGTGATTTTGAAAATCCTTGCATGCGACCTGAAACCAGGTGACCAAAGCGGTGCCCTCTGTCGGGCGCACCTTGCACGAGCCCCCGGATGGTATAGGGTTGACGACGAACGCCCAACGGTGGATGCTGCTCCTGCCCGCATCAGCGGAGGTGGTGTTTAGCTGGAGCAGTAGCTGTCCCGGTAGTGACACATAGTCGGCAAAGGCATGAGGATTAAGCGAGAGGAATGAGCGGTGGCACCCTGTGAGTGAATGTTTGTCCCAGTCGAGAAGGACTTCAGTGGCGGTAGCGGTGGTGGTGTCGCCGCTAGCGCTGGCAGCGACCCACATCAGGCTCCACTCATATCCAAGTCGTCGCTCGGGTGTCTCGTTGCAGTCATTACATCTGCCCGAGAGGACGAGTCGCTCACTGGGGTTGACGGCCGGCCCACAATTGAGAATGCACACGAGCTCAACAACAGGCACCGTGCTCGCCGACGTGAGCCTCACGGCCTGCCGGGCACTTGCGACCTCGGCCCGTCCCTCCTTGCGTACGACAAGCAAGAAATGGTAGACTGCATCGGCCATGAGTAGCCGGGCTGCGATGTCTAGCGTCGGTGATATAGAGTAGACCCAAGGCAATGGTGCTGGAGAGGAAGCCACACGGCAGGGATTGGAAGCAACGCCGGCTGAGGCATCGATCGCTGCAGCTGCCATGGCGTTGAGCTCGGAGATTTTGCATGAGCACAGCCATGCGAAGCTGAGCTGGTGGTGCGGGGAAGCCTCGTCGGGGTCGTGGGAGGCCGAGCCGTCGAGCTGGAGCGGCTGCGCCCATTGCGCTGTACGGAATGAACCGCCCGCAATGGAGGCCACTAGTTCTGATCGATCGATCTGTGCCAGCAGGGGTGGGATGGTGAGAGAGAAGCCAAGCGGATCAACGGGACACAAAAACAGGATTTTCATTCATATTCCTGAAATGACAAACACACATCCACTACACACAGCATCAATGAATAATAATGTCAACATGTAAAGCTGCACTGCTACCACACAGCATCTCGTAGAGAGAGAGGATGGCTCAGTGGCACGATGGGGGACTACCGCCACGCCATGAGCCACCATTACCAACCATTGCCCAAGCTCTGTGGTTCTCTATATCTGAAGGTGTTATAAGCCAATTAATGATGATTGTTTATATGTGGGAGGAAACTGGAGCATCAGGAGAAAACCCATGGAGCAAGGGGAAAACGCTCTATCTTATACAGATGGAACAGGTGGAGTCCATATATTTTGCTTTACTACCTGGTGAACCAGGGTACCGTTCCAGCTCGACAACAACCAAATCTGTGTGTGATCCATCAACTCTTACTGTTGCCTTCACAGCACTGGGTTACAGGCCACATGTACAGAAAATAGCCAAAAATATATATTCGTAATAATGGTGTACAACTTTTAAAAAAGTGAATGTAAGATGATTGTTGCTGAAAATGCAAGTGTTTTCACCTTCAGATCAATGGAATCAGAATTTTCCATGAAGCCCTGTCCCAACGCACCTCGATCCAGGGAGACTCTGACCGAGAAGATGGCATTGTAGGTTCCGTAGGGCAGTGTGTGGCGCGGGATGCTGAGTATCGTGCTGTTGGTCTGGATGCTCAGTGGCAGCGCAACAGTTGTCAGCATAATAGACCCATCAGCACCCCTCTCCACCCTCCTGACTTCCCAAGAGTGCCCCACTTGCACTATGGCAGTGCAGACCACACCTACCGTGGCCCGGAGATCCACGTTGACGCTGCGAGGCCATGTGGGGATCCCGTTGGAGGCTTGGGGCCTCTCGACAGCGACTCCAGGAAGCCCACAGTGGCTGACGGGACGAAGGCGCACGAGCGTGGAGGCAACATCATTGAACAAGAGCTCATCGACCGACAGGTGCAGCTTCACCCAGAAGCCCAGGAACTTCGGGAACGTGCAGAAATGGACGAAGCCATTGGCCTTGTGAAGCGGGAATGGAAACAGCTGCCCCGGAAAGTACTTGGATGCAAAGTGTTCCGCAGGTGCTCCTTTGTTGGTAACGTAAACCTCATTGTCCAGCATCCACTTGCTTGCCGAGAGGGGCTCCTCCTCACCACTGAAGGAGACGTGGAAGGTGTAGGCACATTGCAGCCACGGCGCCAGCACCGGTGTGAACCACACAATAGGTGCGCGTGGATTTCTGTCGAACCAGGGAAGCACCTGCATGGGCCCCCATAGCAGAAGGTCATTGAGTCGAGGCGCCCCCAGCCGTGAGTAGAGCTGTCCGGCCGTGTCAATCATCACCCACAGGCTGAATGAGAAGCAGGACGAAGGTGGCGATATCTTTGCCTCCAGCACGTACACCAGCCCGTTGGGTAGCAGTAGCACCAGCCGCAGTGCATCCACCCCCCCCACAGGAATGGTGCCCCACCGTTGGCCTTGGGCAATGTCCTCATAGGAACCACCGGCGAGGTCCAGAGCGTGGACTCCACACGTGTAGGTGGCTGTTTTGCCGAGGCCCAGCAACCGAGCCCCGGTGACGTCATAAAAATCGCCGGCAGTGCTGATGCCATTGCGCAGGGTGAAGTCGGAGGTCCCAAGACTGAGTGAGCCGGCGTGGGGCAGGGCACCATCATGGAGGGAAAGCACACGGGCGTCTGCGCCGCTGTTCCAGTCCACCCCAGCGAGACTGTTGCAGAACTGGCCGGGGATGCTCGATGGGCCCAGGGAGTCATGCCAGTCGGGTCCATTGAGACGCAGAAAGTGGTCGAGCCCCAGCGGAAAGGGGGTGCTGATGAATGAGGCGATGAGGGGCGTCTTCATCGGGCAGAGTGACGCAGGTTTGCTGCTGCCACTGGAGAGCGTGATCAGGCGCAGGAGGCGAGTTTGTACCCGCACCTCACAGCTGTCGGTCACCGTGGGGCCACCTGAATGGGTAACAGAGGGGTTATCCTCAATAAACATGCAACGTTGGGGCACATTGGTATGTGTTTGGAACTATTGGCTCAACGTTGTTCACTCACCAGGCAGCGACAACGTCACTATGTACAATCCTGCCAGGTAGAATGCGAGGCTCGCCGTGTACTCATACGTCTCGCCACCGTCAAGCTCCACGTGCCACTGGGAGGACACCGTTGCCTGGCCACCCACATACTCCAGCCGGTAGGACCACGCCTCACTCTTGAGGGGCGCGCTCCACACAAACGCCACCTCCTCTCCCTCCATCACATCGTCTGTCCCAACGACATGCAGGCCTGGACTCCACGGCATGTAGAAGCGCCCGACTATTGTGAAATTCAGGCAGTTTCCCCCCATCAAACACCGGGCCACAGTGGTGCCGTACGGCCCGAGCAGGCAGAAGCTCTCAGACCACCCTTCCCAGCTGTGCATGGTTTGAGACACCGTCCACGATTGCGAGGTGTTGGCATCGAAGTTGGCGGGCCATGTGCAGTAAGGGACGGGCCAATCTGGCTCGTTGATGAACTCCAGGCTTGGGGTCCCTTGGATGAGGGAGGTGCCCACTAGACAATGGATGTCTCCATCTGTGTCGACCTGCTCGAGAAGGGTGACCGAGAAAACACATTACTGATTCTGAAGCATGCTTTCCTAAATGCATACTCTTAGGTTTCAACTAAATGCACTCGTCATTGGCCCAACTTTCATGTTCACTGGTAGAATCTTAACAGCATCTCAATAAACCATCTGTTGGGTTTTAGATTTGAAGCTTTCGTGACTGCAATGATTCATATTCTCAGGTTTTTTCGGTAAAGTCACGTAGGTAAAACATTAAAAGTAATGAAAGTAAAATAAAACAAAACAAAAATAAAAATAAAATTCACGACGTTTCGGAGGCAACACAAGTCTCCGTCATCAGGTGGGACCGTCACAGCCAGATTAGCTGCATCAAGTGAAGCAATGATTCAAAATGTAATCCCTTATAAGCAAGTTGAAGGGGGGGAGGAGAGGGGGGGGGAGTTCATCAGAATGTGGTAGCCAATGAATGGAACGTATCGGGAGGGAGGGGGGTGGGAGGGGGAGGGAGCCAACAAAACATTTGGCGACGGCTTGGACGCGGCTGCTGCGCACGCCAACACAATGGGCAGAAAGGGGGGAGGGGAGGTCTGATACACATGATAGAACAAAGGAACGAAAATGCCCATGTTTATACCAATGCAGGCTGAAAAATGAAGAGAGTACTGTTAAAAATAACTGGGGATGTTAACACTCGGTGAAGTAAATTAAAATAGTGCCTGTCAGATAAGATGGTCCAAAAAGTGTAATTAAGTCTTTTTTGCGTGGTTAATAACATCTTTCCAGTGATTACTGAGTTTGTACCCATCATCACGGTTGAAATTATGTCTGTGTTTGTATATTTGTATGGCTTCGTGTACAAACCTTTGATGGTAGCCAGGAGGCTTGCAGAGAACCTTGGTCTCGGAAAAGACAATATCATGAGAGCCCGCCGAGTTGTAGCAATGATCGGCAACGGCCGAAGAATCAGTTCTGTTTTACCTACGTGACTTTACCGAAAAAACCTGAGAATATGAATCATTGCAGTCACGAAAGCTTCAAATCTAGAATTAATGCCCTCTACGGGGAGGAATTCCACCTATCTGTTAGAGTTTTTAACAGACAACGAGACAAGAAGTCACAGCTTCTCGAGACGCTGGCCTTCCTCAAGAGATGCCGCGATAACAAGGTAATACCCATCGCTTTCACACTCACATCCGCTGCTGTGTCCTCACCGAACTCCAAACAGATCTTATTTAAAGCTAGCCTATCACTAATCTCGGAGAGAATAAGGTTACTCCGATCTGAACTCGATAATTTAGACAAGACTCTCTTACAAACACATCTAATGTTAACACAAAAAATGTCACCTTCTGATTGGAACCACGTTGATAACATGACTTCTGCTTCTGCTGACTCAATGTCAGCCAAATGCAAAGCTAACCTGATTTCTAAATTCAACCTCCTATCTAAAAAGAAACCAGAGCCACACATCGCAAAGCTGGATGTTAACAAGACCGTGATTAATCAGAGTAACATTCCAATCTCTGACAATCTAAAAACGGTACTGGCCAAAGGACTAAATTTCGCCGTCACCCCTAAATATATACCAGTAGAGGATATGATTTCTCAGATTGATGTAGCCCTCAGAGGCATAGGACACATCCATGCTGATGTAGCAAGAGCTGAAATAGCTACTATTCTCAAGAATGCTAAGAAACCCACTAGTAACATCAGCAAAAACGAACGCTCTGAACTCGCGAATTTAAAAAAGAGAGATGATATAGTCATCCTCTCGGCAGACAAGGGCAATGCCACGGTCATCATGGATAAAGATTCATACAACAACAAAATCCTGGACCTTCTTAATGATGGGAGTTACTCCAAAATTAAAAACGATCCCACTAAAAGCCTAACGACAAAAACCAACAGTATCATCATGAGTTCGACTTCCCTAATCGAACCAAGCAAACGTCCCTCTCTAAAACCATCGGCGGCAAGACCTCCCAGACTCTATGGTCTTCCTAAAATCCATAAAGAAGGCACCCCGCTACGACCCATCGTGTCGACGATAAACTCTCCGACGTACAAACTAGCCCGTTTTCTATCAGATACTCTGCTCCCCTTCACAGGCAAGACCTCTTCGGCAGTACTCAACTCAACCCAATTAGTCTCTATGGTTAAGGACATGGTACTATCTCCTGATGACATTCTCGTCAGCTTTGATGTAGTATCTTTGTTTACCAAAGTCCCAGTACCGGACACCCTAACAATAATTGAGGACTTAGTCCAACAGGGATTGAATTCTGATGTACCTGCGCTGGTTAGGCATTGCCTCACCAACACCTATTTTACCTGGAATGGCACCTTCTACAAACAGAATGAGGGTACCCCTATGGGCTCCCCCTTGTCACCAGTTATAGCCAACATTTTCATGGAAAAGTTTGAATCAGACGCCATCCAGACATCCACCCTGCGTCCTTCCCTGTGGAAGAGATATGTGGATGACACTTTCGTCATCTGGCCACATGGCCTCCCAGCATTGAACCACTTCTTGGACCACATCAATTCTAGACACCCATCTATCAGATTCACCATGGAAGTGGAGAAAGACGGTAAACTACCATTCTTGGATATTCTGTTTAAGAGGAGGCTTGACGGATCCTTGGGACATTCTGTCTACAGGAAAGCCACCCACACAGATTCCTACCTGAAACCGGATTCCCACCACCACCCATCTCAAAAGAATTCTCTCATCAAAACGCTATACCACAGAGCCCATGGCATTTCTGACCAACACCACCTGACTGATGAATTAAGACATGTACATCGGGCCCTCAGGATGAACGGATACTCTGACCGTACTATCCGCCAAGCTGTCTCTCCCACCACACAGAAACAACCACATGAAACTCCGACCAAAACTATCACGTTACCATACATAGCAGGCGTGACCAAAAAGATCTCCAAAATTCTAAACAAACATAAGATCCAAGTCCGATTCAGCACAGTGCATAAAATCCGTGATCTGATTCCATCTGTGAAGGATGTCGTTCCTGACTTACAGTATCCTGGAGTCTACAAAATTGAGTTGCATTTGTGGTGATTGCTACATTGGAGAAACAAAACGTCATGTTGCTGATCGTGTCCGCGAGCACAAGTCAGATCTGAAACACGGCAGAACTGATTCTTCGGCCGTTGCCGATCATTGCTACAACTCGGCGGGCTCTCATGATATTGTCTTTTCCGAGACCAAGGTTCTCTGCAAGCCTCCTGGCTACCATCAAAGGTTTGTACACGAAGCCATACAAATATACAAACACAGACATAATTTCAACCGTGATGATGGGTACAAACTCAGTAATCACTGGAAAGATGTTATTAACCACGCAAAAAAGACTTAATTACACTTTTTGGACCATCTTATCTGACAGGCACTATTTTAATTTACTTCACCGAGTGTTAACATCCCCAGTTATTTTTAACAGTACTCTCTTCATTTTTCAGCCTGCATTGGTATAAACATGGGCATTTTCGTTCCTTTGTTCTATCATGTGTATCAGACCTCCCCTCCCCCCTTTCTGCCCATTGTGTTGGCGTGCGCAGCAGCCGCGTCCAAGCCGTCGCCAAATGTTTTGTTGGCTCCCTCCCCCTCCCACCCCCCTCCCTCCCGATACGTTCCATTCATTGGCTACCACATTCTGATGAACTCCCCCCCCCTCTCCTCCCCCCCTTCAACTTGCTTATAAGGGATTACATTTTGAATCATTGCTTCACTTGATGCAGCTAATCTGGCTGTGACGGTCCCACCTGATGACGGAGACTTGTGTTGCCTCCGAAACGTCGTGAATTTTATTTTTATTTTTGTTTTGTTTTATTTTACTTTCATTACTTTTAATGTTTTACCTACGTGACTTTACCGAAAAAACCTGAGAATATCTGTTGGGTTAACGTTAGAATGTAGTTGGAATCATTAGGCTAATGTTGGCGCAACGTTGTTTCATGGAATATTGAGAATTTAACAACCATTCATAATGCACAAAGACTCAGAGGGCTGAATACTGTGTGCACGAGTCTGTGTTGATGTTGTGTGAAGCTCGTGGTTTTTACAGTCTGCACTGATATTTTAGTGGTGTAAATTATATTTATCGTTCTTTACAAATTTGACTAAATTTGTTATTGAAATCATGAGGCCAAGAATCCATTCGGAAATTTTGTAGGGCAGGACCAACTTTCCATGTCAGGTCGGTTCAAGGAAGGAGATTATTCAGGAAAAAAAAGTTATTTGAAGTTTCCTTGGACAAAAGCACAAGGAGCAAAACATTTTGGAATAATATGGTGCAATGACAGGGCAATGTAGACACCCTGGAGAGGTGATTGGCTCACTCTGGGAAAGGGCTATGTGTTCACAAGACCTTTGCGAAGAGCTTCTGGCCGCTGCAGGTGAAGGAGAAGAGTGAAGTTTGAAGAGGTTCGGACATAGCGATGATGATGAGGACGGGCAGGAGGGCTCGTGACCACACCATGGTCACTCCAGCAACAGAACCACCAGGGGTGCCACCTGTGCAGGTTTTGGCCTGGATAGTCCAGGAGTTGGCATCTGTGCGTCGGGTGGCAGGAGTTGATTAGCACTGGTTTTGTGGCGAGCTGTATCATTACAATTTCATGCTGATAATGGACCCTGTGTGTCTCAGCCAGCACCAGGTTTTGTCTGCAGTGGAAAAAGTGGCAACCCTAATTGAGACCACCAACACTGATAGTAGGAACACTACAACCACCAGCATCACCACCTCTGCCACCACCATCAACACGGCTAATACCAGCAACGCCACCTCTACCACCACCATCAACACCACTCCCACCTCCATCCAATACTACCACCAGCAGCACCAAAAACTTGCTCAGCATCGTTTCAAATACTGTGCCGGGAGATGGAACCAAACTGGAGACCTCTAGATCGCAAGTTACAGTATTCACACTCACATCCATTACTGAGTCTCATCACATCACTAACGTTACACTAACATCATCAACAGTAGCAAAGCAGGAGAGCACTTTACATGATTCCCTGTACTGCACAGCTTATGCAGGAGTATGTTTTCCAAAGAAAAGGGCAAAACGAAACCTCACGCGACTACTGCCTGCCAAATCTCGCTCGAAGTACACAACTTTCTACTGTATCTCTGTGTATGTATCTCTATGTGTATTTCTGTATATATCTCTGTGTGTATGTATCTTTATGTGTATATATCTTTATGTGTATGTATCTTGTGGTGCCACAGCAACGGAGCAACTCCACCGGCGCTGCTATCCCCTCGCACCCCTCCACGCGAACGCACGCACACCCCCACTAAACACACACATGCACCCACGTAAGGTCTCATGGGGGGGTCACCTGGTACCATAGGTTTTTACCCGAGGGGCCCCTAACGGGGATGTCCCACGGTTTCCCAGTGCCAGGAGATTGGCTGACCCCGCCCCCCCCCAGGCCGAATTGCATTGCGGGCCCGTGAAATAGCTTAAAATTGTATGGGCACGACGAAGCTCACCGAGCGAACCGCAATGAGAACACTCACAGCACAGAGAGATAAGGCCTCGGGGGCAAACACCCAGCGAGCAGCGCATAAGAGGAGGTGGGAGGAAAATTCCTGGACTGACTGAAGCTGTGTATACGCGGGACGGCCGCCCCGATCAAACCGGTTGAGTCCGGGGTCGGGAGGACGGGCGCGTAGACAATGGAGCAAGGCGTAAGGGAAAGCAACGCTCCAGGTAGGGGCGGGGCATCGGTTTAAAATCGAAAGGTAGGTGCCCGATTGGCCGCACAGGGTAACACCACGTAACCCTAGATTTTTGGATTCCGAGGGCATGAGAGGAGAGAGGGAAAACACATTGGGCAGTGCTCCTCCAGCCGTTGAGCTGCCCGGTCGAAGTCACAGCCGCTCGGAGCGTCCGAGGGACGCTGGCGAGTGCTGCTACGACTCAACCCCAGACAGAGATCTCTTGTACCCTCGTCCCTCCGACTCCCACCGCGTCCGTGCGACACCATGAGTACGTCCGCGAGGTGAGAAGTAGAGTAAGGGTACACTCAGGGAGTGAATAGGGATAGGCTAGGCGCTGCTTGCTGAGAATTTTGCTCCGGGCCACGCAGGTTTTTTTTTCTTCAGGAGCGCCATTAATAATCAATATGGCCGTCGTTGTGGCTCGAGTGCGCGTTTGCACAACGGATTAAGGCCACCCACATGAGCGGGGGAAGGGCGCGTGCGCGTGGTCACGCTCCAGCTGCAGCCGCCGATTAAGGCCGACCCATAGGAGGGGGGAGGGGAGCGTGCATATTCATACGGCTATTTTTAGCGCGAACCGTGGTGAGCGAAGGTGCGCCTACGCGGGCACGAGCGTGCACGCAGCCACCTCCGCATGAGTGGTGGTGTACGTGGGGAGTGTGTGGGATAACTCCGGGCGGAGGTGAGCCAGCCACTTAGCCATGTCCCTCAGAGAGGGTGCTGGTGCGGGGGGGCCGATCACCCGATCGGCGGGGGCCCGGCGAGAAGTGGCCGAGGAGGAGGGGGGAGAGGAGGGGGCCGTTAGCTCCCACAATCTCTAAGTGTATATTTATGATTTGTTTCTTTCGGTTAAGTCACGTCTAAAGATGAAATAATAAATTAAATAATAGAATACGACGTTTCGATTGCAACACAAGCAATCATCATCAGGTATAATGAAATAGCGACATAAAATCTAACCAGAAAACTATAGACAGACATATTAGCAGACAGATATCACCAAGATACATAGCGAGAGCAACACAGGTAACAGAGAGGGGTGATCGTCTCTGTGTGGTGGCCTTAAATAGACAGAGGGGGGGGCGGAGGCAGAGAGAGGGAGGAGGGTTAGAGAAAAAATTAGCATATCAATGAGTGGTCAACAGACGTGGTGCTGCGAATGCGATGGCACGGCAAGCAAGCCTGAAAATCAAGAGAAGGACACACTAAAATTAAATAACCTAGTAAAATATCGAAATGTAATGTAATACAACACAGAGGGTCGGTCAACACACAATTAACGCATAGCCTGGTTGATTACGTATTTCAAAGATTGCTAAGTTAGAATTTAAGTGTGAACAATCTAAAGAGAGGACACAGGCAGAGAAAACAAGTCGCCAGAGAGAGAGAAAAAAGATAAGCTTAAAACTTCCCCGTAGAAGTGGTTCAATCTTAATTTTAGAACTTTCGTGACTGCAGGAAGTATTATTTGTTTCTTTCGGTTAAGTCACGTCTAAAGATGAAATAATAAATTAAATTAAATAATAGAATACGACGTTTCGATTGCAACACAAGCAATCATCATCAGGTATAATGAAATAGCGACATAATTGTGTGTTGACCGACCCTCTGTGTTGTATTACATTACATTTCGATATTTTACTAGGTTATTTAATTTTAGTGTGTCCTCCTGATTTTCAGGCTTGCTTGCCGTGCCATCGCATTCGCAGCACCACGTCTGTTGACCACTCATTGATATGCTAATTTTTTTCTCTAACCCTCCTCCCTCTCTCTGCCTCCGCCCCCCCCTCTGTCTATTTAAGGCCACCACACAGAGACGATCACCCCTCTCTGTTACCTGTGTTGCTCTCGCTATGTATCTTGGTGATATCTGTCTGCTAATATGTCTGTCTATAGTTTTCTGGTTAGATTTTATGTCGCTATTTCATTATACCTGATGATGATTGCTTGTGTTGCAATCGAAACGTCGTATTCTATTATTTAATTTAATTTATTATTTCATCTTTAGACGTGACTTAACCGAAAGAAACAAATAATAATTCCTGCAGTCACGAAAGTTCTAAAATTAAGATTGTATATTTATGTGTATATAAATCTATGTTTATGTCTCTCTGTGTATGTATATCTGTCTATTTATATATTTATATCTATATAGAAAAAAGGGAAATTTGTGAATGTGTGTCTGTTCTAAATGTTTAGCAAATTTCCCGAAATGCAACTTGAAATTTGGCATGTGGGTAGCTTCCAGACTGTACACAATGCAAAAAGTATAAAAAAATACTTTTGTATTTGGGGGGGGGGGGGGGGGAATGACCATGAAGTGTGTGGCGTCAACCCGCATACAGGATTGGCGATAATCGATATCTGGTGAGCGTTTGTGGTATCGATTAAACAGGAATAGGCTGATTCTAAACAAATCTACTACCTTCAATTCCTTTGCGCGAATCTAATCTTGACGCGCGAACGTAATTTTTTTTTCCATTTTAATTCATGAGGTAATGATGAAAGTTTTATTTTCATTTGTATGTTATGTTTTTAAGTTTTGAGAAGTTTTAAAATATATTTTCCCTCGGGCAACGCCGGGTACTTCACGCTAGTCTATATATGTCAAAGGGAAATTTATGAATCTGTGTCTGTTCGAAATGTTTAGCATACTTCCCGACATGCAACAAACTTGAAATTTGGCATGTGTACACAATGCAAAAAGTATAAACATAGACTTTTGTATTTTGGGGGGCGGAGGGGGCTTAATAATGGATATATTTTGCATGGCAAGTGAGCGGTGACGTCAAATCTGTGATGTCACCCGCATGCGGCAGCGTTACGCAGTGTGCCTGATCACGTCACGCAACCCCCCCCCAACCCTCCGCGAAGGCCATGTATCCCGCACAAATACGCGGCTGTGGGGGGGGGGAAATAATGGACATAATATACTAGGCTACAAACTTTTAATTTGCCATGTGGCTAGCTTCCATACTGTACACAATGTAAAACGTATAAAAATATACTTAGTTTATTTGGGGGGGGGGAAATAATGGATATAATATATTGCACAAGTGAGCGGTGACATCACATCTGTATGTCACCCGCATGCGGCAGCGTTACACTGTGCCTGCTGACGTCACGCATCCCCCCCAACCCTCCGCGTAGGCCGTGTATTGAACCAAGACAAGAATCCAAGTCTCGGGCAAAGCCGGGTAGTAAAGTTAGTCTCTGTATTTTTCTGTGTATGTATATGTGTGTATGTATTTGTGTGTATGTATCTGTGTATGTATCTGTGTCTCTGTGTACATATCTGTGTACTAGCTTTTTTGCCCGTCCAAGGACGGGTGTATATTGCAGTAAATCAGAAATATTCAATAGAAAAATTGTTCAGCTCATGATTATTAATGAGGGGGGGGGGGGGTTGCCCCATGTGGAGTGACGTCACCCGCTAATGGTTATTGGGGAGAGGTGCGGCATGTGGAGTGACGTCACCCGCTCACGATTATTAATGAGGGGAGGCGTGCGGCATGTGGAGTGTGCGACCTTCTTGTGCATTAGTGTCAATTTCCACACAGGCATGAATATTAAGGGCGGGGGGCTCTTTTGCAGTGACGTCACGCACGGATGTAGCACTGTGCTACGTAGATAAAAAAAAGATATTGAACGACTTTGCGTAATAAATTATTTAATTCAGCTCGACCTTCCTCTGCGTTAGTGTAAAAATCAAACCACTCATGAATATTAATGAGGGGCGGTGGGCCTCATCTGGAGTGACGTCACGCAGGGGGTGGGCCTCATGTGGACTGACGTCACGCGAGGGACGGACAGACACTTCTGGGTGATTACTGTATAGGTAACTAGCTTTATTACCCGGCATCGCCTGAGACTTGGATTCTTGTCTTAGATTAATACACAGCCTACGCGGAGGGTGGTGGGGGGGTGCATGCACACTGCGTAACGCTGCCGCATGCGGGTGACATCACAGATTTGACGTCACCACTCACTTGCCGTGCAATATATTACATGCATTATTGCGCCCCCCCCCCCGCACCCAAAATACAAAAGTATATTTTTATACGTTTTGCATTGTGTACAGTCTGGAAGCTACCCACATGCCAAACTTCAAGTTCGTTGCATGTCGGGAAGAATGCTAAACATTTCGAACAGACACACATATTCACAAATTTCCCTTTTACATATATATATAGACTAGCTTTACTACCTAGCTTGGCCCGGGACTTGTAATGTTGTCTTGGATTAATTTCATATTCCCTTATATTTCACTAAAAAACCCTGAACAAAATGGATGCTTGCAAGAAAGAAAAAAAGCTGAAACAAATCAATCACAGAAGGAAAAATCAACCTTAACCCACTTATACGTAAGGTCAATTTAGGCAACTCGGGAAGGGAATGACGTGACGAGCTGAAAATATTCGCGATTCCAGACAGCATAAGCTGTGCAAATGTCATGACATCAGAGGTCACTGTTCGAGAGTTTTTGCTGCTGCACACAAAAAGATGTATTTAGTCGCGTTGACTGCGAAAATCGAGACAGCTATGCCGCGCATATGTGCGGGATACATGGCCTCCGCGGAGAGTTGGGTGGAGAATGCGTGCACACTGCGTAACGCGGCCGCATGCGGGTGACATCACAGATGTGACGTCACCGCTCACTTGCCGTGCAATATATACATGCATAATTGCGCTCCCCCACCCCAAATACAAAGGTATATTTTTATACTTTTTGCATTGTGTACAGTCTGGAAGCTACCCACATGCCTCATTTCAAGTTTGTTGCATGTCGGGAAGTATGCTAAACATGTTGAACACACACATAATAAAAAATTTCCTTTATATATAGATGAACCACTCTGTGTATGTTTACGTGCATTTATCTGCGTGTATTTCTCTATTATTACCTACAGAAACGGTGAAAAATAAATCTACGCAGCAGTGCTACATCTGTGCGTGACGTCTCTGCAAAAGAGACCCCCCCCCCCTTCATTAAACATTCATGCTCGCGTGAAAATTTACAATAACGCACAAGGTCGCGCACTCCACATGCCGCACCCCTCCACAATAACCATTAGCGGGTGACGTCACTCCCCTAATTAATAATCATGAGCTGAACAATTTTTCTATTGAATATTTCTGATTTACTGCAATATACACCTGTCCTTGGACGAGCAAAAAAGATAGTGTATCTATATGCGTCTCTGTATGTATCTCTGTCTATTTCTCTATGTATCTCTGTAGCTATCTCTGAGGAGCGCATACAGCACACAGTACACAATGTTGCCCCGCGTCCTTGCGCAGTCGCATGCAGAGTGAATTCAAACCGCGTCGTACAGCGAATTTGAGGTCGAAATAGATTTAGCCGCACACACGGCATGATGGCCTTGATTATCCAGCAGTGGATTGGTCGTGGCTCATGTCAATCCCAGTGCTGCTGGGACGGGCGGTGATCATACTTCATCACCCCGCTCAATGGTAAAGGTGCCGTAAGCATAGAAGTACAACACAACACAAGCGCCCCCAGTTATAACAGAGGCGCGTTACTCGGTCAACGGGGCCAGAGGTTACTGGGGTACAGAGCTGTAGTAGCGGATTATCACCATCATTGTGTGCTATACTGTACGCTTATAACGCTATTAATACCAATAAATCATAAGAATAACTAGTAATGGCAATGCTTAGTAATAACAATAATTAATAACACTAATGAATAACAATCATAATTACTCGGTAATCTCGACACGCAGAGGCGACCGTTGAATGGAGGTAAAAGAAACTGCCACTCAAGCCCCGCTCCCTCGTGACGGTACCACACACCACGTGACTCTCCAGCCCCTCCCCCTAACCGCACAGCTCCTCCCCCTACTCCCCCCGGCCCCACGGTAATCTCCACCAATCGGGGGCCTCGCCCCACGTGATGCCAATGAACTTCAATTCCCAAGCTTGGGAAAAGGCAGTAAAAGGACAGCAAACTCAGTGTCAGAGCACCGCTTGACAACAGTCCCCTCAATAAAATGCAATTGTACATTAGAATGTAACTATCAATACATTGGTTCTGCATACTAATGGAGCGAATTTGGGGTCGAAATAGGTTTAGTCGCACACAAGGCATGATGAGGGCCTTGAGCAGTGGATTGATCATGGCTCATTGATGTCAATCCCAGTGCTGCTGGGATGAGGCAACTGGTGGAGGGGGGCTTGACTCTACTTCCCCACGCCGGTCAGTGCTAAAGGTGCCGGTAGCATAGTACAGCACAACACAAGTCATCCCCATCCCTCACTCGTTACTCGGTCAACGGGGCAATTGGTTACGAAGCTGCAGTAGCAGAGTATCACCATCATTGTGTGCTTTGCTGCATGGTTATAACTCTATTAGTAATAATTGCAAGAATTGGTAACAATTACACAGTACATAAACACCACACGGAGAGGCGACCTTCGAATCCAGATAAAACAGCCACTCAAACTCAGCCCCCTCGAGACGTCACCTCTAACCCCCCAAACCCCCTCCCCCTATTGCCCCCACCCTCTCACGCCCGCACCACGTGATCTCAAACCCCCTCCCTGCCCGTAATGTCGAATACCCGGGACCTTGCCTCACGTGATGCGGCGCGAACCAATCGCGCGAGGCTACCACCGTGTCCGCGTCCGGCCATCTTTTGAAATGGGCGGCGCGGGAGCCACGCGGCGGCGACGGGACGATGACGGAGGGTGAGTGTGGGTTTACTCTCCAACACACCGATGTCTTGAGGTAGTAACTAATTGTCACCTTTTGTTTACATGACAAACCGTACGAATTGGCTGTTTGGTGGTGGGTTGACACATGTATATTTATGCGATCTGAACCAAAAAACTTTATTATGGGTAAATTGGTCGTGAAATCTACGGTGTTAAACTGACTACAGCCCATCTATGCAATGTCTCACCCCTGCTCGGAGTTCAGCGTCAGCTTAGGGGCCGTCCATAAATGACGTCACGCGATTTTGGACGATTTTTGACCCCCCAACCCTCGTCACACGGTGTTACAAAAAGTCAGACCCACCCTCAAATATGACGTCATAAATCTCTGCCCCCCCCCCGTCCCAAAAATAAAACATGCTTCAAATCGCTTTAAACTATTGTCATTGTAGTGCGTATTTAATGTGGCGCGGCACTCTGATGTTGTAGGAGAAAACATGTATTAAAAAGTCTATTTAATTGAGTAGAAGGTGTTGTCCATATTTATTTAAAGTTGCGCATTTTGATGTGACGTCACATTTCCGTCACATCGTCACAAATGTTTGACCCCCCCCCCCCCATGTGCGTGACGTCATTTATGGACGGCCCTTTACCTTTGGTTCGAGTTCAAAACATTGGGGCCGGCGAGTGGAGCAATGTGTTTCACATCGACAGCAAATTAACAGTTATTATATTCAGTGTTGTCAAGTGTTGTTAGTTAATGTTAATTCTGTTAATAAATTAATGGTTGTAAAGAGTGAGTTTTCCCTCACTCTTTAGAACCATGGGTGTGATTACTCTTTGGTTCTTTCGGTAAAGTCACGTATAAAGATAAAATAATCAATTAAATACTAGCATACGACGTTTCGATTGCAACACAAGCAATCATCAGGTATAAATGAAATAGAAACACAAATCTAGTATACTTAGAAATGGAATGTAATACAACAGAGTCGGATAACATAACAGTCAACACCCTACCTGATTTATTACATTCTTCCTGAGAATGCTAAATTTGAGAGAGAGATAAAACACAGAACCAGAAACATATAGACAGACATATGAGCAGACATATCACAGAGATACATAGAGAGAGAACAAACATAGGCACACAGAGAAAGCAACGCCTCTGTGTCGAGGCCTTAAATAGAGAGAGGGGGCGGGGGCGGAGAGAGAGGGAGGGATTAGAGAAAATTAGCATGTCAATGAGTAGCACGACGAGTGGTACAGTGCGAAAGCTTGAAAATTAGGAGACAGGGAGAGAGACACACTAAGTTAAATAACCTAGCTAAATATCTAAATGTAATGTAATGCAACACAGAGAGTCGGTCAACACAGAGAGTCGGTCAACACACAATTAACGCATAGCTATGCGTTAATTGTGTGTTAATGGTTGTTTGAGTGTGTATGTGTTTTGGTTGAGGAAACTTGGTATCACTGACAGAAGTCTAACTGCATTTGAGGGATATGTAACAAGACAGGAGGTTGACTGGAGACACCACCTACTCCACAGCATTTCATTAGATCAGGGGTCCTCAAACTTTTTAAACAGGGGGCCAGTTCACTGTCCCTCAGACCGTTGGAGGGCCGGACTATAGTTTAAAAAAACTATGAACAAATTCCTATGCACACTGCATATATCTTATTTTGAAGTGAAGAAACAAAATGGGAACAAATACAATATTTAAAATGAAGAACAAGTAAAGTTAAATCAACAAACTTGCCAGTATTTAAATGGAAACTATGGGCCTGCTTTTGGCTAATGAGATGGTCAATGTCCGGTTCCATATTTGTCACTGCTAGTCGTAACAAGTGATGCAAGTGTGCATCCGTTAGTCTAGATCTGGTTGGAGATTTCAAATGTTTCATTCTGGAAAAAGTCTGTTCACAGACATAAGTGCTGCCAAAGATGGTTGCCATTTTGAGTGCATGGTTCCTGAGATGAGGATATGTCTCAGAGGGGAGAGATGCATAGAAATTATGAAGGCTGCTTGACTTGAATGTGTCTTTCAGAGAGTCACAATTCTGCAGTTCAGCCAGTTCCATTTGGTAAATTGTATCCACATTTTCAATGTCAATAGAAAATGGGTTACGGAAAAGCTGTATGTCCTGTTCATGGAGATGAAGCTCTTTAAATCTAAATTGGAACTCCTTTTGCAATTTTTCCAGTGAATCCACACATGTTTTGTTTGGGAATGCAACCAATGGGTTTTCCGCTAACAGATTTTGAGTTGTGGGGAGATGGCAGAAGTTTTCCTCCTTCACTTGTTTGATGAGGAGGCCTAATTTTACTTCAAATGCTTTGACGTGTGATTGCATATCACAGATGAGCTTCCCCTTTCCTTGAAGTTGCACATTGAAACTGTTGAGTAGCTCTGTTACATCTGTCAGAAAGGCAAGGTGCCATTTCCATTCTGCATCATTGAGCTCTGGTACTTCTTTGTTTTTTGAAAGCAGAAAAGCTGTAATCTGTGGAAGTAAGTCATAGAAACGTTTCAAAACTCTCCCTCGACTCAGCCAACGGACTTCTGGGTGGTACAGAACATCTTCATAGTCAACATTTAGCTCAGACAGAAATTCCTGAAATTGTCTGTGGTTTAGTGCATGAGCTCTAATGAAGTTAACACAAGATACCACAATTTTCATAACAGAGTCCCACTTCAGTGATTTACTACACAGCGCTTGTTGGTGGATGAGGCAGTGTATGGCTATTGGATGAGAATGGTTATGTTTGTCCATCTCTTGGTTAATGCGAGCAATTACTCCTTTCTTAGATCCTACCATGCTAGGAGCACCATCAGTTGTCACACTGGCTAGTTTAGCCCAGTTCAGCTCCAAACTATTCACAGTTTGGCAAACCTTTTCATAGATATCCTCTCCTGTAGTTGTTCCTTTGATGCTTTGCAGTGCAGCAAGTTCTTCTGTGACTTCGAAATAGTCATTCGTCCCACGAATAAAAATTAGAAGTTGTGCAGAATCACGAACATCATTGCTTTCGTCGAGTGCCAGGGAAAAATAGGAAAGTTTTTTTGTGGAGTTTTGCAAATGCTGATGCAAATTATCTCCCATTTCTTCAATCCTCCGTGTAATTGTAGGTCCTGAAAGACTCACTGTACTAAATAAATCGGCCTTCTCTGGACACATCTCTTTGGCAACAGAAAGAAGGCATTCTTTAACAAATTCTCCCTCCACGAATGGTCTGCCAGTGCACGCTATTAGCTTGGCAACTTGAAAACTTGCTCGCAGTGATGAAATATTTAGCTGTTTCTGCTTCACAAAAGTATTTTGCTGAGTTAATGTATTTTTCAGTTTTAATATTTTATCTTTTCTCACTTCTCCGACCAAACAATCATATTTATCTTTATGTTGAGTTTCATAGTGTCGACGTAAATTGTATTCTTTGAACACAGACACTATATTTTGGCATTTCAGACACACAGCTCTTTCCTTGTACTGCATGAAAAAGTAATCATAAGTCCACTGTTCTTTGAATATCCTACACTCCGAGTCAATTTTTCTCTTTCTTGACATCGGTGTTTCCTAGGGAGTCAAAATTGCTATTAGTAAAATACCAATATATATATATACAGTGCTACAAAAACAATATACCAGCAATAACTTTTCCCACACAGAGACATACAGACTGCACTGCCCATCAATGCAGTCTGATTGGGGGAACTCCGCTTTTACCCCAGGCTCACACTGGTGCAGGTGCCATTAAAAAGTTAATTACACCTGCAGTTTTGTTCACAGATCGCAGTGATCACTCTGTTATTACCCCTCTATCATTTACTCAGCGGTGCGTGTGCTGGGGATCTACATCCCCAGCACACAGGAATATCACTGGGAGTGGAGCCGAGGGAGCTGAGGGAGGGAGAGGCAGTCAAGCGCAGCCAGGGGAGGGCTGGCAGCCTTAGGCCTGGGGGGCAAGTCCAGTCAATTGGCCCATTGAACCATTCACCAGCGCAGCCCAATGAGTGCCCACCGCCGCAGCTCAATCAGTGCCCAACGCCGCAGCTCAATCAGTGCTCACCTGCGCAGCCCAATTAGTGCTCACAAGTGCAGCCCAATTAGTGACCATGGGATGTGGGTGTCATTTGTCTCACCTCTTCGGTTCGGGGGGTAATGATGCTGCCAACTTCCTCCAAGCTGCCTCTGCTGTAAAAGACTGTGGCTGCGCTGTGATGCTCAGTCTGTCACGTCTCCCGCGCTCTCTCTCCCACGAACCAGCTTCCGGCTTTCACTGCCCACAATTCACCGCGCAGCTGGCCCCTCCCACATGCCCTGGCTTCCTCTTGAGTCCTGGGAGGTGGGAGGGCCAGATAAATGTCCTTGGCGGACCGCATGTGGCCCGCGGGCCGTAGTTTGAGGACCCCTGCATTAGATTGATGGCCAGGTTCGGGAAGCCCCATTATGCCCGGATGTTCATTGTTGGTCAGGTAGAGTGAACTCCCGTGCTTGTTAGGCTGCGTTGCACGAGAACGGCTGAAACACCGAATGACCACTCATAGTGGTAAAGCAGTGGAGATGCTGAAAGCACATTTTAAGATTCCCAGTTGAATAATAGAGCCGATACATACAGCAAGTAAGATTAAGGAGACATAAAGTGAGTGTTGCAGAATAAATATTGGAGGCAAACAAGAAGACATGTGCCTACAGGAGAATAAAATGCATTTCGATTTAAAGCTTTCGTAACTGCAGGGATTCATCTTCTTGGTTCTTTCGATAAAGTCACGTAAAAGGGAAGTAATTAAATAATAAAAATAAAACATAATAAAATAATTCTCACGACGTTTCGGCCACAACACAAGCAGCCGTCCTCAGGTGAAGACCACGTCTGTCGAGGCGACAGTGTCTAAATGAAACACCACCACGCTTGGAGCATCTATTTAAGCTGGGTTGGAAGGGGGGAAATGTGCGCCTTGACAAAAGAATCTGCATATCAAGAGGAATTTAGCATATTTATGGGAAATGCAGGAATGCGACTAGTACTACTTGTGAAATGCGTAGGTGGGCGGGGGGTTTTCAGAGTCATATTATGCCCATGCATTATGCAGGATTAGCAGCATCAAAGGGAGGGGATAGGGGTAGCATTAATAAAGGGAAGGAATGTTAATAGTATGTAGCTGCAGTAACTAAACAACCACGTTAAAAGCTAAATTATAAACTACATAGTATCATCAGTATGCTAAATATACTCTCAATAAGCTGAGCTACTAACAGTAAGTAATACATTACAATTCTAGTTCACGAAAAATATAATATGCTTCCAGCTAAACTTTTTAAACTTTTTCCTTACATCACACGGGTCTATCCCATACTATATGCTGCCATAGACAAACCCAACATTAAATTGTATACTGTATTACTATACACTACCCTATGCCTTAGAATAATACATAGTGTTATATTACACTATGTATTATTCTACCCACCCAACTGTATACCACACTGCTGTATATTCACTATACAATTACGATACTATATATTACCTTATACATTGTATTAAACATTACACTTTAATACTATTTATTATTATACAATATGCTATGCACTATACCATTGACCGTCACGTGAAAGGTACTAAGAGGAAGCAACGAAATATGTCAATGTTAGAGTGGTGGTAGGAAGCTTGCAGCGGAGCAAAGAATCCATTCCCTGCAGAGAATACAAGATATATAGTCAATGTCAGTGAGTGGACTGCGGTCTGAAAGTCACCGTAAACGTGAACAAAATCAGTTAAGATCCGAAATGGTTTATTACGTCCTTCCAATGATTGCTAAGCCAGAATCCATCGTCTCGGTTGAAATTGTCTCTGTGTTTGTATATGTGGATCGCCTCATGAATGAATTTCTCATGGTAGCCAGATGGCTTGCAGAGAACCTCTGTCTTGGAGAAGTCAATACCTTTCACGCGACGGTCAATGGTATAGTGCATAGCATATTGTATAATAAAGTGTAATGTTTAATACAATGTATAAGGTAATATATAGTATCGTAATTGTATAGTGAATATACAGCAGTGTGGTATACAGTTGGGTGGGTAGAATAATACAGTGTAATATTACACTATGTATTATTCTAAGGCATAGGGTAGTGTATAGTAATACAGTATACAATTTAATGTTGGGGTTGTCTATGGCAGCATATAGTACGGGATAGACCCGTGTGATGTAAGGAAAAAGTTTAAAAAGTTTAGCTGGAAGCATATTATATTTTTTGTGACCTAGAATTGTAAGGTATTACTTACTGTTAGTAGCTCAGCTTATTGAGAGTATATTTAGCATACTGATGATACTATGTAGTTTATACTTTAGCTTTTTACGTGGTTGTTTAGTTACTGCAGTTACATACTATTAACATTCCTTCCCTTTATTAATGCTACCCCTATCCCCTCCCTTTGATGCTGCTAATCCTGCATAATGCATGGGCATAATATGACTTTGAAAAACTCCCGCCCACCTCCTTAGCATTTCACAAGTAGTACTAGTCACATTCCTGCATTTCCCATAATTATGCTAAATCCCTCTTGATATGCAGATTCTTTTGTCAAGGCGCACTTTTCCCCCCAGCTTAAGTAGACGCTCCAAGCGTGGTGGTGTTTCATTCAGACGCTGTCGCCTCGACAGACCTGGTCTTCACCTGAGGACGGCTGCTTGTGTTGTGGCCGAAACGTCGTGAGAATTATTTTATTATGTTTTATTTTTATTATTTTATTACTTCCCTTCTACGTGACTTTACCAAAAGAACCAAGAAGAAAAATAAAATGCATGTTGTGGATGACGTGCTGTGGATGACACGAGCTAATGAAAAAGTGACTGGAAACCAACAAGCCTGAGAATAATTATGGTGAAGACACGTCTATATATTGAAGAAAGATTAACGACATCGTTCTACACGTCGTCAAGACCTGACCACACCTGGCAAATCACCAGGTGCCTGAACTACCTGGCTGCTGTGTCGCCATCCACGAAGCTGCTGTCTGCGCCCAACAACTAAATCCATCTGTCACATGCGGCCCCACGGTAATCTCTCTAGGACAGTGCATATCATTATCAGAGTTGTTTCTTTTTGTTTGCATTTTGACTGCTTGTGTTGTGGTTATTGCAAACATGATCCCTTGTACAAAGGTGTCAGTTTTTGTACCAGTTGAAAGGGTCAAAACCTATTACTATATTTTTCCACTGGTAAAGGAGGTCTCATAGTGTAAATGCTTACCCCGAGCTCTCAATAATCTCATAGTGCGCTGTTTTTGAGTTGTACGCCTTTTTGCGTCATGTGGTCCATCACCAATGGAGACTAGGCTCTAAGAAAAGCTGTCTCGGGTGTGGACCAATCAACTTCAAGGACAGTGCATATCATTATCAGAGTTGTTTATTTTTGTTTGCATTTTGACTGCTTGTGTTGTGGTTATTGCAAATATGATCCCTTGTGCAAAGGTGTCAGTTTTTGTACCAGTTGAAAGGGTAAAAACATATTATTATATTTTGCCACTGGTAAAGGAGGTCTCATAGTGTGAGGTTGACTTCTGTCATTATGTAGAACGAATAAATCATACCCTAGACAAATAAATTCGATTTCAAGTAAGTGACAGATAACTTCTAGAACTAAAAGACATTAGGCCCCGCCCAGCCAGCAGTTGATAAAAAGTCACAGATGAGGGCCCCAATTCAGTGTCAGGCTGCAATTAAGTGCCCAGAAACAACTCAGTGCTTTGCAGCCTGGATTGAGGGTAAACTCCCGTTATCATAGAGCTTAGCTGCATAATGTTAACTAGATATTAATATATTAAAATGGTAATTGTTAATTAGATTTAAACCAATGTGAATTTGACTGATTATTTGGTAATGGAATCAAATAAATTGGGAATGATTCCTTGCCTATCACCAGGCATCGATTAGCCTCCTATTGTAACTATACATAATGAACATTCTTATTTTTCAGCCATTGAAAGCTCTTTCAAGTACATAATCAATGATGATGTTAACTAACGTTGAACATTAAATGACTTCTGGTAATGCAGTTTTAGCCGGGCGTGCCCACCATAATGAAAATCGTTAATGAATATGAGCAGAGGGGCAGGCATAGGCAGAGATTAACTTCTGTATTTGGGGGGGGGGGGGGCAGGGGTTGACTTTGTCTCTCACATGAATCGTGGGTGGATAAAATTAATTAAATTACTTTACATCTTTCTTGTAAAATACTGAAATTAATTAATGAATGTGCCCACTTTGGGGGCAGCATTGACCCCCCCCCCCGTGCACTCCCCCACCCTAAACTCCACCCATGGGGGCAGGGGCACCAAAAAACATAAAAAAACGAGGCCCTGGCCTCTTGATGGTATTGCAGGCCTTCATTAAGTCAAGAAAACACAATTAGGTTCTGCTGAAATCGCCTACACCTGTGCTGTAGCAGATGGACAGAAAACATGGTGTGTGTGCAGGACTGCTTTGGCCTGAAACCACAATGGGGCTCTGCAAGCTTCTCAGCAGGTCTGGCAAGCCAATGTTGAATAATCTTTATCTGATAATTGGTATGTTCGAACTTCAAATAGAGGGACCACAAAGGCTATCCTCAATCCAGTACAGCCCATATTTTGGTCCATGCATGTGTAGTGACGCAGATCGGAGACAGTAATACTTGCAGGCACTTCTATTATTTAACAAGCACCATTGAGATAATACACACCCTACGTGGGTGCACACTATTATGATGAAGGCCGTCTATTGTCGGCGGCACTGCTTAGTTAGAACAGTTGGTAGGCTGTCTGAATAACAGCATCCCAGGATGGTGAAGACTGAGACGACGAATAGGAGATGTTGATGACGATGAGATGGTGATGACAATGATCTTAAACAGCACAACGGGGATTCCACTTCCAGCAACAGCCATAAGCTCCCGCTCAGGGCCCCCTCTTATACTCCCAGCGTGGCCTTGCTCTGCCTTGGCCACGCCCCCTTTCTGAAACCAACTAACTTCCCGATGGGCCTCTTCTGTGACCTTTCCCATCGATGTCCCCCTCTCGTATATATCGTGGCCTGCTGTCGCGAGTACTGACGTACACCGAAGTTACCCTTTTCCGCCAGCATCCAGCGCTATACCACTACACATGTGTAGTGACTTAACTCGGAGATGCTAAGAGTTGGAGGCACAATACACACCTTATGCTGGTACACATTCTTCTGTCGCTCGCTTATACACCTCTACGTGGGTTGCTCGCCTATACACAACACTAGTAGTCTAACACTGATGGTGCTGAACTGAGATAGCAAACTACTGTCTAGCATCGCAATATCGAGTGAAAATTACAGCGACGATGGCGACGAGACGATAGCGACGATGGCGACAATCTTGAACAGCACGATGGGGATCCCACTCCATACGACAGCCCCGAGCTCTTGTTCAGGGCCCCCTTTTATGCTCCCTCTCTCGAACCTACCAGCGGGTTCCCGGGCTTTCCCTATGTGCCCCTTTTGTAACCTTTCCCCCAGATATCCCCTCTGGTGTATCACCTGGCCTGCTGATGCCAGCGCTATGCTGCTACATTACTTATTCTATGCCACTACACATGTATAAAAATGTTCTTTATTGCAGCCTGAACAAAATTGCCACCCTCCCTGAGCAGGTTGCTTTGGAGGTAACTTATGTTGCAATGCCCTGCTATTAGGCTCTGGATCGGCCCTCGCACTTCAACAAATGGCTTATCAGCCAGCCACTCACAGGGAGCATCTACTTTCTCCAATATTTGAGGCACAGAAGCCCCATTAGCGGCTACTTTACATTGTCCCACGATGTTTTTTTTAGCAAAGGGTTTTCTTCTCCCCGAAGAACTCTTAAACATGCTCAGAAAACCTGCAAACCTATACCTTTCGGCCAGAGATCAGATTGCTGTTATTTTAGCTAATTATACAAAAGGTGTAGTTATTATTGCATAGAATTACGCAGTAATTTGTGATCACAAGCTGTAGAAGCAGTTTCCATCTCAACAACCCACGATCACCACTTATGCTGGCATTGCCACACGGTTCTCGGCACCTCTAAGCGTCGTCTGCCATATGCTTCATTTTCAGACGTAAGATATTGGAGACGGTGAGACTGGGTCTGCTGATTTTTTTTCCAGCTAGCTAAAACACCTCCGTCATTTGCACCTTAAGCTTAATTACCAAAACAACACACGGTCAGAGTCAGCATGTACCATAGGCCTCAATAAGACAGGTGTCTCTGACAGCTCATGGTTTGCAGAAACAACAGGCAGGAAATGTTACTGAAGATGAGGAATTCCGAGCGTTCACTGGGGAGGACAGGCTGCTATTCCTCTGTTTGGAGTTAGACAGGTAACACCTGGATTACTTTTGATTGAAAGCTTTTGTGACTGCAGGGATTCATATTCTTGGTTCTTTCGGTAAAGTCACGTAGAATGGAAACAAAACCAAGAACCTGGATTACTGTGGATTACAAGTCCGATGGACTGGATCTGGCTCCAGTTACCACGTGGGTGGATAGTTCTGTACTCAGCACAGAACAAAACCAAACAGGGAGTCGCTCTTGTTCTGATAAATATAAATAAAGGGGCGTATAAGTATGATGGTGAGATGTAGGACGTTAAGATTGCTGCGAGTACCTTTGAAGGCCGGCACAGCACACAAATACAGGGCAAATAAAAAGTGGCGCTAGGCACACTTTGAGGCAACACACAATATAAAGACATTTAGCACTTTCGATTTAAAGCTTTCGTGACTGCAGGGATTCATCTTCTTGGTTCTTTTGGTAAAGTCACATAGAAGGAAAATAATAAAATAATAAAAATAAAACATAATAAATAATTCTCACGACGTTTCGGCCACAACGCAAGCAGCCATCCTCAGGTGAAGAATGAAACACCACCAAGCTTGGAGCGTATATTTAAGCTGGGTTGGTGGGAGAAGAGCGCCTTGACAAAGGAATTTGAATATCAAGAGGAATTTAGCATATTTATGGGAAATGCAGATATGGGATTAGTCACTACTTGTGAAATGCGTAGGAGGTGGGCGGGAGGTTTTAAAGTCATATTATGCCCGTGCATTATGCAGGATTAACAGCATCAAAGGGAGGGAATAGGGGTAGCATTAACAAAGGGAAGGAATGTTAATAGTATGTAGCTGCAGTTACAAACCACCACGTAAAAAAACTAAAGTATAAACTACATAGTATCATCAGTATACTAAATATACTCTCCAATAAGCTGAGCTACTAACAGTAATACATTACAATTCTATGTCGCAACATTTTTTTTATAATATGCTTCCAGCTAAACTTTTTTTCTCTTACATCATACATGTCTACCCTGTACTATATACTCCCATAGACAAACCCAACATTAAATTATATACTGGATTACTATACACCACCCTATACCTTCGACTATAATATTACACTAAGTATTATTCTACCCACCCTACTGTATACCACACTGCTGTATATTCACTATACAATTACGATACTGTATATTACCTTATACATTGTATTAAACATTACAATTTTATACTATTGTAGTGGTGTTAACTACTGGCTGTTCGCAAACTGTGACAGCAGATCGTAAACAAGGTTTTCCCGCTCAATCAAACGGTCAGGGTCAAATGGGGTGAGGTAGGATCCAAACCCAGATTGGGAAGGACCAATCAGAGGGTCTCACAAGGTGGCCGGGGATTGGACAACCCGGCCACGAACAGGTATAAAAGCCAGAGCGCTGAGAGCTCTGGAGGAGTTCTGCTACACGAAGACCCAAGACGGCCGAAGACGTCTAGGACCCTGGACCAAGCCCTCCAGCCCTTATCAGGGCTCGGGCTCAGAGTAACCAGTGGTCGGGGAGAGATCCCCTAAGTCCAGCCAGAGGACGCTGGGAGAGCAGGGAGATTAGATAGCCTGCAAGGTCTGGAGGCTTGTACCTTCCGAGGGAAACGGGTGAGGGGACCATATACCCCTTAGTGTGATAGGGACTGTGTTATTAAGATAATAAACGGTGTGTGCCATAAAAGACGTTTAGAAGTCCGTCCTTACAACACTACACTATTTATACAATCTGCTATACACTATACCATTGACCGTCGCGTGAAAGATACTAAGAGGAAGCAACGAAATGTCAATGGGAGAGTGGTGGTAGGAGACTTGCAGCGGAGCAAAGAATCCATTCCCTGTGGAGAATACAAGAGAGACAAACCCAACATTAAATCAATGCCAGTGAGTGGACTGCGGTCTGAAAGTCACCATAAACGTGAACACAATCAGTTAAGATCCGAAATGGTTTATTACATCCTTCCAATGATTGCTGAGCCAGAATCCATCTTCTTGGTTGAAATTGTCTCTGTGTTTGTATATATGGATCGCCTCATGAACGAATCTCTCATGGTAGCCAGATGGCTTGCAGAGAACCTCTGTCTTGGAGAAGTCAATGTCATGTGAGCCCACTGAATTGTAACAGTGATCTGCCACGGCTGAGGTGTTTGTCCTACCGTGTTTTAGGTCTTCCCGGTAAAAAGGGTAAATTACCTTACCTTGCCAAGGCTTAGCCAGGGCAGTGAAAATGGGTCGTGGATGGGTATTCCAGCATGACAATAACCCAAAACACACGGCCAAGGCAACAAAGGAGTGGCTCAAGAATAAGCACATGAAGGTCCTGGAGTGGCCTAGCCAGTCTCCAGACCTTAATCCCATAGAAAATCTGTGGAGGGAGCTGAAGGTTCGAGTTGCCAAACGTCAGCCTCGAAACCTTAATTACTTGGAGAAGATCTGCAAAGAGGAGTGGGACAAAATCCCTCCTGAGATGTGTGCAAACCTGGTGGCCAACTACAAGAAACGTCTGACCTCTGTGATTGCCAACAAGGGTTTTGCCACCAAGTACGAAGTCATGTTTTGCAAAGGGGTCAAATACTTATTTCCCTCATTAAATTGCAAGTCAATTTATAACATTTTTGACATGCGTTTTTCTGGATTTTGTTGTTATTCTGTCTCTCACTGTTGTAATAAACCTACCATTAAAATTATAGACTGATCATTTCTTTGTCAGTGGGCAAATGTACAAAATCAGCAGGGGATCAAATACTTTTTTCCCTCACTGTATCGAGGTGCAGTGTCCCCACTTTTACAACACTGCGTTCCTGGAAGCCCAGCCATCGTAAATCGAGACCATATTTTCCCAGACAGAAACAGTAGAAACATTACTTTCCAGTGTATTTTTCCTATCGGCCATATTTAAGAAGGTTTAATTTGCAAACAATAATCACAAAAAGACTTCAGAATAACAAAAATCTCCATTTCAAGTCACATTGGGAATCAGCCAGACTTTAAATGTGTTTGGAGCCGTCGGAAGATGTCGTAAATAGAATTTCAGCATCGTAAATGTGTCCGTGGTGAGATTTAAATCATCATAAATGTGCATCATCGTAAATCTGGGCGGGGTAAAACTGGAGACCGTCTATTACTATACATGGTTAGGTGAGCGGTAGTGTAACGGTGAGCGTGCTGTGCTATGAATCCGGCGACCCGAGTTTGATTCCTGCTCAGGGCCAACACCAATGACGATTATCTGAATTGCTCCTGGGCCTCCCCAGGTCGACTCAGCCTCAAAATGAGTACCTGGTGCAGACAAAAGGCGGCCAGCCATGGAGCTGGCCACCCACCCTCTTGTGTGCCGTCCCGGCCTTCATTGGTGCTCGCTAACCGCACTTGCCCCGACAGTCTGTTAAGGCTATAGGGGGATCTTTGTCTTTTGGTTAGGGGAAACCCTCTGGTGGACGCCCAAAGCACTGTTAGCAAGCGCGGGGGCTGATGCGGCATCGCCAGGGTCCGGATAAAGTGGACGAGATGGGCGAGGGATGGGTTGGACAAGAGATGGACGGATGTGGAGCTGAGTGGACTTGACGATGACTAGTACCAGCGATATCAAGATCGACCTCCGTGGAGGAGGCTGGTGAGGACGCTGCTGAGAAGTCGCAGGCAGTTGCCCTCCAACAATGGGAGGCGGAGGAGCGATGCTCACGAGCAGAGCGGCAGGAAGATAAAACACAAGTTGGCACAATGGGTAGTACATTTGCTAGTCATCTCAGTAAACCAACTGATGGCATCTGGATCTGTCTCGTGACCTCCTGGGCCAGTTCTGATCATTATCATCACCAGTATTGGTGGTGGCCGCGAGTGAGAATCGAACTCCCGATTGCCGGGTTTATTGCGCAGAATGCTAACCGCTACTCTACCGTGCTCCACTCATACTTCTACTACACACAACCACCATTTGCCATTAAGTGGCGGTGCCATATCCACAACGCTTTTGGCCGACCACTTAGTTCCTCGAACTCCCTCCCGTAGCCTCAGAAGTGCCTCCTTATTCTTACAAATAAACATTGGTAAAAATTATTTCCGAGTTGCTACTCCACGTTTCTAGAATACCTTTGCCACTCATCTACAGCTTGGTTCCCTTTCTTTTCATATTGAACACAGCGTTTACTTGCACCTGTACCTAAATGTACTTCTACAGTAACTCTTGCTCCCATGTTTGCACTGTCTTTATAGATCCACGTGTGTTCATGTCACTGTTAGATGCAAATAGAAAGCTTCCTTGCACATGCCACTAACTTCATCTGGTGCCTCTTATATTTACCCCGTTTTCTTTATAAAGGACCTCAGTAATAGCTTATTTGATATCTTCCACAGGCCACACTTGCAAAAGTGATGTTTTGCTCATTTACGAAGACTTCTAAATGTAAAGTCCCATTCATTGCTGCACGACACAAGTAGCACAACTGTAAGAGAATTTTGAAAAGACTTGAAAACTTTATTTAAAAAAAAACGATGCAATGTCCTCCAGATGCTAATAGCACAGATAACATGAATCTGCTCGTTTATCCAGGAAAGCCTCACCACGTCTCAACTATTTTCAGGAGGGTGCTGATGAGTATCCACAATAGGGGGGGGGGCGATGATTGCCACGCATTCCCCAAGTAATTGGTGCAATTCATAAAATCTGGTGAATGTGGACCATGAGGCCAGCACACAATAGCCTACTCTTCTTCGAGTTAAATCATGGGAGCTCAATGTCCACCGCGAAGCAGATTGGGCGTAGTATCTTATTGTTAATCTTCACCCCAGTATTTACTAGGGCAGCCTACCAGATGCTAACCATGAACCTCTATCTTTGGTGATTGACGTCCCTTATTTAACTCTGTGATAGCCCATTGACAATTCATTGTCTCTATCGTTAAATTGCCGTAACTTTTATTTATTGCGTTTGTCATTTTTTCGTGATCTAGGTTCCTCTTACAAATTACTTACTCCTGGTCTCGAGTTTTCACTTAGATTCACGGCTCACGTCCTATATTCAAACACAGGAGGGCCCATTGAGATTAATTTGAGTAATGGAAGTACTTTATTTAATCGTCATTAAACTTAATTGCCTCTATTGACTAGTCCTAACCATAACTTTTTATGAAAACAGAGAGGGCATATTGAGATTTTGGTGGATGATGGTGACGATGCTGTGTGTGACGACGTTGCTGATGTTCTTATTAATCTGGAGATATCTGTGCCGAGTATGTAATGATGATGTTGATGATGTAGATGTTGTTGATGTCATCAATCAAACTCAAAGCGGAGGTGTTTGGTGATGACATCGGCCTTCTGCTTCATCAGCTTCTCCACTCGATCCAGCAACTACAGAGATACATAGAGACCCTCACATTCCCATAGAGACCAACAGACTATCGCATATATCCAGTCTCATAGAGATCCTCACACTCTCAGATATCCAGACTCTCAAAGAGACCCTCACATCCTCAGAGTTCCACAAACTCCCAGAAACCCACACTAACACCGAACCACATACAGCGACTGAGATGCAAACTCAGTGACTCACAGACTTAAGATAACTAAAACTAAACTATTTTAAAAAGTTTTTTTTTTTTTTACCAGGTAAGGCCCCACTGAGCTACACAGCTCTTTTTCAGAAGCGACCTGACCATAAATGATAGCTCAATGAAGTGGCTTATCATGCAGGAATTTATGTGGAGAGAAAAACCAGAAGACCCGGAAAGAAACCCACACGACCACGGAGAGAAAGACATGCAAACTCCAAATATACACTTGTTAGGGTCGGAATAAAATCCACGACCTTCTGCATACCGGGCGAGGGAGTTAATGTAGCCACCATGGCACCCAAACCCAGACTCGCAGAGACCCAGCCCAGACTCACTTTGCTAGTCCCCCTCTTCTTTTCACGAGGTCGATTGATCTTCACCTGTCGATCAACGAGAATCTTCTGCCAATATCTCTGTTCAGCATCTCCTGATACACGGAGAGGAGGGAGACATGGGGAGGAGACATGAGAGAATAGGAGGATGACACGGGGAGAAGTGAGACATGGGAAAGAGAGGGGAGGGATAGAGACATGATGATTTGTACAATGACTATCAACTGTGTACCCCCCCCCCCCCCACAATGAGACATTGGAGGGTTGGCAACCTTTGCCTTAATTTACAAACTTGGGGTGTGTTTGTAAAAAAAGTTCTACATGGGGACCGGCACCCGGCCCAGCACTTCTGTGTGGACATCTCCGCTCCGACGGCACGGCGGCGCTCGTGGGGAGTGTTGAGCATGCAGTTGGGCGAGGAACCTGTGAGGACACCGAGCCTCCAGGTGTCGTCCCCGTGTCTCACGTCGCCACGAGAGACGACCGTCTCTGCGTCCTCGTGCTTCCCGAATCTCACGTGTCCCTCCGTGTCCCCGTGAGACACGTCTACGTAGACAACAGTGTCTCCCAGTGCACCCTACACGGGGAGAGGATGGCATGGGCAGAAGGGGAAAATGGAGGGTGGGGGAAAGGGGAGGGTGGTGGGGGGGAGAGGCAAACAGGGAGAATTATAGTTAATTTGTTTCCTAATGTGTCTTCCTGTGTCCGTGTGTGTCCCCGTATGTCTCGGTACGTCTCCGTGTGTGTCCATGTCTCCGTATTGTTGCCTTGGTATAATATATGGGTCTCTGTGTGAGTCTGTGGGTCTTCGTGTGAGTCTGTGGGTCAACAGAGTCTGTGGGTCAACAGAGTCTCTGGGTCAACAGAGTCTGGGTCTGTGCGAGTCTGTGGGTCTTGGGAGTCTGTGAGTCTCTGTGGTTCTCTGTGAGTCTGTTTCTGTGCAAATCTACGTGTTGTCTACATGTCTCACTTTGATCTCCTGTCTCCCTGGAAATCCATTCTCACAGGAAATCCTCACTATGACACCGCTCACAAAAGGGGGTGGCTCTTTCCCAGAGTGCTTTGCGTCTGCTGTCTTGGCACGATTCCCTGTTCCTCCACTCCCAGAATGCACTGGGGCTTCTGTGAAGGAGAAATACAGTCTGGGTTACCATAATCTATCCACTGCTGGATGAAGACCTCCCTCATGCCAATGCGCATAGTACATTAGCAGTGGGGTTGATTGATGATCCAGTCGCTTCTCATCACTCTGTTCTTGTTAACGTCACTAACTCACCCAGCCACCAACTTACAGTCACTTGCCCAAAGATCCCCAGTACAGCCTTTACAGACTATTTTGGCAAGTGCTGTTAGAGAGCACCTATAAAGGGATTGCACACGAGTGGTGGGCGGCCAGCACCACGCCTGGGTGACTTTGCCTCCCCAGAGGCTATGTTTACACATCGTACCAGGAACTAATTTGCGGTCAAGTCGACCGAGGTGAGGCCCAGGAACGGTTCAGAACATTTCTGGTATTGGCCGTGAGCAGGAATCAAACTCGGGGCGCCGGGTTCGTAGCGCAGTGCGCTAACCACTGCACGACTTGCTCACTCAGCCACCCACCCACTCACTCACTTACCACTCATCCACTCACCCACCCACCAACCCACGAAAATAACCAGGCTCAATTCAAGAACCATCAACTCTTATCCATTACGCCTTCCATCATGTCGTTTGATGTTGGCCACGTGGCGTTTTGTGCCTTGTTGACCCGTGTGGTCAGCAAGTTGAGATGGGGAATGCTTTTTCTCAACAGCGGTGCTCGCATTTCTTCCTCGACAACTGAAGGAGGGCGACACCTACGCATGTGTCCATGTTAACGGTTGGGGAGATCGCTTCGCCCCATGCGTGGTTCCCCTTTTCTTGTTCCGGTGACTTCTTTGATGGCTCACAGCGTGGCTCTCTAGCCATTGTAAATGGATTTGATCGTGCACCAGCATTGGTGGTGGTTACGCGTGCTTCTAGTCCACCACTGTGGAGGCAGCGAGGGTTGTTGGATCATTGCACAAATTACGTGAAAACTTCCTGTGGCCGTCCAGGATGTACCATACCCTGTGCGTTGTTGTCTGCGTGGTCGGGGACTGTTTTTGTTCTGCTGCCATGCCCAAGCTTGCATTTAGTGTTGAAAATCGGCAGAAATCGACGTACTTATGTAATCTGTACTCATACTTTATTTATTTTTCGTGCCGTTATCTTTTCTCTATTTTGCAATCCTGTTGTTTTTTTGTAATGCTTGTTGTTGTAACTTGCTGACCCGCTCCTTACTGGATATATGTGAAACAAGGGCTTTATAGCGCATCCGATTCCTCCTCCAGTCAAAATAAAGATTCCGATTCTGAAATTATGCGAAACTCCCTTGCCATGGGTGTTCAGGAGGTAGCGTACCATGGCTTGTCAGGAGAAGGCAGTACTGCAAGTGGACTAATCACCATCTGTTTCATCCGAATGGAATACAGCGTTGCCCCCTCATGCATGTTTTCTCCGGGTGCTCCAGTTTCCACCTACAGTACAGTATTATTAATGCTCATCATTAATTAGCTGAAAACATCTCAAAATGTCAAATCCAATGCAGGACCCTCCTGAAAAAGAAAAGAGTCCTACGACCTGTTGAAACTCTCTTGGATAAATATGTCTGCAGCAGCAACAGCAGCATCATTATCATCATCTGCATTACCTGCACGCCATCACGTGTGGGTCTCTGTTTCTTTGCGTCTCCACGTGCGTCTGTCTCTCTCTGTCTAAGTTTAAATTTTCGTCTGTCTTCCTGCTCACTTTGTCTTCATGTCTGTCTCTATACATCTCTCGGTCTATTTGTTTTTTGTATGCATTTTCCCCGTGTCTCTGTAACTCCATGTGTCCATGTCTTCATACCTCCCTGTATATCGGCCATGTCCTCCTGTCTCCCCATGCCTGTGAGAGTCTGTGGCTGTGTCTCTGAGTTTGTGGGTCTTATGTTTACGTTTTGCCTGTATCACTATCATCCTGTCTATCTCTCTCTACCTGTCTCCTCAGGTATGTTTCTGTCTCTATGTCTCCATATATTTACATCTCCGAGTCTGAGGGTCTCAATTAGATTCTCAACTGGACATCTGTGAAAAAGAGCTCATAACTCATCCCATTCCTCCAGTCTAAATAATATAATTCTCTGTCTCCCCATGTCTCACCTCGTGTCGTCGCATCTCTTAATGTTGTCTTCAAGGCTCCCATCGCCACCTTTTGTCTCTGGATAAAATCTCTCCTCAAATTCAACCACGACTCTCTAAGTGGAGGGAGGGAGCGAGGGAGCGAGAAACAGACGGACACAGAAAGGAGGGAGACATGGAGGAGGGAGAGGGTGACAGAAGAGGAGACAGAGAAGGGGGAGGGATACATGGAGAGAAGGAGGATTTGTGATGTACTGTAAAATGAATATCATTTTTAGACTGGGAATATTTCTGAATGCACTGTGGGAGTGAGGGACACACGTACTTGCTCATTACACACAGTCGATGGCCTCCTTCTTTCTCTCCCTGAGTCCCCGCGTGAGGCAGAACAGTCCCCACCGTGTCCCCGTGCCTCCGCATGCCTCTGTGTCTCTGTCTGCGTCTCTGCGTCTCTCCGTCTCCATGTTCCTGTGTTTCCTTCTCTCTGTCTCGCCGTGTCTCCTTTTGCCTGTCTCTTCCCTGTGTATCTATGTCTCCGTCTCCTCGTGTATCCTTGTCCCTGTCCCCCCGTGTCTCAATTGTGTGTCTACGTTGTTTCTTGGTGCGTCTCTTATCTTCGTGAGTGTGTCTCCGTTTGCCAAGCTTGTCCGAAGACAGGCTGGTTACTGGCTCCTCTGTCACTTGCATCTCTGCGTCTCTGTGTCCCCGTGTCTCCCGTCCCCTCTTTGTCGCCTTTGTCCTTGCTGTCCCTGTGTCTCCCGGTGTCTGTGTTTCTATGTCTCCCCGTCTCTCTTTTCTCCCCGTGTCTCCATGTGTCTTCGCGTCTCTGTGTCTCTGTGTCTTCAGATCGGAGACTGAAGCAATTCCTGTGAAGACAAGGGGTTTGTTCAAACCCACACACTCTCAACAGAGATCTGCCCTCTCTCAGAGACCCTCATACTGTCACAGAAATCCTCATTCAGTGAGGGAAAAAAGTATTTGATCCCCTGCTGATTTTGTACGTTTGCCCATTGACAAAGAAATGATCAGTCTATAAATTAAATGGTAGGTTTATTTGAACAGTGAGAGACAGAATAACAACAACAAAATCCAGAAAAACGTATGTCAAAAATGTTATAAATTGATTTGCATTTTATTGAGGGAAATACGTATTTGACCTCCTCTCAATCAGAAAGATTTCTGGCTCCCAGGTGTCTTTTATACAGGTGTAGGGGTTATTACGGGGATAAAAGGCGGATGGGAAACACAAGGGTGTCTGCACCCACACACACGGGTGGCTACACCTACGTCCGCATCCGTTAACCACTGGGGGGCCATGGGGGCTCTGTGATCCCCCATAACCCCGCCCCTCCGAGGGGATCCCTATAAAAGACGGGGAGCCAGAGAGCTCGTGGCCAGTTTTAAGAAGAAGCTTACCAGTGAAGTCTGAAGACCGGCAGAATAGGCCCTGGGACTCCCCTGTCTCGCTGCCCTTGTCAGGGCCGAGCTGGGTAAGCCAGCGGCGCGGCCCAAGAGCTTCCGAACCTCTGCTCTTGTAAGGGCAAGGCCGGCTTAGCTGGGTGCCGGGATCCGTGCTTACCAGGGCCGGATCAGACAGCCTCCCGTAGCCCATTAGAGGAGGACTGGGAACAGGACAAGGGAATTAGTACTAGGGGTGGTTTCCCAGCTAGTACGGGTGAAGGGGTCGTTACCCCTTCAACTATTGTATCTGTCCTTGAGTTAATAAAAGAGTGTGCCTCGACTCTGTCGTCAGTCTCCCTGGAACTCACTACATCTGGCGTCAGGAGTGGTCCAAAGCATGGATACGAGACGGACGACTCGTGCCCAAGACCCTGGAGAGGACGACAACGAGGGAGAGGCGGTGCAAGACATCGCCGCCGACGTACCTGGCCAACCGCTGCCGGCTCCAACACCTGCGGGGCAGTCGGAGAGGGTCGGGACGTCGGCTGATGAGTTGGCGTTAGCCCACTCCCGACTGGCGGAGTTCCTATATGCAGCGGCCGCCATGCTGGAGCAGATAACTCGCCTGGGGTCAGGGGGAGCGGCGCAGCGGGAAGACGGACAGCGCCCGCCAGAAACTCCCGCCTTTGCGATGGGCCAGAGGCTTGAACTTCCCGCCACGGGTACAGTAGGAGCCGAGGGAGGGGCCCCAGCTCGTCATGCAGGCGGCGGGGCCCAACCAACGTGCGCCACGTCATCGGCGGGGGCGGGTCGCAGTGGCTACCTATCAGCAGTCGCCAGGTCATCACCAGCGGACGACAGCACCGACCAAGCTGGAACCAGCACGTCACCAACGGCGCGACCTCCATTAGGGTCCGCCATTGCTCCCCATACTGTCCATGGACACGGTACAAGTGCTGAGAGATCATCGGTGACGGAGCCGACATTTCAGCAACGCCTGCCGGCCCTGCAGGTGTTCGTATCGAGCGGCGGCGATTGTGGTGGGTTCCAGCGCCGTTTCCTCGCCCACCAGGAAATGGCTGGGTGGACGGACAATGAGGCGCTGTGTGCTCTTCCGGCGATGCTGGATGGCGACGCCCTTGGCACCCTCACCCGCTGCACCCAAGTCGGCACGCTCCACGCCTCAGTTGGCGCTGCAGGTGCTGGCCACGGTTTATGGGCCGCCTTCCGATTGTCGCCAGCTTTTCTACGAGCGGCAGAAGGGCGACAAGGAGTCACCACTTGCGTACCGCACGGCCCTGATGTCGTTGGCGAAGGCAGCCTTCCCGCGCATGGACGAGGAGGGGATCGATGCGATGGTGGCCGAGAAAATTTTGCTATTGGCCGACGACTTGAACTTCATCATCCTGGCACAGGATGATGCGGACATGTCGTCATTACGGGCTGCAAGGCACATTCATGCCAATCTGATTTCCCAGCGAAGGAAGGCTAACAAGGCAGCTGCGGGACACACTGTGGCGGCGACCACCTCCGAATCTGAGGGGGGCTTCGCTGCGGGCCGTTCTGCGGGATGGCGGTCTGGCGGGCGACCGGCTCGGGACGTACCGAGCCACCGAGAGCAGCCCAAGTCTTCTGGAGCACTCGTCGTGTGCTACAACTGTGGCCTCCGGGGCCACGTGGCTTCGGGATGCCGGGCTCCTCGACAGCGCGGAGCAAGAACTGCGGCTGAGGACGGCCCTCTTCAAAAGCCTCCACAACATCCTCCGGCAAGTCGTGGCACCCCACATGTTCGGCCTGCACGCACACCCACTTCCGTCTCACATGGCCCGACACACGATTCTCGGGGTTGGGGTGCTGGTGCGTCGGGTCGCGGCTTGATGGGGAGGGCGCTCCAACCGGGCCAATGGTCCGAGTTGGCTCACCGTGTTGTGGCTGCGTCGGCGGGGTCGTCCGTTGTCACGGGGCACATTGATGGGGTGGAGCTCGGGGTAAGCATTTACACCATTGGAACCTCATTTGCCAGTAAAAATATAATTGGTCAGCTCTCATACTCTGATGGTGCATTGGCATTGTCTTTGAGTTGTGCGCCTTTTGGCGTCATCTGGTCCAACCCATGTGAGACTAGGCTCTAAGGAAAGCTGTCTCGAGTGTGGACCAATCATCTTCAAGGACAGTGCACATTATCAGATTTGTGTTTTTTATTTGCATTATGACTGCAGGTATTGTGGTCTATGCAAACATGACTCCTTGTAAAAAGGTGTCAGTTTTGTTGCCAGATAGAAGGGTAAAAAACCAATTATCATATTTTTACTGGCAAATGAGGTTCCAATGGTGTCCCACTCCTCTTTGCAGATCTTCTCCAAGTCAATAAGGTTTCGAGGCTGACGTTTGGCAACTCGAACCTTCAGCTCCCTCTATAGATTTTCCATTGGATTAAGGTCTGGAGACTGGCGAGGCCACTCCAGGACCTTAATGTGCTTCTTCTTGAGCCACTACTCTGTTGCCTTGGCCGTGTGTTTTGGGTCATTGTCATGCTGGAATACCCATCCACGACCCATTTTCAATGCCCTGGCTGAGGGAAGGAGGTTCTCACCCAAGATTTGACGGTACATGGCCCTGTCCATCGTCCCTTTGATGCGGTGAAGTTGTCCTGTCCCCTTAGCAGAAAAACACCCCCAAAGCATGTTTCCACCTCCATGTTTGACGGTGGGGATGGTGTTCCTGGGGTCATAGGCAGCATTCCTCCTCCAAACACGGCGAGTTGAGTTGATGCCAAAGAGCTCCATTTTGGTCTCATCTAACCACAATACTTTCACCCAGTTGTCCTCTGAATCATTCAGATGTTCATTGGAAAACTTCAGACGGGCATGTATGTGCTTTCTTGACCAGGGGTACCTTGCGGGCGCTGCAGGATTTCAGTTCTTCACGGCGTAGTGTGTTACCAACTTTTTCTTGGCGACTATGGTCCCAGCTGCCTTGAAATCATTGACAAGATCATCCCGTGTAGTTATGGGCTGATTCCTCACCGTTCTCATGATCATTGCAATTCTACGAGGTGAGATCTTGCATGGAGCCGCAGGCCGAGGGAGATTGACAGTTCTTTTGTGTTTCTTCCATTTGCGAATAATCGCACCAACTGTTGTCACCTTCTCACCATTCCAGCCTTGTGTAGGTCTACAATCTTGTCCCTGACATCCTTGGAGAGCTCTTTGGTCTTGGCCATGGTGGAGAGTTTGGAATCTGATTGATTGCTTCTGTGAACAGGTGTCTTTTAGACAGGTAACAAGCTGAGATTAGGAGCACTCCCTTTAAGAGTGTGCTCCTAATCTCAGCTCGTTACCTGTATAAAAGACACCTGGGAGCCAGAAATCTTTCTGATTGAGAGGTCAAATACTTATTTCCCTCATTAAAATGCAAATCAATTTATAACATTTTTGACATGCGTTTTTTCTGGATTTTGTTGTTGTTATTCTGTCTCTTACTGTTCAAATAAACCTACCATTAAAATTATAGACTGATCATTTCTTTGTCAGTGGGCAAACGCACAAAATCAAAAGGGGATCAAATACTTTTTTCACTCACTGTACTGTCAGAGACCCGCACTCTCACACAGAGACCCGCAGACTCCCAGAGACCAACAAACAAACATTCACACAGATACACAGACTCACACAGAGACTCATAGACTCAAGAGACCCACAGAACCACAGACACCTACAGACTCACAGACCCACAAAATCACAGACCTATAAATTGAGAGGCTCATGGACTCACACAGAGGCCAACAGACTCACATAGAGGCCCACAGGCTTGCACAAATATCCATATCCTTGGAGACACATTACAAGCTCGCAGTGGGTAGGTGGGAAAGTGTGTATGTGTGTGTGTGGATGATCAGTTATTATCATCGGCAAGTGGGTAAGATGAGTGATTGTGTGAATGATACTGAGTGGGTGCGTTACCTGAAATTGGTCTTCTCTTCCGGGTTTTTGGGAATATCCCTGCAGCAGATACTGAGTTGACTGGATGATGTAACATCTGTCAGATACAGATACTGAGTCTCACTGATGTGCAATGAGTAGTTATATATTCTATGAGTGGTTATATTTTTGAAGGCACTGCAGCAAAGAATTTCAACTCAGCCACACAGACAGAACGAGGTTCTACAAAAGGGAATATTTTAAAAAGCATTTCAGGAGCGACAATGCCTTCGAGTTTTCTACTTGAATCTCACTCAGAGACTCATATGTCTGAATATTTCTGAATGCACTCTCAGAGTAAATACACATAATTATACATGTGTAGTGACAGAGAAAGGTCACTACTGTGTCGGCACGTACGAAGGCTGGGGGCCCCAAGGGGGTGCCTGGGGGGGTCGCGTGGTGGAGGGATCCGGACCCTCCCAGAGGTGGGGGAAGTGAGGCGTGTCCTGGGAAGGGAGGCGTGGCCTGAAGAGAGCCAGCCACGCCGGGGCGGAGCCAGCCACGCCAAACCAAATATAAGCGTGGTGTGAACGCAGAGCGAGGCTGCTGTTGTACTGTACTCCAAGGTGAAGACATCTTCGGTCGTCAAGTCCCGAGTCGTCGTCCTGGGCCAGGCAGGCCGTTGCCTGCCTGGTCCAGTCTGTGTCGTGTTCCAGAGTGTTAGTGAGTTGAGGAAGATGGTCACCACCTCTTGTAGAGTGTTATATTATTTACCGTTTAATAAATAGTGTTGCCTCCAAGTTGCGTGTGTGTGCACCTAATTTGAACCTACTACATTTGGCGTCAGAAGTTGTGGAAATATAAATATTGCTAGGTGTTATCCTAGGGAAGTAAAATGGGCACACGAAAAACAAAGACAAAACTCATCTGGACGCCTTCGTACGACGGGGATGGTGTGACGACCATCCTTCGGACAGCCCCGGAGATGGCAGCCCCGGTGACAGAGGGAGAGAGATGGCGCTGCACGCGGAGCGGCGGGACTGTCATCGCACCGCTGCTTCGCCGCCATCGGGAACGGAGCGATGGAGCCGCGGGGAGAGGACACCGTCGTCTCTGCGGGGGCTGGCGGGGGGAGGCCCAGCCATGCGGGCCACGCGGTGGGGCCGCCAACTAGGTGGCTGATTGTGGCGCGGTTCCCGCCAAAACGCCGCTCCCGCCAACTCGAGGGCTGGTCGGGGCGCGGTTCCCGCCAAAACGCCGCTCCCGCCAACTCGAGGGCTGGTCGGGGCGCGGTTCCCGCCAACTCGAGGGCTGGTCGGGGCGCGGTTCCCGCCAAAACGCCGCTCCTGCTGCCGAAATGCCGCTCCCGCCGACATCAACGCCTGCAGAGGGGGAGTTCCAGCCTTCTGCTCGAGCGCGAGAGGTGGATGGGTTCGCAAGAGCAGGCCGTGTTCACCATGAAAGATTCTTCGGGCCGTTCCAGTGCTCCACCTTGCCGCCCTCCGCTATTCACAGTTTGCCAGGCGAGTCGTGACATGACAAGCACCCGGCCCCAAGAAAAATAATAATAATCTTCACCCATCTTACGTGCGCCGGGTTGCGATCGCGTGTGTTTTTTTTTAACTCGCTGGTTTGCGGAGCGTGTTCGTCCGGTTGTGTGCGTGATAAAGTGACGCGGCGACCATGCGGGTTTCTGCTTGTAACAAGTGTTGTTGTTAAATACGGCGTCGAGATCGGTATCTTCTGGGTGTAGTTAATGATTAATTCGTGTTGGTGTCCCGAGCTCCGTTGATATCCTGTATGTTGCCGTGTTAATGACTCGTGTTGTTACATCGTTTTGTTGCGAAATCGCCGTTGTTATTGTGTATACTGTATGGAGTTTCGCTCGTGATTGCCACGTGTAACTGTAAGAAACTTTGATCGTCATTGTTGCCAAGGTACAGACCGTATGGAGCTTTGCTTGGAATTGTTAACAGTGTATGGAATGTTGGGTACTTGCTTGTGATTGTTTACTATGTACGGATTGTCTGGAGTATTGATTGTGTGTGTTGCCATGTGGGGACTGGATGGAGCATTGCGCCAAATGATTCACTGTACGAATTTCATATACTGCATATACTGTAGTAATCAATTTGGCGATTCTTGGGGTTTGTGTATAGTTTTTTTGCTCTCAAAATTCGAATGCCCTGAGTCCCATGGTTAATGTTGAAGGAGATTTTGAAATGACAGGTTCGATTTGTTTCAAACTCACTGGTTGGTTCCTGTCCGTTGTTGCACAGATGATGTCTTTTGTGCGAGAATGCTCCTTGTGTTCTACATGGATCGGGGGTGCGTTTCCCTTAATTGCCGTCAAATTGCGTTGCTCTCTCCACTCGGTTGGTACAGCTGCATGCTGCAATGCGAGTCTCGGAGATGATGTGTACGGATACGGGATGTGAGGTGTATTGTTGTGACCATTGAATATTCGGGATCGTCACAAATTGTGCGTACCTGTTCGGCATTGGATCAGTTCTGTGGGGGATCATAATTCAAATTGTATGTGTTGTGATGGTGTTAAATTGCGATGGGGACATGCTGCCAGGGATTTGGAATTGTGCTGCTGGTTGTCACCTATCTTGGGGCGCAGGTCCTGACCAGGATGGCCCAGTGAGTGTTGCGTGTCTAACATGAACGTTGTGGTCCCGTCATGCAATGGCTGACGGCTTGACCTGACAGCCCGGAGATTGAAACACTCCGTGGCATGTCTAGCCTAGTGGGCTGTGCGCTCACAGGGCTCGGAGAGTGTGGTCCCGTCATGCAATGGCTGACGGCTTGACCTGACAGCCCGGAGATTGAAACACTCCGTGGCATGTCTAGCCTAGTGGGCTGTGCGCTCACAGGGCTCGGAGAGTGTGGTCCCGTCATGCAATGGCTGACGGCTTGACCTGACAGCCCGGAGATTGAAACACTCCGTGGTATGTCTAGCCTAGTGGGCTGTGCGCTCACATGGCTCTGAGAGTGTGGTCCCGTCATGCAATGGCTGACGGCTTGACCTGACAGCCCGGAGATCGAGACACTCCGTGGCTTGTCTAGCCTGGTGGGCTGTGCGCTCACATGGCTCAGAGAGTGTGGTCCCGTCATGCTGTCTGACAGCTTGACCTGACAGCCCGGAGATCGAGACACTCCGTGGCTTGTCTAGCCTAGTGGGCTGTGCGCTCACATGGCTCAGAGAGTGTGGTCCCGTCATGCTGTCTGACAGCTTGACCTGACAGCCCGGAGATCGAGACACTCCGTGGCTTGTCTAGCCAAGTGGGCTGTGCGCTCACATGGCTCAGAGAGGGTGGTCCCATCATGCTGTGTCTGATGGCTTGACCTGACGGCCCGGAGAGTGGGACACTCCGAGGTGCGTTGAAACAGTGGGCTGGAGATTCGTAAGGTTCAGGTGGAGTTGTCCTGTTACGTTGAGACTGTATCCCTCGGTTGTTAGGGTGCATGTTGTGCAGTGAGTGAACGATGGGTCGTCTCGGCTTGGTCGGTACAGCTATATGCTGCGATGCGAGTCTTGGAGAGAGACTGGGTTAAAATCCCACCGATATGGCCGACGCGTGCTGCTGGTTGTGACGCCGCGTCGGAAAGGCGGTGGGGTGGTAACATGGAAATTCCCCCCCCGATATGGCCGACGCGTGCTACTGGTTGTGACGCCGCGTTGGAAAGGCGGTGGGGTGGTAACATGGAAATTCCCCCCCCGATATGGCCGACGCGTGCTGCTGGTTGTGACGCCGCGTCGGAAAGGCGGTGGGGTGGTAACATGGAAATTCCCCCCCCGATATGGCCGACGCGTGCTACTAGTTGTGACGCCACGTCGGAAAGGCGGTGGGGTGGTAACATGGAAATTCCCCCCCCGATATGGCCGACGCGTGCTACTGGTTGTGACGCCGCGTCGGAAAGGCGGTGGGGTGGTAACATGGAAATTCCCCCCCCGATATGGCCGACGCGTGCTACTAGTTGTGACGCCACGTCGGAAAGGCGGGGGGGTGCTAACGGGTGACTGTCATTGCATGCGTGATTCAAACGGGGGGGGGGGGGCTGTGCTGGAGCGTAAGTGGGTTAGCCAGTTTTCATGTATAATTGTTGTTAATTCCCCGTTTTCTATGCGGTTCCCTTTTACCCTCGTCGATTCTGTATATATTACGTGATTGTATTTCTTATCGGTCGCCGGTCATTTATTGATGCTGTTGGTTCGGAGGCACACCTTTTCGATGTTTCACAGTTGTGTTACAGCCGGGGACGGCTGTGTGTTTATACAGGAGGGGGTGATGTAGTGACAGAGAAAGGTCACTACTGTGTCGGCCCGTACGAAGGCTGGGGGCCCCAAGGGGGTGCCTGGGGGGGTCGCGTGGTGGAGGGATCCGGACCCTCCCAGAGGTGGGGGAAGTGAGGCGTGTCCTGGGAAGGGAGGCGTGGCCTGAAGAGAGCCAGCCACGCCGGGGCGGAGCCAGCCACGCCAAACCAAATATAAGCGTGGTGTGAACGCAGAGCGAGGCTGCTGTTGTACTGTACTCCAAGGTGAAGACATCTTCGGTCGTCAAGTCCCGAGTCGTCGTCCTGGGCCAGGCAGGCCGTTGCCTGCCTGGTCCAGTCTGTGTCGTGTTCCAGAGTGTTAGTGAGTTGAGGAAGGTGGTCACCACCTCTTGTAGAGTGTTATATTATTTACCGTTTAATAAATAGTGTTGCCTCCAAGTTGCGTGTGTGTGCACCTAATTTGAACCTACTACACATGTATTGATATTATACTCTTTGGTTCTTTCGGTAACATCACGCAGATAGAAAATTAATAGATCACGACGCATTGACATGTTAATCTCTCACAATACAATAGCCACTTCCACAGCCTGAGGCAGACCATCTCTAGCCCTGCCCTCTTACCCTGAGGCTGCACCCATCTCAGGCCTATATAAGACCTTGTTTCAGTAGCTTTCTCTCTCACCTGAAGACGGTCACTTGTGTTGCGATCGAAACATCGCGATCTATTAATTTTCTATCTACGTGACTTTACCGAAAGAACCAAAGAGGATGGATTCCTGCAGTCATGAAAGCTTCAAATCAAGAATGTATTGATGTTGCTTAGTCTAGGGGATCCCCTTAATCGAAGCTAGAATATTAACTTACAGGGATACACAGACTCACCCAGAATCACAGAGACTCACATATACATTTTCTGCATGCATTTCAGGAGAAAGGGGCTAACCTGCACAGCTCTGCAAGCCTCCTCGCTGGTAGAAAACTCTATGAAGGCGAAACCCTTCGCGTCGCCCGATGATCGGAACCGTGGGAGCGACACGTAGAGGACACGGCCGCACGGGGAGAAGACTCGTGATAACCACTCGTGCGTTACCCCGTGTGGCAACCGCTCCTGCACAACCACAACCATCATTATAAACTCCACCACCATCATCATTACGACAAAAAACCCACCGCCACCATAAAAAGGACAAAGATACCCCATGTAGCCATAAGTCTTTTTGGGAAAGCGCTATTAATAAACAGCTATGAAGGCCGGAACAGCACACGAGGGGGTGGGTGGCCTGTGCAACTAGTGCCAATGCTTACACACGACCACCACCACTGTCACGATTATCATAACCACCACAACAATCACGATCTTGTGAGTCTATGTGCGTCTCCGTGTCCCCATGTCCCCAAGTCTCCATGTCCCCTTACCACATAAACGGTTCTCTCATCTTCGTCCTCAGGTTTGGGACCCAGTGGAGATGAGCGACGAATTTTGAGGCCATCACTGCTCACCTGCATCAACATATCACCGATATCAATACATACATCATATATCACTACATCATCAACACATGTAGAACCCCACACTCGGTTACATATAGACCCACGAGACCCACAGACTTACAGTGACCCACAAACCCAGTGTGTATCCGTATCCCAGATCTCACTGAATACATCTCATATCTTACCTCGAGCTGTGTTGAGGTAGACACAGCTCTTCGGATGATGTTTATATCAGTAGACAGAGTCTTCATCCGATTAAAAGACATGAGCACGGACAGCGGGACGACTGAGACATGGGGACACGAAGACATGGGGGAGGGACACAGACAAGATTAAATTAACATGACTGAAATCAGCACATCTACTCAGTTTGTCTGCCTGCTCCATCCTATGTATTCCTCCTCTCACCTACCCCTTCCCCCACCCTCCCCACAATGTCAGAATCTGAATCTTTATTTATCCTGCAGGAATTCGATGAGCTCCTCCCTGTGTCTCCTCCTTCCCATGGCGAGATGTTAACTGTCGCCTGGGAGAAAGGATGTTGTGGGTTCGGTCCCGACCCCGAAATCTGTATATTTAGAATTTGCATGTTCTCACTGTGGGCACAAGGATTTTTCTCTGGATCTTACAGTTTTTCCCTCCACATTTAGAAATATGTTTAGAGTATTTGGTTGCTATACATTTCCACATACGCCACTTTGTTGAGCTATAATTTGTGGTCAGATCGCTTCTAAAAAAAAGCTGTACAGCTCGGTGGGCCTTACCTGGTAAAATACTAAAAAAGTTTATAGTTTTACAGTTCGTAACATCGTGACCTCATATCTATGGGAAAACATTTTTGGCGGTATCAAAATGATGAAAAAGGATTAGGCTTAACCCTTTCCGGCAATAATACAGGTGTTAAGATGATCCCATAAGATAAAACTGCTCAACGCGAGCTATGAATTCTGTGATATTTGCATTGCCTTTGTGCTGTTCGCCGTTTGATGTTGTTCTCTGGTCTAACACTGGTTGGTGAGATAAGGCCATAAAGGAGGCTGGAGCACCTAGTGTAGGCCAATCAGTTTCAAGGACAATGCATACATTCTTCCTCCCCGTGTGCCCTCGTGTGTCCACATGTGCCCTCGTGTCTCCCCATGACTGTCTTACATCCGTCCGTAGACGCGTCAACAACTTGTCTCAGGAATTTGTCTTTGTGTAGATTCGTGTCTCCGAACCAGAACTCAATCTGTCTTCGGATCTCGGATAAGATTTTCCCAAGTCTTGTCCTTTTCTTTGTCTCCTTTGCCTCAGCAGAGACGCAAGGGGGACACAATGTCTCCGTCACCATCCCCATGTCTCCCTGCAACTCCATAACGGCTTTGTGTCTCCAATTGTTGATCTAAAACACAAATTACAATAGAATGTCATCAAGTAAAAAAAACATGTTATTTTGAATGCTTCTTTTTCATAGTATATATGTTGTCTCTTAATTGTGATTATTAATTACATTATTGTTAGTTGTAATATTAGGTTAGTAACGCTTAGTCTGTGCTCTCCAGTTGCCTGAGTTAAAAGTAGTGGGCTCGGTATCGCCCAACCCTGGCCAGGTGGCTCAACAAACGGAGTAAATGAGGCGTACATGACCTTCATCACCAGTGTCGCTCCCCGTACGTGGCAGTCTCTGTCTGCCGATGCCTGAGTGAGGGTTGTTAAAACGACAACCGCTAAACCGGTTACTGTTTTCATATTACAGGTTCCGAAAGTCGGGAACCGGTAACCATTTAGTGAACCGAACAGATTTGGTTCGTGCTGTAACAATAATGAATGTTATGTTAATGATTAATGCCCATATACAATACCATGTTTTATCCATGCTTTATCCATGCTCGAACACAAGCTTGGATTCATATTCTTGGTTCTTTCCGTAAAGTCACGTAGATAGAAAATAAAATACAAAAATAAAATTTAAACAATAAAAGCAAAAAAACCCACGACGTTTCGATCGCAACACAAGCGGTCTCATCTACCACCTGATGAAGACCACTTGCGTTGCGAACAAAACGTCGTGGGTTTTTTGCTTTCATTATTTTCAATTAATTATTTTTTATTGTATCTAATTTTATTAAACAAAAAATCTTTTATTTTCTATCTACGTGACTTTACCGAAAGAACCAAAATTATGAATTCCTACAGTTACGAAAGTTAAGTCAAAATACAAGCTTGGATATTTTGAATACACATTTTTAAATCATTAGTCAATCGTGTCACATAATTTATGGATCTAAAGAGATGATTTGTGGATCGAAAAATCCCATATTAGGCAGCCCCTTGACGCTTATTGGATTCGTAAAGTATTAAGATAAAGTATAATTTATTGTCACAGATTAATTTTATCCTGTTACAGCACGAACGTACAAAAACCACGTAGCAACATAGATTGTGCCCTCGTCTCTCAGTTAGGGGTAAACGTTCAACTCTGCAATCGCTCGCTAAAACCACTGTCAGTGGAACAGCTTCTACTGCAGGGAGCTCTGGAAGTAGGCGTACCCACGCTTTACCCCACCGCGCGCGACCCGTAAATCCATCACAGTGCAGAATAAACACAAACTGCGTGTTGTCTGAGAATAGGTTTTCCCCTTTTTTCTGGCAACAAAACAAGATGTTAAAACACCAAACTCGAACATTTTACAATGAATCATGTCTGCATTAACCACAATACTTGTGGTCAGAATGCAAACAAAAAACGTACTCTGATAATATATGCATCGTCTTTTAAATTGATTGGTCCACACCAGAGACAGCTTTCTTTTGAGCCTAGACCAGAGGATGCCAAAAGACACCTTTTGGCTTGCTCTGGTCTCACACCGTTTTGAGACTAGGCTCAAAAGAAAGCTGTCTCTGGTGAGGACCAATCAGTTTAAAAGAAAATGCATATATTATCGTACGTTTTCTATTTGCATGCTGACCACAAGTATCGTGGTTAATGCAGCCATGATTCCTTGTATAAGGTTTCAGTTTGGTGTTTTAACATCTTAACACTTGTTATGTTGCAGAAAAAAGGGGAAATCCTATTATGATATTTTGGTACTGGCATGATGCGTGTTGTGTTTAGTTCAAGGCCGTAGCCATGGAGTCAACATTGGGGGGGGGGACCAAATCTTCCAGGGGGTCTGGGGGTCCCAACCCAGAAAAATATCTAAATTTGAAAACTAATTTCCTGCCATTTCCTGCCTAAAATATTTTAAAATTCACTAACACATGGGATGGACTTTTTATTTATTTTTTACAATATTGTCTAATAGTGTATCGTATTATATTGCTGTTTTTACTTTTTTACCATTTCTTGTTTCATTGTATGTAATGTTTGAGATTAGGGATTAATAAAGTACAACCATAACCACAATCATATAAACAGAAATCTATGCATTGATTTATATGAAGAGAAGTCCAGATATTGTGGCCAAGGTTGAGCAAATCGTTGTTTTTATTTACATAGCATAGCAATTATGATTACTTTTTATAGCAATATATTGGGGGGGACATTTTGAGCATATTTAAATATATATAATTACGGCCTTGGTTTAGTTTGTTGCCCTTCCCGCACAATCGATTAGCGCGGTTTGCTCCGTAAGGCGCGATTCAATTTGCTGCCGCGCCAGCAGATTGAATCGAGCGACCTCGTTGAGCTCAAGACAATCTTCTCTGCGAGGCTATTGAAGTGGAGCCACCACGGATCATCAGCATCGTGCTACCACCACCACCACCAGAGCAAATAAACATTGACTTAAAGCTTTCGTGACTGCAGGAATTCATATTATTTGGGTCTTTCGGTAAAGTCACGTATATATAAGAAATATAAGGACGTTTCGATCGCAACAATCGTCATCAGGAGGAAAAAAGTTGACTTGTGTTGCGATCGAATCGTGATATTTCTTATTATTTTTCATTCACTTTATTTTTAATATTTTATTGTTATTATTTTTTCTGTCTACGTGACTTTCCCTAAAGACCCAAAGAATGCAAATAAATATAAATTTCACCCCGAACCCCCTCACCCTACCTCCCCTCTACAGGATCCGATCTGCAAATCCCGCAGTGACCCTAGTCGACACCGCGGCTTCACGCGCGGCCTACTCGAATAATCTACAGTACAGCAACAACTACGGATACGGAACACATGAACTAATTTGAACATTTTCGGCGGGGCAGGGAGTTAAAGTAAATAGTTCAATTTATCGGTTTAACTTTATATAAGAATAAAAATGTTTTAAAATGTTACCCACGTTGATACGCACGGGCTGGCGGTTGGTTGGGGTCCTTGAGGTGTGTGGCCAGAGGTGGTCGCAGAGCTCGTGGCAGTGCCTGAGTAATGCTAATTTAATTAACTCGAAAGTGTCGTTTTCCTTGAATAAACAGGCATTACGCTGTGATCACACGATTACGTCAGCGCGCACGGTATAATTCTACGACGTTATGTATCTGGTGTACATATATATAATCGCGTTATTGAGTAATGTTGCGTCGGCAGTCGTGCACAAACAAATACACATTTCTAAATAACACCGTGGGCTTAAATATAATAAGCGACGCATTGAGAAATTGCCCTTTTTCATAGCTGATTTAAGATATATCTTTAAAATGAATGACAAAAAGTAATCACAATTCTCGAATTAGCGGCGTTAACGTGATGACGTCACAAAACTGTCCAATTGGGGATTGTAGCTGATGATGTCATCGCGTTAATGATATCACGTAAAAGCATGACGAAATGACGTCAGCGCGTACGAATGCTTACACCGGCGTACGTGCGCGGTGACGTCATCACGCTGTCCTGTAAATTCTGTAACGTAATGAGGTCGGCGGCTAAAATTGCAGCAGACGATTGGACCCTTCGCCGAGGCGACGTTATCACGTCCACGCCACCCATTTCTACATTCGCCAATCTCAATAGCGGGAAGTTTCCGCCCTTTACGGGAATTAAAGACAACGGAGGTTCGGGGAGACGGAGGAAGAGAGGCTCGGGGAGACTGAGGAAGAGAGACTCGGGGAGACGGTAAAGGAGACGGAGGCAGACACGAGGAGACATTGATCCCAGCCTTCATCCCACGAGCCTACAACCCGGTAAATAACAATGGACCCTAGAGCAGCCTCGGTCTGGCTCTCTGAGCCTCCGTTATTTACACTGAGCCTAATAGGAGCCTTAGTCTGGTTCTATACGCCTCAATGATTCACCCCAAATCCCGGAATCATAATTCTGGGAAAACGGATCCCTTTTCCTGTGCTCTCACATCCGCGAATTAACCCCCCTCCTTCCCCCCCCATTAAGGTTCAACATCTCTTGAGGTTATTCACTCAGCCACTCATTATTCAGTCACTCGCCCACCAACTCACTCCCACTCACCCGCTCACACGCGCATCTAATCACTCCAACTCACTTGCCCACTCACCTTAGATACCCACTCACTCACCTCTCACCCACTAATTCACTCGGCTACTCACTAACTCGCTCTCTTTCACCCTACAGGTTATAATGGTCACATGACGTCCATCTACAGCCGCCCAAAATGCATCACGCGTGGATATTAATTGTGGTCGCTATTTTACTGATGGAGACAAATTGTCAAGGTATTGGCACTCACTGCTCACACATCCACGCACCCACCCATCACTCACTAAACACCTGTCTACTCACCTCTTACCACTCACCCATTCGAACACGCACTCACCCACCTCTCAGGCGTTTACTCAGCACACAGTCACACAGAGGCACTGCTGCCCACCACCCACACGACTCATTGAGCCGCTCACTCCACTGTCTCGACTTCAGGAGTTCTTAACCTGGGGTGCATCTCGCACCCCCTGGGGATCCGAGATGCTCTTTCTGGGGGTGCGAGACATGCCGGATTTTTTAGGAGGTAAATCATCGAAACAAATTAAGCACGGGCACGTAAGTACAACTACTTTGTTTTATTTAACCCTATGTATTCATATTTTCCTTTTTTACGATTGAGAATTAAAGGGGTTGCAAGTCTGCAGTAAGTAAAGGTTAACCATTGGTCTGCTCCTTCCTCCTGTACTCTCACACACCCCAGTGTACACCCAGGGGCGCAACTCCCGATGACAACGGGGGTCTGGGTGTAGGATCCGACTGTGGGCCCCCCTCCTCTCGCCCGACTCACTTTTACTGCAATAGCTACGGATGGTTTTAACTCTGTATAGACATTTTTTTTTCTTCTTGGTTCTTTCGGTAAAGTCACGTAGAAGGGAAGTAATAAAATAATAAAAATAAAACATAATAAAACAATTCTCACGACGTTTCGGTCACAACGCAAGCAGCCGTTCTCAGGTGAAAACCAGGTCTGTCGAGGCGACAGCGTCTGAATGAAACAGCACACGTGCTTGGAGCATATATATAAGCTGGTTTGGAAGGGGGGAAAAGGGCGCCTTGACAAAAGAATATGCATATCAAGAGGAATTTAGCATATTTATGGGAAATGCAGGTATGTGATTAGTACTACTTATGCCCGTGCATTATGCAGGATTAGCAGCATCAAAGGGAGGGGATAGGGGTAGCATTAATAAAGGGAAGGAGTGTTAATAGTGTTAAGTAGTTGTTGCTGTTGTAGACGGAGGTACTCGGAGACGGAGGTGAGTTAGGGGCTTCCGCCAGGGTTTATTAACAGGTATCACTATAAGGGTTCCCTCTTCACCCCTTCCACTATCCCCGTTCCTCCAGTGACCCCGCTTACGTCACGGGGTCTCCCTTAAATACCCTCTGAGGCGAGACGTCACGTGCACTGCCCGGCGCGTGCGACCCCACGTCCCGTGATGTCACAGCACCGGACAGCGCACGCGACGCCACCACTCTCCTCTACTCCTCTACAATAGTATGTAGCTGCAGTAACTAAAACCACCACGTAAACAACTAAAGTATAAACTACATAGTATCATCAGTATACTAAATATGCTCTACAATATGCTGAGTTACTAACAGTAAGTAATACATTACAATTCTACGTCGTAAAAAATATATAATATGCTTCCATCTAAACTTTATTCTCTTACATCACACGAGTCTACACCGTACTATATACTGCCATAGACAAACCCAACATTAAATTATATACTGTATTGCTATAAACCATATCACACTGCTGTATATTGACTATACAATTACGATACTATATATTACTTTGTACATTGTATTAAGCATATAAATGTTATACTATTTGTTATTATACACTGTACCATTGACCGTCGTGTGGAAGATACTAATATATAGTATCGTAATTGTATAGTCAATATATAGCAGTGTGATATTAGGGTGGGTAGAATAATACATAGTGTAATAATACAATGTATAAGGTGGTTTATAGCAATACAGTATATAATTTAATGTTGGGTTTGTCTATGGCAGTATATAGTACGGTGTAAACTCGTGTGATGTAAGAGAATAAAGTTTAGATGGAAGCATATTATATATTTTTTACGACGTAGAATTGTAATGTATTATTACTTACTGTTAGTAACTCAGCTTATTGTAGAGTATATTTATTATACTGATGATACGATGTAGTTTATACTTTAGTTGTTTACGTGGTGGTTTTAGTTACTGCAGCTACATACTATTAACACTCCTTCCCTTTATTAATGCTACCGCTATCCCCTCCCTTTGATGCTGCTAATCCTGCATAAAGCACGGGCATAAGTAGTACTATTCACATACCTGCATTTCCCATATCCCCTCCCTTTGATGCTGCTAATCCTGCATAATGCACGGGCATAAGTAGTACTAATCACTTACCTGCATTTCCCATAAATATGCTAAATTCCTCTTGATATGCATATTCTTTTGTCAAGGCGGACTTTTCCCCCCTTCCAACCCAGCTTATATATATGCTCCAAGCACGTGTGCTGTTTCATTCAGACGCTGTCGCCTCGACAGACCTGGTTTTCACCTGAGGACGGCTGCTTGCGTTGTGGTCGAAACGTCGTGAGAATTGTTTTATTATGTGTTATTTTTATTATTTTATTACTTCCCTTCTACGTGACTTTACCGAAAGAACCAAGAAGATGAATCCCTGCAGTCACGAAAGCTTTACATCGTAAAAGAAAAATTATTTGTAGGCTATAACTGTACTGTAAGTATTATTTTAGTTGCACCGTGTATTGTGTTTAGAGGAAGACAGTCTGACAGTGACTGTTAATTAAAACAACATTTAAAGGTAACAATACTCACACATTTTTTTCGTGCCTCTTGCTTTCATGCGCATGTCAATTTAAATCATGCTGTTCAGTAACAAAACACTAGCAGTAGCGCTACTACAGTAAGTCTCCGGGTTGCAGAAGACCCGACTTACGGAAATCCGACTTTACGGAATTGCTCATGAATCATGTTACAAAAATATCATTATGGGGAAATGTGTGCGTTAGTTACGTAAGCAGAAGTAGTAAGCATCCTTCCGCGTGCGGGCATAACCACCCCTGGTGTGTTTGTTCGCCCTCCCGTAACACCTCTACATCTGTACCTTATTTAACACAATTACACGATTGCTTATGGTTTCAGCCAACAGTGATCGGAGAAGTCTAGGCCTGGCCTAATGCACGGTAAACAAACATTTGGAAGTGACTGCTTTCTGTTAAGAATTAAAATACAAATGTTTCGTGGTATTCATAGACAATTGGATAAAGTATATGTTCCATTAGTTTAATAATGGATAGTGTTAGGGTAGATATTCGATGAAATGAAAGAATCGTAGGAAGTGCAGGGCATATGTACAGCGATAGGATACGGGTAGCTATATAAAAAAGACCAAACGAACGAGTAATCGGGTAGGGGAGGCACAACTATTTCCGGATATGGGACTTTATCTTGATTTTTGGGGAACATTGTTCAGTTTCCAACATACGAAAAATTCGGATTATGGAAATATTTTTTCCTCTATAACATTGTTTTTTGGCATATATGGTTAATTATTAGAATATATTTTTTATAAAATATCTTAACATTCTTTTTTGGGGCCCCCTTGTGGCCGACTGGGCCCCCATCCGTCGCATCATGCTGCCACATACCCCCACACCATACTTGTGTAGAGGAGTATTGTGAGTAACCAATGAGGGAGCGAGCGGGTTGACAGTCAAGGATGACGTAACGTCACGGGTGGTGTAACGGGTATCTTCGGGAACAAAGGCGAGTCCGAGCTGGAGGGAGGAGCCACCCAAGGGGTTCTTAAGGGGGACCCCGTGACGAAGGCATGGTTGTCGTGGGGAGCCAGGCTAAGGATCGGCTGCAGGGGGTCTCTCCCTCCTCGTCGCGGAGCGGTGTTGGCTGAACCTCCACTCCGGGCAGACGAGTGGGAGAGCCAAGGGGATAGCCGAGGGTAGGGTCCCGTAGTATTCAGTCAGGGTCGGCTGGAAGAGAGTCTCTCTCTCTCCTCGTCGCGGAGCGGTGTTGGCTGAACTCCCGAATGGGCAGACGAGTGAGTTAAATGAGCCCAAGGGGTAGCCGAGGGTAGGACCCAAATAGTATTCAGTGTCTGGGGTAAAGGACCGAGATCGAGTGCACCTACACTGTTGTGAGCGTAGGATGTCGACTGTCACAGTGATTTAATAAACAACAGCCCTTATAGTATTCCTTGTCTCCGCGTGGTTCTACCGCATAACACTTACCCTGTGTACACCCACTCTTTGTCTTCCTGTGTACCCTCTCTCTGTGCTCTCCCTCTGTGCTCTATCTCACATCTCTTTTTCTCTCTCTCCCTTCCTTCCCTCTCTTTTTTTTCTGTCTGCTCATTTCTCTCTCCTTGGATCATCTCTCCCCACCATCTCTCTCACCCCTCACCCTGTCCCCCTCCCCATCCTCTCTCCCCTCCTTCTCTCTCCCTGTGTGCCATCAGGTTCAGATTGTGATGTGGAACCCCAAGACATCGTGGCTCCTCTGGGCGTCCCCGTCAATGCTACGTGTCTCCTCCGTGTGCCCGCCGACCCCGTATCTCTGCACTGGAAGTTGGGGAGCAAACAAATTAATTCGGAACTCTCGGTGTCCACGCGTCCTGGTACTTTGTCCGTGTCCCTGTCTGGACTGGCTTTGTCTCCTCCAAGCGGACACAATCTGCTGTGCTTCAAGGAAGACAGAATGTGCTACGGGACTGTGGTCTACGTGGGGGGTGAGTGTCTGTCTCTGTGTCCCAGTGTCTCTGTGTCCCAGTATCTCTATGTGAGTGTATATTAGTTTGAGAGTCTGGGTGTGTTTGTGTGTATCTGACTTGGGAGTGATCGGGTAGTGGTTAGCGCGCTGCGCTACAAACCCGGCGACCTGAGTTCGATTTCCGCTCACGGCCAACACCGGTGACAATTATCTGAACCGCTCCTAGGTCTCCCCTAGGTCTTTGAGTGTGTGTGTCTCATCTGTAGGTTGACTCGGGCCTCAAATGAGTACCTGGTGCGGTGTGTATACATCACCACCGGGGAGACAAAGGCGGTCGGGTGTGGTTTTGGCGACCCACCCAGCACTTGCCCCAACAGTCTTAAGGCTATACCGGGGATCTTTGACTGGCAAAACAACCCCCACCTCCTCGGCGGTTGCCAATCCTTAACTCTGTGGTGGCTGTGAGCTATGCCATTGGGGGCGGGGGAGAAGGCCGATACTAATCGGCCGTTCCACTTGTGGCGCTCGCAACCACCACAGCCAACGGGGGCTCTGGATTGGTGCGAGGGGCTGGTGACCCCTCCACCTTCAATTCAATTCCCAAAAATGAAAAAACGATCCAAACAAGCTTGTGCCGGAGACCCCAGAGGGAGTAGGCGTCTGTGACGTCTCCAAACTAAACCCTTTTTGGTGGGTACTGGAGAATTAACTCTGCATGGTTTCCTCAGTAACAGTGGGAAACGACTCTGAGTGGCCACCTGGAATGTTCGAATGCCCACTATGGAGGAGAGGCTGCCACTCCTCTGTCGGGAGCTGGACCGATACCGCCTGCACCTTTGTGTAATACAGGATAACTGGTGAGCTCGTTCTGGCTCTAATCACCTTCAGAGGTGGACAGTCCTCCACTCAGGGCAGGAAACTGTCAAACAACAGGGATTACCTCTTCTTCTGGAGGAGAGTTATGGGAAGTCCCAAGCTCCTGCGGGCTCGCATCCCCATCAACAATAGGCGAGGAATGGTGGTGGTGGCTTATGCCCCCACTAAATATGAACATCAGTGGAGGGATACAGGCAAAGCTGATGAGTCGGATATATTCTATGACCTCCTGTCCCAGGTGCTGGCTAAGGTGTTAAATAATCCTTGGAGGTCCTGGAAAGGATCATTCAACGTTGTATTTCCAGGTACGCTGAGGAAAGTTTTTGTGGGCCCCCAATGTGCTTTCAAAACGGGTCGATCCTCTACAGATCCTATATTCTCTGTTCATCTGCTACAGCAGTGGTGTAGGGAATTTCAGGAGGACCACTATTAAACATCTTTTTTTGACCACGAAGTTTGGGAAGCTTTCCAACAGCTGTACCAGAGCAATTTCCATCTGGTACAGATACGATAGAAGACTGTTGGATGTTCCAGATTGCGGTCAAGGGATGGCTCCCTATTGGTCAATCATTTTATATATGCAGATGATCTGATAATTGCTGCCCACTCTGAGGAGTTAGAGTTGCTACTGTTAAATCTGGAGCATGCTACTCAGAGATGGGGCCCTATAACCAGCCCCACAAAAGCAAAGCACCTGCCCTGGGTGTTTTATGTCCTCAAATACTCTACCCTCTCCATTCTCCATGAATGATGGGGCAGTTGAGGGGAGAGAGTTGGAGGAGTTTCCATGACTGGGCAGTGTGCTCATGACCGACTCTGCTTTGGCAGTGGAGGTCTCCGAATCAGTCGTGCGGCATCTTTTCATTGGCTGTGTAATGCTCTGTGGAGGGTACCTGGTCTATCCATACAAAGTTCCAAGTATTCTCAGCCACAGTTGTGCCCTAGCTTCTCAATGCTTGCAAAACATGGACCCCTTTCAAGGAATATGCGTGCCGGTTCGAAATGTTTAGGATGTCCAGCCTATGATTCATCCTGGGTTTAACCAGGCTGAATTTTGTGGCAGATGAGAGAGACTGCATTGGCTGGGTCATGTAGCCCTCATGCCCACCAACTAAACGAAGGCTAAAAGGGCATGGCTCGGGTTGGAAAAGACATGGACTGATGCGGTACAGGAGGATGTGTAGCTGAGTGGACTTGCCAATGACTGGCCTCTGTGATGAAGGTTTGTGAAGGACGCTACTGGGCAGTTGGAGGCATTCACCTTCCAACAAAAGTGAAGGGCAGAGGAGCGATGCTCAGAAGAACAAACAATGCCCGGCGGATAAAATGCAGTGAGGTGGCACATTGGGGACCATAGGTGCTGCATTTGCCAGTCATCTCAGTCATTCAACCCATGGCACCTGCTGGGTCTGTCCCGTGACCTGTCAGCGAGCCTTTGACACTTCACGTGATAGCCTCAATGTGCATCTAGCCTGGCACAATGTAGTGACGAATGGCAGCGGCTATGTGTGAGTGAGTATGTATGTGTGTTGACTTGGGTAAACTCAGGTTAACTTGGCCTTAAATGAGTACCTGGTGCAGTGTGTAAACATCAGCACTGGAGGAAGCAAAGGTGGCATGGTGCTAGCCACACACCCCTTATGTGCCGTGCTTGCCTTAATAGGGGCTCACTAATAGCACTTATCCCAACGGTTTGTCAAAGGCTATGCGAGGGGTATTTGTCGATGTGTAATTGAGAGGGTGTGGGTGTCTACCCATTATTCACCGTGTCTCCGTTTCTTTGTCTCAGAGCCCCCTGTGCCTCCGATGTCTGTGAGCTGTGAGACACCTGACCTCAAATCCTTGTCCTGCGTCTGGAAGCCAGGAAACCGGACTCACGTTGGAAAATTCACTCCCAATTACACCCTCACTTACAGGTGAGACAAAGCTCCCCTGTGTAGCCTTAACAGGCTGTTGGGGAAAGCACCGTTAGCGAGTAGCACCTATGGAAGCCAGCATGGCACACGAGGGGGTAGGTGGCCAACACCACACCCGGCAGCTTTTGCCTCCCCAATGGCGATGTTTACACACCGTAACAGGTACTCATTTGAAGCTGAGTCGACCTAGGGGAGGCCTAGCACCGGTCAGATAATCGTTACTGATCTTGGCCGTGAACTGGAATCGAACTCGTGTCATCGGGTTTGCAGCACATCGCGCTAACCGCTGCGCTACTACTCATATGCAGGTGAGACAGTGACAAAGATCCCCGTATAGCCTTGGCAGACTGTTGGGGCAAGTGCTGTTGGCAAGCACCTATGGAGGCCGGCACGGCACACGAGGGGGTGGGTGATTAGCACCACGCCCGGCCAACTTTATCTTCCCAGTGGCAATGTTTACAATCGCACTAGGTACGCATTTGAGGCTGAGTCGATCTACAGGTGAGACACACACTCTCGTTGTGTAATCTAAATGCCCTCAGCTGCAGTGGCATGCTGTATATGTGTTGTATGTGGTTTCCTATAAGCTCTGGGAATCGCAGTGTGACTGTGGATGCCACGGAGACCGGGAGAGTCGTGGAGCTCCTGGACCGTCTGTCCGGCTTCTCCATTACCGTGACGACGCAGAACCGGCTTGGGGTCGCTATGGAAACCGAGATGTTCCCCACGGCAACGCACGCTTGTACGCACTGAGAGAGATTCACAGACACCCTCACTGTTATAGAGAAAAAACTAAAACTTTTTTTATTTTACCAGGTAAGGCCCACTGAGCTATACAGCTCTTTTTCAGAAGCAATCTGGCTACAAATTATAGCTCAACGTAGTGGCTTATCGTACAGAAATTTATAGCAGCCAAATACTCTTCGCACATGTTTCGAAGTATGGAGGGAAAAACCAGGAGGACCCGGAGAAAAATCCACACGACCACAGGGAGAGACACGCAAACTCCAAATATACAGGTGTCAGGGTCAGGATCGAACCCAAAACCTCCTGTATATCAAGCGAGGCAGATAACAGCGCGGAGACACAGACTTACGCACTCATAGAGACTCACAGAGACCCGCACACTGTCATAGAGATATTCGCAGACACACGGACAAATTCGGTTTTCTGTAACGCAATTCCTACAGGGCCTCAAAGCGCCTTAAGTTACGGAAAAAAAGCCTGTTGTTAAAACCAGCGAGTTTTTAAGACGTGACTTAAGAAAGTATACCGGACTCATTCCCCTCACAGACCGAGGGAGGGAATTCCGTAGCCTCGTGCAGAGACAGGGGCGCTACTATGGGGGTGGGTGGGTATGCGGCAGTGCTCTGCGGCGCATCGGGGCCCAGTCGGCCACAAAGAGGCCCCGAATCAACTGATAAACAAGTACAAACATGTTAATAAAAATTCTATATATAAAAATATTACTACCATTAACCAAAACAAAATTGTTACTAATTATTATTTTTTATTTCCGAAATATACACAGCGTAAAATCTAGTAACGCAACTGCTGGTGTTTGTTGCTGAACACCAGCAGGCTGTTTTACTAACTGACATGTGCATTAACAATAACTTTAACTCTTTTATTAACACTGTCATTGTGAGACTGTGTTCCTCCAAACCCAATACACGGTGCAACTAAACTAATATGTACAGTATACTTATACATATTATTGTTATACGGGGTTAAAAACGCCCGTAGCTATTTCAGTTAAAGTGAGTGGGGAGAAAGGAGGGGGGGCACAGTCGGATCTTGCGTAGCCCCCCCTCCCTGTTGTAATAGAGACTTGCATCCCTGCGCAGACACATAGCAAGACCCACAAAGACCCCTCCAGCAGCGCTGTGGTGAGCCAGCAGCTGCAGCGCTGCGCCTTTACCTTTGTACCCACCTCTCCCCACCCCTATTCCGCAGTGCGCCCTCCTCCACCCCAGGAATTGAGGGTGGAGGGCGTGGAAGGCAGCGACCCCCCCGCGCTCAACGTGAGCTGGCTCATGACCCCCCACCTCGGCGATGTCGCGCTCAACTTTGAGGCCTGCGCCTTCATCTCCGGCAGCGACCGCCCCCTCTGTGTGAGACAAATGGGGAGAGGGAGAGATACGCAGAAAGAAAGAGAGAAGCAGAGAGGGACACGCAGAGAGAGGGACATGCAGAGAGAGGGACACGCAGAGAGAGGGATACGCAGAGAGCGAGAGACAAAGAGACACGCAGAAAAAAAGAGAGAGACGCGTAGAGAGAAAGGGACACGTGGAGAAGGAGAGAGACGCATGGAGTGAGAGAGGGAGGGATGCATGGAGAGAGAGAGGGTTGAGAGGGAGGGATGCATGTAGAGGGGTAGGGTGAGAGGGAGGGAGGGTGAGAGAGAGAGGGATGCATAGAGAGAGGGAGGGAAGCACGTCCTCGCCGCACTCTAACCGCGTGCGTGTCGCCACGTTCCAGGCGGAGCTGCCGATGAGTCCCCCGTGGGCCGAGTCCGCGCGGGGCAAGCGGCCACAGCTACTGCTGTCGCCCGTGCCTCCCTACACGGCGCTCAGCGTTCGGCTCCATGCGAGGGGCCCGGTGGCGGGGCCCAGGCAGTGGGGCCCATGGGGGGACCCCTTTGCCCTTCGCTCACCATCGGCCGGTGAGTGCCAGGCTAGATATATGATGAGGCCGGTGAGTGCCAGGCTAGATACATAATGAGGTTGGCGAGTGCCAGGCTAGGTGCACTCTGCATTCAGGGGTGCCACGGTTTGCGAGATGTTAACTCCCTCACCTAGTATACAGGAGGTCGTGGGTTCGATTCTGACACTGATGCACGTATATTTGGAGTTTGCATTTCTCTCTCCCCGTGGTTGTGTTGATTTTTCTCTGGGTCCTCCGAATCTTTACTCCACATTTAGAAACATGCCTTTAGAGTATTTGGCTCCAATAAATTTCGACATGATTATCAACTTTGTTGAGCTATAATTTTTGGCCAGGTTGCTTCTAAAAAAACAGCTGTATAGCTTCGTGGGACTTACCTGGTAAAATAAAAGTTTTAGTTTAGTTGAGAACTGTCAAGAGATTGTCTTTGTTTTCTCTTTCACAACAACAACCGCCATTTGCCACTAAGTGGTGGTGACATCACCATGCTGCTTGTCCCAGACTAGGTCTACCATAAGACCATGTGAAGTGTCTCAGACTGGCTGACAGGCGGTCATTGCACAGACCCAGGTGCCATTAGTTGACTGAGATGACTTCCAAGTGCACCACATGTGCTCACCATTATGCATACTAATTGCGTTTTAGCTACCCGGCGCTCCGCTCGTTGTTGTGAGCATCGCTGTTCCGCCCTCCTTTGTTGCTGGAGGGTGACTGCCTCCAACTGCCCATTACCGTGATTCACAAGCTTCTTCTACAGAGGCCGATCCTGACACAGCTGGTACCATTCTTCGGCAAGTCCATTCAACTCCACATCCTCTTGTACAACATAAGTCCATTCCTTTTCCAGTCTGCTGCTCCAATTTAGCCCCCTCTATCTGGTCAAACAGAATCTGCTTGGCCAAGAGATGTCTGGGCATCCAGGCTAAATGACCCAGTCAACGCAGCCTTGCCTGCCGGAGGAGCTCACTGATGGAACTGTCTCCAGATCTTTCAAGGATCTGTGAGCTTGCACAATCCAGTCCTTTCAGGGGCTGTGCGTTTTGCAAGCATATAGAAGGGAGGACATAACTGTGGCCGAGAAGACATGAAGCTTTGTATGGAGCGATGACCAGGTAGCCTCCACACAGCGTTACGGAGCCAATGAAAAGACAATGCCGCTCAACTCATTCAGAGTGAGACTTCTGTCTGGTACATAATTGGAGTTGGCCATGAATACCTGGCCAGTGAGGTATCTGGGCAAGGACATTTTTTTTATCGGCGGTTGTGTACATTACAGTGACCTCATCACTCTCCCCTCTCTCGCCAGTGCCTCTGGTGACCCCTGACCTGTGGAGGATGGTTTCCATTACAACTGCGGGTGAAAAGATGGCTGCCATCATGTGGAAAGTGCGAGATTTAAAATAAGTCTTGACCCTCACAATTAAGCGACATCAATCACGACACGGCAATTACACCGGAGAGATTTCCCCAGAGCAATTGCACCAGGCCGATTACACTGGGGCGATTACGCCAGAGCATTCGCACCAGAACAATTACACGGGGGCAATTACACCGCAGTGATTACTCTACAACTATTGCACCATAGCGATTTCACTGGAGCGATTACTCCACAGCGATTATACCGGAGCAATCATCGGGGTGATTATGCCAGATTGATTTCACCAGAGCAATTACACCAGAGAGGTTTCACCAGAGTGATCGCACCGTAACGATTACACCGGGCGATTATTTACCCACCCACTCACGTACTCAGTGGTCCATCGGCCTGGAACTCACCTACCCACTCACTCACCTACTCACACACCCACTCGCCTACTCAGCGGCCTATTGGCCTGGAATTCACTGCCACTGCACGATGTTCGAGACTCTTAACACACATTTAACGAGTTCAGTGGAAAATACAAGAAAAAACTGTTTAATACAGCTTACAAAATACGAATATTGTGCACTCGTGATAACCTCGGTTATAATAGTTGAGCGCTTATAAATGTACTTACCACGGTGATAATTTCACAGGGCTGTGAAGCTCTCTGAGAGTTGATGCTCTCTCAGCTCGATGGCTCAGTGACTTGCAGAGAGACCCACGGACTCCCGCAGGCTCGTAGGATGCGCAGTCATCCCTGATCGTAAAATGTTGGGGTTGCGCCTTGTCATCTGGAGGATGCAATGGCGCTACCCCTAACCCCAACATCCTGTGTCTTCAGGCCATCGGCGACACCGAGGCGCGTGGCAAGGTCCGGTCCTACTTGCTGTGCCTCTCGTCGGCCCCGGGGACCGATAAGGAATGCCACAAGGTTCCATCACCCCCGATGAACGGGTGGCCCCTCCCCCCGGGAGCTGCCCTCCCCGTCACCGTGACGATAACGGTGACTAACGAAGCAGGGGCGTCGCCCCCGGCGACCGTCGTCATCACCCCCAGAGACTACAGCACAGGTTCGTAATGGCCGTGCTACTGATTTCATGGTGGCTATCACCACCATCCCGTACGGACTGTCCTTCATTACCTTCAGGTTATTGTGTACTTACAAGCTGATATTATTGTAAACAGCGTTGCCTCGTTAAACTGCCCAAGCCTGTAGTAATAACCAATCCACCTGCGATTCTAATTACCAAACTGCTGACGTGTACTCTTTGGTTTTTTCGGTAAAGTCACGTATAAAGATAAAATAATAAATTAAATACTAGCATACGACGTTTCGATTGCAGCACAAGCAATCATCAGGTATAAATTAAATAGAAACACAAATCTAGTATACTTAGAAATGTAATGTAATTCAACAGAGAGTCGGATAACATAACAGTCAACACCCTACCTGGTTAATTACGTTCTTCCTGAGAATGCTAAATTTGAGAGAGAGATAAAACACAGAACCAGAAACATATAGACAGACATATAAGCAGACAGATATCTCCGTGATATCTCTGTGATATCTGCCTGCTTATATGTCTGTCTATATGTCTCTGGTTCTGTGTTTTATCTCTCTCTCAAATTTAGCATTCTCAGGAAGAACGTAATCAACCTGGTAGGGTGTTGACTGTTATGTTATCCGACTCTCTGTTGTATTACATTACATTTCTAAGTATACTAGATTTGTGTTTCTATTTCATTTATACCTGATGATGATTGCTTGTGTTGCAATCGAAACGTCGTATGCTAGTATTTAATTTATTATTTTATCTTTATACGTGACTTTACCGAAAGAACCAAAGAGTAATTCCTCCAGTCACGAAAGCTCCAAATTAAGTTTGCTGACGTGTAGCTGTATGAAAATAAAATTGGATACGCGGTGACAAAATCACCGATCAGCGATCTGCCCTCTATGGTCTTTGTGAAAGCAGTGTCAGGGTGTCTTCTCGTATCGATTCTGCTCACAGTCGATCCGACAGCCACGTTTTAAAGAGAACCCATTAAACGAGGGTTATCGCTGCGTCGATTCATTGGCAAGCGATCCGTGGATCGAGTGAATCCCATTGGTTAGTACGGCGTCGTGTGAAATACCCCCTTTCTTTCGATTGGCCTGACATCTGCGCGATAGGCGATTCGCACAAAACCTTTTGCCGACATTGCGGCGCCTCCTCGACGGCCGGACCAAGGAGCTCGTTGAGGCGAGATCTCGAGCGACGCGTCGTGCGCGGTGCGTCGCTTTTCCACGTAACCGGTGTCGTTCAACGATGAGGCCAGTGGATAGATACACCCACGCGACAGCCCGCTTGGTGTCACCCTGTCAGGTGGTGCAGGACTCAAGGCTCAGAGCTCCCTTGGCCCTGTGACCCTGCGCGGTGGTCTCGCCCACGGCCACAGATTGCGATGTGAGGAAGCCTCCGAATGACATAAACACTACCCTCTTTGTCTCCCTCGGTCTCACAGAATCTGTTCTGGCGGAGAGAATTGTGGGAACATCGTCATCATCGCCATCGTCATTTTCATCGCCATCACTGGTGCTATCATGGCCACCGCACCCATCGCCGTGCGGCCTGGTGGTGCAGTGGTCGATTGCCACGGAGTCCGAAGGTCATCCTTGTTCGGTTGCTATCGGCAACATCAGCAGACACAACAACATCATGAGCAGAACCTACTGGAAGAGAATCAGACCAAATTCTACCAGGGCAACACTTAACGCAGGTAAGAGGCTATATGGCAAAACCCGGGATGTTCATGATAGCCGTGTCAGGTTCAGAATGGTTCAAGGGGACCATACGTTACAAGGTGTAGTGACATCAGGAATGTCACTATATAGTGCCGGCTCAGAAGGGTCGTGCCGTTCGATGTTCCTACGCCGTGGACAGCACCCTGTGGGGTGGCTGTGTGTAATATCAGCCCTGGCGGGGCTTGGCGAGCACTGGGATAGTGCGGGCACCACGCACAGTATGTGGTGGGGGCTCCCCCGAGGGGGAGGGGGTGAGTGTCAGCCCAGGGGTAGGGTTGCCCTGGGCCATGGCACCCTGGTTGACCCCATAGACACATGATCCTGAATGTCCATACAGGGGGCCCCAGGTGGGGGGACTCGGGGGTGATCACGTGTCCAGAGAGAGCTCTTGAGAAGGATGGAGAGGGAACGAGAATGTTCGGGAAGGCGTGCGGGGCCGAGGGCGGAGCGGCCCCGACTGGAGAGGGATATAAGGCGGGTCCCTGAGAGGGACCAGGGTCACTGCATTCTACAAGCTGAAAGCTCAACACCTACAAGCTGGAAGCTCTGTGTCTCAAGCTGAAGCTCTCCGTCTTACGAGGCAACCACGTGGTCGGAGACCCGAGTGAGGGATCGACCCTTGGTAGCAGTTAACTCGCTGTAGTCTAGTAAATGGGCAGTTACCCCTTTGTGTGTTGCCTCTAAAAGGAACAACGTCTGTGACTCAGTTGGACCCACTACACAGGTATCCCTCGATTTACAAATGCTCAGTTTACGAAATTTCAACACTAAGGTAATTGACAAATTATGGATAGAAAATCGAATTTCCATGTTGAAATTTAACGATGACATCACCTTCCACAGTCATTCCAGCATGCAGGTCTTTTTGGTGAGTTCCCTAAAAAGGTTATTTATTTATTTGCTTACAATTAATTATTATTCAATCGTTTTTATATTCATGTTCTCTGTTTTTGTTTAAACCGTGATATCAGTGGTGTGTATATTTTGGTTAGGAGTTGGAGTAACTGTCCGAAACACATCCCTCATGTTTAGTATTAAATGAATGGGAAAATCCGTTCTCATTTACCATATTTTGTTTTATGCTTTTTTTTGGAAGATCGCATCCCTTTCATAAATCGAGAGATGCCTGTATTTTGTATTCCTGTGTTTTTGTCTCTGTTTAACCCCATCCCTGTGCGTGCGTGTTTGTGTGTAAGGACATAGTCTCATCATCACTGAGCTTGTTCGACAGGCGAGGCTGCGTTGGCTGGGTCACATTGCTCACATGCCCAGCCACCGCATGCCCAAGCAGCGTCTGTTTGGCCGGATAGAGGGAGTTAAATGGGTGCGGCATGGGATAGAGAAGAGATGGAGCTGTTGCGGTAGAGAAGGATGTGGAGCCAAGTGGACTTGCCGATGACTGGTACCAGCGGTGTCAAGATCAGCCTATGTGGAGAAGGCTCGTGAAGGACACTACTGGGCAGTTGGAGGCAGTCCCTCTCCATTAACAAAAGAAGGCAGAGGCGTGAGGCTCACAACAATGAGCGGAACGGCAGGCGGATAGAACGCAGCAAGTTGTCAGTGGGGGGCACAGGTGGTGCATCTGCCAGTCATCTGTCAGTCAACCCAAACACCTGGGTCTGTTCCATGACCTCCTGCTAGCAGCGAGCCTTCAACAGTTCAAGTGGCCTCAAAGTGCACTTAGCCTGGCACAAGCACCGTGGTGACGTCACCATCACTTAGTGGCGAACGACAGCTGTTGTGTTTGTGTGTGTGTCTGTCTCTGCGCAGAGGACGAGGTGGAGTCGTACGTTCGCTATGCCGTGTGTGTGTACGCTTGTGCGCACAACGAGTTCACGCTCATCAAGGCTGCCCGTGCATACCTACAGGAGGGCAGTGAGTACACAAGTTTGTGTGTGTACACGAGTGTGTGTGTGTGTACACGTGGGGAACAGTAGCGCAGCGGTTAGCACGCTGCTCTACGAACCCAATGACCCGAGTTCGATTCCCGCTCACGGTCAACACCAGCGACGATTATCTGAACCAGTCCTGGGCCTCCCCTAGGTTGACTCGCCCTCAAATGAGTACCTGATGCGGTGTGTGTAAACATCGCCACTGGAGAGACGAAGGTGGCCGGGCGTGGTTCTGGCCATCCATCTCCTTGGAGTGCAGTGCCGGCCTTCATAGGTGCTCGGTAACAGCACTTGCTTCAACAGTCTGTTAAGTTATACGGGGGATGTTTGTGTTTATGCCTCGGAAATATGGTGCACCACCTGTGCATCTGCCAGTCATCCCTCGCTGCTGACCTCTGGTCAGAAAGCGAGCCTTCAACAGTTCATATGTCCTCAAAGTACACGTAGCCTGGCGCAAGTGATGTTGCCACTTAATGGCAAATAGCGGCTGTTGTCTAAATATGTCTGTTTCCATATGCTTCTCTCTCAGTGTCCTTGTCTCGGTGTCTCTCTCCCTGCATCTCACCGTCTCACTTTCTCACTGTGTGCCCGTGTCTTTCTGCATCTTTTTTTCTCTGCGTTGCTCTGTCTGTCCCCGCGGCTCTCCTCGCAGCTCTGCCCACATCTCTTCCTGTGTCTCTCCCCGCATCCCCACAGCCCCTGTAGGTACCCCGGCTATCTCCGTGACCGATGTCTCTGAGCAGTCGGTGACTCTGAGCTGGGAGCCGGTCCCAGTGCTTGAGCTGCGGGGCTTCCTCACTGAGTACCGGCTCACCTGGAATGGGGACAGAGGTGAGTCCCACTCACCGCTTTTCACCACTACTCACCACTCACCCATAAACCAATACAAACACAAAGTTCTCATGTGGTAAGTGCTGTTATCGAGCACCTGTGATGGCTGGTACAGCACACGAGGGGGTGGGTAGTCAGCACCATTTCCGGCTGCCTTTGTCACTCTAGTGCCAATATTTACACACCGTTCCAGGTACTCATTTGAGGCTTAGTCGACTTAAGAGAGAACCAGGACCGATTCAGATTATTGTGCCTACTGTTGGCCGTGAGAGGAAATCGAACTCTGGTCGCCGGGTTCGTAGCGCAATGTGCTAACCACTGTACCACCGCTCCCCACTAACTCACACGTGCGCTAACGCGGCTAAGCATGTGTAGTGCCATAAGAGGGGAAGGGCTGCTGGGGGCTCTGCAATCCTAGGCAGATAATCCCACGGCGCCAGGCGCTAGGATCCCAGGCAACCCAGACGCTTAAGCCCCTTGGCGCCACCAACGGGGGGGGCTGTGTGTGCTCTGTGGGATATCTGGGGGCACACACAACCCCACCCCTCGTTGGGGACGAGGCATAAAAGGGCAGCTCCCTGGCTGATCGGGGCCAGTCGCAGCTCAAGACCCAAGACCAGCCAGCTTAGGACCCTGGACCGCCTCGTCCCGCTTGTCCTTGTAAGGGCCGGGACGCTGTGAGGGCCAGTGGTGGGACTCTGGAACTCCCGGCTCTACGTCCTTGTAAGGGCGAGTTCCGAGGAAGCCAGAGTCCAGACCCGCACCTTGGCTGGGTTTGGTCAGATAGCCTCCCCTAGGGTAATTGTAGCCGGAGGACCCCAGAGCGTAGCCAGAGTAGTGTATCTAGGCTGTGTACCTAGGCTGTGTACCTAGGCTGTAACAGAGTATCAGGACTGAATGGAGTGTTGTATTGTAATAAAGAAGTTACCTCTACAAGTGTCTCCGGAACCCATTACACATGTAACCTGGACACTATTCCCTGCAGCAGCTTAAACGGTCGACAGAACACTGAGTGTGTAGTCTCTTTCGAGTCCCCGTGTCTCTGAGTACCCGCGTTGTCTCATGTCTCTCAGTGTCCGCGTTTTCCTCGTGTCTCTTGAGTGCCTGCATTGTCCCTGTGTCTCCTAGTGCCCATGTTGTCCCCGTTTCTCTGAGTGCCCATGTTGTCTCCGTGTCTCTGAGTGCCCGCATTGTCTCCATGTCTCTGAGTGCCCGTGTTGTCTCCGTGAGTGCCCGCGTTGTCTCCGTGTCTCTGAGTGCCCGCGTTGTTTTCGTGTCTCTTAGTGCCCGCGTTGTCTCCGTGTCTCTGAGTGTCCGCGTTCTTTCTGTATCTCTTGAATGCCCATGTTGTCTCCGTGTCTCTTAGTGGCCGTGTTGTCTCCATGTCTCTGAGTACCCGCGTTGTTTCCATGTCTCTGAGTGCCCATGTTGTCTCCGTGTCTCTTAGTGCCCATGTTGTCTCCATGTCTCTGAGTGCCCGTGTTGTCTCCGTGTCTCTTAGTGCCCGTATTGTCTCCATGTCTCTGAGTGCCCACGTTGTCTCCGTGTCTCTTAGTGCCCGCGTTGTTTCCGTGTCTCTTAGTGCCCGTGTTGTCTCCATGTCTCTGAGTGCCCGCGTTGTCTCCGTGTCTCTTAGTGCCCGCGTCGTCTCCGTGTCTCTGAGTGCACGCGTTGTCTCCGTGTCTCTTGAGTGCCCATGTCCCCGTGTCTCTTGAGTGCCCTTGTTGTCTCCATGTCTCTTGAGTGCCCGTGTTTCCGTATCTCTGAGTGTCCATGTTGTCCCTGTCTCTGCATGCCAGTGTTGTCTCTGTGTCTGAGTGCCCGCATTGTCTCCGTGTCTCTGAATGCCCGCGTTGTCTCCATGTCTCCAAATGCCCGTGTTGTCCCCATGACTCTTGAGTGCCCACGTTGTTCCCGTGTCTCCGAGTGCCCACGTTGTCCCCGTGTCTCCGAGTGCCCGCGTTGTCCCCGTGTCTCTTAGTGCCCGCGTTGTTTCCGTGTCTCTTGAGTGCCCGTGTCCCCGTGTCTCTTGAGTTCCCGTGTTGTCCCCGTATCTCTGCGTGTCCTTCCTTGTTGTCCCCGTATCTCTGAATGCCCGTGTTGTCTCCGTGTCTCTGAATGCCCGCTTTGTCTCTGTGTCTTTGAGTGCCTGCGTTATCTCCGTGTCTCTGAGTGTCTGCGTTGTCCCCCTGTCTCAGGCATTCTCCGCTCGATCTCCGTGCCGGACGCGGCTCTGCGCGTCCTCACAGTGTGGCAACTCTCCCCTAGAACCCAGTACTGGTTCACAATGGCTGCCCTCACAGCACAGGGAGCAGGGCCAGAGGGGGATCCTCGCCCGATCCTCACCAAAGACTCCTGTAAGGACTCACCCACCCATCCACTCACCTAATCACTCACCCACCCACTCACCTACTCACCCCCCACTCACTCACTCTCCCACCAACTCACTCACCCACCCACTTACTCACCCATGCACTCACTCATCCACCCACTCACTTATCCACTTGCTCACTCACTGACTCGCCTGATCTATGCGGCTTTGTGAGCTGGGTTCTTGTATGTACATACTTTGAACTTTTTCACACCGTACGTAGCCAGCCGTTCTAATCAGAGTGCGGGTAGCATGGTTGGCTCCGTCCGGTGAACCCCTCGTGATAGTTCATTCTCTTCATCCCCTATGGGACATAAGGCCGCAATGAGTTTCCTCCACTTATTCCTGTCCTTGGCAACTTGTTGAGCCTCACCCCAAGAGAGGTTGATTGCTGCTGCCAGCTCGTCTTTCAAGGTCTCACGCCAGGTGGTCTTGGGTCTCGGGTTACCTTTTGTCTGGTGGTGTCCATCTCAGGGCTATTTATCGTTATACGGTCCCTGGTTCAGAATGGACCAGGGATCGTATAACGGATGTCATCTCCAGCAAGACGTCATGCAGCAAACATCGCCAGTGTGGCTTGGGTTTCTCAACGCCGCTCCTCCTGCTGCTCTTCCGCCCTTTGCTGAGAAAACAAATCATTAGGAGCACATGCCCACTACGTTCCAGCTGGTTTTTTCTGGCTCTGGTGCTGGGTGGTGGAGCGTTCCAGCACTGATTGACGTTTCACCGACATGACGACCTGACCCAAACGGAAACCGGTCACGAGTCCTCTAGTTTCTCACCCACTTGCTCGCTAACCAGTGTACTCACTCGTGCTTACACGCCCACCCGCTGGCTCGCTTACACGCAAAGACACAAACAATTGTGCACTCATGTACTCGCAACACATGCGGTGTTTGCGTGCGTGTGTTTCTTACCAAGGGTCTGTGTGTCTCCCTGCGTCTGTGTCTCTCCCTGTTTCCCCATGTCTCTCTGTGTCTCCCCGTGTGTGTCTGTGTCTTCCCTTGTCTCCATATCTCTCTGTCTCACCCATGTCTCCTCGTCTCCCTGTCTTCCCGTGTCTCAGCAGTCGATCCTGCTAGGATCATTGTCCCTGTTTGCCTCAGTATCACCGTAGGCATCATCCTCGCCATTATTTTATGCTTTCATAGACAGAGGTGAGTGCTATGTGTGCACCTCACTCACCCGTTCATTCACTCACCCACTCATTCCCCCACTCACCCACTTACCCACACACTTGGTGATGATGCTGTTGATGTCGGCTATGTTAATGATGATAATGATGTCGATAATTATGTTGTTGATGATGATGATATTGTTGATGGTGTTAGGTTGAAGAATGCGTTTTGGCAACCAATCCCCAGTCTCTTCAACTTAGCCTGGCTAAGGGAGTTGGTGGAGGTGAGAATAAGCACACAGACACCCACACAGACACGCACACACCTCCTCCTTGTGTCTCTCTCACCAAGTCTCCATTTCCCTTCCCTATTCTCCCTGGGCAATCCTCGTCCTCCCCATGTCTCCCTCTTCTCCCCGTGTTTCCCTCTGACTTCCCATGTCTCCTCCGATCACCCCCATGTCGCTCTTCTCCAATGCGTCTCACTACTCCCCCCCCCCCACCCCCCACCATGTCTCCGTGTGTCTCAGACGAAGACAAGGCCTGTCTCCTTGTCTCCTCCCATGTCGCCGTGCTTCACGGACGTGGACCCATGCTCCCTGGAGATCGTGTCTTCCTACCCACAATCCCCCGTGTCTCCCGTGTCCTCCTGTGTCTACGGGTATAAGTTGGAAGAGACACAGGAAGACACAGAGACACTGGTAGACACGGACACACGCGGCAGAGACACGGAGATGCACGCGGGAGACACGGAGACGCGCACGGGAGACATGGGCGTCCTCTACTCAATAATTTCTCGAGACAGCACGACTCCTGCTATCGGTGAGGTTCATAATGGCCGTGCCAGGGGGTTCATAATGGCCATGTCAGGGGGTTCATAATGGCCGTGTCAGGGGGTTCATAATGGCCGTGTCAGGGGGTTCATGATGGCCGTGTCAGGGGGTTCATAATGGCCATGTCAGGGGGTTCATAATGGTCGTCTCAGGGGGTTCATAATGGCCGTGTCAGGGGGTTCATAATGGTCGTGTCAGGGGGTTCATAATGGTCGTGTCAGGGGGTTCATAATGGTCATCTCAGGGGGTTCATAATGGCCGCGTCAGGGGGTTCATAATGGTCGTGTCAGGGGGTTCATAATGGTCGTGTCAGGGGGTTCATAATGGCCGTGTCAAGGGGTTCATAATGGCTGTGTCAAGGGGTTCATAATGGCCGTGTCAGGGAGTTCATAATGGTCGTGTCAAGGGGTTCATAATGGCCGTGTCAGGGTGTTCATAATGGCCGTGTCAGGGGGTTCATGATGGCCGTGTCGGGGTTCATAATGGCCGCGTCAGGGGGTTCATAATGGTCGTGTCAAGGGGTTCATAATGGCCGTGTCAGGGGGTTCATGATGGCCGTGTCGGGGTTCATAATGGCCGCGTCAGGGGGTTCATAATGGTCGTGTCAGGGGGTTCATAATGGCCGTGTCGGGGTTCATAATGGCCGCGTCAGGGGGTTCATAATGGTCGTGTCAGGGGGTTCATAATGGTCGTGTCAGGGGGTTCATAATGGTCGTGTCAGGGGGTTCATAATGGCCCCGTCAGGGGGTTCATAATGGTCGTGTCAAGGGGTTCATAATGGCCGTGTCAGGGGGTTCATGATGGCCGTGTCGGGGTTCATAATGGCCGCGTCAGGGGGTTCATAATGGTCGTGTCAGGGGGTTCATAATGGTCGTGTCAGGGGGTTCATAATGGTCGTATCAGGGGGTTCATAATGGCCGCGTCAGGGAGTTCATAATGGCCGCGTCAGGGGGTTCATAATGGTCGTGTCAAGGGGTTCATAATGGCCGTGTCAGGGGGTTCATGATGGCCGTGTCGGGGTTCATAATGGCCGCGTCAGGGGGTTCATAATGGTCGTGTCAGGGGGTTCATAATGGTCGTGTCAGGGGGTTCATAATGGTCGTGTCAGGGGGTTCATAATGGCCGCGTCAGGGGGTTCATAATGGCCGTGTCAGGGGGTTCATAATGGTCGTGTCAGGGGGTTCATAATGGCCGCGTCAGGGGGTTCATAATGGCCGCGTCAGGGTGTTCATAATGGCCGCGTCAGGGGGTTCATAATGGCCGCGTCAGGGGGTTCATAATGGCCGCGTCAGGGGGTTCATAATGGTCGTGTCAGGGGGTTCATAATGGCCGTGTCAGGGGGTTCATAATGGCCGTGTCAGGGGGTTCATAATGGCCGTGTCAGGGGGTTCATAATGGCCGTGTCAGGGGGTTCATAATGGCCGTGTCAGGGGGTTCATAATGGTCGTGTCAGGGGGTTCATAATGGCCGTGTCAGGGGGTTCATAATGGCCGTGTCAGGGGGTTCATAATGGCAGTGTCAGGGGGTTCATAATGGCCGTGTCAGGGGGTTCATAATGATTGTGTCACCGGGCTCATAATGGACGTGCCAGAGGCTTCATAATTGGCATTTCTCTCTCGGGGTGTTCACAATGGTCATGTGAGGATTTGCATCGTCTGCCTATGTCTTTCCCCTCACAGGAGGTGGTGGGAGTGAGGTGTTGGAGGAGGAGAGAGAGCAGAGCGATGGATTCACTGCTGACCCCACCTGCCTCCCCGTGTCGAGCTACCTGCCCCAGAGAACGTCTTCCTGATACACACAAAGACATAGATCCCCTGTGTAGCGTTCAACAGACTCTTGGGACAAGTGCTGTTAAGGAACACCTATATGATATACAAAAAACAAAGACACACGTACACACATAGATACTACAACAACAAAAGCGGATATTAGCCACCAAGTGGCGGTGATGTCACCAATGTCGCTTGTGCCAGGCTAGGTCTATCTTCGCTGACAAGAGGTCATGGCACAGACCCAGGTGCCATAGGTTGACTGACTGTGATGGCTGGCAGATGCACCAACTCTATCAATTTACTGCGGTTTATCCGCCCGGCGCTTTGCTTGTTGTGAGCGTCGCTGCTTTGTGCTCCATTACTGTTGGAGGGCGACTGCCTCCAACTCCCCAGCAGCGTCCTTTACAAACCTCCACAGAGGCCGATCTTGACATTGCTGGTAGCGGTCATCGGCATGTCCAATCAACTCCACATCCTTCTTTACCACATCAGTCCATCTCTTTACTAGGCTGTGCCTATTTATCCCCTTTGATCTGGCCAAACAGAAGTTGCTTGGGAAAGCGATGGCTAGGCCATGTGGGCTACATGACCCAGTCAACGCAGTCTTTCCTGCCGGAGGAGTTCACAGATGGGACTGTGTCCAGATCTTTTAAGGATATCTGACCTTGCACAATCCAGTCTCGTTAAACCCAGCATGGTTCATAGGCAGGGCAACGTGAATGTTTTAAAGTGGTGTTCCTTTAAAGGGCTCACCGTTTTGCAAGCCTAGAGAAGAGAGGGAATAACTGTGGCTGAAAAGACCCGGAATTACTCTGGAGCGACAGGCCAGGTAGCTTCCACGCAGCATTACGCAGCTGATGAAAAGATAATGCTGCTTGACTGATTCGAAGTGAGACCTCCACTGCCAAACAAGAGCATTGAACGATAGAAAAAATACCCATGCAGGTGCTTAGTTTTTTGGGGGGCTGGTGATAAGGCCCCATCTCTTAGTGGCTCACTCCAGATTCAGAAGTAGTGTCTCTAACTCCATCTCAGTGGGCAGCAATCACCAGATCATCAGCATACGTAACATGGTTGGCCAATAGGGAGCCATCCCTTGATTGGGCATTGATCATTGTATCTGTACCAAATCTAAATTCCATTGGTACAGTTTCTCGAACGACATGGTAAAAGAAGATGGTAAATAGTGTAGGGACCGGAGGACAATCCTGGCGCACCCCAAGGTGAACAGGGAATGGCTCAAACTCCCAGCCACGCAGCTTTACCTGGGCCTACCCGCCATCATGAAGTTCCTTAATGATTGTGAGCAGAGGGTCAGGAACTCCAAAAGAACGGAGAATTATCCAGAGCCCTGGCCTATTGATGGTATAAATGGCCTTGACCAAGACAAAGAGCCCCCTTATAGCCTTAAAATAATGTTTGGGCGAGTGCTGTTAGTGAGCACCTATGAAGGCCAGAATGGCACATGAGGGGGTGATGTGGCCAGCACCATGCTCGGCTGCCTTTGTCTCCCTAGTGGCGATGTTTACACATTGATCCGGGTACTCATTAAAGGTTAAGTCGACCTAGGGGAGGCCCATGACCAGTTCAGATAATCATCACTGGTGTTGGCCGTAAGCGGGAATCGAACCGAGGTCACCAGGTTCGTAGCGCAGCACACTAACGACTACACTACCGCTCCCCAATAAACACCCAAAGATGCGCACATGAACACACGTAGCCAAACACTCCAGTATTATTGTTGTTTACCCAGGAAAGCCTTAACGAGTCTCGAGACTCTTATTAGGAGGCTCCGACGTTGCTGTTGCGTGCCAATACCAGTAGAGTCATTTTCAGGTAATGTTTCAGTATTGGGATGTGGTTTTGACCAATCCTGGTTACACTGCTCGCGTGTGTTTAGCTATGGGAGGAAAGCAAAGAACCCGGAGGAATCCCATGCAGGGCCACGGTTATCGTATGGAGACGGTCTTTGTTAGTGAACATATAAGAAGGTGGTGTGGCTAACACCATGTCCAGTCGCCTTCGCCTCCGCGGTGCTGATCTTTACATGCCGCACCAGGCGCTCATTTAATGCTGTTGACCTAGGGAGGACCAGGACCGCTTCAGATATTTGTCGTTGATTTTAGCCGTGATCGGGAAGCGAACTCAGATGACAGGGTTCATCGTGCAGCGCGTTAACCACTGTGCCACCGCTTGCACCAACACACGTACTTGTACAAAGACAAAAGGTCTGCCGTGTTACCTACACAGACTGTTGGAGCAGTCTGTGTAGGTAACACTCGGACATAACAGATCTTTAGATTAAAAATACACCAGACAGTCCGGATGTTTACTATTCACTCATTGTTTCATTATGAGTATAGGTTTTGTCTTGCTAATACTGCACAGGTCAAAACGTTACTGGAATAGCTCTTTTATTTAACCACGCACACGGAGAAACCCATGGACTCGCACAGAGACCCAATCTCACCCCGTTTTGGCCTTGTATTGAAAGTTCACAATAAAATATTTATATGAGAACGTCTTTGTCGAGGCTTTCACAGTGGCTCATGGTGGGCGGACCGGGTACATCATGGGGTCACTCCATTATCAACGTTGTGGAGCGCGGCAGGACCCTCCTGAAGAAGAGTCTCGAGACTCAGCGGAGATTTTCCCCGGCAATTCCCCAATTCGCCGCGGCTGCGTTCGGGTCGCCGCCATTACGGTGTCTGCATTCTCGTTTTGCGTCGCAACAAGAAGGGCCTCGCCTAAAACATCGGACAGTCCACCAAAGCGAGCCTGATTGAGACACCCGCGTGTCAAAACCGGTCCACAGTTTTGCTCGCGTAGAATCACCGCTGCCCCAGGGACTCCCGTCGCTTGCCGACCGCTCTCTTCGCGGTTTGACGAAACCTCGAACCATCCATCAGCCGTTACAGATTCCACGGGGCGAAGACGGGTGTCTTGTACCTCTGCCTCTGTGTGCTGTGCGTCTGCCTCTCTGTGTGCTGTGCGTCTGCCTCTCTGTGTGCTGTGCGTCTGCCTCTGCAGGACCGTCCATGGGGGGGGGGGGGGGGGGTGAGGGGCCCGCTGCAATAGTTGTTGTGTGGGCCCCCCGACGCCTGCACATTAAAGCAGAAGTATTACATCTGACACCTGGGCGGTCGCCCCGATTCGCCGACTGTACCCGCGGGACGGTTCTCTCTGTGCTATGTCTACTCGGTGTCTCTGTGTGTGTCTACACGGTGTCTCTGCTATATCTACGCGGTGTCTCTGTGTGTGTCTACTCGGTGTCTCTGTGTGTGTCTACACGGTGTCTCTGCTATATCTACGCGGTGTCTCTGTGTGTGTCTACTCGGTGTCTCTGCTATATCTACGCGGTGTCTCTGTGTGTGTCTACGCGGTGTGTCTGTGTGTGTCTACACGGTGTCTCTGTGTGTGTCTACTCGGTGTCTCTGCTATATCTAGGTGGTGTCTCTGTGTGTGTCTACGCGGTGTGTCTGTGTGTGTCTACACGGTGTCTCTGTGTTGTCTACGCGGTGTCTCTGTGTGTTGTCTACGCGGTGTCTCTGTGTGTTGTCTACGCGGTGTCTCTGTGCGTTGTCTACACGGTGTCTCTGTGTGTGTCTACGCGGTGTCTCTGTGTGTGTCTACACGGTGTCTCTGTGTGTGTCTACGCGGTGTCTCTGTGTATCTACGCGGTGTCTCTGTGTGTGTCTACGCGGTGTGTCTGTGTGTGTCTACTCGGTGTCTCTGTGTTGTCTACGCGGTGTCTCTGTGTGTGTCTACTCGGTGTCTCTGTGTGTGTCTACTCGGTGTCTCTGTGTGTTGTCTATACGGTGTCTCTGTGTGTGTCTACTCGGTGTCTCTGTGTGTTGTCTACGCGGTGTCTCTGTGTGTGTCTACTCGGTGTCTCTGTGTGTTGTCTACACGGTGTCTCTGTGTGTGTCTACTCGGTGTCTCTGTGTGTGTCTACGCGGTGTGTCTGTGTGTGTCTACTCGGTGTCTCTGTGTGTTGTCTACACGGTGTCTCTGTGTGTCTACTCGGTGTCTCTGTGTGTTTCTACGCGGTGTCTCTGTGTGTGTCTACTCAGTGTCTCTGTGTGTTGTCTACACGGTGTCTCTGTGTGTATCTACGCGGTGTCTCTGTGTGTGTCTACGCGGTGTGTCTGTGTGTGTCTACTCGGTGTCTCTGTGTGTTGTCTACACGGTGTCTCTGTGTGTGTCTACTCGGTGTCTCTGTGTGTGTCTACTCGGTGTCTCTGTGTGTTGTCTATACGGTGTCTCTGTGTGTGTCTACTCGGTGTCTCTGTGTGTGTCTACACGGTGTCTCTGTGTGTGTCTACTCGGTGTCTCTGTGTTGTCTACTCGGTGTCTCTGTGTGTCTACGCGGTGTCTCTGTGTGTGTCTACTCGGTGTCTCTGTGTGTTGTCTGCGCGGTGTCTCTGTGTGTGTCTACTCGGTGTCTCTGTGTGTCTACGCGGTGTCTCTGTGTGTGTCTACACGGTGTCTCTGTGTGTGTCTACGCGGTGTCTCTGTGTTGTCTACTCGGTGTCTCTGTGTGTTGTCTACGCGGTGTCTCTGTGTGTGTCTACTCGGTGTCTCTGTGTGTGTCTACTCGGTGTCTCTGTGTGTGCCTACTCGGTGTCTCTGTGTGTCTACGCGGTGTCTCTGTGTTGTCTACGCGGTGTCTCTGTGTGTGTCTACTCGGTGTCTCTGTGTGATGTCTACTCGGTGTCTCTGTGTGTTGTCTACACGGTGTCTCTGTGTGTCTACTCGGTGTCTCAGTGTGTGTCTACGCGGTGTCTCTGTGTGTGTCTGCGCGGTGTCTCTGTGTGTCTACTCGGTGTCTCTGTGTGTCTACGCGGTGTCTCTGTGTGTGTCTACACGGTGTCTCTGTGTGTGTCTACGCGGTGTCTCTGTGTTGTCTACTCGGTGTCTCTGTGTGTTGTCTACGCGGTGTCTCTGTGTTGTCTACTCGGTGTCTCTGTGTGTGTCTACTCGGTGTCTCTGTGTGTGTCTACTCGGTATCTCTGTGTGTCTACGCGGTGTCTCTGTGTTGTCTACGCGGTGTCTCTGTGTGTGTCTACTCGGTGTCTCTGTGTGATGTCTACTCGGTGTCTCTGTGTGTTGTCTACACGGTGTCTCTGTGTGTCTACTCGGTGTCTCAGTGTGTGTCTACGCGGTGTCTCTGTGTGTGTCTACGCGGTGTCTCTGTGTGTGTCTACGCGGTGTCTCTGTGTGTGTCTACGCGGTGTCTCTGTGTGTGTCTACTCGGTGTCTCTGTGTGTGTCTACTCGGTGTCTCAGTGTGTGTCTACGCGGTGTCTCTGTGTGTGTCTACACGGTGTCTCTGTGTGTGTCTACACGGTGTCTCTGTGTGTGTCTACGCGGTGTCTCTGTGTGTGTCTACACGGTGTCTCTGTGTGTGTCTACGTGGTGTCTCTGTGTGTGTCTACTCGGTGTCTCTGTGTGTGTCTACTCGGTGTCTCAGTGTGTGTCTACGCGGTGTCTCTGTGTGTCTACACGGTGTCTCAGTGTGTGTCTACGCGGTGTCTCTGTGTGTGTCTACACGGTGTCTCTGTGTGATGTCTACTCGGTGTCTCTGTGTGTTGTCTACGCGGTGTCTCTGTGTTGTCTACACGGTGTCTCTGTGTGTGTCTACGCGGTGTCTCTGTGTTGTCTACACGGTGTCTCTGTGTGTCTACGCGGTGTCTCTGTGTGTGTCTACGCGGTGTCTCTGTGTGTGTCTACGCGGTGTGTCTGTGTTGTCTACACGGTGTCTGTGTGTGTCTACGCGGTGTCTGTGTGTGTCTACGCGGTGTCTCTGTGTGTGTCTACGCGGTGTCTCTGTGTGTGTCTACGCGGTGTCTCTGTGTGTTGTCTACGCGGTGTCTCTGTGTGTGTCTACTCGGTGTCTCTGTGTGGTGTCTACTCGGTGTCTCTGTGTGTGTCTACTCGGTGTCTCTGTGTGTGTCTACGCGGTGTCTCTGTGTGTGTCTACTCGGTGTCTCTGTGTGGTGTCTACGCGGTGTCTCTGTGTGTGTCTACGCGGTGTCTCTGTGTGATGTCTACTCGGTGTCTCTGTGTGTTGTCTACGCGGTGTCTCTGTGTGTTGTCTACTCGGTGTCTCTGTGTGGTGTCTACTCGGTGTCTCTGTGTGTGTCTACGCGGTGTCTCTGTGTGTGTCTACGCGGTGTCTCTGTGTGTGTCTACTCGGTGTCTCTGTGTGTGTCTACGCGGTGTCTCTGTGTGTGTCTACGCGGTGTCTCTGTGTGTGTCTACGCGGTGTCTCTGTGTTGTCTACACGGTGTCTCTGTGTGTGTCTACACGGTGTCTCTGTGTGTGTCTACACGGTGTCTCTGTGTTGTCTACGCGGTGTCTCTGTGTGTGTCTACGCGGTGTCTCTGTGTGAGTCTACGCGGTGTCTCTGTGTGTGTCTACGCGGTGTCTCTGTGTGTGTCTACGCGGTGTCTCTGTGTGAGTTTACGCGGTGTCTCTGTGTGTGTCTACGTGGTGTCTCTGTGTTGTCTACTCGGTGTCTCTGTGTTGTCTACACGGTGTCTCAGTGTGTGTCTACGCGGTGTCTCTGTGTGAGTCTACGCGGTGTCTCTGTGTGTGTCTACGCGGTGTCTCTGTGTGTGTCTACGCGGTGTCTCTGTGTGAGTCTACGTGGTGTCTCTGTGTGTGTCTACGCGGTGTCTGTGTGTGTCTACACGGTGTCTCTGTGTTGTCTACACGGTGTCTCAGTGTGTGTCTACGCGGTGTCTCTGTGTGTGTCTACGCAGTGTCTCTGTGTGTGTCTACGCGGTGTCTCTGTGTGTGTCTACGCGGTGTCTCTGTGTTGTCTACACGGTGTCTCTGTGTGTGTCTACGCGGTGTCTCTGTGTGTGTCTACGCGGTGTCTCTGTGTGTGTCTACGCGGTGTGTCTGTGTTGTCTACGCGGTGTCTGTGTGTGTCTACGCGGTGTCTCTGTGTGTGTCTACGCGGTGTCTCTGTGTGTGTCTACGCGGTGTCTCTGTGTGTGTCTACTCGGTGTCTCTGTGTGGTGTCTACGCGGTGTCTCTGTGTGTGTCTACTCGGTGTCTCTGTGTGGTGTCTACTCGGTGTCTCTGTGTGTGTCTACTCGGTGTCTCTGTGTGTGTCTACGCGGTGTCTCTGTGTGTGTCTACTCGGTGTCTCTGTGTGGTGTCTACGCGGTGTCTCTGTGTGTGTCTACGCGGTGTCTCTGTGTGATGTCTACTCGGTGTCTCTGTGTGGTGTCTACGCGGTGTCTCTGTGTGTTGTCTACTCGGTGTCTCTGTGTGGTGTCTACTCGGTGTCTCTGTGTGTGTCTACGCGGTGTCTGTGTGTGTCTACACGGTGTCTCTGTGTTGTCTACACGGTGTCTCAGTGTGTGTCTACGCGGTGTCTCTGTGTGTGTCTACGCGGTGTCTCTGTGTGTGTCTACGCGGTGTCTCTGTGTGTGTCTACGCGGTGTCTCTGTGTTGTCTACGCGGTGTCTCTGTGTTGTCTACACGGTGTCTCTGTGCGTGTCTACGCGGTGTCTCTGTGTGTGTCTACGCGGTGTCTCTGTGTGTGTCTACGCGGTGTGTCTGTGTTGTCTACACGGTGTCTGTGTGTGTCTACGCGGTGTCTGTGTGTGTCTACGCGGTGTCTCTGTGTGTGTCTACGCGGTGTCTCTGTGTGTGTCTACGCGGTGTCTCTGTGTGTTGTCTACGCGGTGTCTCTGTGTGTGTCTACTCGGTGTCTCTGTGTGGTGTCTATTCGGTGTCTCTGTGTGTGTGTACTCGGTGTCTCTGTGTGTGTCTACGCGGTGTCTCTGTGTGTGTCTACTCGGTGTCTCTGTGTGGTGTCTACGCGGTGTCTCTGTGTGTGTCTACGCGGTGTCTCTGTGTGTGTCTACGCGGTGTCTCTGTGTGATGTCTACTCGGTGTCTCTGTGTGTTGTCTACGCGGTGTCTCTGTGTGTTGTCTACTCGGTGTCTCTGTGTGGTGTCTACTCGGTGTCTCTGTGTGTGTCTACGCGGTGTCTCTGTGTGTGTCTACGCGGTGTCTCTGTGTGTGTCTACTCGGTGTCTCTGTGTGTGTCTACGCGGTGTCTCTGTGTGTGTCTACGCGGTGTCTCTGTGTGTGTCTACGCGGTGTCTCTGTGTGTGTCTACACGGTGTCTCTGTGTGTGTCTACTCGGTGTCTGTGTGTGTGTCTACGCGGTGTCTCTGTGTTGTCTACACGGTGTCTCTGTGTGTGTCTACGCGGTGTCTCTGTGTGAGTCTACTCGGTGTCTCTGTGTGTGTCTACGCGGTGTCTCTGTGTGGTGTCTACTCGGTGTCTCTGTGTGTGTCTACTCGGTGTCTCTGTGTGGTGTCTACTCGGTGTCTCTGTGTGTGTCTACGCGGTGTCTCTGTGTGTGTCTACGCGGTGTCTCTGTGTGTCTACGCGGTGTCTCTGTGTGTGTCTACGCGGTGTCTCTGTGTGTGTCTACGCGGTGTCTCTGTGTGTGTCTACGCGGTGTCTCTGTGTGTGTCTACACGGTGTCTCTGTGTGTGTCTACTCGGTGTCTGTGTGTGTGTCTACGCGGTGTCTCTGTGTGGTGTCTACTCGGTGTCTCTGTGTGTGTCTACACGGTGTCTCTGTGTGTGTCTACGCGGTGTCTCTGTGTGTGTCTACGCGGTGTCTCTGTGTGTGTCTACGAGGTGTCTCTGTGTGTGTCTACGCGGTGTCTCTGTGTGTGTCTACGCGGTGTCTCTGTGTGTGTCTACGCGGTGTCTCTGGGTGTCTACGAGGTGTCTCTGTGTGTTGTCTACACGGTGTCTCTGTGTGTTGTCTACGTGGTGTCTCTGTGTGTGTCTACGCGGTGTCTCTGGGTGTCTACGAGGTGTCTCTGTGTGTTGTCTACACGGTGTCTCTGTGTGTGTCTACACGGTGTCTCTGTGTGTGTCTACACGGTGTCTCTGTGTGTTGTCTACGCGGTGTCTCTGTGTGTGTCTACGCGGTGTCTCTGTGTGTGTCTACTCGGTGTCTCTGTGTGTGTCTACTCGGTGTCTCTGTGTGTGTCTACGCGGTGTCTCTGTGTGTCTACGCGGTGTCTCTGTGTGTGTCTACGCGGTGTCTCTGTGTGTGTCTACTCGGTGTCTCTGTGTGTGTCTATGCAGTGTCTCTGTGTGTGTCTACGCGGTGTCTCTGTGTGGTGTCTACGCGGTGTCTTTGTGTGTGTCTATGCAGTGTCTCTGTGTGTGTCTACACGGTGTCTCTGTGTGGTGTCTACACGGTGTCTCTGTGTGGTGTCTACGCGGTGTCTCTGTGTGTGTCTACGCGGTGTCTCTGTGTGTGTCTATGCAGTGTCTCTGTGTGTGTCTACACGGTGTCTCTGTGTGGTGTCTACGCGGTGTCTTTGTGTGTGTCTACGCGGTGTCTCTGTGTGTGTCTATGCAGTGTCTCTTGTCTACGCGGTGTCTGTGTGTGTGTCTCCTCGGTGTCTCTGTGTGTTGTCTACGCTAAGCGCTACTCTACTGCGTGTGGAGAGCGGTGGTTGGGTCGCGGTTCGCGCGCCGCGCTACGAAGCCGGCGACCCGAGTTACCCAATACTGGTGACGATTATCCTGAACCGGTCATAGGCCTCCCCTACGTCGACTCAGCCTCAAATTATTATCTGGTGCGGTGTGTTAACGTCGCCACTCGGGAGACAAAGGCGGCCGGGCGTTGAGCTTGGCCACCCACACCCTCGTGTACCGTGCCGGCCTTCATAGGTGCTCGCTAACAGCACTTGCTCCAACAGACTATGTTAAGGCTATACGGGGGATCTTTTTATTTCGTCCCTGTTTGACCCCGCGTGTTATTTATAAAGCGGCAGCGTCATCACGGAGCAGCTGAAAGGGCAAAGTGTGAACAAGGGCGCAGCGGAGGCATGGTAAGTGCGTGTCTCCATGTATCCGTGTCTCTATGTACCCGTGTCTCCGTGGCCCCTTGCCTCCGTATTCAGGTCACTCTTGCAAATGAGACCCTAGCCTGGTCTCTTGAGTTCTCACCACGGTGAAGGAAATAAACTTGAAACTTGGAGCCGATTGAATCTGGAGCTGAGTGGACTTGCCGATGACTGGTACCAGCGGCGTCAAGATCGGCCTCGGTGGAGGAGGCTCGTGAAGGACGCCGCCGCTGCTGCTGGGAAGTTGGAGGCAGTCGCCCTGCAGCAACAAAAGAGTGCGAAGGAGCGGCGCTCACTGCGACGAGCGGAACGCCAGGCGGATAGACCATTGGGCTACACCCATTTCAGACCTTTTAAAACAGTCTGCCTCAGCAGCAGGCCACGCTTTCCCACCTGATGACGGACGCTTGTGTTGCGCCCGAAACGTCGTGATTTATTTTATTTTCTATCTACGTGACTTTACCGAAAGAACCAAAGAGTATGGATCCCTGCAGTCACGAAAGCTTCAAATCAAGATAGAACGCAGCAAGTTGACACAGTGGGGGCACAGGTGGTGCATCTGCCAGTCATCTCAGTCAGTCAACCCATGGCACCTGGGTCTATCCCGTGACCTCATGCCAGCGGCGAGCCACCGACACTTCACGTGGCCTCAAGATGCACCTAGCCTGGCACACACGCCGTGTTGTTGGGACGAGCGGAAGCTTCCACTCAGCTACCCACGACGCATGCCGTGGAATAGCTGAACGAGAACGAATAATTTTGATTTGAAGCTTTCGTGACTGCAGGAATCCATACTCTTTGGTTCTTTCGGTAAAGTCACGTAGAGAAAAAATAATAGGTCGTCCTCAGGTGGGATAGAGGACGATTGCTTGTGTGGCGATCGAAACGTCGTGATCTATTATTTTTCTACATGACTTTACCGAAAGAACCAAAGAGTATGATAACGAACTGCAGCCTGCGGCGGCTGCTACTTTAATCGAACGCCGCAGCAAAGAATGAGACGAGTCCATAATAAAGGTTTTTGGGTCAGACCGCGTTATTTATAAATGTGTCGTAACCCTCCACCACCCGACACGGCCAAACAGTAAAAAATGTGTCACGTTTTTAAATTGAATGAGAAGAATGCCTGCTGGAGTCTCCTACAGTCACACTTCGTGGCAAATGGCGGCTGTTGTTCTCTGTATCCCCGTGCCTCGCCCCCCACCACCACCGCCGCATCCCGCGGCAGAGTTCTGCGCTGTCTGTGTGGGCGCTGCGCGTGGGCCCCGGGGAAGACGCCATGGCCGCGCTGCGTCTCCTCGTGGCGCGCCGCGGCCTCCAAGCGCCCTTCCTCCTCGCGGCCGTTGGCAGCGTCACGGGGGCCACGCTGCGCCTCCCGGGCCCCGCAGCGCGGAGCCCCGAGGCGAGACGGGGCCCGCGCACGCCACCACCACCATCATCATCGTCAGCTCTGAATAATCATCTTCATATCACCGTTGTCATCATCACGATCAAAATCACCATCGGCAGAATTATGATCATCGTGATGAATATTGCCACGAGCAGAATCCGTATCACCATCATCACGATCAATATTGCCATAGAATCAGTATAACCATTATCACGATCAATATCTCATCAGCAGAATCAGTATCACCATCATCACGATCAATATCCCCATCAGCAAAATCAGTATCACCATCATCACGATCAATATTTCCAGAGCAGAATCACTATCACCATCACCACGATCAAAATCACAAGTAGAATCAGTATCACCATCATCACGATCAGAAAGTTACCATCAGTATAATCATGACGAAGGTCGTAACCATCATGTTTCTGGTGTCGACCAAATGATAACTGCTTTGTGAGATCTTGGACTGTTTGGGTTATGACAAATTATCCCCCGATATCGGAATCGGATTCGAGTCGCCCTGTGCTTGCCCGAGTACTGACAGAATGAAAGACGCAGGGACTTCAGGATTGGCTGAACAGCTGAGTGAATGAAAACAGCCGTGCATCGACTGGGTAGAATAAATCACCGCATGACTGACCGGGCGAATGAAAAAACAAGCTAATACGTGAATAAGAAACTGAGCTAATGAGCGACTCGCTCTCCGTCGTGTTGGTGGGGACGGTGGCTATGTAAAATTGAGCGGTGCTTGCCGAAGGGGGAAGGGAGGAGGCTACAAGCCACACCACGTGTCCCGCTTAAGCCTCCTGAGAAAACTTGGCGGCTCTCGCCTCCCTATCCCCACATCGTTTCTAGGAGGTGACGGAGTTCGCGGACCCCGCCTCGTGGTCGCTGCTGCCCCTGGAGGGACCCCTGGAGATCGTGTCGCTCGTGGGGACCCTCAACCCTGAGGCGCACGTCCACGCGGCGCTGTCGGACGCGCGGGGCCGCGTGTGGGGCGGCCACGTCCTGGGGGAGCTGCGCATCCACACCACGGCCGAGATTGTGGTGGGGGAGGCCGCGGGCCTCGCGTTTTCGCGTGCCCACGACCCCGCCACGGGGTTCCCTGAGCTGTGCGTGGGGTCACGGGGCGAGCGCGAGGACGACACTCCTGAGGCGGAGGGCTCGGGGTGATTCGCGTTGCTCGTCGTTGTTCAGCCACGAGAGCCTCGCTGAACCACCTCGTGAGCCCCGTGTCACATGAACGGTGGCGAGATGTTAACTACATCGCCTGGAGGTCGTGGGTTCATGACGCCTGTATATTTGGAGCTTGCATGTTCTCCCCGTAGTCATGTGGATTTTTCTCCGGTTCTCCGGTTTTTCCCTCCATATTTAGAATTAACATGCGTTGAGAGTATTTGGCGGCTTTAAATTTCCACGTGATAAGCCACTTTGTTGAGCTATAATTTGTGGCCAGGTCGCTTATGAGAATGAGCTATATAGCTCAGTGGGTCTTACCTAGTGAAATAAATAATAGTTTTATCGTTTGTAACATCGTGACCTCATATCTATGGGACCTTATTGCCGGTATCAGAATAATGAAAAAGAAATAGGCTTAACCCTTCCCGACAATAATACAGGAGATATTAAGATGATCCCATAAGATAAAACTGCTCAACGCGAGCTATAAATGCTGTGATATTTGCATTGCCTTTGTGCTGTTCGTCGTTTGGCGTTGTTCTCTGGTCTAACACCGGTTGGTGAGACGAGGCCATAAAAGAAGCTGTAGCTCTAGTGTAGGCGAATCAGTTTGAAGGACAATGCATCCATTTTTTTAAATCAAAGCATGTTTGCATGTTTTACCACGAGCATGTGTGGTGAATGCAGACTTGATGATACCTTGCAATAGGTATATATTCGGTGTTTGAATATCTGAACACCTGAATTATTGCTAGAGAGGGTAACGCCAATTGCTTTTTCATCACCGTGACCTCAAGTTAGGGCGGCAACGCACCGATGACGCTCACACCGATGGGCACCAGGTTCGAATCCCGACTTGGCAGCCTCTCTGTGTGGAGTTTGTATGTTCTCTGCCCCTGCTCTGCATGGTTTTCCTCCGGCACATTCAGTTTCCTCGCATGGATAAAAATTTTTTTTAATTGGTAATCTCTGATTCTTTCGGTAAAGTCACGTAGATAGAAAAAATAATAAAAGAACACGACGTTTCGGTCGCAACACAAGCGTCCGTCATCAGGTGAGAAAGAATGATCCGCTGCTGTGGCCCCTTCTGTGCCTATATAGGCACATAGCAGCGGATCATTCTTTCTCACCTGATGACGGACGCTTGTGTTGCGACCGAAACGTCGTGTTCTTTTATTATTTTTTCTTCTATCTACGTGACTTTACCGAAATAATCAGAGAGTGGATTCCTGCAGTCACGAAAGCTTCAAATCAAGATTGTTTAATTGGTATTGGCCAAATACCGAGATATCACCTGCAAACTACGGTAACAAATACAAAGATCACCCGTATAGCGTTCAACATATTGTTGTGGCAAGTGCTGTTAGCGAGCACATATGAAGGCCGGAAACGGCACACAAGGGGGTGGGGTGGCCAACACCATGCCCGACCGCCTATGTCTCCCCAGTGGCGATGTTTACACACCGCACAAGGTACTCATTTGAGGCTGAGTCGACCTAGGGGAGGCCCAGGACCGGTTCAGATAATCGTCACTGGTGTTGGTCGTGAGCGGGAATCGAACTCGGGTCGTTGGGTTCGTAGCGCAGCGCGCTCACCGCTACACTACCGCTTCCCTACGGTTACACACACGGCACCAGCAGCTGCAACATCGCCCCCTACTGCGAAAAATGTGACAGGACCCTCCTGAAATTGTCTTGAGACTTTATTGAGTGAATAAGCGGACGGATTCATCGTAAGTGGCCATGCGAGCAATGGATGTGTTCTGCTGGAAACATTGTTCAATAAATGTGCTCCCAGGACTGCTGTGTTTGATGTATATGGTAGTGCTACGTCTCCAAGTATGATTCATCTCTGACCGCTCTGTGTCCATGATGGAGCCATGCCCAGAAGGTTGCCGGTTATATAAGAATGTTCCCTCTGAAGGGCGACAGTGCTGTTGACGAATATGTTCAGTTTTTGTAAATTGCGCTTGTGCACCACTGTCAACGCAGTATCGCCACCTGTGCAGCGCCACGGTGGCTAGGAGATGTTAACTACCTCGCCTGGTATACAGGAAGTCCAGGGTTCGATCCCGACGCTGGCGGCCTGTAAGTATGCATGCTTTCTCCATGTTAGCATGGATTTTTTTTCTACGGGTCCTCCAGTTTCCCCTCCACATTTAGAATCAACATGCGTTTTTGACTGCTATAAATTTCCACGTGATAAGCAACTTCGTTAAGCTATCATTTGTGATAGCCAGGTCGCTTCTGAAAAAGATCTACACAGCTCAGTGGGCCTTACCTATCAAATGCAAGTTTAAAAATATTTTCGTTTTAGTATCCCCAAATAGTGTGATCCTGGGGTCATGGTGGCACTAATTTGGCAGTGCAATGACTATACAGACCATTTGGCTACTTCCAATATCCGTCCATCCCTAAAATAGACATATTTACACATCCCATCAGCCACACACACGGCCTTCTCGGAATGCATCATATTCAGCAGCATTGGTTCAATACGAGCAAAACTCTGGACCGCTTTTGACATTCGTCAGCGGTCAGGATTGCGTGAATCAATGCTCAATTGTTCTTGGTTCTTTCGGTAAAGTCACGTAGAAGGGAAACAATAAAATATTTAAAATAAAACAATTAAATAATTATCACGACGTTTCGGCCACAACGCAAGCAGCCGTCCTCAGGTGAAGAACAGGTCTGTCGGAAAGACAGCATCTGAATTGGCACCACCAGGCTTGGCAGCGTATATTTAAGCTGGGTTGGAGGGGGGAAGGGGCGCCTTGACAAAGTAATTTGCATATAAAGAGGAATTTAGCATATTTATGGGAAATGCAGATATGGGATTAGTCACTACTTGTGGAATGCGTAGCAGGTGGGGGTGGTTTCAAAGTCATATTATGCCCGTGCATTATGCAGTATGCAGCATCAAAGGGAGGGAGTAGGGTTAGCAGTAATAGAGGGAAGGAATTTTAATAGTAAGAAGCTGCAGCAGCGAAACCACCACGTAAATAAACTAAAATATAAACTACATCAGTATCATCAATATACTAAATATAATCTCCAATAAACTGAGCTACTAACAGTAAGTCATACATTACAATTCTATGTCGCAAAAAATATAATATGGCTCACACGGGTCTACCCCGTACTATATACTTCCATAGACAAACCCAACATTAAATTATATACTGCATTACTATACACCTTAGACTATACATTGTAATATTACACTATGTATTATTCTACCCACCCTACTGTATACCACTCTGCTGTATATTCACTATACAATTACGATACTATATATTACCTTATACATTATATTGAACATGACACTTTTAAACTATTTATTATTATACACCATAGAGCCCAATGCATCTCCGACCAGGAACACATTTTCTTGGTTCTTTCGGTAAAGTCACGTAGAAGGGAAGTAATAAAATAATAAAAATAAAACATAATAAAACAATTCTCACGACGTTTCGGCCACAACGCAAGCAGCCGTCCTCAGGTGAAGAAAAGGTATGTCTTCTCGACAGACAGGTCTGTCTTCTCGACAGACCTGTTCTTCACCTGAGGACGGCTGCTTGCGTTGTGGCCGAAACGTCGTGAGAATTGTTTTATTATGTTTTATTTTTATTATTTTATTACTTCCCTTCTACGTGACTTTACCGAAAGAACCAAGAAGATGAATCCCTGCAGTCACGAAAGCTTTAAATCGAAACAGGAACACATTGCCAGTGAACTCAAGCACGTACGCCAATCTCTTAAGGCTAATGGTTACTCCGACTACACAATCCGCAAAGCCATCACTCCAACCATCAAGAAGGATCCTGTTTGAGGAGCCTTTCAAAACCATCACCTTACCCTACATTGCTGGGGTCACAAAAAATATCTCCAAAATCCTGATTAAACACAAGATCCAGGTCCGATTCAACACAGTACATAAAATCCGTCATCTGGTCCCGTCTGTAAAAGATGTGGTTCCAAACATACAGTACCCTGGCATCTACAAACTAAGTTGCCTCTGTGGTAGCAGTTACATTGGAGAATCCAAACGACATTTCTCAGACCGCATCCGTGAACATAAAGCAGACCTGAAACACGGTAGGACAAACACCTCAGCCGTGGCAGATCACAGTTACAATTCAGTGGACTCACATGACATTGACTTCTCCAAGACAGAGGTTCTCTGAAAGCCATCTGGCTACCATGAGAGATTCGTTCATGAGGCGATCCACATATACAAACACAGAGACAAATTTAACCGAGAAGATGGCTTCTGGCTCAGCAATCATTGGAAGGACGTAATAAACCATTTCGGATCTTAACTGATTGTGTTCACGTTTACGGTGACTTTCAGACCGCAGTCCACTCACTGGCATTGACTATATATATTTTATTCTCCGCAGGGAATGGATTCTTTGCTCCGCTGCAAGTCTCCTATCACCACTCTCCCATTGACATATTTCGTTGCTTCCTCTTAGTACCTTTCACGCGACGGTCAATGGTATAGTGTATAGCAGATTGTATAAATAGTATAAAAGTGTAATCTTTAATATAATGTATAAGGTAATATATAGTATTGTAATTGTATAGTGAATATACAGCAGTGTGGTATACAGTAGGGTGGGTAGAATAATACATAGTGTAATATTACAATGTATAGTCTAAGGTGGTGTATAGTAATGCAGTATATAATTTAATGTTGGGTTTGTCTATGGCAGTATATAGTACGGGGTAGACCCGTGTGAGGCATATTATATTTTTTGCGACATATAGAATTGTAATGTATGACTTACTGTTAGTAGCTCAGCTTTTTGGAGATTATATTTAGTATATTGATGATACTGATGTAGTTTATATTTTCGTTTATTTACGTGGTGGTTTAGCTGTTGCAGCTCCTTACTATTAAAATTCCTTCCCTCTATTACTGCTAACCCTACTCCCTCCCTTTGATGCTGCTAATCCTGCATACTGCACGGGCCTAATTTGACTTTGAAACCCCCCCCACCTCCTACGCATTCCACAAGTAGTGACTAATCCCATATCTGCATTTCCCATAAATATGCTAAATTCCTCTTGATATACGAATTCCTATGTCAAGGCGCCCCTTCCCCCCTCCAACCCAGCTTAAATATACGCTCCAAGCCTGGTGGTGTTCATTCAGACGCTGTCTTTCCGACAGACCTGTTTTTCACCTGAGGACGGCTGCTTGCGTTGTGGCCGATAATGTTTTATTTATTATTTATTATTTCCCTTCTACGTGACTTTACCGAAAGAACCAAGAAGATGAATCCCTGCAGTCACGAAAGCTTTAAATCGAAATTTTATGCTGAACTGGTTTGATGTGTTCGCTATTGGCACGGTCCCTCATTGTTAGATAGGCATCCCGGTTGGACACTGAACTCTGCAATGCACAGCAACGCGACCATTGAGAGTCGCTGTGGACCACAGCCTACACGGAGTATTGGCGCCATTCGTCGAGCGCAAGGCTTTCCACGCAGGGACGGAGGGTGCTGCGTCTCGGCCTGGAGGTGCTTCAAACTGCTGCGTTGAGATTGATTCGATTGTTTTGGTGCTATATATGTCCAAGTGATGTCACTTTGTTGGGCTATCATTTGTGGTGGGCTGGTCGTTTATGAAAAATAAGTTGATACCTTAGTGGGCTTCTGTGGAAAATAGCTTTTAGCTCAGGGGGCCGTCCATAAATGACGTCACGCGATTTTGGACGATTTTTGACCCCCCCCCCCTCGTCACACAGCGTCACAAAAAGGCAGACCCCCCTCAAATATGACGTCACAAAGTTCTGCCCCCCCCCCCCCCAAATAAAACATGCTTCAAATCGCTTTAAACTATTGTCATTGTAGAGCGTATTTAATGTGGCGCTGCACTCTGATGTTGTAGTAGAAAACATTTATACTGGTAGGAACGAAGTGAACCAGCCTACAATAGATTATATCGTCCGTCCGTCCGTCCGATGTCCGATTAGGTGTAGCAACATCGCCCCCTACTGCAAACACTTGGCAGGACCCTACTAAAACCTTTAGACTCAGTGAGGCTTTCCTGGCTAAACAAGAGTAACATTCCCTTATAATTCCCTGAGATAGTTTTTAATTAAAACATTTAAATTAAAAATTAACTCACAGCGGCCTAAAGCCTACAGCTAGGCCTAAAGCCTAGAACTAGGCCTCAAACTCTCCCTTCGTATAGTACCCCCGCCATTTCATTTTATTATAGCCATTCATTTGTTCGTTCCTACCAGCCCACCCCGCAGGGACCTGTTTAAAAGTGTATTTAATGCTGTATTCCGATTGGTCGTCGTCGTTGCGTTGTTTGCCCCGCCGTCAAGGCCACGTGCCACCCCGCGCGAGCGGAGCTCATTGGGCAGTTGCGGGAGGAAAAAACGCGGGAAAATCGTGACCAATTAAGACGGCGGCGATGACCAATGGCGTTACGTCTAAGCCGGCTCATGTTTATTCATGAGCCTCTTTCAAAATAGTTTTTTTATTACCTCATGGCATGAACAGAAATGTTATTTTTATTACGAAAATATTATTTCAAAGCCAGCGTTGTAATTCAAGGTTTTAATTGCGTAATTTTGAATCTATGTACAAAAAAATATATTTCCCGTCAAAGCCTCGGGTTGCGGGCGGAGGTTGCGGGTCAAAGGTGAGGTCGTCTCTTCCGGCCTGGGGTGGTCACAGCGGCGCCGAGAGAGAAACTCGTTCGCACAGTGGGAAGCAGCAATGGGGGTCCCGGCCTTCTTCAGGTGGCTCAGCAAGAAGTACCCCTCCATCGTGGTGAACTGCGTAGAGGAGAAGGTGAGCGAGCACCGCGCCGACCGACGCCTCGGCGGCTAGGCCCAGGCGGTTTCTTAGGCTCCGTGGGCGGCGTGGTCGCGACGGGGGCGTCCCGCGAAATAAGAACGGCGCCTGCCTCGCGAAGGAAGGCGAACAGACGCAGTCGCGCCGAAGGCGACTCGCCTCCTTTCCACAGACGCGTGTCCGACTAAAACATCAGCAGGGCGTTCATTTACGCATCCCGTCGGCCACGCCGGGCCTTATTTTCCGAGTGCCGTAATTCCGGCAAGCGTTGGCTCTGCGCAAGGAAAAACGCTTGACCGGTTTCGACATTTGGTGCATCATCAGCAGATTTGGGCTTGCGTGGACACAATGCTGGTGGCCTCCCAGATGTTGTAGATCGTGCGGTGCAAAATGCACCGCACGATCGTTGGTGTCGTGGAGAATGGAGTGCAATTTGATAGTCGCGCCATCCCTGACATCGGCGGTTCTTCTTAACCCATCACGCCACCCCCTGGGGGTGCGAGATGTCCTATCTGGGGGTGCGAGACATTGGCAGATTTGTTTTAGTAGGTAATCATCGAAACAAATGAACCACGGGCACGTAGGTACAACTCTTTTGTTTCATCAAACCCTATGTATTTGTTAACACATTTTTAAAAGATTGAGAACCAAAGGGGTGCAAGGCTGCAGTAAAGAACCCCACTGCTTTATACGCAGCGCACGGCTATCGTGACGAAGCAAGGGGCCGCTGTGAGGGCCCCTACGATGGGGTGGGGGTTTGTGGCAGCGTAATGCGACACATCGGGGACCAGTGGGCCACAAGGAGGCCCCGAATCAACAGATAAACAAGTAACAAAAATGTTAACATTTATTATATAAAAAATATTCCAACAATTAACCATGAATACAAAAAAAACAACATTGTTACAAATGAAAAACATTTCCGAAATATACACAGCTTAAAATATGGTAGCGCTACTGCTGGTGTTTGTTACTGAACACCGACCAGGCTGGTTTGCTCAATGACATACGCATGGAAGCAAGACGTATGATAACTTGATTGTGAGTATTGTTAACTTTATTTTTTATTAACACTGCCACTGCGAGACTCTTCCTCTCAACCCCATATTCGGTGCAACTAAGATAATATATACAGTATAGTGATGGCCTACAGTATTACTGTATAGGGGTAAAACCATCCGTAGCTATTTCAGTAAAAGTGAGTCGGGAGAGGAGGGGGGGGCCCACAGTCGGATCTTGCACCCCCCCCCCCCCCGTTGTCATCGGGAGTTTCGCCCCTGGCTGCTGCGTTTCACAGACGGCTATAATTTGCGTTCGTTTCACATTCGGGGGGCCAACGGTCTTGTGTGTTTTCACAGTTTACATAATTTGCGAATACTTAAAAAAGTGTACAGTGACGCGGGAACACAAAGGCCCACACTATTGACCGTGGCGACCGTGGGTCTTTAACCGCGGACCTCTGTCACGAGCGGCGAACACGCGACCGTGTAACCGGCCCGAATGGTGGTGGTAGAGACAGACGGCGACGATGATGATAGTCGTGATTGATGGTGGTTATGATGTTGATGGTCATGATGGTAGTGGTTGGTGATAGTTGTGTGAGGAGCGGTAGTGCAACGGTTAGTGCGCTGCACTACGAACCTGGCGACACGATATCGATTTACACTCACGGCCAACACCAGGTGACTATTATCTGAATCGGTCCTGGGCTTCCCCTAGGTTGATTCAGCCTCAAATGAGTCCCTGGTGCAGTGTGTAAAACATCGCCTTTGGGGAGACAAAGGCGGTTAGGTATCATGCTGGCCACTCACCCCCTCGTGTGCCATGGTGGCCTCCATAGGTACTCGCAACAGCTCTTGCCCCAACAGGGGGATCTTTGTCTTTGGCAATAGTTGTGATAGCAATTCAGCACAGGCCTAAGGCCCATGATATCAAATGGTCAGTAACAAACAGCACTGTCTATTTTTCGTAGACAAGATTTAACACTTTTTTTATTGAACCGAGGTTATTATTATTAGAGTTTGGGAAAAGAGACTGGGAGGGAGTTTCAAAGTGAAGCAGTGTGAAGGAAGAAGCAGAAATAGAAGCGTCGTAACCTGCAGTGTGGTGAACAAGTGACTTGAGTGTATTTTGTGAGTGAGTGTGTTGTGACCTCTTAAGTGTTGAACACGGTACGGGTGAAAAAAAGCAGTCGGTCTCGTAGATTGTCCTCAACATCGGTTGAGTAATCAATGAGCTAAATGCATGGGAATCAAATGAGTGAAGTTCAAGGTAGTAGCCATAGAAGAGTGATAAGGAGGTGGCTGGCTGCCAGAGGGCGAGTGGCCAAAGTAAATCGGTGAGTGTTGGAGTATAAGTCATCCTGGCTGCTTTTCATTGAATTCTATCTCATCCATTGAAGTAGGGACTGCGTGCTCCTGCCTAGATATGGACCAGAGTGTGTGAAATGTACGTGAAGTCGTGGCGCTGTACCTCGTGTGTTGGGCTACGTACGTCGTGACCACGATCTCGCCATGGTGCGTGCCATGCAGTTGCGGGAGGTCAATGGCGTCCGCATCCCCGTGGACACGAGCAAGCCCAACCCCAATGAGGTCGAGTTCGACAACCTCTACCTGGACATGAATGGCATCATCCACCCGTGCACGCACCCCGAGGACAAGTAAGAGCCCACACCAAGCACAGCCAATGCCATTCCACCTCAAATCCGAGCCACACAGGACGACCCTCGTCAAAGGCTCACCATGCTGTGTCACGCAGAGTATTGCCACCTCTCATCACACCCAAGTCGCGCCGATTCCCATGGAATCGCAGCGACCTGCACCGACACGTACTCAACCAAGACGAGCCACACCACGTTTATCCCCCCCCCACCACCCAGGCCGGCGCCCAAGAACGAGGATGAGATGATGGTGGCGATCTTCGAGTACATCGACCGACTCTTCAGCATCGTGCGGCCCCGCCGCCTGCTGTACATGGCCATCGATGGCGTAGTGAGTGAGCTTCCATTCACCGCGCTCGCAGGCACCACGGTGGCCGCTCTCGCGGGCTCTGCTAACGGGAGCATTTTCCGGAGGCCCCGAGGAGATGAGGGTTCTTAACGTCCCCTGGCTAATAAACTTCTTGCGGCGGAGCCAGGAGACAACTTCCTTTTGGGGTTCCTCTAGAAACAACATGCGGTCGCTATGGCCAGCCCGCTGGGAACGTCCGAACACTCCCTAGGGAAGGGAGGAGAGTGACCGGCTATCATTCCTCGGTCGGGAGCTGAATCGGTACCTCCTGGATCTCTGGAATATAGGTGTACTAGTTCTGGCTTTTCTCACAATGAGGTGGGTGCAGCCCTCTACTCTATCCTCCAATCGGCAGGATAAGATCAGGCAACCGGAAATGGCTCTCTTGTTGTTGGCTCGCCTACACACGAGGTGGTTGCTTGATTATATACCCACTCATGTGTGTCTGTTTCTGTGTGCATGACTGGAAATGGCTGTGTGTGATTATATTTCTGTGTGTTAGTGTATCTCCTGCTCCAGCTTGTAAGATTCAGGCTGGCCTGTCTGGCTGAATTGTGTGTGGCTGTGTGTATGTGTGGGACTGTTTAGCTGTGTGTTTGTGTGTGTGTTTATGGATATCTCTACATGTGTCTACGCGTGTATGTCTCGGGCTGTAGTATAGCGGGTAGCGCGGTGTGCTCTGAACCCGGTGACCCGAGTTCGATTCTCGCTCGTGGGCAACACCAGTGACTATTATATGAACCGGTCCTGTGCGTCCCCGAGGTTGACTCAACCTAAAATGAATACCTGGTGCGATGTGTAAATATTACCACTACGGAGACAAAGGCAGCTGAGCGTGGTGCTGGCCACCTACCCCCTCGTGTGCCCTTCCGGCCTTCATAGGTGCTCGCTCACAGCACTTCCCGCAAGTCTGTTAAGGGTATATGGGGATCTTTGTCTTTGTGTGTGACTGCCTAGATATGTGTTGGTGTGTGTGTGTTTATGGATATCGCTACGTGTGTCTACGCGTGTGTGTCTCAGGCTCCCCGGGCCAAGATGAACCAGCAGCGGTCACGCCGGTTTCGCGCCTCTAAGGAGGGGCAGGAGATGACGGATGACAAGAAGCGAATCCGGGAGGAGATCCTCCTGAAGGGTGCGGAATGACGCACGCAAAGGCACACACATGGATGACGAGCGATGGACACACGCATGCACAAAACGAAGACAAAGATCCCCCGTGTAGCCTTAACATAAATTTCGGGGCAAGTCCTGTTAGCACCTGTGAAGTCTGGAATGGCACATGAGGGAATGGGTGGCCAGCACCAGGCATGGCTGTCTCTCCTCAGCGCCGATGCATAGTCCACCTCAAGGATGCTCAAGACCAGTTTAGATAATCGTCACTGGTGTTGATGGCCGTGAGCGAGAATCTAACTCGGGTTGCCGGGTTCGTAGCGCAGCTTGCTAACCACTACACAACCTTCGGACATATAGACAAAATCCCCCTGCTTTGTTTCCCTAGTAGCCATCTTTACACACTGCACCAGGTACTCATTTTAGGCTGAGTCAACCTAGGGGAGGTCCAGGACCGGTAAAGATAACCGTCACCGATGTTGGTTGTGAGCGGGAATCGAACTCGAGTCGCCAGGTTCGTAGCACAGGGCACTAACCGCTACACTACCGCTCCCCACACTACCGCACATGGATGCTCATTCATACAAATGCACAGACACACATGCGCAGGCACGGATACACATACGCAGACACATTGGCACATCCACGGACACCCAGAGATGGACACGAGGACCTAGACACACGCATACACGTACAAGGACGCACATAGATGTACACATACAGACCCATCCATCATACACATCAGCCAACCTATAATAATTACGAAGGCGCGGTTTTACAGGCGCATGTCATTTGCCAATAGTTGCTAAGTGTGATTCCAATTGAGTAATTTGCGGATAAGTTTTCAAATTTGAACCATGATGCCGTCGCACAATGGCCTACCCTTGTGAATGATGTCAGGGAACCTTCGACGTTCACTGCGAGCAGACAACTCGGATATTTATGGTTATTAAACACTGGCTGTAATAACCAGGGTGGCCTGCAGGATTAAAAACCACGAACCTCTACAACAACTGGCGAACGTGCGACCGCTCGGCCACGACACCCCCCCCCCCCCCCCCCGGTTGCACGACATTAACTCTATACGCTCATGACACTGCTATTACCCCTATATCCCTTCACCTTACGTGCAGTGACTACCACAACCCGTTGACTCGGAGCACTGCCAGGATAATCTCCGTCTCTTTTCCCGCTACCCCAGGTGGTTTTCTCCCTCCGGAAGAGGCCAAGGAGAGGTTCGACAGCAACTGCATCACCCCCGTGAGTCCTGCCCTGCCACCAGGACTCACTGCCTGAACTCCATTCACCCTTTCATTAACCCTGATGTGGTGGCGGTGAACATTGATGGCCACTGTCTTCTAGAGTCCTAATTCTAGATTTGAAGCTTTCGTGACTGCAAGGATTCATATTCTTAGGTTTTTTCGGTAAAGTCATGTAGGTAAAACATTAAAATTAATAAAAGTAAAATAAAAAATAAAATAAAGATCACGACGTTTCGGAGGCAACACAAGCTTCCGTCTTGATACAGCCACGACAGCTGTATCAAGTAAATGAAAGATTGCAGGAGCTACCACTCCGTTTATATAATGGTTGGAGAGGGGGGAAGGGCCAAGTACAGCACACTTTTTATTAATATGGTAAGGTGAGGCTTAAGAGGGTGAGCCTTTGTTATGGAGAGGTACGGTTTGTGACTCAACCTGTGACAAGGAGAAAACAACTGAACATGGTAAACCTGTAATAGTTGTCTCTCAAATAAGATTGGCCAAATAAGTGTAGTTAAATCTTTTTTGCATGGTTAATCACATCTTTCCAATGATTACTCAGTTTGTAACCATCATCACGGTTGAAATTATGTCTGTTTGTATATTTGTATGGCTTCGTGTACAAACCTTTGATGGTAGCCAGGAGGTTTGCAGAGAACCTTGGTCTCAGAAAAGACAATTTCATGAGAGCCCACCGAGTTGTAGCAATGATCGGCAACGGCCGAAGAATCAGTTCTGCCGTGTTTCAGATCTGACTTGTGCTCGCGGACACGATCAGAAACATGACGTTTTGTTACTCCAATGTAGCAATCACCACAAATGCAACTCAATTTGTAGACTCCAGGATACTGTAAGTCAGGAACGACATCCTTCACAGATGGAATCAGATCACGGATTTTATGCACTGTACTGAATCGGACTTGGATCTTATGTTTGTTTAGAATTTTGGAGATCTTTTTGGTCACGCCTGCTATGTATGGTAACGTGATAGTTTTGGTCGGAGTTTCATGTGGCTGTTTCTGTGTGGTGGGAGAAACAGCTTGGCGGATAGTGCGGTCAGAGTATCCGTTCATCCTGAGGGCCCGATGTACATGTCTTAATTCACCGGCCAGGTGGTGTTGGTCAGAAATGCCATGGGCTCTGTGGTATAGCGTTTTGATGAGAGAATTCTTTTGAGATGGGTGGTGGTGGGAATCCGGTTTCAAGTAGGAATCTGTGTGGGTGGCTTTCCTGTAGACAGAATGTCCCAAGGATCCGTCAGGCCTCCTCTCAAACAGGCGATGTTTCAGCAGTGGGAGGTTTGGCCAATACCTGTTTCACTTTTATGTATTAGCTCTTAAATACTCGACATGCTTTGTCAGTCCACTGATGGACGAGCACCTCCCCCACACCATGCCGATCGTAGGGGTTAGTTGACCGCAATTCATGTTGATCAATGTGGGTTCGTAAAGTGGTGAGTGTGTGAGGCGGGGGGGAAGTGGTGAGCGTGGGTGGTGACACGACCTCATTCCCCCTCTACCGTTGGTCATACTCTTCCTGCCCCCCCCCCATGCCCCCCCTCCCCACAGGGCACAGAGTTCATGTCCAACTTGGCCAAGTGTCTGCGCTACTATGTGGCTGAGAGACTGAACAGTGATCCGGGCTGGCGCAACATCGCGGTAAGGATATCACACCGCTCCCTGGCAGCCTCACCCTTCTCCGACAGCCTCAGAACTCCCTATCAACCCCACCACTCCATGATACGGCAACCGCCGTGCTGTGGGTGTGTCACAATGCGGCTGTGCCATTATCTGCTAGACTCGCGGTGTGTCAGTGTTACGGTGTGGTTGACGTGCGGTGTGGTTGTATCACGGTGTGGCGTGAGCAGGTGATCCTGTCGGATGCCAGCGTGCCAGGCGAGGGGGAGCACAAAATCATGGACTTCATTCGCAGGCAGAGAGGTGAGGCCCAATAGAGACTTGTTAACACACACTTACACATACATGCGTATAAACATACACGTACACACGTGTACACAACATACATTTGTACGCACACACATACGAACACATACAAAGATCCCCCATGTAGGCTTTTAACAGACTTTTGGAGCAAGTGCTGTTAGCGAGTACCTATAAAGGCGTGCATGGCACACGAGGGGTGGGTGGCCAGCACCATGCCTGGTCGCCTTTGTGTCCCTGGTGGCGAAGTTTATACACAGGACCAGGTACTCATTTGAGGCTGAGTAGACCTAGGGGAGGCTTAAGACTGGTTCAGATATTGGTCACTGATTTTGGTCACGAGCGGGAATCGAACTCTGGTTGCTGTGTTCATAGCACAGCGCGCTAACCGTAACACCACCGCTCACATAGGCACACGTAAACACGTGCACACAGATATACACTCGGATCCACTTACACGCATATGCATGCAAATGTACACACGCAGATACATGTATATAAAGTCAAATGCAGAGATCCCCTTTAACAGACTTGGCAAGTGCTGTTTGCGAGCACCTATAAAGGCGAGAACTCTAACATGAGGGTTGGGTGGCCAGCACCACGCCCCACTGCCTTTGTCTCCCCAGTGCTGATGTTTACACAACTAGCTTCATCAGGCTGAGTCGACTTAGGTGAGGTCCACTACTAGTTTAGGCACTCCTCACCACTGTTGGCAGTGAGCCTGAATAGAACTCTGGTCGCTGGGTTTGTAGCACGGTGCGCTAAGCATTAACACTGCTCCCCATACACACAGATACACACATGTGAACACAGATACGCACGTATTTATACATTGCAATGAATGGTAGCGCCTCTGTTGGCTGAAGGGGGGTGGGTGTGTTGTTGATGTCTCTGCTGCGTCTGCTTTCCCTACAGCTCAACCGAACCACGACCCCAACACCCACCATTGCCTGTGCGGCGCCGACGGTGAGACGCCCCCCCCCCCGCCTAAAAACCAAAGCGAGAGCCAGCCATCATCACAACCGTCTCTTATAGTCACGCACGTGGGCTCTTTGTGTTTGTGTGTTTGGTTTGGGTGTCTGTTTCGATTATGTGTCTGGGTGTCTGTGCTTGGGCTGTGTGTCTTGTGTATCTGTGCTCGGTGTGTGTGTGTTTGTCCATGGTGAATGAGTTGTGGTTATCTGCCCACACAGCGGACCTCATCATGTTGGGGCTGGCAACGCATGAGCCCAAATTCACGATCATCCGTGAGGAGTTCAAGCCCAACCAGCAGCGGCCGTGCGCACTCTGCTCTCAGTTCGGACACGAGCTCAAGGACTGCGAGGGGCTGCCCCGCGAAAAGCAGGGCAAGGTGCGGATACACGGGGGTAGACACAAGGACACGGTGGAGTGGTAGCAGGGGATATAGGTACAAGGTGAAGACAATGGGACAGAGGGGACACATGGGGGGACACACAGACACAAGATGAAGGACTGCGAGAGGCAACTTGCGGAGATGCGGTGGGGGGGACACAAGAAAAAAGTGGACACCTGAAAAAACATGGGCGCCTGGGGACATAGGTGCACTCATGCAGTGCACACAGGTGTATGCTGTGTTGTGGTTAAGCATAACCATTTGCGTGTTGTGTTGTCTCCCCCTGTGTTTCCCCGTGACAGCATGACGAGTTTGCTGACCTCCCACCTGGTTCGGAGCAGGATTTCATATTCCTGAGACTCAACATTCTGCGCGAGGTGGGGTTTCGCAGCTCCTGGTCATGCGTCTGTGTCTGCACATTTGTTCATGTGTTTCTGTGTGTGATAAGCCTGATCCTTTGTTCACAATCATTAAAGACCTTCATGATTGTGGGCAGGGTTGCGAAAAGCTAATGTGGCCTGGAATCGGAGCCTTTTCACCTTGGACGCTCCTGGGCAGTTGCCGGGAGTTGCCCTCCAACAGCAAAAGAGGGCAGAGGAGCACTGCTCACAACAATGAGCAGAAGACAAGGTGGCTAAAATGCAACGAGGTGGCACAGTGGAGACCACAGGTGGTGCATCTGCCAGTCATCTCAGTCAACTCATGGCACCTGGGTGTGTCCCCTGACTTCCTTCCAGCGAGCGTTCGACACTTTACGTGGCCTCAAAGTGCACATAGCATAGCAGAAGCGCCGTGGTAAAGTCACCGCCACTAAATGACAAATGGCAGTTGTTGTTATTGTATGCACATGTGTGTACTCAAGTGTTTGTGTACTCACGTGTGTACGGTGAATATCTGAACTGGTCCTGGGTCTCCCCATATAGACTCGCCCTTAAAACAGGACCCTGCGGGGTGGGCTGGTAGGAACGAATAACCAAAGAATATAAACATAATGTATTATTACACTTGTTTAGCCAGGAAAGCCCCACTGAGTTTAAAGGTTTTTCTAGGGTCCTGCCAAGTGTTTGCAGTAGGGGGCGATGTTGCTACACCTAATCGGACGATACGAAGGGAGAGTTTGAGGCCTAATTCTAGGCTTTAGGCCTAGCTGTAGGCTTTAGGCCGCTGTGAGTTAATTTTTAATTTAAATGTTTTAATTATTTATGTAAAAGCTTTAAATGTAAATGTTTCTATTTAAAAACATCAGGGAATGTAACATTGTTAAACATTAACTCCCTTGCACACACGCGGGGGTACGATACGAAGGGAGAGTTTGAGGCGTAGTTCGAGGCTTTAGGCCTAGCTGTAGGCTTTAGGCCGCTGTGAGTTAAATTTTAATTTAAAAGTTTTAATTAAAAGCTATCTCAGGGAATTATAAGGGAATGTTACACTTGTTTAGCCAGGAAAGCCTCATTAATTTAAATGTTTAATTAAAAGCTATCTGAGGGAATTATAAGGGAATGTTACACTTGTTTAGCCAGGAAAGCGTCACTGAGTCTAAAGGTTTTTGTAGGGTCATGCCAAGTGTTTGCAGTAGGGGGCGATGTTGCTACACGGACGGACGGACGATATAATCTATTGTAGGCTGGTTCACTTCGTTCCTACCAGTATAAGTACCTAGTGTGGGTGTGCAAAATATCAGCACTGGGAAGACAGACAGCCTAGCGTGGTTGCTGGCCACCCAACTCCTCGTGCCGGTCTTCATAGGTGCAACTCGCTAACAGCACTTGCCCCACAGTCGATTAAGGCTACACGGGGAATCTTTGTCATTCTACTCACCAGTGTGCATGGTTTTGACCCCGAACCTCTCCAACGTGCGGCCAACGCGCTGCCGCTCAACCGCGTTACCGCCAAGGTGACTCCGACGACGGCTGTCGTGCAGTGTCGGCTGTGCGCGTGGCTGCCTGTAATCCAGTACTGTCTGTTCTTCTATAATGCCGTGTGTTGTTTTCATAACACAAATTGGATGTAACGCGATTAATGTATAGGGAACACTTCTTTATGATGTGGATGCAAATTGGATATAACACAATCGAGTGAACAGAACTACTTTGAGGCGGAGTAAGCGGTCATGCGTCTGTCTTGGCGTAGCATCGCACAAGACGGGATGCTGCTGGGACCTTCTAGATTCTACCCATGTGCCTCAGTCTTTGTTCTGCCTGCATACACATCTCACGTGTTATTGCGGACTGTACTTTATCCTATATTATATATTCCAACGTGATTTTTCCATAACAGGGATTTCTTCAGGAATGCAACTACTACTGTGTTATAGGAAAACAGACAGTACTGTGGAGGCAGAAGCGAGGGTTGGTGGGTCATCCCACAGATGTTGTGAATTTAACATATAGGCTTTTGCGACCAATATCCATAATATAGGTTTTTTTTTTTGTTGGAGCGCGTACATATATAAACGTGTCGTTAAAACCCGCCACAGCCAACTAGTAAGGGTTGTCACGTTAACAGAACATGCCAATTCGTCACGAGTACAGCACACCGGTGTGTTGGAGAGCGAAGCCACAACATTTTCAATCTGAGTACGACGTTTCGCCAGTAATTACAAGTAGCTTCATCAGGCGACAGACAGATTTGTGGAGAAGTCTTCCTGTTTCATTCCTTATATAGAGGCGTAGATGTGGTGACCACGTTTCTGCGTGTTTTTCCCTCGCACATGTGGGGTGCTCCGGTTTCCTCCCACATGCATAATAAACACTCCCAATTATTTGGCTGAAAACATCTTAAAATAAAAAAACCCATTGCTAAACCCTCTTGAAAAAGAGTCCAGTGCAGCTCACCTGGATAATTAAGTCATTATTATGTTATTAGTGTAGTATTAAGCATCATTCCACGCTTGCCACCCCTGCCCTGTGTCCCGTCCGCTAGTACCTGGAGCGGGAGCTCACTATGGCGAGCCTGCCCTTCCCCTTCGACCTGGAGAGGAGCATCGACGACTGGGTCTTCATGTGCTTCTTTGTCGGAAACGACTTCCTGCCGCACCTGCCTTCCCTGGAGATCCGGTGAGGCCGAATTTCTGTCCCGTGACCTGCCAGCAGACGTTCGACACTTGACTTGGCCTTAATGTGCGCACAGCCTGGCACAAGCGCCGTGGTGATGTCACCGCCACTTAGTGGTGAATGGCGGTTGTTCTTGAAGGTGGTTGGGGTTGTGATGTTGATGGTATTGGTGATGATGTTGATGGTGGTGATGATGATGGTGGTGATGTCTCCTTGTGTGCCAGGGAGGGAGCCATCGATCGCCTCGTCGGCATCTACAAGAACGTGGTTCACCGCACAGGGGTGAGGGCAGCCCTGCGTGCGTGCACGGGTCTGTGTGTTTGACCGGATAGAGGGGGATAAATGGGCACGGCATGGGCTAGAGAAGAGATGGAGCTGAGTAGACTTGCCGATGATTGGTACCACCGGTGTCAAGATCGGCCTCTGTGGAGGAGACGGATGCTAATTGTGGGCAGATGAGCAACGCTCACAATGAGCAGAGCACCGAGAAGTTTAAACAACGTCTTGGCACAGCGAGGAGCACAGGTAGTTCATCTCAGTCATCCCATAGCACCTGGGTCTGTTCCACGTCCAACCTGCCAACAGCGAGCCACCCACATTTCACGTGGCCTCAGTGTACCTAGCCTGACACAGGTGCTGTGGTGACATCACCGCCACTTAGTGGCGAAACAGCGTCTGTTGTCTGCCTATGCGTGTGTGAATGTAGGGCTGCCTGTGGGGAGCGGTAGTATAGCGGTTAGTGCTCTGTGCTACAAACCTGGTGACCCGAGTTCTATTTCCGCTCACGGCCAACACCAGTGACGATGACCTGAACCGGTCCTGGGCCTCGACTAGGTCGACTCGGCCTTTAATGAGTACCTTGTGCGATGTGTAAACATTGCCACTCGGGAGATAAAGGCGGTTGGGTGTGGTGCTTGCCACCCACCCCCTCGTCTGCTGTGCTGGCCTTTTTTAGGTACTACTCGCTGCTATGAGCACTTCCCCCAACAATCCGTTGAGAGTACACGGAGGAATCTTTGTGTGTGCGTGCAGGGCTACCTGACGAACAGTGGCTATGTGAACCTGGAGCGCGTGCAGCTCGTGATGGAGGCGCTGGGGGAGATGGAGGACAACATCTTCAAGAAGCGCCGCACTGACGACGTGAGCTCCCACCCCCCTCCCCACCTTGTTAGCTCCTTGTCGCGATTGCAGACGATGTGCGTGAGCACACTGACCACGCGTTTCCCCGGGAAGTGGTGGCACGGTGGTTAACGCGCTGCGCTACGAACCCGGTGACCCGCGTTCAAATTCCCTTTCGCGGCCAACATCCGTGACGAATAGCCGAACTGGACATAGGTCTCCTCTCGATCGACTCGGCCTTTGCTAAGTACCCAGTGCGGTGTGTAAAAATCACCACTGGGGAGACGAAGGCGGCCGGGTGTGGTTCTGGCCACCCACCCCCACGTGTGCCATACCGGCTTTTATAGGTGTTCGCTAACAGAACTTACCCCTACAGTCTGTTAAGGCTATTTGAGAGGGGTCTTTGTCTTTGTGTGTGCGTGTGCGCCCACAGTTGGATTTCAAACGGCGTCAGAAGGACAGAAAGAAGCGGATGAAGCGGGTGAGTGAACTTCATAAGCGTCACCAGACGGCGGGCAGCTTCGGTTTAAGCAAGTAAACCTAACTGCTGATGAGACGCTGAAAGTCAAAACCATTCGAGAGTTTTTATGGTGTTGAACCAACATTCCAGATAGGATTCACTCCCAGAAGGTTGTGTGGCCGATGGGATGTGTGGAACAATATTATTTATTGGCGGCAAAGTGGTGCCCTGGGTTCAATTCTGAACGTGGGCGCCTTTTCTGTGTGGAGTTTGTAGGATCTCCTGTTCTGCATGGGTTTCCGCTGGGTGCAATTTCTTCCCATCGTTAAGACAGATTTTGACCTCTTGGCCAAACATCCCAATGCTGAAACCTTAACTGCAAATTACTTAATTTGCAGCCGCAGCAACATCGCCCCCTACTGCGGAAAACTTGGCAGGACTCTCCTGAAAAAGAGTTGAGACTGTTTACTGGGTAAACGAGCATAAGTAAATAACAATGAATAAATAAATAGGTCATTCCTTGGTTAATGTCTTTCATCTTTTCCATGAAAACTACTGTTAACCGAAATAACTGTGAATCGAATTAACTTATATATTTTAAAATAAGTGAGTCACTGAGTTTGCGAGATAGCTGTCTCCACTTCCAAAACATAAAACACGATGTAAACAAAACCATTCGAGGCCCAAACACTCTTTGGCTGAGGGCATGGCTCAGCTCCAGTCACGAGCGCTCGGATTGGTCGAAATTGGCGCCCACATGCATAACGTAAACATACTGTTAGTAAACTTGTTAATGTCAGTCGAAACCATGGGGTCCTTATGTGATGCGAAATGTTAACCTGAAAAACCGTTAACCAAAGTCGCTGTTTACCGAGAGACGACTGTAGTGTGTGCGAGAATTCCTCCCTCACCTGACGTTGCCCTTCTGTGCCCGCGGTTGGACCAGGATCGTCCGGCCTTCATCCCTGGGGGGCAGTTTTCTCCCCGGCCGCTGGGTGGTGGTGGTGGCGGCGGTTGGAGGGGGGGCCGGGGGGGAAGCAACCCCATCCACAACCCCCGGCAGACGGCGTACGAAATGCGCACGCAGGGACGAGACTACAACAACATGGTACGTGGCCCCCACAATACCACACATCATGTAAGTGGCCCCCCACACTACCACACGCTACCACGCATCATGGTACGTGCCCCCCACACTACCACATCATGGTACGTAACTCCCACACTCTACTACACATAATGGTACTTGGCCCCCACACTACCCCACATGGTAAATGTGTGAATGGTGTGTATGTATGTTGAACTTCTTTTACACCGTATGTATCCAACTGTGCTAATCGGAGGTGTGGGTGTGATGTGTGGTGGGTGTGGTGTGTGGTGTATGGGTGGTGTGTATGGTGTATGGGCGGTGTGGGTGGTGTGTGTTTGTGGTGTATCTGTTGGCAGAGCGCTGCTCAGTCTCTGAAGAGCTCCATGTACGGACAGAGCCCGGTGAGTTCTGGTAACTCAGAGCAATCGGTGTCTCATCAATCATCGCTGATTAGGGGGCGGCAGATGGCAGTGCAGTGAGTGGCACCTGGGTTTGAATCCTGTTTCTGGTGCCCCTCTGTGTGGAGTTTGTATTCTTTCCCCCTGTCCTGCAGTGATTGAGTGGAGTTTGTATTCTCTCCCCTGTTTTGCAGTGTGGGAGTGAGTGGAGTTTGTATTCCCTCCTCCTCTTTTATGTGGGTTTCCTCCAGGGTTCTCCGGCTTCCTCCTCCCATAGCTAAACACACGCGCACAGTGGAAGCAGTGTTGTCCAAACCACATCCCAAAGCTGAAACATTCCCTGCCAAACACTCAATTGGAATCGCACAGCAGTAGCAGCAGCAACATCGCCCCCCCCCCCCCCTTACTGTGAAAACGTAGCAGGACCCTCCGGAAAAAAAGTCTGGACTCGGTGAGATTTTTCTTTTGTAACGGGCATAAAGAAAGATAGATCTTGTCGTCTCGTTACTGTTTTGAGCTGGTGGTCTAGACGAGTCTGAGAGCATTGTACGTGCAATTTGGTGGTCACATTCCATGCACATATGGCATACGTGTCCATGTGACCCTGTGTCTCCGTGTGTCTCTGTGTCCCATAGGCTCCGTCCCACTCTGGGAACAGCAGCTTCAGCTCGGGGGGGGGCACTCCCTCCCCCTCGGGGAAGCGGCCGCTCGAAGACAGCGATGATGAGCCTGAGCCCGAGGACAACGTGAGGTGCGTGTAGGGCCCCCCACTCCTCACCATGGCCCCCCACTCCCACTATGGCCGCTCACTCCTCACTGGCCCCCACTCCACTACGGCCCCCACACTCCTCACCACGACCTCCCACTCCTCACCTAGGCCCCCCACGGCCGCCCACTCCTCACTACGTCCCCCACACTTCCACCACGGCCCCCCACTCCCACCACGGCCCCCACTCCTCACCACAGCCCCCACTCCCACCAGGGCCCCCCCACTCCACCACTACCCCCCACTCCCACCACAGTCCCCCACACTTCACCATAGCCCCCCACTCCTCACCACGGCCCCCACACTCCCACCACGGCCCCCCCACTCCCACCACGGCCCCCCCCACTCCCACCACGGCCCCCCACTCCCACCACAGCCCCCCACTCCCACCACGGCCCCCACTCCTACCACGGCCCCCCACTCCTGCCACGCCCCCCCACTCCTCACCACGGTCACCCACTCCCACAACGGCCCTCCACTCCTCACCACGGCTCTCCACTCCCACCACGGTCCCCCACACTTCACCACGGCCCCCCACTCCTCACCACGGCCCCCACAATCCCACCACGGCCCCCCACTCCTCACCACGGCCCCCCACTCCTCACCACGGCTCTCCACTCCCACCACGGTCCCCCACACTTCACCACGGCCCCCCACTCCTCACCACGGCCCTCCACTCCCACCACGGTCCCCCACACTTCACGATGGCCCCCCACTCCTCACCACGGCCCCCCACTGCCACCATGGCACTCCACTCGTCACCACGGCCCCCACTCCTCACCACGGCCCCCCACTTCCACCACGGTCCCCCACTTCCACCACGGTCCCCCACACATCACCATGGCCCCCCACTCCTCACCACGACCCCCCACTCCTCACCACAGCCCCCACTCCCACCAGGGCCCCTCCACTCCACCACTACCCCCCACTCCCACCACAGACCCCCACACTTCACCATGGCCCCCCACTCCTCACCACGGCCCCCACTCCTCACCACAGCCCTCTACTCACCACGGCCCCCCACGGCTCCCACATTCCCACCACGGTCCCCCACTTCTCACCACGGGCCCCCACTCCCACCACGGCCCCCCACTCCTCACCACGGCCCCCCACTCACACCACGGTTCCCCACACTTTACCACGGCTCCCCGCTCCTCACCACGGCCCCCCGCTCCTCACCACGGCCCCCCGCTCCTCAACACGGCCCTCCACCCGTCACCACGGCCCCCCACTTCCACAACGGCCCCCCGCTCCTCACCACGGCCCCCCGCTACTCACCACGACCCCCCACTCCTCACCACGACCCCCCACTCCCACCGCAGCCCCCCACTCCCACCGCGGCCCCCCGCTCCTAACCACGGTTCCCCGCTCCTCAACACGGCCCCCCGCTACTCACCACGGCCCCTCGCTCCTCAACACGGCCCTCTACTCGTCACCACAGCCCCTCGCTCATCACCACGGCCCCCCACTCTTCACCAAGGCCACCCACTCCCACCACGGCCCCCTGCTCCTCATCACGGTCCCCCTCATCAAGGCCCCCCACTCCTCACCACGGCCCCCCTTTCCTCACCACAGCCCCCCGCACTTCACCACGGCCCCCCGCTCCTCACCACCGCCCCGATTCCTCACCACAGCCCCCTACTCCTCACCACGGCCCCCCACTTCCCACCACGGACCTCACAGTGAGCCTGACTGGCGCCGTGCCTATAAAACATCAACGCCGGAGAGACAAAGGCGGTCAGGCGTGGTTCCGTCCACAAGGCCACCCCCACGTGATGGCCTTCGTAGGTGCCGCTCGCTAACGGTCCTCATCCCCAATGGCCCGCGTGGGCTACGCGGGGGGGGATCTCTTTGTGTGCGGTGGCGACGCAGGCTGTGGGAGGACGGCTGGAAGCAGCGATACTACCGCCAGAAGTTCGACGTGGATGACGGTGACACCGGATTCACCGACAAGGTGGCGCGGGCGTATGTGCATGGCCTGTGCTGGGTGCTGCGCTACTACTACCAGGTGCCCACCGCCCCATCGCCGCTCGGCCTCCTCTCACCCCAACGCCGCTCACCCTTCCTCTCACCCCAACCGCTCACCCTCCCTCTCACCATAACGCCTTCTCCCTCTCACCCCAACGCCGCTCACCCTTCCTCTCACCCCAACACCACTCACCCTCTCACCATAACGCCTTCTCTCTCTCACCTCAACGCCGCTCACCCTTCCTCTCACCCCAACACCGCTCACCCTCCCTCTCACCATAACGCCTTCTCCCTCTCACCCCAACGCCGCTCACCCTGCTCCCTCTCACGCTCCCGCCGCTCACTCCGCTGCCTTTCACCCCGATGCCGCTCACCCTCCCCCTCTCACCCAGATGCCGCCCACCCTCCCCCCTCTCACCCCAACGCCGCTCACCCTTTCTCTCACCCCAACGCTGCTTAACCCTCATCGCTCTCACGCCGAAGCCACTCACCCTCCTCCCTCTCACCCTTCCCCCTCTCACCCCAACGCCGCTCACCTTCCTTCCTTTCACCCTCCTTCCTCTGACCCTAACGCTGCTCACCCTCCTACCTCTCACCCCAACGCCGCTCACCCTCATCCCTCTCATCCCAATTCCGCTCACCCTCCTCTCTCTCACCCTAACGCCGCTCACCCTCCTCCCTCTGGTGTGACTGGTGCCAGGGCTGCGCGTCGTGGCAGTGGTTTTACCCGTTCCACTACGCGCCCTTTGCCTCCGACTTCCACAACGTGGCCAGCATGCCGTCCGACTTCGCCATCGACACCAAACCCGTGAGAGCTCGCGCACCTACGCACACACGCACAACAGCAACAACAACAGCCGCCATTCCCCACCGAGTCGCGGCCACTCTGTTCCCTCCCCATGTGTAGGAACACTCGCGGGCGTTGGCCAAACATCCGAGTATAGGACCGCAGAGCTTGGGCAGTTGTTGGCACCATTTGTCACCATGCCTTCTCGCTTGTGATTTCGTGCGCATCTCCTTGCGAAAACCGCACGCTACAAATTATACCGCTGTTGGAGATGCGTTTGGCACGTGTGAAGCCATTTACAAATGTGGTGGGTACAAATGGAGAACGAGGTTTCTCTGGAGGCAACACGTTTATTATAAGAATACTCATATTCTTGGTTCTTTCGGTAAAGTCACGTCGAAAGGAAATAATAAAAATAAAACATAAAATAAAATTCTCACGACGTTTCGGCCACAACACAAGCAGCTGTCCTCGGGTGAAGAACAGAGCTGTCGGAAAGACAGCGTCCCAATGAACACCGCTAAGCTTGGTGTTCATTGGGACGCTGTCTTTCTGGCAGCTCTGTTCTTGCTTGTGTTGTGGCCGAAACGTCGTGAGAATTTAATTTTTTAATGTTTTATTTTTATTATTTTATTATTTCCCTTCTACGTGACTTTACCGAAAGAACCAAGAATATGAATCCCTGCAGTCACGAAAGCTTTAAATTGAAATATAACAATACTCGCTAACACAAAGGGGTAGCTGCCCCTTCCACCAGGTAACCTGGGGAGTGTAGTCCCTCTGAGCTAACTAGCCCTAACACAACTGGGGGAGGCCGTCAAGCCCGGACCCCGACTCGAGTACTGGTCTTGACTTCGGGGCTTCTTCAGGAGGACGGCTTCATATCTTCAGATGAGGGGGTGGGTGGCCAGCACCACGCCCTGGGCGCTCTGATTTCTGTTTGTATATTTTTGCTCTGATTTCTATTTGCTTCATTGTTGTACTTTTTTGGTGGTACAGCAAATGCTCTATTAACCGGCATCTGTCATAGACAAAAAATTCCAACAGCCATCTAGCATCTTGCTGTGTGCGTATCGTAGGTCTGTAGTTTAGAAGCTTCAGGATACTGCCGAGTGGTGGCGCTACCACCAGTCTGTACACGCGGTACTCTAATACTGTATACTCTACTCTAAATGGCCTCACTGCTTCGACAATCAACGTAGAATTCTCTATAACTGACCAGTGAGTAACTCTGTAAGAGAGTTATCTTATTTCTTATATCATAGTTAAAATGTAGGCTGGGTTTCTTTCTATAAACATTTTATGTACTTGAAAAATGTGGTGAACCATCTTACCTTTTAAACTAATTTTTTTGTCTGTCTGTGTGTCTGTCAGTCTGCACATACGCCTTGTGATGCTTTTAACTGACAAACTGTTGGGTTTACGTTTCAACAAAGTACACCGATACGACACAATAAGCCCCTGGACGAAAAAGCACTATTTGATTTTCCCATCCGTCAAATGTAAAGTAGTTAAATTAGCAATTTATTATTGTTATATTATTACGCTGATCGTGGCGCCAAAGCACGCATCTGCGCATGAGCAGAAACACTGACTCGTCATTGCCCCTAGCAACGCACACGCGGTCGGTGGGGACGGGGGGGGGGAGAATTCTCTATCGCGTTCAAAATGAAAAATAAAAACGCAACACTGAGGCAAATTCTGAACAGTGTGACGTCCTCTTCTCCCCTCTCCCACCCCAATGTGTGCAGTTATTACTATACAGTCAGTAGATACGACCGTAGAGCGGCCCGGGGATAGTGGGAGGGGCAGCAGCCCAGCCCCAGCCGGCCAAGGTGCCACCTCGGCCGGCTGGGCAATCTAGCCGAGGCCGGCGGCACTCCGCGGGACTAGGCCTCGCCACGGCATTCTGTAGGGTTAGTACATACTGCTATAGAGTCGGTAGATACGACTAGAGTCAGATACTGCTATAGAGTCAATAGATACTACTATAGTCAGTGGATACTACTGCAGCATCAGTATATACGACTATAGAGTTAGTAGTTACTACTATAGTCAGTAGATACTACTATGGAGTCGGTAGATACTACTACGGTCAGTAGATGCTACGGCAGTCAGATACTACTCTACTCAGTAGATACAACTGTACAGTCAGATACAACTCCAGAGTCAGCAGATACTACTATAGAGTCAATAGATACTACTATGAGTCAGTAGATACTACTGTAGAGCCATACTCTGATTTAGAGTCACTAGATACTCATTCTATTGTACGTAGGGTGTGGCGGTATTTATGCCTCCAGGGGGGTAAAAATATTTTTTGAGGGGAGCGTCGACAATTTTCGGAATCCTTTTGGATCAACTATTTACCCCCCACCTTATATTACTTTTTGATTCAGGACTTCTGCAAGCCTCTTATAATTTTGTTGACGGACAAATGAACAGACAAACGGAAAACGGAACGCCGGGCTTTCACAATAGCTTAGTATTTGTGTATGTATATGTTATGTTTTTAAGAGAAGACAAGATTTTAAATATTTTTCCTCCAGGCAACGCCGGGTCCTTCCTGCTCGTTAACTATAACTGTCAGACAACCCGCATATTTGATGAAACGGCACCCTCCATTCCCCATGGATGCTGAATAAAAGAGTTTTTTTTTATGTTTCTATTGTCATATTGGTGACCTAGATGAGTCACTCCTGCAAATTATACTTCTATCCTGATCTCTTAAATTGTCATCTGGTTACACACAATCAACTTCAAACTTGAAACGTGGTTGTCCCCCCCCCTTGCAGTTCAAGCCCCTGGAACAGCTGATGGGGGTGTTCCCGGAGGCCAGCGGCAACTTCCTGCCGGTGACGTGGCGCAAGCTCATGTCCAACCCGGTGAGTCTCGCTCCCCCTCCCCAACACCTCCCCACCTTCACCCGAACTTTTCAGAACAAAAATGGACAATGTAACGATGGAGCAGAGACCGAGAGGGGGGGCGGAAGAGATAGCGGTGAAACGGAGTTACAGCAGAGGCAACGGAAGGTGGGGGGGGGGGAAGTGGGGGAGGTCTTCACCCAGCTCTGGGATGTTACAGCCTGACAGCAACAACCACATGCGTGTGTGCATATGTGCATGTGCCCGGGGGGGAGCGGTCGTGGTAACGGTTAGCGTGCTGCATGATGAACCCGGCGACCCGAGTTCGATTCCCGCTCATGGTCAACATCGCTGACGAATATCTGAACCAGTCCTGGGCCTCCGCTCGGTCAACGCGGCCTCAAATTAGTACCTGGTGCGGTCTGTAGTAAACATCCCTCCTAGGGAAGAGACCAAGGCGATCGGGCGTGGTGCTGGCCACCCACCCCCGCGTGTGCAGTGCCGGCCTTCATAGGTGCTCGTTAACAGCACTTTCCCCAACAGTCTTGAGGCTATACAGCGGGACTTTGTCTTTGTACACACGTGTCCGTGATTTTCACTCCCACAGGACTCGAAAATCATCGACTTCTATCCCGACGACTTCTCCATCGACCTCAACGGGAAGAAGTACGCCTGGCAGGGTGAGCCCCACCATCCACCCACCAATGATGGTTGAAGTTGATTTCACAGCTGATGATGAGTTGAACAGGATTAATAAAAACAGCCAAATAGAAATTGGAACAAAAACAGCTTCGTTGCAGAAAAAATGGACAACAGCTCACATAAAAAACTAAATTAATTTCCTCACACAAGTCAGTTCAGAAAAATTACGTTTAAACGACTTACGGTAAAACTGAGTTGCTGAAACATCTTCACTCAATCATTTAGATGGAGTAACTAAGGAAATGGTGTAGCGACGAATATCTGAATCAGTCCTCGGCCTTGCCTAGGTAGACTCAGCCTAAAAGGAGTCCCTGGTACTATGTGTTAACATCGCCACTTAGGGAGACAAAGGTGGCCAGGCATGGTGCTGGCCACCCACTCCCTTGTGGGCCTTGCCGTCCTGCATAGGTGCTACTGGCGAACAGCACTTGCCCCAAAAGTCTGTTAAGCCTATACAGGGGGATAGTTGTGTGTGTGTGTATTTGTGTAATGCGTGTAACTCGTGCTGCCCATAGGCGTGGCGCTGCTGCCCTTCGTGGACGAGCGCCGTCTGCGTGCGGCCCTCGCGGACGTCTACCCCGACCTCTCGGAGGACGAGAGTGAGGCCCCCCCTCCCCTGCATCCCCCCGATCGCCCCCGATGCCCCCCCCCCCCCCCATGATCACCTCGCGAGTCCAAGTTGTGTTTGTCCCGATTGGCGTTTTGTCTTGTGGCCCTACGTGGTGGACACGGGCCCACGTAAGCGGATATCGCAGAGCTACCTTTGAGATTAATTCCTCTTCACGTGACCTCTGTTTCCGCACACAGTAAATAGAGTACAGTAACCACCCCACCCGCTCTGCCGCTGAGAGTAACGCTCGCAGTCATGTGGTGGTCAATCCGAGATTTTGTCAAGAGCTGGAATTTTTCCAATTAAGCATCAAACCATATGCAAGGCAATCATTTTTTTGCGTAGCCATTGGTGACTCTTGACAGATACTTGAGAACTCGGTTTAATCATAAACCCAGTGTGTGTAAATCTAAAGGTTTCTATGTGAGTCTTTGGGTCTCCATGCGAAGTCTATAGGTATCCCTGTGAGTCTTTGGGTCCCTATGCAAGTCGTTGGTGAGGACCCAGTTTAATGAAAGTGCCAGCTCAACGTCTCTGACCTGAGCCGCTGTCTGGCCGTCCTTCCGTCTTTTTGGCTTCGGAGTCTCACAGATCTTTACATGATTCACCAACCCTTCACCCCCCCCCACCCTGCTCAGTGCGTAGGAACAGCCTCGGCAGCGACGTGTTGTTTGTGGGGCAGTACCACCCGCTGCAGGACTTCATGGTGGAGCTCTACAGCGGCGGAGCTGAGAACGGACAGGTGGGGGGGCGTGGGGGTCATGGGTCCAGGTGGGGGGCTCGGGGGTCACGGGTCCAGGTGGGGGGCGTGGGGGTCACGGGTCCAGGTGGGGGGTGTGGGGGTCACGGGTCCAGGTGGGGGGGCATGGGGGTCACGGGTCCAGGTGGGGGGTGTGGGGGTCACGGGTCCAGGTGGGGGGGCATGGGGGTCACGGGTCCAGGTGTGGGGTGTGGGGGTCACGGGTCCAGGTGGGGGGGCATGGGGGTCACGGGTCCAGGTGGGGGGTGTGGGGGTCACGGGTCCAGGTGGGGGGAGGAGCGTGGGGGTCACGGGTCCAGGTGGGGGGGCATGGGGGTCACGGATCCAGGTGGGGGGAGGAGCGTGGGGGTCACGGGTCCAGGTGGGGGGGCATGGGGGTCACGGATCCAGGTGGGGGGCGTGGGGGTCACGGGTCCAGGTGGGGGTCACGGGTCCAGGTGGGGGGCGTGGGGGTCACGGGTCCAGGTGGGGGTCACGGGTCCAGGTGGGGGGCGCGAGGGTCACGGGTCCAGGTGGGGGGAGGAGCGTGGGGGTCACGGGTCCAGGTGGGGGGGCATGGGGGTCACGGATCCAGGTGGGGGGCATGGGGGTCACGGGTCCAGGTGGGGGTCACGGATCCAGGTGGGGGGCGTGGGGGTCACGGGTCCAGGTGGGGGTCACGGGTCCAGGTGGGGGGCGCGGGGGTCACGGGTCCAGGTGGGGGGAGGAGCGTGGGGGTCACGGGTCCTTGTAGGGGAGTGTGGGTGTCATGGGTCCAGATGGGGGAGGGGGGGGGGTGGCATTCACCTGACCCCAACCCCTCCGCTTGGCGTTTGTGTAAAGGACCACTGCATCGACATGTACAGAACTCTGGGCCGCTTTTAACGTTTGGTTTCTCATCAGCAGTCAGGCTCACTTGGAGCAATCCTGGTGAACTGTAACGCTATCTGGTGTCGTCACTTGGACTGGCCCAATCCCTGTTCACCGTTCCTCACCATATCTCCCCCTCCGTAGGAGGTGGATCTGCCCCCCAACCTCTGCCACGGCATGACGAGTAAACTACGTCTGGACCAGGACTCTATCCTGCCTGGCAGGTACTGACGTACGCACGTGCGTGTGTGTCCGCGCGCGAGTTTGTACACAGTGGGGAGCAGTGCTGCAATGGTTAGTGCACTATGCTACAAACCTGGCGAGTTCGAGTCGCGGCCAATAAGAATTACGACGTTGAACTGGCCCTTGGCCTCGAATGAGTACTTGATGCCGTGTGTAAATAGAAGTTACTGGGGATAGAAAGATACAAAGGCGGCCGAGCGTGGTATTGGCCACCCACCCCATCGTGTGCCGACCTTCATACGTGCTACTCGCTAACAGCATTAGCCCTAACAGTCTGTTCGTGCTATATGAGCGAACTTTGTATTTTGTGTGTGTTTTGTGTGTCCCACAGGGTTGTGCAGTCCCCTGTGCCCACGCTGCCTGATGTGAAGCACAACAGCTGTGTGAGGTCAGTGGTGACATCGCAACCAGCCACCCCTCCGTTGCCCATCTCCCACCCCCTCGATCGCCCACCCCACTCATCCACCGTGGCCCCCGATAACCCCGACCTGGAACTTCTCAGTTCTCAGTCAGCAATCATCAGTTCCTCATCGTGTCACTGCCCCTCCCCCCCGACTCACCTCACACCGAGAGCCGCAAATTGAGGCGACCGCCCCGGGCCCCATGCATTGGGGGGGGAGGGGGGTAGGGCCTCTGTGCTTTCATGTCACGGTGGTGTCAGATGTAATACTCCCTTTTGGTTTAGTTTGAAGGCGTCAGGGGGCCCACACCCTCCCCCCCCCCTATGGACGGCCCTGGGCGTGCCTTGCCCCTCGCTCTTGCTGCAACCAGAGCTCGTGGCACTCCTCCTTTTTCTGTCCTCCCCTTCCCCCCTACCTCTTCGCCGTCGTCTCAGAGTCCCCGACCCCCCCCCTCCCGCCCCCTCCGTGTGGCAGCATCTTGTTCCGGGACCCGCAGTATGAGGAAGGATTCGTGTTCAAGGCTGAGTTCCTCCCGGGGGCCAAGTGAGTTCCAAACAATTTCGCTCGGCGGTCGTGACACGCATGCACACGCATGCACACACATGTACTTGTGCACATACAACAACAACTGCCATTCGCCACTAAGTGGCGGTGACGTCACCACGACGCTTGTGCCAGGCCATGTGCACCTTGAGGCCACGTGAAGTGTCGAACGCCCGCTGGCAGGATGTCACGGGGCAGACCCAGGTGCCACGGGTTGACTGAGATGACAGGCTGATGCACCACCTGTGCCACCTACTGTGACAACTTGCTGTGCTTTAGCCATCCGGGGCTCCGCTAGTTGTGAGCGTCGCTTCTCCGTTCTCCGTTGTTGGAGAGCGACTGCCTCAAACTGCCCAGTAGCGTCCTTCACGAGCCTCCTCCACAGAGGCCGATCTTAACACTGCTGATACCAGTCATCGCAAAGTCCACTCAGCTCCACATCCTCCTGTACCACATCACTCCATCTCTTCTCTAGCCCGTGCCGTGCCCATTTAGCCCCCTCTATCCGGCCGGACAAAAGCTGTTTAGGCATGCGGTGGCTGGGCATGCGGCCGACATGACCCAGCCAACACAGCCTTGCCTGCCGGAGGAGCTCACCGATGGGACTTTGCCCAGATCTTTCAAGGATTTTGAGAGCTCCTTACACAATCCAGGCTGGTTATATCCAGGATGGATCGTAGGCAGGCCGGCCTAAATGTTTCTGACCGGCGAAGATGTTCCATTAGGGGGGTCCATGTTTCACAAGCGTAGAGAAGGGAGGGAATGACTGTGGCCGAGAAGACCTGAAGCTTCGTGCGGAGCGACAGACCAGGTAGCTACAACAGCGTTACGCAGCCGATGAAAAGATAATGCCGCTCGACTGATTCGGAGTGAGACCTCTGCTGTCAAACCGGAGCCGGTCATGAGCATACTGCCCAGGTATGGAAAACTCTCCACTCTCTCCACGCTCCACAACTGCCTCATCACCAATTGGGAGTTGTGGTGGAGGGTCCGATGGTGCAAAATTCCCAGGCAGGTGCTAAGTTTTGATTGGGCTGATCGTAAGGCCCCACCTCTAAGTGGTAAGCTTCGGCAGCAGTGACTCAAACTCCTCCGCCGAGTGAACAGGAATTACCAGATCATCAGCATACATAACATGGTTGACCAATAGGGAGCCATCCCTTGACCGAACCTGGCCATCGATCAACCTCCCATTGTATCTGTACCAAATGGAAATTCCACCGAAGTGGAAGAATGGCAGGCGCATCTTACAGATGACAAGTCGATGGTCAGTGGGCAGATCAGCTCAACGGTAGGTCCTGATGTCAAGGACATGGGCCTGCATCCGCTGTTCCGTCACTATGCGTATGCACACATGTATTCATGCACGTACACACACGCGTACGCGCACACATGCACGCATGCGTACTGACCCCCGCGTGACCCCCGCGTGACCCCAGGCAAGCGGAGAAGGTGCTGAAGCCGGGCGACTGGGAACAAAGGAACCCCGGGCGCAACTACCAGCCGCAGCTCGGATTCAACCCTAATCGGCAGCAACAGCACCTGGGCCAGGCCTCCTTCAACATGCTGCGGTGCGTGAGGGGCACCGGTGGGGTTGGTGTCTGGGAGAGTCGGTGTGAACGAGTGATGGTGAGAGTCTGTTTGTACGAGTGGTGAGTGACAGTGTTTGAGAGAGTCTGTGTGTGACTCTTGAGTGACTCTTAAATCTGCAGTCGTGTGAGTGGCGATGCTGTACTGTATAGGTTGTGAGGCCGTGTGCTGTGTGTGGTGAGGCTGTACCGTATAGGTGATGCGGCCATGTGGTGTGGTTGGTGAGGCTGTACCGTATAGGTGATGCGGCCATGTGGTGTGGTTGGTGAGGCTGTACCGTATAGGTGGTGAGGCCAATGTGGTGTGGTTAGTGAGGCTGTATTGTACAGGTGGTGAGGCCTTGTGGTGTGCGTGGTGAGTTTGTACCGTATAGGTGATGAGGCCGTGTGGTGTGGATGTGAACACTTTGCCTTCTCGACACCACAGGCACTCGACTGCCCAGGCCGCGACCTCTCGGAACAGCTGGCCCCAGGCTCACGGAGGTTATGGCCAGGGGCAGCATCAGCCCAGCAACCGGCAGAGTGAGTCCTGGGGGAATGAGCGACCGAGCGCCCGAGTAAATGACCCAGAGAGTGAATTAATGAAATAATTAATTATCTGGGTGGCACCCTGGACCTGACCGTTTCATCCTCGCATCGATTATTTTACTCTGACAGTCCATGCTCTTTGGCCCACGACATGGTAACGTCAGCACAGAAAGATATTGCACACTCGCTAGGCCATGCCGTCGGTTTCTCACCTCGTGCACACCTGCGGTAAAAAAACGCAGGGTGCACACACGGTACAACGCACGGCACCTGCAACCGGCGGCGTGTTCTGTCTAACCGTGTGCGCCTTGTGATGTTGATTGTCTGAATTCATTCTGTGCAAGTTACGGCTTGAAACTGTGTGGTCATGCAATGCCTCGGTATACGAAGCAGATGCGTTCCTGGAGCTTTGTTCGTATGTCGAAACTTCGTAGATTGAATAACTTATAACAATAATATGAGTATGCGTGCCCAGCCTTCATCACATACCATTTCACACTGTAAACACTTCATAACTTGCCGTTCATATTGTAAACAAAGAAAATGTACATTCAAAATAACATTTTATACTGTACAGTATGTATATAAAAAAACTGACGTAAATAAAATTAACAAATTGTACACTCAACAGTGTGCAGTCTTCCATGTAGGCATGCAGTAGCATTGCCCACCGAACCCCACAGCTCCATAACGTAGTGCGTTCCTGCGCCCTGATTGTTCGTTGGACTGAAACTTTTTCTATCGAGTATTCTATGATAGCGGTGGTGCAGTGGTTAGCGGGCTGCATTCCGAACCCAGCGACCTGAGTTCGATTCCCACTCACGGCCAACACCAGCGTGACGATTATCTGAACCTGTCTTTTGACTCGGCCTCAAATTAGTACCTATTGCAATGTGTAAACATCGCCACTGGGGAGACAAAGGCAGCTGGGCGTGGTGCAGGCCTCCCCCGCCGTGTGCCGTGCCGGTCTTCATAGGTGCTCGCTAGCAGCACTTGCCCCAACAGCCTGTTATTTCTATATGGGGGAGCTTTGTATTTGTGTGTATGTATGTTGAACTTTATTCGCACCTTACGTTGTCAACCATGCTAATCTGAGATGTTTGTATGGCCCAGTGCCAGCGCGGCAAGACTCTCAGCAGTGGTTTAACCCACAGCCCCGACAGCTCTACAACCCCCCACTCTCCAACCGGTGAGGGCCGGCGTCTGCTTCAATTGCACACCTCCTCCACCCACATCCTCCACCCACCTCCTCCACCCGCCTCGCTCACCCACATGCTCACCCACGTGCTCACTCGCTCGCCCCACGAGCTCCCCATACATTCGCCTGGACAACTCTGCTGGTGTCTCTAAGACCGTGATGGACAGAGTCGCCTTTGGGGGGAGGTTTGTGCGTGAACGCCTGCGACCCTCTCCCCTCTGCTCCACCCAGGATGACCACACAGAGAGGGGGCGGCTCTGGGGGCCAGGGGGCCTGGTCGCAGGGATCCTACCCCCCGGCGGGGGGGGGCAACTTCCAGCAGAGTGGAGGCGGCAGTTGGGGGGTCCAGCAGCAGCAGCAGCAGATGTTCCAGCCGCGGCACGGAGCACCCCGTGTAAGTCAGAGGTCGGGTGTGTGCATGCGTCTGTGTGCGTGCATGTGCGCGTGTCGATGGGGAGCGGTAGTGTAGTGGTTAGCACGCTGCACTCCAAACCCGGTGAGCTTAGTTCAATTCCCGCTCACGGCCAATACCAGTGATGATTATCTGAACCAGTCCTGGGCCTCCCCTAGGTCAACTCGGCCAACTCGGCCACAAATGAGTACCTAGTGCGCCGTGTATAAACATCGCCACTGGGGAGACAAAGGCGGCAGAGTATGGTGCTGGTCACCCACCCCGTGGTCTGCTGTGCCGGCCTTCATAGGTGTTCGCTAGCAGCACTTGCCCCCAACAGTCTGTTAAGGCTGCACGGTGATTGGTGTGTTTCTGTGCCGTGTGATTGGGTTTTGTGATTTTTGTGTTGATAGTGTGTTGGGTGTGGTGGTAGTTTATTGGGTGTGGTCAGTGGTTTGTGTGGTTTGGTGGGTGTTGGGTCCGGGGGAGGGAGGTGTATTTGTAGTTCTGTCTTTAATACATGCTAACAGCACTCGCCCCTACTTGGTGGAGTTTGTGTGTGTGTAGTTGAGGAATGGGTGCTCACGCCCCCCCACCCCCCCCCCTGTGCTCCCCTTTATCAACCTCCCACCAGGGTTCCTACCCGGGCCGAGGCAGCTTTCCCATGCCCCCCCCAACCTCCCGCTACTCTCGCTACTGAGACACGGGACACGGGGTAGGGGTGGTGCATCAACTCCTCCACGTGGACCACACGGCCTGCCGCCGAGCCACCTGACCAGGGGCTCATTTTAAGGCCGAGTTGACCTCGGGGGGGGAGGGCCTTCCCGGGCAAGTTCGCACGTCGCGGTTCGCACCTTGTCCGTCGTCGTTGTGGTGTCGAACCCAGGTATCCCAGGATCATAGCTTCGTGCCGACCTCCCTTGTCTCGGTGACCCCCGTCTCTGAGCGCTCCGTCCCCATTTACTTCGTTTCCTCTGTCCACCGTTTTTCATAGTTTTAATCCCCCATGATGGTCATGTATTTTTTTTGTCATTAAATGCCGGAACAGAAATTGAGTGTTGAAAATGTCACGCGGTAAATTACAGTTGTACACTGCGGGCGTCGTGCGGCGGCTGTCGGATGTGAGCACAACGTTGCAATGTAATTTTTTTAGCTGAGATTTTTTTTATGCTGGAAGGAACAAAAAAAACAGTTGATGCGGGTTTTTAGTTTCATGGGTCGGCAAACGGGGGTCAAAGTTGAGAAGTGTGGTGGGAGGGTGGGAGAGTTGGGGGGAGGGTGGGAGGGTTGGGGATCAACGTTGTCGTCCGTTACTAAAACCCAGAAAAATAAACCCTGGTTTGTCGACAGCTTCCACGGCCGCGTCTTTTCATGCGGGCACCTCTCACCGAGCGAGCTCAGCACGCGGCGAGCCAGACGCTGGTAGCGCCACGGTGCCGGCTGGCCGCTCGCGGTAGCACGAACACAGCGCCGGCCCAACGCGCGCGCATGCAACTGTGTTCGTTGCCGCCGTCGGAAGAGGGGCGAAGTTCGCTCGGCGTGCGTCTCGACTCCACCGCTGTGGCGTTCCGTGAGCGGCATCTCCCCTCTCGCGTGTGCGGAAATCGTTCCAATCCCAAATCGCAGCTTGATGATCTGCCGGGCCCACGCACACACTCAACTTAAAAAAAAACTTCAAGTCCCAAGTGATGTCCTGCTGCTCAAATGAGCATTGAGGCAGTGTTCATCTTGTTTACAGCCCCTTGAACCAGTGGTGGAAATGCCACATTCCTATGGCGGGGGAAGGGGAGCGGTGCGGGGCAAGTCTTTCCACACTGGGACTCGTGTTATCCACCAAGGTGGGGCAATTGGCCTGAGTTAACCCCCCACCAGGATCTAAAGTCGCAAGCTTCCGAACGTGAGCCGCTCTACCTTTAAAACACCTGGCCGGATTCCAGGATTATAAACCATAACCCTGCTGCTTGTATTTGCATTGCGCCCACATCCAAACGAAGCATCTCTTGAGTGCAGTTATTTAGCCTTGGGGGGAGGGGGGCAGCACAAGATGATGGAGCACTGGCCTGTAAGTGGTGATCATTGCCGCCAAACTGCTGGAAACAAGACCAAGACGCGAGACTGTCGACGTTTTATTGCATAAATAATAGACACCGGTTATTGTCGCGATGGTGGGCGGGGGTGTCCCCCGCCCCACACTATCACAGCCAGTGGGGCCCCATCAGCGGCGCGCCAGCCTGGCGGTGCGCCTGCGCTCCCAGCTGTGCAGCGAGCGCTGGGCCCGGCGGCTGAGGCCCCGCCGCTCGCAGCGGCCACCGCTCGGCTCCCGCTCTAGCATGAAGAGGACCCCGTAGATCGTAGTCAGGTAGTAGCCTCCTGGGGGGGCAGGGAATGGGAGGGGGGAGGATGGAGGGAGACATCCCAGGGATTGAGGGGGAGGCGGAAGTGTGTGTTCGCCTGTGTGCAGGATTGCCATATTCTCTTTTTAGGGAGGGGATGGGGGGGTGTGAGGCGAGGAAAGGTGTTGGCAAGGGTTATTCCGCATCTCCCCCTTCCTAGGCAGCGCGCTGAGGAGAGTCTTGCAGAGCCCCCACAGTAAATACAGATGCTATATTCTCTGTCGGTCTGCTAGAGCACAGTCATGGGTGATGTTGAGAGCGAGCCAATGGTAATGCGGGTTAGTCGGTGGCAATGCGGGTGAGCGAGCATTGACGTGGGTTCGTGAACGTTGCTTTGGGTGAGCGAGTGTTCACACGGGTGAGTAGTGACATGAGTGAGTGAGCGTTGACGTGGGTATAGTGGTGAAATCGGAGTGGGGTGAGTGGCGCACCCTCCCCGTGCAGGGCGAGCGGATTCATCATCTCCATGGCGTAGAGCACATGCACGATGAGTGACGGCAGCTCCACGCGTGACACCACGTGCACCAACGCCGGCACAAAGTCATCGGCGCCCAGCGCCTCCCCCCGGCCTGGCAATGGCACCGCAAACGTCGTGGTCACGGCGATGGCAGCAACTTCACAAAAATCAACGAATGCGCCGGCAACGTCGCAGCGGCGGCGGCGCCGCGTGGTGCTTCGCTGACATCGACACGACGGAAGGACACGCGCCGAGGGCTGCCTCAGCGCTGGTCGCGATGAAGGATTATTACGTAAGTGCGACAAACGCTCCTTCGTCATACCATGAGTGCATCATCTTCGCACGAGCATTGGTTCAATACGAGCAAAAGCGTGGACCGGTTTTCAACATTCGACAGCAGCTGATGGGATGTGGAATTTTTTTTGTTTTTGGTGGGGGTGATAGACTAACACAGGCATTATAATTTTTCACAACCATGTTTATAATTGTTTTGTTACTTTTGACTAGCTTTTTGCCTGTCCTAGGATGGGTGTATATTGCAGTAAATCTGAAATATTCAATAGAAAATTGTTCAGCTCATTATTATTGTCCCATGTGGAGTGACGTCACCCGCTAATGGTTATTGTGGATGGGTGCAGCATGTGGAGTGCGTAACCTTGTGCGTTAGTGTAAATGTCCACGCGGGCATGAATATTAATAAAGGGGGGGGGGGGCCTCTTTTGCAGTGACGTCACGCACGGATGTCGCACTGTGCTGCATAGATTTATTTTTTACCGTCACTTTGTAAAGAAACGTCAGTTTAAGCGACTGTGTAATAAATTATTTCATTCAGATCGACCTTCCTCTGCGTTAGTGTAAAATTCCACCCACTTATGAACATTAATGAGGGGGGGTGGACCTCATGGAGTGACGTCACGTGCAGGACACATTCTTGGCTCAGTAGTATGCTGATGGTGCTTCTGATTATGCTGCTGATGGTGCTGATAATGATGGTGCTGCTTATGGTGCTGATGATGCCATTGCCGGTATCACCCACTGGTGGCCGTGCCCATGGCGTCGTACACGAGCCTGCAGGCCGCCAGCAGACGTGCCACCTTGCCGTGCGGCGCGTACGCTTGACCCATCGCCGCCAGCGTCCTCCTCACTCCCTCTACGCTGGGGGGGGCCAGGGGCCGCTCCCCACTGCACCACATGCAGGGGCAGGGCCCCCTGCGTGCCGCCCGGAGGCCCCGGTCCAACCGGGAAGCTGAGCCGTCGAGACCTCGCCGGGCCTCCAGGCAGGCGACGATGGCGCCGTGAAGCGGGCGCAGCAGGCAGGCGGCCAGGCACGACTCTAGCGCCGACTCTGGATGGGATGGGGTGGGGGGGCGCGGTGGGGGGTGATGATCGTCACATTGCATGTATAAAACGAGTAATGGGATGTTGGGTTATCATCGCCGTGGCCCGGCCTACAGCGCTCCTCTGTGCGCCTCACAAGCTGCTGACCTAATCCGCTCACTCCTATTATCGCTCACTCCTATCCTGCTCCTTTACCGCTCGCTCCTATATCACTCCTAAACTGCTCGCTCCTATACCGCTTGCTCGTATATCGCTCCTATACCACTCCTTTACCGCTCGCTCCTATATCACTCCTAAACTGCTCACTCCTATACCGCTTCCTCGTATATCGCTCCTATACCACTCCTTTATCGTTCGCGCCTATATCACTCCTGTACCGCTCCCGTACCGCTCCTATAGCGCTCGTCCGCACAGCTCTGCTGCTCGACTCCCAGAAGGCAGTGCGAGACAAGCGAGGATCCGAACCTCGCGCTCTCTGACCGCAGAGCATGGATAGGGGGTCATTCCAGCCGCCCCCGTTGGGCGTTGGCGATGTGCCCATGGACTGCTTGCTGTAGAATTGTGTAGCACTGCGCCATTCACAAAAGCCCTTATCCAGACCACCAGTCCAATGGAACTAAATGCGAGGCCATTTTGTCGTTTAGGAGAAAATCCGGACATCTCGGTGGCAGACGGCGGCAGTGAACATTGGTGGCTGCGCCGTCCCAATGAGTCCTAATGAGGACTAAACCGGTCTTCGGTTGTGTGTCTTGATTCACTGCTTGCTGTTGGGACGGCCATATTTCCTATTCTGCCAGTCACTGGTCTAAATGACAAAAATTACCACGGTTGTTTAGAGCTGGTGGTCTGGACAGGGCTTTAAAGCGTCTGGACACGTGGTGCTTGCACACCTGTGTGTGTCGCCAAATCGAGAGCGTCCCGCCGGTGCACGACCACCAAGCTCAGAGCGAGGTGAGGCCAGGCCTTGCACAGGACCTAGAACTTGATGGCGGAATATTTTTTGGGATATTGTGCAACATCCGCCAAATGGACGTATTGGCGGTACGCTAGGTCCTCATAAAACAGTCTGACGATGTCGCTGTTGCCCTTGAGTGAGCTGTAGACTCTCCATCAGAAGTTGCACTACTTAGATTCAGCAGCCGCTTTCCCATTCAAACGTGTGATGCTACAAGTCGTAATCTTTTGATGCTACCGTCTGCCGATAAATTATTCCTCATGAACCGAGGAACCGTCCGACCAAGTCTAGGGCACGAGGAGTCAAATCTTGCCTTTGGAACATGGAGCAACCGATCGTCATCAGGGCTGAGTGTTGCTATATGACTGCGAAGCTTCTTCAGTTGCAAATCGAGTGAACAAATATTTATTGCGCAAAAATGTGATCTTGTTTTTTTATACCGCGCTCCGCCGATGTACCGCCAATACGTTCAAATCGATGACCCAAGACCCGTGGAGTTCTGCGTAAACGACCGCCAGCGGACGGTGAGCTCAACGCGTCTGCGATGAGAAGGTCCAGAAACCAGCCGTACGGTAAAAATATACACCGGCTCGGGGATGAGGCCTGAGCTGCTGAAATGTTTGCAGAAAGTCTTCACCAAGACAGCAAGCAACGTGAACCTCGCCCGGAAACTCGTGGGCACCGATGCCGAAAGCAAGAAAGAAAAAAAACGTTCTAAATGAGAACTTGAGTTCCATTAAAATGCCAGCCTCTTCCGAGAACACGGTCAAACCACTCTGCTCGGCACTAAGGGCTCCAATTGCTTTAAACAAAACGTCCCAATTCAGGAGCCTCCTAAGAAAAAGGGTTGAGACTGAGGCTTTCAGGTCTCATGTCCTGTGTCCTCACACCTTGTGCCCCGTGTCTCACTTTCCATGACTCCATGACCCCATGTATCTCATATCCCCATGGCCCAGTGCAAAAGTGACCAGGTCTTTATCAGTGACCCCTACCTAGCTTTATATTTCTGAGTTAGCTGCTAGCATTGACTTCAGTTGTGCATGACTTGAATGTTGGTTTCCTGGATTGCGTTTGCTAGAGATGTTAACTCCCTCGCCTGGTATGCAGGAGATCGTGGGCTCGATCCCGACCCCTGACACCTGCTTTGTTTTTTTGTAACCAAAGTCTTTGTAACCGAGGTCATTCTTGTAAAAAAAACAGCTCACGGCGGAGTGTACCATACAAGTACAAAAGAGTTATTCGCTTTCTCATAAATTCCGGACTACAGTGACTCGTCACACTGGGGCATTGTTGCACGGCCCATAGCATCCATCTCCCACACAAGCGGAGGGTAAAGCAGAGTTTGGCCTGCGGACGCAGAGCAGTGGAGCGCACGGCCACCTGCTTGATAGCCCATCGAGAACTCTCGGAGCGGTCCTCCAGTCACTCAAGAATTAGGATGTTGAAAGAAGTGGACAGATGGGGAACATTGCAGGCAGGGAACCGAGCGTTAAGGCCGAGGCACCAAAGAAGAAGAGAGTCGCCGTTCCAAAAAGTAGTTCCTCGTCTCCGCGCTGTGCGGAGGAGGGAGATCGCCGCTCACCTCGGCTCTCCTCCGGTAGTAGCTGCAAGACTCCGGATTCCAGCTCCTGCGACGCCGACATTTCCTCCCGGATGTCGGCGAGCGCGGCGCCCAGCTCCTGCAAGAAGGTGGTACTTGTCTCCTCCTCCTCAGCCGCCTCCACCTCGCCATCTCCCTCGTCCCCACGCTCCTCGCCCCTCTGCTCGTCCTCGCTGGCCCTGCTCGGCGTAGCCGCTGCCCTCGTCGCCTCCACCGCGGCGACCTCCTGCCCCACGCGGGCCCTGAAGCGGCACGCCAGCTCCCCGAGCCGTGTGGCCGGGTCCCGCATCAGGACCCTGACCCTGTGGTGGAGGAGGCGCTCGGGGGAAACCAGGGCCCCCAGGACCCCGTTCATCAGACGCCCCAGGGCTGCCCTCTTCCCTCCAACCCTGGGCCCCGAAGCTGACGCGGGCCTCTCTGCCACCGCGGGGGTCCCGGAATAATCGTCGTCGTCGTCCGACGATGACGACGACGAGGTGGAGGATGCGCGCGATAATGGGAGGTGAAGGAGGTGCATGTCGGGGATGGGCGGCGCAGTGGTGAGGTTGGAGTTGTGCGGGGAGCCCTGCTTGGTGCTCGGGGCGGAGGGGTCACCTGGGTTTGGCTCCAAGGGGATCTCCTGGACGAGCCAGCTCACGAGCGAACCGCGCACGGCAGTGTGAGAGCTCTTCACTGACTCCTCCTCGGCATCACCACCTCCTCCACTCCTATGACTAATAACAACACGTTCACCACCTCCACTGTCTCCTCCACTGTCTCCTCCACTATCACCACCACCTCGTCTTCCACGTCCACCGAAACCACCTGTTTCACCGCCACCAGCACCACAAGCAGCGCTCCCCCCCACTATTCCAGCGCCTCGCCGTCCGTCTCCTTGTCCCGCCTCCCCGCCGCTCCCCTCGCCACAGGGAAGGCTCTCGCAGGACCGAGACGGGGCCCGGCACAGCGGCCGCCACGTGCTCCAAGAGGCCGAGGGCTCCTCGGGGAGGTCGAGGTGGTTCCAGGAGCCCGTACCCCATGCGACCCCGATGTTGCCGCCACCGCCACGGGGGGTCGTGAGCGTCGCTGCGCGGGGCTTGCAGGGCCGGTGCACCACCGTTCTCCGGGACCAGCAGTTTCGTGCTGCACCCAGAGCAGGTGCCGAGGTCACTGGTGGGGAGCATGAGCCCGGGGGTCGAAGGGGGTCGCAGTGTCCAACGAGAGGCTCCATGAGATCCGACCCCCTCCCCCACCTCGAGAGCTGGGGAGGGAGGTGGGGTGGGGGCACAGTGTGAGACGCGGGCCAAAGCACAGAGACGTTTACATCCTTGCGTGTTCTGGACCAGTGGTGGGAATTCCATGTTCCTAGAGATAAGGCCAGTATCTCCAATGTTTGTGTGTCTATTAACACCCTGTGGAACCATTGCAAACGAGTTGATTCCACCCCACGGGTTTGTTTACAAAACGCATCGCCAATCAGAATCTTAATCAATTTATTTAGCCTGCAGCAGGAATCTGATGAGCTATGAAGCTCTTTTTCAACAACAAAAACGATAGTGCAAAATAGAGAAAATGGTAATCAAGTCTCTAAATTTAAATACGTAAATATGTTTTTATTATATAACTCCGATTTATCAAGCTTGAGAAATTCAGCAAAAACAACAACAGTCCCAGACCACACCAAGATAACTCCACACAGGAGCAGTCCCTCAATACAATGGCTCATGGACGTGTGGTGCTAGGGTCGCCACCAGGGGTGGAACTCGGCCCGAGCGACCCGGAGCGTTGTGGTGGGAGTGAAAATCAGAACCGGACTACCCGGAACAAGCTCATGGTCTACCCTAAACTGCATCCACTGCACAAACCATGGCAGTGAATGCGGATGATACCTGATGCACAAATGGAAAATGGAAAACTCTCCAGTAGTGTGCGACTGTGGTCATCCAGAACAGACTGTACAATGTATAACGACGCAATGCGCCGATCCACGAATACAAAGGAGACATTACAGCGATACACTCCGCTACTCCTGAAGCGGGTATCTGTGGCTTTTTATTATATAACTCCGATTTATGTAACATTGCAGTTGTTGCTCTGCATCTACATCGGCAGTAGCGGCGGACCAAACCCCGGAACGTCTCTCAGCCTGGGTCCTTCAACACCGTGCAGTAGTTCCATGCGACAAAGTTCCACCCGCGAACACAGATTCCGGATCCAACCTGGACACTTGTGTGGTAGTGCGCACACGCCTGTGATCCAGCCCTCTGGATGCGGTGCATTGATGGATCACGCGGAGATTTGTGAACCACGCAAATTTTGGAGGGGTTTGCGTGCGATGTGGCCGGGTGGTGACGTGTCGTTACGGGAGGAGGTGGGCGAAGTGGACTTCGTCCTTGGGGTTGTCTCCGAGATCTTGCGGTCTCCTCCTCCTACACGAAGCCAAGCTTCCACGACTCGTGGGATTCGTGGCCAAGCGCCTTTCCTGAAAACGAGTCTTGAGACTCCTGAAATAAAATAATAAATAAAATAAAATCGTAATAAAATCGTAAAGTCATGTGGGTAGAAAAATCAAATAAAACAAAAAATAATATATATTTCGACGTTTCGATTGCAACACAAGCGGTTGTCCTCGGGCAGAAAAAAAGAATCCAGCAGTGGAACTGCTGAACCAGCGAGAGAGCTGTTACAAAAAAGAGGTTATTTTTGTGGCGATGGGCAAGCAAGCGGGGTCTGAGCTGGAAAGGAATTCCATCCTCGGACGCAAGCACGTCAGTGACCAAGGTACTCTGCAAACCTTCGGGCTACCATAACAGATTTGTCCATGAAGCTATCCAGATATATAAACACAGACAATTTCAACCGAGAAGATGGGTATAAGCTGAGCAATCATTGGAAGGACGTTATTAACCAAGCAAAGTCCTAACTTGCTGTGGTGCTTCCATTCTTCCCAGCCGTTTGGCTGTTATCTCCGACTCTCTGAGTTGCATTGCCCTGTTAGGTGCCTCTGCATTAACGGGCTGGGGTCTCACTAACATGGCCACCTCTGCTCCCTTAGCCTCCATGTATTGATGGTTCTGGCTGTGTGATGGGCTTTGTGTCTCTCTGGCACGTGGACGCGCTTGCCTCGCAGTGCAGTTGGCAGCGCCGCAGCTTGTGTTACACATAGACATGACATTAACTTGCTAATCCCCCTAATCTCCCTGCCTAATCTCTCCCATCAACATAGTGCTAATCTCCCATTAACACTGCTGTTGTGCGCATATGTGTGGATGATACTCTTATGCGGTGACGGAAGCTCATTTTATGCTAATCTCTCTCCCTAATCTCCCCCATTAACACAACTGACGTGCTTGCGTCCGGGGATGGAATTCCTTTCCAGCTCAGACCCCGCTTGCTTGCCCATCGCCACATAAACAACCTCTTGTAACAGCTCTCTCGCTGGTTCAGCAGTTCCACTGCTGGATTGTTTTTTCCCGCCCGAGGACGACCGCTTCGAAACGTCGTGATATATTATTTTTTTCTACCTTCGTGACTTTACCGAAAGAACCAAAGAGTATGGATTCCTGCAGTCACGAAAGCTTCAAATCAAGATTAAAACCGTTATGTTTAAACTGTTATTGATTGGCCACAATCGGGCAATGCAATGCATCTATTATTAGGAAGCCATTGGAGCTGTTCTGCACTTTTAAATAAATATATAAATCGCATCTTTAGAGCTGCTTTTAGTGTACAGTTTGTTGTCCTTACCATCGCACCTCCGATTTGCACGGTTGGCCTCGTAAGGTGCGAAAAACGTTCCACATACATTCGCCATCCAGCAGTGCGTGTGTGAGGTCACGATAAGGTCAGGAGTGGAGGTCACGTGTGTGCGTCGACATCAACGTTACGTTGTTGCTCTCTGCGGCAGTCAAAGTCGCTCGGTTCTCGCTCACTGACGATGGGAACCACGCGAGCGTGTTTCGAGTTGAAGCTCCCAAAGGAATCGGGACCTTGCTGAGGCTTCCTACCGGGGAGTTGACCACCTGCAGTTCGCTGTAAGTCGGACGACTTCTCCTGCTCCACAGGTTCGCTACCCGAGATCACCCCACCCCTTCTCCATGCCTGTGGCGCCTTCTGAGTCGCAGACAGACAGACTCGCTCCAATTGGCCAAACTACCAATTGCAAAGAGAGATCCCCCGTGTAGCCTTAACATCGTCTGTTGGGGGCATGTGCTGTTAGCGATCACCTATGAAGGACAGAACGCCACAAGAGGAGTTGGGTGGCCAGCGCCACGCCCGACCGCCTCTGACTCCCCAGTGGCGATGTTGACTACACACCACACAAAGTACTCATTTGAGGCTGAGTCGACCTAGGGGAGCCCCAGGATCGGTTCAGATAATCGTCACTTGAGCGGGAATCAAACCCGGGTCGCCGGGTTCGCAGCGCGCTAACTGCTACCCTGAGTGGCTCGCAAACACAAAGCGGGCACACGCTGACACAAACTAACACTTAACACGATGCACGTACATAGCAGCAGCGGCAGCCGTGGCGGTGACGTCGCTACAGCGCTTGTGCCAGGCTCGGTGCACCTTGAAGGCCATGTGAAGTGCGATCATCACCACTAACGTCTCTCATCGTCATCATCATCACGAACATTACAGTGATCACCATTAACAACAAAAACATCACCACTAACATCGTGATCACCACGAATACCATCGTGATCATCAACACTACATTACAGTGATCATCCCAACTAACATCACAGCGACCATCACCACTTACAGCAACAGTGACCATTACCACCACTACATTTCTCATCACCACCAACACCACTAACATAACCACGAATGTCAGTCACCATCATCACCACCACTCACACCATCATCACCACTAACACCATCATCACCATCACGGGACACGAGGCCCATCGCGCAGCCGCCACTCGCCTTCACTCTCCTCCCTCAAGTGGCGGTCGAGGCGCTCAGGGTGGTCAGGGGCGACTCCACACAGGGCCCCCCATGGCCGTACCCGGGAAGGGGGAGGCGAGGAGATGGGAGACGTGAAGAGATGGGAGACGCGAGATGAGAGAGACGTGTGCATGGGGAAGTGACGGTGCCTAAACACGGAAAGTTCTGGTTTCCTGTTGCACTGTGCAAACATCGCGCGTTTGTGCTGAGCACACAGCCACAACTCCTCACACACGGACCCACACGCACACACGGACCAACACAAAGACAAAGATACCCCGTATAGTCTGTAACACACTGTTGAGGCAAGTGCTGTTTGCGAGCACCTATGAAGGCCGGCACGGTACACGAGGGGGTGGGTGGCCAGCGCCACGCCCGGCCGCCTTTGTCTCCCCAGTGGCGATGTTTACTTCAAACCGCACCAGGTACTCATTTGAGGCTGAATTGACCTAGGGGAGGCCCAAGACCGATTCAGATAATCGTCACTGGCATTGATTGTGAGCGGGAATCGAACGCGGATGGCCGGGTTCACTGCGCTATCGTTCCCCGTACCCACACAAACGCATTCACACACAAAACAGCAGCCGTCATTCACCACTGAGTAGCGGTGACGTCACTACGGCCCTTGTGCCAGGCTAGGTGCATCTTGAGGCCACGTGACGTGTCGAAGGCTCGCTGCTGGTGTGCGGTCACGTGACAGCTCTAGGTGCCATGAGTTGACTGAGATGATTGGCAGATGCACCGCCACCTGTGCCGTCTTGAGTTGAGCACCTCTGCCCCCCACTATTGTTGGAGGGCGGCTGCCTCCAACTGCCCAGAAGCGACCTTCACGGACCTCAATATAGGCCGATCTGGTACCAGTCCTCGCTGATACCGGTCATCGGCAAGTTCAATTACCCTTCTGTACCACACCAGCTCAAATCTCTTCTCTAGCTCGTGCCGTGCCCGTTAAGCCCCCTCTATCCAGCCAAACAGAGGCTGCTTGGGCATGCGGTGGCTGGACTTGTGGGCTACATGACCCAGCCATCAATGATGGGGACTGTCCAGATCTTTCAAGGATCTGTAAACTCCTCGCACAATCCAGTCTGGTTAACCCCAAGAAGAATTGTAGGCAGGCCATCCTGAATGTTTCAAACCGGCACAGATCTTCCATTAGAGGCGTCCACGTTTCGCAAGCATAGAGAAGGGAGGGCATGACCGTGGCAGAGAAGACCCGAAGCTTCGTGCGGAGCGACAGACCAGGTAGCTACAACAGCGTTACGCAGCCGGACCGACTGATTTGGAGCGAGACCGCCACTCCTAAACCGGAGCTGGTCATAAGCCCACTGCCTAGGTACAGAACTGTCTCTTACTCTTTACACAACTGCCCGCATCACTCATGGAGAGTTAAGAGGGTGAAGTATTTGATAACATAGAATACCCAGCCACGTGCTTGGTTTTGGTGGAGCTGATGGTAAGGCCCCATCCCTGAGTAGTTTTCTCCCGATTCTTAGTGGTGTAGGCCGAGTGGGTTTGTCTTTGTATAACTGTGCGAGCACCTATGAAGGCCGGCCCGGCACACGAAGGGGTGGTTGGCCAGCAGCACGCTCGCCCGCCTTCGTTTCCCCAGTGGCGATGTTTACATTGCGCACCAGGTTCTCATTTGAGGCTGAGTCGACCTAGGTGCTCGCTAACAGAACTTGCCCAAACAGTCTGTTAAGGCTACGGGGGGGGGGGTCTTTGTCATTGTCTGTGAACTTTGCAATGCAGAGGTGCCCAGTAGCAGTCTTCTTGACCTGCATCTTGCCCTCGCTCCCTGCACGTGGGGGTGGAACACCACGTGACCCATCAGAAATTGAAAAATCGGACTTCTTTTTCCGTAAAAAAATATATAATTTATGTTTATTGACTCGCTTAGATTGTTTTCTCCTTTGCAATCCTATCTGTTTGTTTTGCATTTTTGTTGTTACTCAGCTGACCCCGCGCCCCTACTGGACAATTGTTAAAAAGAGCTTCATAGCTCATCGAATTCGTCCAGTCTAAATATTCAGATTGGACACCCGGCCACACGTGGGCACATTATGCCACCCCCACCCCCAACCAAAACACAAAAAAAAATTTTCATCGATAGGACCTTTGTGCCATTATCCAAAATTATGAAAAATAATAATAGGTTTTTATATTCTTTGGTTCTTTCCGTAAAGTCACGTAAATAGAAAAATAAGAATAAAAATAAAATTAAAACAATAAAAACTAAAAAACACTAATGTAGACTGTAGCCTGGTTCTTAATCGGAGTGAGCGTACTGGCAGTCTATAATGTAGACTTATTCTGGTTAAGTAATAAAAATAAAATGAAAATAACAATTTAAAAACCATCACCTTGCATACATAGCAGGGGTAACCAAAACGATTTCCAAAATCATGAACAAACACAGGATCCACGTGCGATTAAACACGGTACATAAAATTCGTGATCTGATCCCATCTGTGAAGGACAAGTTTCCTGACATGCAATATCCTGACATCTACAAGCCAAGCTGTATCTGCGGCAGTAGTTACATTGGGGAAACTAAGCGACATGTCTCGGACCGTGTTCGTGAGCATAAGGCAGATTTGAAACACGGTAGGACCAATACTTCTGCCGTGGCTGATCATTACTTTAATGCGGCTGGCTCACACGAAATCGATTTATCTAAGACGATGGTACTTTGCAAGCCTACTGGCTATCAACAAAGATTCGTTCATGAAGCCATCCATATATACAGACAGACACAATTTCAACCGAGAAGATGGTTATAAGCTCAGCAATCATTGGAAAGATGTCATCAACCACTTTGGGTCATGATTTGATTTGTGTTTTCTTGTCAACCTCCACCGTCAGGTGCAATGATTGCCTAGCGGCCCTTTGATTGGTGTCGACCCACTGCCGGTGTCGTTGTTTTCTCCTACATGAACATTAGCTGCCCCGCCCATACTGCTGAAACATTTGGGCTACGCCCATCTCCAAACCTTTATAAACAGCTTGCCTTTAGATGCTAATCCCCTTTTTTCTGATAATGACCGCTTGTGTTGCGATCGAAACGTCGTGGTTTTGGTGTTTTATTTTATTTGCATTCTTATTCTTATTTTTTATTATTCCTGAAAGAACCAGAATAAGTCTACATTATCGACTGCCAGTACGTTCACTCAGTTTAATAACCATTGCTAGTCTACATTATAGATTTACAATACGCTCACCAGCTTAAAAACCAGGCTACAGTCTACATTATATACTGCCAGTACACTCACCAAAGTTAACAACCAGGCTACAGTCTACATTATAGACTGTCAGTACGCTCACCGAGGTTAACAACCAGGCTACAGTCTACATTATAGACTGTCAGTACGCTCACTCCGACTAAGAACCAGGCTATAGTCCACAGTGTTTATTTGTTTTTATATTTTTATATTTTCATTTTATTTTTATTCACTTTATTGTTCTATCTACGTGACTTTACCGAAAGAACCAAAGAATATAGATTTCTGCAGTCACGAAAGTTTTAAGTAAAAATGTAAGAATAGGTTTTACCCTTTCAATTTTTATTATACATTTTTTTTATAAGCGACCTGGCTATACGAAGTCGCTTTTCATCATCGTGTGGACATTTATAGCAGCCAAATACTCTAAACGTGACATTCTAAATGTGGAGGGAATACCCGGAGGACCCGGAGAAAAATCCACGCGACCATGGAGAGAGAGGAGAGACACACAAACTGCAAATATACAGCAGCAGGCGTCAGGGTGAGGATCGGGATCGAACCCCAGAACCTCTTGCATACCAGGCGAGGTAGTTAACATCTCGCCAGTGTTCGGCCGAGATGTACAAAGTAAAACTGATATGAATAGCGTTACATGATAATTGTTAACTGATTAATGGGTTATCTTTGGTTCTGTCGGTAAAGTTACGTAGACAGAAAATTGTATAGATCACGACGTTTCGATCGCAACACAAGCAACCGTCATCAGGTGAGACAAACACAGCAGGAGAGCTGCGTTAGCAGGCGTCAGGGTGTCTCTCCTCTCTCCCCATGCGTTAGCAGTTCTCCTGCTATCTACGTGACCTTACCGAAAGAACCAAAGAGTATGGATTCCTGCAGTCACGAAAGCTTCAAATCATGATTAATGGATACTGATAATATATGCATAATTTAATTAAAAGTTAAAGTTTGTTTTGATAATTGTGTGTTATAGTTGAGGCGATTTGGGTCGTCATTTGTGGCCAGGTCGCTTCTGAAAAAGAAACGAATATAGCAGCTCTTTGGGACTTATCTAGTAAGATAACAAACTAAAAAGTTTAGTTTTACGTGTAGAAATATTTTAAGTGATTTGTTTACCTTTACTATACTTTGCACTCCTGTCGTCTTTGTGTGCTGTTTGTTGTTGTCACGTTTTGACCCCGTGCCCCTACTGGACATCTGTGAAAAAGAGCTTTATCGCTCATCGGATTCCCTCCAGTGTAGGTAAATGTGATGATTCCGAAATCATGCCGTCTGTGTCTTGGTGGTCGACGTTGCGAGCTACGAGAGAGATGTTTGTGGAAAGCGTTCAAATAAATTAGTTTGTCAATGTAGATGATGTAAAAGTGCATAGCCCCACAGCGTCTTTCTTATATTGGGAGGAACGTTCCAGGCAGCCGCAGAAGCAACGCCTCTGAATGGCGTCGGAGAGGTCGTTGTTGAGGTCGCTTAACAAGATTTTTGTAAAAATCTGAGGTGAATTAATGCGTAAACATAGCAAGCGGAAGGTGATCAAGTGCTTTTTTGGTACCATTCATAACATTTGAAAGGCATTATTAGGATAGTTCAGTTTAATGTTAAGTAACTTTCAGTGTAAATGGTTAATTAAAAACGTCCACAGTGAGAGTTCGATCATTCCAACACCTCCACGTGGGTTTCTGCTGGTTCTGGAGGAAGCCCGAGGGGCCGGGTTCAGTCTCCTGGCTCCACCAAATCGGGTTTGGTCAGGAGACGTCGTAGACACAAGAAGATCCCCCCCGTGTCGCCTCGACAGGCTGCTGCTGGGGCCAAGTGCTGTTCGCGAGGAGCACCGATGAAGGCCGGCACGGCACACGAGGAGGAGGTGGGTGGCCAGCACCACGCCCGGCCGACTTTGTCTCCTCAGTGGCGATGCTTTTACACACCTCACCAGGTACTCACTGAGGCTGAGTCGACCTAGGGGAGGCCCAGGATCCGATAATCGTCACTGGTTAGCCGTAAGCGGGAATCGAATTTGGTTCACCGGGTTCGTAGCGCGGCGCGCTAACCGCTACGCCACCGCTTCCCCACTGTGGCAACACGCGCACGCACGCGCGCAGTTACATGCCACGGTCATGCGTGTGTGGGTGCGCCTGCACCAGAGGTGTGGACTCGAGTCATGTGACTTGGACTCGAGTCAGACTCGAGTCATGAATTTGATGACTTGCGACTCGACTTGGACTTGCATAACAATGACTTTGTCCCACCTATGAGATGTGGACTCGAGTCATGTGACTTGGACTCGAGTCAGACTCGAGTCATGAATTTGATGACTTGCGACTCGACTTGGACTTGCATAACAATGACTTTGTCCCACCTCTGGCCTGCACACACCGGGGCTGAGAGCCAGGGACACAGCGGCCGCTGTCTTCTAGTTATGAACGTCCCCTTGCGAGAGGAAACGTTGCGCAACCGGTCAACCACGGGAACCCCGGGCTCGCATTCAACACAACGGGCATCAGCAGCGGCAGTAAGACCAACGCCACCGCCTCCAAGCGAAAGAGGTGACCCCGGTGGATATGACCCAGACCACGGGCGCCCCAAGCGCTCCCAGGTGCGGTGCTTTTGCACAGCCCCGGGGGACTGTCACCCTCTCCCTCGGCTCGCCCCCGTCGCTTGGAGTTGTGAATGTTGTCGTGGGTTTACTCTCCAACACACAATCGGTATAAGTGCTGAGCAAGTTATTAATTGACACGTTTGGTTTACGCGACACAACCATACGAATTGGCTGTGTCGCGGATGGTGGAGGGTTTAACGACACATTTATTTTTACCTGATCTAACAAAAAAAAACTCATTGAAAATATTTGTCGCAAAAGCCTACCCCGTGTTGAACGGAATGTTCACGAGTTGGACTTCTAGGCCGGGCTTAGGCTGTGACTCCTCACTAGAAACACGCGTTTAGAGCATTTTGGCAGCTATACATTTGAACGTGATGACAAGCCACTTGGTTGAGCAACCATTTGTGATGGCCAGGTCGCTATCAGAAAAGAGTTGCACAGCTCAGTGGGGCCTTACCTGGTAAAATAAAATAATAAAGTTCAAATAGTTCCTCTGTGATGGGCGGCGCTGCACCCTCCGGCCCGGCGACCCCGCCACGCGTGTCATCGTCTCGGGGCACGGACACGCACGACAGCTCCGTGTGTGGGGAGCGGTGGCGCAGCGGTCCACGCGCTGCACCACAAACCCGGCGGACTCACGCTCGATTCCCCCTCACGGCCATCATGACCAGTGACGGATTACACGATGTGACACCATTTTTGCTCCTGGGTAGTAAGTGTTATTTCGTAATTGCTTATGCCTAAAAAGTATAGAAAATACCTATTATTCCCCACAAACTTTGCTTTTGTGATCAGGACAGTGATATTTTTAAATTTACCGATTTTCAATGAGAAAACTGGCGAATTTGTCTTTTCGTTCACAAAGTCAGAAAAAACAACATTAATCCAACTTAACATGTATTTATACTAAAGTAATACAAAAATTACTACAAAAAATTTAGAAGTGAGTAGTTTTTCGAGATTTACGCTAAAACTGTAAATCACTTTAACGAATCAGCCCCCAAATGTAGTCTCCCATCATGTTCTCGTTATACTGTCCTTGGTAGTCCAGTATATCCTGGTGGAAGCGCTCGCCTTGCTCCTCCGAGTACGCTCCCATGTTCTCCTTGAATTTATTGACTTTGAGGGACATCCTCCAGCCCATTGTGCCGTAGTTCTTCACCAGTTGTCGGCCTTGTGATTGCCCAGGAAGCCACGAACCACTGCGACAAAGCTGTCCCAAGCCGCTTTCTCCTTACGAGTGAGCTTCTTGGGGAATTCTTTGCACTCCAGGATCTTCTTTATCTGTGGTCTGACGAAGACACCGGCTTTGACCTTTGCCTCAGACAGCTGAGGGAAGAAGTCTTGAAGGCTGCCGACTCCTTATCTACAGCTCTGACATTGTTTCATAAGGCCAAATTAGATGTGCAGTGGTGGCATCAGCACCTTCCCGGGGGTCCACCAGTGGCTCCCACTTGACGTTGTTCCTCTCCACAGAGAACTCGGTCCATTGTGGCCGAGTTGCTCCTACGGCGATGCTCTACCACGACCTGGACCATCTTCACTCGAGGCGGCCGGGTGACGGTGCAGAGGTCTTGAGGCGGCAATGCCGAGAGCCTGGGTTCCAATCTGGGTTCCAGCTGCCCGACTGCGATTAAACCATCGCCGTGCATTTAAACTATAATTTTAATTCACTTTAAATTTGATCAGTTAAGTCCCACTGAGCTGTGTGGCTATTTTTAAGACGCGACCTGGCTATCACAAATGACAGCTCAATAAACTGGCTTATCGTGTGGAAATTCAAAGCGGCTAAATACTCTAAATGCATGTGTAGTGGCATCGGTGGATGCCACTACATGTTCTCACCCCTTTCTGGTCGTTAATTATTTTTGTTTATAGCGTACATTTGTGTCTGTGGGGTTGTTACTGTTCTGTTTTTTTATTTGTCAGCCGGGACGGCTGAATGCTACGAAGGGGGGGTGGTGGGGGGGGTGATGTAGTGGCATCGGTGGATGCCACTGCAGGATACGTTAAGCCGGCCTGTGTGAGGCGAGACACGCGGCGCCGCTCATGCCGCCAACAGCGGTGCAGGAGGAGCGCAGTACCGGGCCTAGCAAGGGCCGGCAGAGATCGTCTGAGGAGGATGGAGAGCACTGCGCTCTGCGTGCAGTGCCAGCCTCTGTAAAGGGTAGGGGGCCCTGGGGCTGAGACGAGGCCCCTCTAAAACGCCCGAGAAGGGAGGCGTGGAAAGGGGCGGACGGAGCCCCTGGGCCGGGAATATAAACCGGACTCCCAAACAGGTTCGGGGGGCTGCCGACGAGAAGCCGGGAGAAGACCTGCCGATAGACGAGACCCGGACCCAAGCCGGGGTCCGGTCGTGGCTAGGTACCCCGTGCAGCTCGGGAGGATTAGCCCGGAGGAGAAACCTCCCTCGGGTAGCTGACAGCTACACCCTTTCGTGTGTATTAGGGAAAGTTGTAATCAAAGTGTTGCCTCCACGGCGTCTCCGAGTGTCTCTGAGCTGGACACTACACATGTTTCTAAATGTGAAGGGAAAAACCGCAGGACCCGGAGAAAAATCCACGCGACCACGGGGAGAGACATACAAACTCCAAATTTACAGCGTCAGGGTCGGGATCGAACCTGTGAACTCCTGTATACCAGGTGAGGTAATTAAGATCTCACCACAGTGATCAGCCTAGCTGTATAGATTAAAGCTAATATGAATATCGTTACATAAGTAAATTAATGAATTGTATACTGCTTATATATTCATAATTTAATTTGAAGTTAAGTTGATTTTGATAATTGTGTTATTGTGGAAATTTAGGCCATCATTTGTGGCCAGGTCATGACTACGGGGAGAACACGGAAACATACAGCAGGCGTCAGGGTCGGGATCGAACCTACAAACCTCCTGCATTGCAGGCGAGGTAGTTAACATCTCGCCACCGTGGCACCCCTATGCTTGGTTCGACGTTTAATTTGGCAAAGACAAATTCGAGTGACTCCTCTCAGCGTGGCAGAGTGGGTGGGGGTAGCACTGCTGTCGACTGAACTGTGTGTGGAAACGGAGGTCACGCGAAGAGGAAAGGATCGCGGGAAGGAGCTGCGCGATATTTGCTTTCGCGGGCCCACCGCTACAAACACAGAGCTTCGCCTCGCAACACGTGGGGACATTCTGTCTCGACCGACCGCGACAGGACGAGGGTTGTTTTGTAGCTCAAGCAAAAATGAGAACAGCCGTCACAGCACAGCCCTGGGGCAGCCGTCACACACAATGTGGTTACAGAATTTATTATTTCACGTTATTGCTGACATAGCCACCGGCGTCTTAAAAGCGTAAGAAAAAAATACAAATAAACCCACGTGTAAGCACACCTCCCGACGAGGGCGACGGCGCGCGGCTGCTGCTGCTGCTACGTACGGTAGCCGGGGGCTCGAGTCGTGAAGCGGGCAGCTTACATCTGGCGCCTTACACCTGGCAGTGCGAGCGCCATGACAAAGCCGCTGGCGCTTCAGCGCCCGCAAAAGCGGGCGCCTCAATTCTCAACGCGGCGGCGCCGATGTAACAATCGCAAATGCGCTGCGGGGTGGGAGGGGCGGCCGCAGCACTGCCCTTGACCCCAGGGGGGTGAGCTTCACCGAGTCTCAAGAGCTCCCTGTAAGGAGGGTCCTGCCACACGGGGATGTTTGGCAGATTGTTTTAAAGGGCAATAGCTCACGTTAGAGGAAATAGGGTAGCCCCGACAAACTAGGCTCGTTAAAATGTGTATATATGTTTGTGCTTTTTGCTGTAGGGTTAGTGGTCAGCAGCGCCCTGGCCTTGTCGTCCATCATCTGACACGGCAGTTGAAACACCGGCGTAGGCTTCTTAAATTTGATAGGGAATAAAGTGTGGGCATACACCCTCCAAGACGTGTGGCGAGTGTGGAGTAGGCCAAACACCCTCGAGGGATGGGTAGAGCTCCTAAAGCGGCTCCCCAGAGTTCCCACTTGTGTAGGCCCCTTCCGCCAGCAGCGGCGTGAGAGGCACTGCACGGCTGCGCCTGCACTTTGGGACTGAGAAACGAGGGTGGCCGGTGCATTTACCAACCAACGCCCTGCTGGTAACCGGTTACCGATTCTCAAAACAGTTGCTGACCCGAGAGAAACCGCACCACCACCACCCAGAGGTAATAACATCGGTCATCCTGCTAGGGTTCATTGAACCCCCCCTCCCTCCACCTTGACGAACCGATGTTCCCCTTCGCTGGGTCTCCACAGATGAGTTTCACAAATGCTGCCGCTCAATGGACTGCGACAAATCTTGGTCTTATCCAGCAACGCCTCCCTTGTCCCGGGTGGTGCCGAATCTCAAGTTGGGCCTTCCTGGCCAGACCTGGCAGCCCTGCGACTCTTTCTGGCGCTGCCCCCTGGATCTCATGATGATCTCCCCTCCCGTGTGTTCCCCCGCCACTCCCGATTAGCAAGGTTGGCTACGTACGGTGTGAAATAACTTTTATACACAAGTTCCACTACATACATACAACCCCCCCCCCATGCCGCGAGGGCAGGTGAGTGGGCCAGGTTGGGCAGCGAGGCACCACGGCGTGGACGTGTCGGAAAACACTCGCACGGCACGTGGACGACCTCTCTACGTGAAGACACCAGCGCCTCTCTCTCGCTCAACAAGCACCTGTGGGCTGCACAGCCAGACGCCCAACAGCCAGCGGAGGTGCCCCTGGGCTTCGTGACCTGGACTCTCAGTCTCAGGTCACACGAAGTTCAATTCCCCCTTGGGGGGTCATCACCCGTCTGGGGTTGTTAAATTGAGTACCGCACCACGTGGGAAGTCCACGGTGACTGCTCTATACAAAACGTTGGTCCCTGCCCTGGGAATGTGGAATTTCCACCACTGACTCAGGGCGTCGAGCGCTGCCCCTTAGCTTGGTGGAAAAAGAAACGGTGAGTGTGCGTCTCACCTCATCCCCATCCTCACCACACACCCTCTGCTCACCCCTATTCTCAGTAGCGTGGATGAGTGAGAAGGTGAAGATAATAGGTGCAAGAGTAGGCGAGTAGGTGAGTGAATATGTAGGTGGGTAGATAGAGTGGGTGGGTAGGTGAGTGGGTAGATAAAGTGGATGTGCGAGTCGATGGGTAGGTGAGCGGCTGGGCAGGTGAACATGTGGGTAGGTGAGCGGCTGGGTAGGCGATCAACTGGGTAGGTGAGCAGCTGGGTAGATAAGTGGTGAGCGTCTGCCCACTCTTATGTGGGCGGGGGCCCGTTGGTGTAGGTGAGCATGGGCTGAAAGGAGCGGGCGAGGTTGTTGGCGAGCGAGCAGCTGTGGTGGCGCTGAGCGGCCGGGATCCAGCACAGCAGCACGAGCAGCGCCAGGAGCAGCAGCAGCAGCAGGAATGGCACCGCCGCCTTGAGCACGCGGCGCACAAACGCGCACCACCTGCTGTGAACACACACACAAAGACAAATATCCTCCCGATAGCCTCAAACAGACTGTTGGGGCAAGTGCTGTTCGCGGAGCAGTGCCGATGAAGGCCGGCAGGCTGCACGAAGCGGTGGATGGCCAGTGCCATGCCCAGCTGCTTTTGTCTCCCCAGTGGTGATGTTTACACACCGCACCAGGTAAACTTATAACTAAACTATGTTTTATTTGATTTTACCAGGTAAGGCCCCACTGAGCTGTGTAACTCTTTTTCAGAAACGACCTGACTATCACAAATGGTAGCCCAATGAAGTGGCTTATCATATGCAACTGTATAGGAGTCAAATGCTGTAAGCGTATAATGTTGATTCTAAATGTGGAGGGAAAAACAGGAGGACCTGGAGAAAAATCCACTCGACCACGGGGAGAGAGAGAGACACGCAAACTCTAAACTCTAAATATTCAGCAGGCGTCAAGGTCGGGATCGAACCCACGACCTGTATACTCTGCGAGGGAGTTAACATCTCCTAACCACCGTGAAGGCTGAGTCGGCCTAGGGCGAGGCGAAGGACCGTTTCAAGTATTATCCACTGGTGTTGGCTGTGAGAAGGAATAAAACTCTGGTGTGCCGGGTTGATAGTGGCAGCGCGCACTGCCGATCCACACGTCGGCACGCACACACACAAGTGAGCGGGTGAGCACGTGTGGGAGTGGGCTGAATGGGCGAGCGAGCAAGTTACTCACCTCCCCCGTTTGTCGCGCGTCAGCACGGACGACTCGGCGCATGGTGGTGGCTGCTAGGGGGCGATACACGGACAGTGGCGAGCGTTAGGGAACGCACGGCAGTCATTAATCCCCGTGGTCACCGTTGGCAACCACAGGTCTCGGCAATATCGGTGGGAGGAACTGATTTGTGTACCGAGATCTGGGTTGAGGGTGCGTGGGACGCCCCGAGGGCTGAGGTTGTGTGGGACGTGGGGAGGGGGGTGGGACGTGGGGGGTGGGACGTGGGGGGCGGGCGGGGGTGGGGGTTTCGTGTTGGGGGTGAGGGTGCGGAGGTCGGGGGAGGGGTGGGATGTGCGGTGCGGTTATCGGCATGGAGCTGCACACTTCCGCTGTGGTCTCCAGGACAGCAGTGAACCACACGCACAGGAAGTGTGACAGGCGCGCACGCACGGGTTACACACATGCACGTGCACACACACACACAGCCAGCGGGCACGGTGTGGAGGAAGCGGGCAGGGGTAGGTGGGTTATTGGGAGGGTGAGTGGATGGGAGGGAGATCGAGTGGGCGCTCGCGTTGACATATGAACCAGTGGTGGGTGTGAAGGAGGGAGGGGGAAAGCAGGGGGAGCGGGTGGGTGGATGGGGGAGTAGGTGAGGTAGGCAGGTTGGTGGATGGGTGAGCGGCTGGGTGGTGAGCGGTGGGTGAGCGGTGTGAGCTGGCCGCACCTTCCTGTAGCGCAGTGCCGTGTTGGCTTGCTCTGGTGCGGCCGTGACCTCAGCCTCCACTCGCGCCACCTCCTGCACTCGCGCGTGGCACGGGGTGGGTTGGGGGGGAGTTCAATCCCTGGGTCTGGGTATTTCTCAGTATTGGGCCTACGTGTCTGGCTTTAGGTCTTCTCTTCCCTGGTCGCCGACATTTGGGTGCCGCAGTAATGCCCGTCTGGGCCACCCACCCTCCTCCACCCTGCACATGCGTCCCACCCATCACTACGTCTTCCTCTTACCAACATTCACGTTTCTTACCCTGTCCTGCCAACACATTCCCAGACCCGTACTGCAACACAACTAATGCTCCTGTGCCAAACGGCCATCGCTTATCACTCAAGGCACTTGGACATCTGGACACCAGCAGACTTGGATATCTGCACACATGGACACCCACACACTCAGACACCCGCACACGTGGACACCCGCATACTCGGACACCCGCACACTCGGACACCCCAGACACCCACACACTCGGACACCCACCGTCTGTGGCTGGGCGGTGCACGCTGCAGTCTCTGCTTCGCGTGCGATCCACGCCGCTCCCTCGCGACCTCTCTCCGACCTGTGGGGGCGAGCACCACGGCCGGTTAGTCTGGGGGCCATCGGCTCGGTCCAGGCCGAAGGCCGTCATCGAGTCAACGGAGCCCGCAAGCGGCCGCTGCCCCAACGCCCGACGGCACTCATCACGTACGCACTCGGTGCAGCCACTCTCGTCGTTTTTACTTTTTCGGGCCAAGGAGTCAACAGCTTTCTGAAAGCCCCACTTGAACGTATTGGAAGTATTACACCGGTGATGCATGGTCTATTAAAAAAAATTACATCAAATTTTTGCGCAATCATTATTTATTTTCGTTCGATTCGCAACCTCGGTGACAAAGTCTTGCGGAGTGGTGGTGGTGATGGTGATGATGGTGGTGATGCGTCAAAATCGGTTCACGTGATGTCGAAGCAGTTGGAAAATGAACGTTATGAGCGGCTGAAAACGAAGCTTCAATCTGTTGCCATATGCCTGACGATGATTGGCTGCTCCCTGTTACAAAGGCAGACTTGACTCCTCGTGCCCTAAACTTGGTCAGACGGTTCCTTGGTTCGTTTCCGGAATAATTTATTGGCGGATGGTGGCACCCAAAGCTTGCGACTTGTGGTGTCACACGTTCCAGTGGGAAAGCAGCTGCTGAGTCTAAGTAGTGCAACTTCTGATGGAGAGTCTGCAGCTCACTTGAGGGCAACAGCGACATCGTCAGTACGGGCCTAACCTTGACTTTAGGCTGTTTTACGAGGACCGGTGTGGTATGCTGCACCGGTGTACCGCCGATACGGCCATTTCTTGTCAAGCCGCTCACTAGAAGCCTGCGCACGACTCAGAAGATGGCGGTAGCGCAGCGAAGGGGGGGTGGGGGGGCGGCACTGCAGGAAGGGAGGCGGGGCACCTTTCGCACGACGCGTGGATGCTCCACAGCGAGTCCCACCCCTGCCTCATCTCCCGCATCCACGCGCGGATCTTGGCGGCGCCGGCGGCACTCGTGTCCTGGGCCGCGGCCGCCCCCAGCTGCAGCAGCAGCGCCAGCTCGGCCTCCTTCTCGGAGCGGCGCTCGTGCAGCGCCCCCCGCAGCTCCACCTGCGCCCGCGTCCGCACCCCCGTGCCGCCCCCCTGGGGGCTCAGCGTGTCCTGCAACTGGCGCCGGCCGTGGGAGAGCCACGTGCGGAAGGCGTAGTGGCGCTGCTGGAAGTCGTTGTGGGTGGCCGTGAGCTCTCGCCAGCGCTGGGTGGAGGCCTAGAGTGGGGAGGGGCGTGCAGGGTCAGGGTTCATGATCTCGTTTGACCACGTGAGAACTCAAGAGACAAGATCTATTTTACCTTAAAAAAATGTAACCATTTTGTATGTTACCAGGTAAGGTCCACTGAGCTATATAAGTAAAACCTCATCATTCGGTATTTGATCATTCGTAATTGTGGATAAATCGGCACGACTGCGCTTTCGGCATATATACAGTGTACGAGCCGAATTGCCGTACTGAATGGTCGGTCCAATTCCGGCACGCACGTGGAGTGACGGCGAGCGCCACGACCAAAACAACGACAGCCCAGTGGCGGCTCGCGTGGTGGGCGTTAGTGCAGAGATGTTGCTTTGGACCCAGCACTATTGCTACTTTGAGGGATGTCAGGGCAGATATCCTCAGGCGTCAATATTACAAACATGGAAAAATCTCTGACTTACATAAGCCCATGTCACAAGCACCCAGGCGTAAGCTACATTCTACCAGCAGTGAAGCCTCCAGTGCAGTGCCTTCAGTCTTGAAATATTCTTCTACAGACACCTGTCAGCAGTGAAGTGCCACATCAGTTGATGTCGTCTGACAGCGAGTAATGTCGTCTAAAAGTGTAATATAATGTAGTCTTTAAGTAAACATTAATTGTTAAATAAAAAATGTGAAGTATAAGTTCGTGTAATTTGGTGTTTAAGTTATAATTTAATGATAAAGTGAACACAGTACAGTAAGTGCATACCAAGTGCATTAAGCCCCCCCCCACAACCTCTGTCACCGACCACATGGAACCTACCGCATCCTCCTTCTTCGCCTGCAGTGCTGGTTACTCATGGGAAGTGTTACTTTTCTGGAAAATAATTTTTGGAAAACAAATTTGGATTTTTTTTTTTATTGGGGCAGGAGGTACTGGGGAGTGCCATTTTACATAATTCAGAATACTGGATAATTCGGTAAGGCCAGAGGCCCATATGTGTCGAATTAACAAGGGATTACTGTATCTCTTTTTCAGACGATCAAGGAAGTGGCTTATCATGTGGAAATTTATAGCAGCCAAATACTCTAAACGCAGAGTTACAAATCAGAGGACCCGGAGAAAAATCCACGTGACAAACGGGGAGAGAGACACGCAAATGCCAAATATACAGCAGGCGTCTGGGTCGGGATTGAACGCACGACCTCCTGTATACTAGGCGAGGTAGTTAAACATCTCGCCACTATGGGTCTCACGTAGAAAGGTCACCGACCTGGGTCACCACAATGACAAGAGCGGTCCGGTGATCCCGGTCACGTCTCGGCTGCGTAGGCGACGCGGCTGACGAGACGAGCAAGGTAGGTGGGGAGCTGAGCGACGGATGATGGGCGACGCGGTGAGCCGGCAAGCGCCTCTCTCACCTCGAGCAACTCCCGGAAGCGCCAGTAACGCTGGCGCAGGGCGTCCGCGCCGGGGTCCTTCACGGCCGCCCCCTCTCCCAGCGCCACGGCCGCCCCCTCGTACTGCCGAGCCTCCTCGAGCAGCACCTGCAGCCGCACAGCGCCACCACCATACCGTGCCACACCACATGACCCCTACCATCATGCACCACACACAGCCCGGACACCACACCGTGCCACACCACACAGCCCGGACACCGTACCCGCACCTCCGCTTAGCGCGGTTGGCTACGTCATACCACAGACAGCGCAAGCTAGTCAGCAAGAGAGCAGTGGTTAGCCACCCCTAGCCAGCCGTAGAAATTCCACTTTCCCATCACAGGAGCTGAGTGCTGCCATTAATCCGCTTTTTTCTTTTCAAGGCTTCCATTTTATGAATGGAGCCACCCTCCCCCAGTTCCATTTTGTGAATTAAACATCGCCCGTCTCCTCATTAGCCCAAGTCGCGGTGGTGCTCCCCCCCCCCACCACTAACCCCCCCCCTCTACCAACCCCAACCCACCGCTCCCATTGGTCGGCGAAACCCTGCCGAGCTCGATTAATTAAATAATTGTATTCGGCGCCCCCGAACCAATGGGAGGGCTCTCGTGGGGCGGGGCCGTGGTATGCACGACAGACAAATAATCCCTGGTGGGCAGTGTGGAACCTGTTGTTCCTACCTGTAATAGAGGTTTAACAAAGCACTTCCACGACGAATGTTGACTGGCGTCTTTTATTATTAACAACGACTGCACAGCTCCACTCTCTCTCCAGATGGCTTCCCTCTCTCTCTGTTGCCGTAACGTGCGCTCTCCCTCTTCCACCGTCGCGGCGTGTCTCTCTCTCTCTCTCCACGCTCGCCGCTGGCTGGCGGCACGCTTGGAGGAGAGAAGGCTTCGCTGGCCGAGCCCGCCACGTGGCCAGTGGCGAGTAGAGGTAGGCGATGATGTAGTCCGGACTCCAGGCTTCCCACACCGCCCAAGAGTCCCCTCACTGCCTCTCCTTATATTGCCCTCGGCGGAGCTAAGCTCCGCCTCTAGCCACGCCCCCTCGTGGAACCTTCCCGATAGTTCCCGTACATACCCACGAGCTTCCTTCTCATTGGATATTAGTTACCCAGCAGTGACTATGCAATTACCCCTCGTCTCTCATTACAGAGGGATGAGGATAGTGGAGGAAGAGTTGGTGGTGGCGAGCAATAGTGTAGCGGTTAGCGCGCTGCGCTACGAACCCAGCGACCCAAGTTCGATTCCCGCTCATGGCCAACACCAGGCGACGATTATCTGAATCAGTCCCGGGCCTCCCCTAGGTTGACTCAGCTTTAAATGAGTACCCTATGCGGTGTGTTAAACATCACCACTGGGGAGACAAAGATGGTCGGGCGTGGTGTTGGCCACCCACCCCCCGGTGTGCCGTGCCGGCCTTCATAGGTGCTACTCACTAACAGCACTTGCCCCAACAGTTTGTTAAAGGCTATACGGGGGAACTTTGTGTTTGGTGGTGGTGGGAGAGCAGGCAGCGTTGGTTGGCAAGGTTAAATGCGTGCGTGACAAACTCTCCCATGGTGGAAACCGACGCTCGCTATGGCAAATTTGGAATTACCTACGGCCGCTCAAGAGCGACGACAAGCGGCGACAGCAGTGGGCCCCCCCCCCACTCACCTCATGCGCCCTTAGCGCCACCCTCTTGGCAGCCAGGTCGGGCTGCGTGGCGGCGATGCGTCCCACCACGGCCTCCGCATGGTCCAGCCACATGGCCAGGCCTCCGGCCGTCACTGCCGGGGCCACGGGGCCCTGGGGACTTCTGTGCGATGCCCACACCGGCGCGGTCGCCGTCGCTGCTGCCGCCGCCGCCGCTGCCACCGTCGGTGATGCTGCCAATGTCAGTGGGACTCTCTCCACGCGAGCTCCACTGCCTCCGACTCCGCTGCCACTCGCACCGAGCGCCGTCCATGCCGACGCCGGCCCCTGTGGAGGCGGCAGCGCACGCGCCGGCTCAGGGCCGCTCACGGCAACCCGCTAATCGTTGCAGAGCCTAGGGGGTTTGCATCGGGCAGGCCACGCCGGTTATTCTGACAAATTGACACTGCAAAATCACCCGATTGGGAAATGCACGCATGCACACGGGGAGAGAGGGAACCGTCACCCCTCTCAGGAAGACTATTTAAACTATTTTTTATATTACCAGGTAAGGCCCACTGAGCTATGCAGCTCTTTTTCAGAAGCGACCTGGCCACAAATGTTAGTGCAACGACGTGGCTTATCACGTGGAAATTTATAGCAGCCAAATACTCTAAACACATGATGTTGTGGAGGGAAATATCAGAGGACCCGGAGAAAAAGAATATGTAAACTCCAAATAGACAGCAGGCGTCAGGGTTGGGATCAAACCCACGACCTCCTGTATACCAGGCAAGGTAGTTAACATCTCCTAGCCAATCTTGATTTGAAGCTTTCGTGACTGCAGGAATCCATACTCTTTGGTTCTTTCGGTAAAGTCACGTAGGTAGAAAAATAATATATGGCAAGCTACCATTCCTGGATGTTTTGATCGAGAAGAGACCTGATGGCTCGTTGGGACACTCTGTCTACAGCAGGGGTGTCCAAACTTTTTGCATAGAGGGCCAAATTTGATGAAGTGAAGATGCCCGGGGGCCAATAGTTCCTTCCGACATTTTTACCACAAAAGTTACGTGAAAACACACCGTTATAAAACAATTATCATTGTCACAATTACGCTTATTTTTCAAATGACAATGTAACCAAATATAAGCCGCTCAGGCAGACGTGAACAACTCTAAATACACAATTCTGCCTTTCATTCAGTCAGATAACATTGAACAAACTGTATAGAATACCTTACATTTCCATGAGTTAAATGAATTTGCCTCATGAACATTTTAAACAGGAGTTATAAGTAATGCAAAGTGGTCTGTTATCATTAACTTTAAAACAAGTGAATTTTGTCTTTTACAAGATCTTTCAGAAAGCAAGAGTTGGTGTCACATCTACAGGTACATAACATCAACAGTTATCTTATTCTTCTTTAGTGCTGCCTAACGGCGTGTGCGACTTCACGATGATATTGGTCCTGGTCTAGTTATAACCAAATCTTATTCAAGAGTTTAATAAAAACAAGTGCCATAAGTCCAAGTGCATTAGTGTGCTTTAGGCTTTTCACTGTTAATAGTGACAGATGTTACCGTTCAAAACACTCAATTTCAGATTGATCAAGGAACAGATAACTTGCTGACACTAATGAGAAGGGTGATACTGAGATCTAGATTTCAGTAAAGAGACCAGGTCAGGCTTGAGGGCAGTGGTTGAGATGCATAAAATGCCACGCAATTTGGAGTCACTCATCCTTGACCTAAATCGGTTCTTATTTAAGTTCATGACTGAGAATGTTTGCTCACACAAATATGTAGAGCCGAATAACATCAGCATTTTCTTAGCGAATGACTGCATTTCTGGAAACCTGCTTTTGTCCAGCTGCCGGTAAAAGTCAACAAGAGAACACTGCTGGTGTTTCCCGCGGCACTCATCGTCAAACTGCAGCTCAATGAGCTCCAGATGCAGCTGTGGAGGAACATCATCAGGGTCCACGGAGATGGGAGAAGAGAAAAGCAACATGTCCTTTTCAATAACTGCAAAGTCCCGAAAGCGTTTGTTAAATTCCACAGAAAGAGATGCGATAGCTGTTGCATAACTCTTCATTTGCGCACCGATGTTGTCCTGTGAGAAACTGTCAATTACCTATTTTAAAGCTGGGAAGTGCGCGGTGCAGGGCTCTGTTTGGGACAATTGTCTTTGGAAAAGTTGCAGTTTGGTTCCAAAGGCCTTGGTGTGAGCATATAGCTGGCTCACCACTGCATCTTTCCCTTGAAGATTAACATTCAGCGCATTCAGCCAGAGAGCATTAGAATGGTGCTGCCACCGTGTGGCAGAAAGAGGAATAACATCTTTAAAGGTTAATTATTTATTTATTCTGACAGAGCTAGCGAGCCATTAAAGCTGGGAAGTGCGCGGTGCAGGGCTCTGTTTGGGACAAGTGTCTTTGGAAAAGTTGCAGTTTGGTTCCAAAGGCCTTGGTGTGAGCATATAGCTGGCTCACCACTGCATCTTTCCCTTGAAGATTAACATTGCAAACACTTGGCATGACCCTACAAAAACCTTTACTCAGTGACGCTTTCCTGGCTAAACAAGTGTAACATTCCCTTATAATTCCCTCAGATAGCTTTTAATTAAAACATTTAAATTAATGAGGCTTTCCTGGCTAAACAAGTGTAACATTCCCTTATAATTCCCTGAGATAGCTTTTAATTAAAACTTTGAAATTAAATAATTAAAACTGTGAAATTAAATAAAAAACTCACAGCGCCCTAAAGCCTACAGCTAGGCCTAAAGCCTAGAACTAGGCCTCACAGTCTCCCTTCGTATCGTACCCCCGCGTGTGTGAAAGGGAGTTAATGTTTAACAATGTTACATTCCCTGATGTTTTAAAATAGAAACATTTAAATTTAAAGCTTTTACATAAATAATAAAAACATTTAAATTAAACATTAACTCACAGCGACCTAAAGCCTACAGCTAGGCCTAAAGCCTAGAACTAGGCCACAAACTCTCCCTTCGTATCGTGCCCCCGCGTGTGTGAAAGGGAGTTAATGTTTCACAATGTTACATTCCCTGATGCTTTTAAATAGAAACATTTAAATTTCAAGCTTTTACATAAATAATTAAAACATTTAAATTACAAATTAACTCACAGTGACCTAAAGCCTACAGCTAGGCCTAAAGCCTAGAAATAGGCCTCAAAGTCTCCCTTCGTATCGTCCGATTAGGTGTAGCAACATCGCCCCCTACTGCAAACACTTGCCAGGACCCTACAAAAACCTTTCGACTCAGTGGGGCTTTCCTGGCTAAACAAGTGTAATAATACATTATGTTTATATTCTTTGGTTATTCGTTCCTACCAGCCCACCCCGCAGGGTCCTGTTTAAGACCGAAGCTGCGGGCCGTATGAACTCTGACCGCGGGCCGTGATTGGCCCGCGGGCCGGACTTTGGACATGCCTGGTCTACAGGAAAGCCACCCACACGCATGCCTATCTAAAGCCTGACTCCCACCACCATCCAGCCCAGAAGAATTTCCTCATAAAAACACTACACCATAGGGCCCGTTGCATCTCCGACCAGCACCACCTAGCCAGTGAGTTGGAGCACGTACACCAAGCCCTCAGGATGAACGGATATTCTGACCGTACAATCCGCAAAGCTGGGGAGACAACCATCTGAGGATCCAACCAAAAACATCACTTTGCCAAAAAATAGCAGGGGTTACAAAAAATATTTCCAAAATCTTAAACAAACACAAGATCTAGGTTCGTTTCAACACAGTACACAAAATCTGTGATTTGATCCCATCTGTAAAAGATGTGATTCCTGATATGCAATACCCTGGTGTCTACAAACTGAGTTGTGGCTGCGGCAGCAGTTACATTGGGGAAACAAAACGACATGCATCGGGCCGCGTTCGCGAACACAAGGCAGATCTCAAACACGGTAGGACCAATACCTCTGCCGTTGCTGATCATTGTTTTAACGCAATGGGCTCACACGAAAATGACTTTTCCAAGATGAAGGTACTCTGCAAACCCACAGGCTATCCAGATATATAAACACAGACACAACTTCAACCGAGAAGATGGGTACAAACTGAGCAATCATTGGAAGGACATTATTAACCAGGTAAAGTCTTAACTGACTGTGATGTCTCCATCTTATCTGCCCATGTCAGCTGTTATTTCCGACTCTGTGTCTTTCTCTCTCTCTCTCTGTGATGCCCTGCTTCCGCCCCCCTTCTCTCTCCCCCCCTGCAGCCGACCTCTCCAGTGCTGCTGCGGTGGCCCACTCTACTCCAGTGACCCTGCGGGGTCTACTGCGGTGGCCCACTCTACTCCAGTGACCCTGCGGGGTCTACTGCGGTGGCCCACTTGACTCCAGTGACCCGGGTGCTGCTGCGGTGGCCCACTCTTCTACTCCAGTGACCCTGCGGGGTCTACTGCGGTGGCCCACTCTACTCCAGTGACCCTGCGGGGTCTACTGCGGTGGCCCACTCTACTCCAGTGACCCTGCGGGGTCTTCTGCGGTGGCCCACTCTACTCCAGTGACCCTGCAGGGTCTACTGCGGTGGCCCACTCTACTCTAGTGACCCTGTGGGGTCTACTGCGGTGGCCAACTCTACTCCAGTGACCCTGCGGGGTCTACTGCGGTGGCCCACTCTACTCCAGTGACCCTGCGGGGTCTACTGCGGTGGCCCATTCTACTCCAGTGACCCGGGTGCTGCTGCGGTGGCCCACTTGACTCCAGTGACCCTGTGGGGTCTACTGCGGTGGCCCACTCTACTCCAGTTACCCTGCTGGGTCTACTGCGGGTCTACTGCGGGGTCCACTTTCTGCCCTGCCTCCTCCCCCCCTCTCTCCCCCCTACTGCCGAGGCCTACTATACACTACACTAAACACTACACTATAAAATACACTATACATTACACTACACACTACACTATACACTACACTATACACTACTATACACTACACTATACACTACTATATAACCTCATGCCACGGCAGATCTCTCGCCTACTTCAGCAGTTTCTTCTTGCTGTGGCTGTCCCACCTGATGACGATTGCTTGTGTTGCGATCGAAACGTTGTGATCTATTATTTTTCTACCTACGTGACTTTACCAAAAGAAACAAAGAGTATCTCCAAGCCACCGTGATCAGGCAGGATCCTCCCGAAATGGGTTTTGAGGCTCCCCGAGGCTTTCCTGGGTAAACGAGCATGGCAATGAGAATATATAACACGTTGGCATTTGAGCAGCTTTGACAAGACACTGGCTCATCAGAACAGTTATTCCCGCAGCAAGGTGACCACACACACACACATGGGGTCTACACTTCACTCTCGAGTTGAAAATGGAATAGTGTGCAAAGACGCAACGGCGCTTACCTGCATGGCGCTGATGCTGCTGCCAATCTTGCTGCTGCTGTGGTTTCTGCTGTCGTCAATGCTGCTGCTGCTGTTGAAGGTGCTGGAGGTGTTGGTGCTGGAGATATTGGAGATGTTGGTGGCGCTGGAGATGTTGGTGATGTTGGTGGCGCTGGAAATGTTGGTGATGTTGGTGGCGCTGGATATGATGCTGGTGATGTTGGTGATGTTGGCGATGTCGCCGCTGCCCGGCGGGGCGGCGGAGCGGGCGGGCGAGGCTGCCGGCTCGATTGGGGACCGGGCGACCAAGTCGACCGAGTCACCGCCGCGGAAGCTGCCGACAATGCCAAAGGCGCCGGTGGAGCCGCCGGTGGAGGCGACGGAGACAACGGTGGAGGCGCCGGTGGAGGCGACGGTGGAAGAAGAGGAGGAGGGGGCAATGGCGGAGGAAGAGGAGGAGGGGGCAATGGCGGAGGAGGGGGTGCGGGCGGGCGATGCGGCCGGGTCGCCCCACAGGCTCTCCCACTCGCGGGAAAGTGCGTGGAGGCGACGGGTGATGAGGGGACCCCCCGGGGAGCCCGTGTCTGGGCCCACGCGCCCCCCCCAGGTGCGCGCCGTGCAGATGGCCACGTTGCCGCGCTCGTGCAGATCGCGCAGAGACTGGGGGTGTGCGCCGGTACACAGAGACAAAGCGTACACACACAGTGACACACACAGTGACACACACACAGTGACACAGACATGTACAACAACAATAACCGCCATTCGCCACTAAGTGGCGGTGACGTCACCACGACGCTTGTGCCAGGCCATGTGCACCTTGAGGCCATGTGAAGTGTCGAACGCCCGCTGGGAGGAGGTCACGGGGCAGACCAAGATGCCACGGGTCGACTGACTGAGATGACTGAGATGACTGTCTGATGCACCATCTGTGCCCCCTACTGTGCCAACTTGCTGTGCTTTAGCCACTCGGCACTCCGCTTGTTGTTATGAGCGTCGCTCCTCCGCTCTCTGTTGTTGTTGGAGGGCGACTGCCTCCAACTGTCCAGTAGCATCCTTCACGAGCCTCCTCCACAGAGGCCGATCTGGACACCACTGGTACCAGTCATCGGGCAAGTCCACTCAGCTCCACGTCCTCCTGTACCACATCACTCCATCTCTTCTCTAGCCCGTGCCGCGCCCGTTTGGCCCCCTCGATCCGGCCGAACAAAAGCTGTTTAGGCATGCAGTGGCTGGGCATGCGGGCTACATGACCCAGCCAATGCAGCCTTGCCTGCCGGAGGAGCTCACCGATGGGACTTTGCCCAGATCTTTCAAGGATTTGTGAGCTCCTCACAAAATCCAGCCTGGTTAAACTCACTCACATACACACCCTCGTGTACACACACACTTGCGTACACACTCTCGTACTCGTGTAAACCTCCCCACCCCCCGTGTAGCCTCAACAGACTGTTGGGGCAAGTGCTGTTAGGCCCAGGACCGGTTGAGATAACCCGTCACTGGTGTTGGCCATGAGCGGGAATCCAACTCGGGTCGCCGGGTTCGTAGCGCTGCGACACACACGTGGTGTAGGGTCAGTGTGCATTGCTCACCGGGGTGAGCGTGGTGAGGGTGAGGGTGCCAGGGGGGAGGTGAGAAAGCTCCTCCCTGGCGTCCTCCACCAACTTCTGCAGCTGCTGCTCGGAGTCCACCCAGATCCGGTGCTCGCTCACCCGGCGCTCAGCCTCCACCACAGCACACTGAGTCACACACACACACACACCACACTCAGCCTGCTCCACAACACACTGAGTCACACACACACCGCACTCAGCCTGCTCCACAACACACTGAGTCACACACACACACACCACACTCAGCCTGCTCCACAACACACTGAGTCACACACAAACACACACTGCACTCAGCCTGCTCCACAACACGCTGAGTCACACACACACACACCGCACTCAGCGTGCTCCACAACACACTGAGTCACACACACACCGCACTCAGCGTGCTCCACAACACGCTGAGTCACACACACACACACACCGCACTCAGCCTGCTCCACAACACACTGAGTCACACACACACCGCACTCAGCCTGCTCCACAACACACTGAGTCACACACACACACACCACACTCAGCCTGCTCCACAACACACTGAGTCACACACAAACACACACCGCACTCAGCCTGCTCCACAACACGCTGAGTCACACACACACACACCGCACTCAGCGTGCTCCACAACACACTGAGTCACACACACACCGCACTCAGCGTGCTCCACAACACGCTGAGTCACACACACACACACACCGCACTCAGCCTGCTCCACAACACACTGAGTCACACACACACACACCGCACTCAGCGTGCTCCACAACACACTGAGTCACACACACACACACCGCACTCAGCCTGCTCCACAACACGCTGAGTCACACACACACACACACCGCACTCAGCGTGCTCCACAACACACTGAGTCACACACAAACACACCGCACTCAGCCTGCTCCACAACACACTGAGTCACACACACACCGCACTCAGCCTGCTCCACAACACACTGAGTCAGACACAAACACACACACACCGCACTCAGCCTGCTCCACAACACACTGAGTCACACACACACACACGCACCGCACTCAGCCTGCTCCACAACACGCTGAGTCACACACACACACCACACTCAGCCTGCTCCACAACACACTGAGTCACACACACACACACACACACCGCACTCAGCTTCCACCAAAACAAACTGAGTCACACACACACCGCACTCAGCCTGCTCCACAGCACACTGAGTCACACACACACACACCGCACTCAGCCTGCTCCACAACACACTGAATCACACACACACCGCACTCAGCCTGCTCCACAACACAGTGAGTCACACACACACCGCACTCAGCCTCCACCACAACAACAACAACCGCCATTCGCCAATAAGTGGCGGTGACGTCACCACGATGCTTGTGCCAGGCCATGTGCATCTTGAGGCCACGTCAAGTGTCGAACGCCCGCTGGCAGGAGGTCACGGGGCAGACCCAGGTGCCATGGGTCGACTGAGATGACCGAGATGACTGGCTGATGCACCACCTGTGCCCCCTACTGTACCAACTTGCTGTGCTTTATCCACCCGGTGCTCCGCTCATTGTTGTGAGCGTCGCTCCTCCGCCCTCCGTTGTTGTTGGAGGGCCACTGCCTCCAACTGCCCAGTAGTGTCCTTCACGAATCTCCTCCACAGAGGCCGATCTTGACACCGCTGGTACCAGTCATCGGCAAGTCCACTCAGCTCCACGTCCTCCTGTACCACATCACTCCATCTCTTCTCTAGCCCGTGCCGCTCCCGTTTAGCCCCCTCGATCCGGCCGAACAAAAGCTGTTTAGGCATGCGGTGGCTGGGCATGCGGGCTGCATGACCCAGCCAACGCAGCCTTGCCTGCCGGAGGAGCTCACCAATGGGACTTTGCCCAGATCTTTCAAGGATTTGTGAGCCCCACCTCTTAGTGGCACGCTCCAGTCACAGCAGCAGCGTCTCCAACTCCTCTTCTGAATGAGCAGCTATTACCAAATCATCGGCATACATAACGTGGTTGACCAATAGGGAGCCATCCCTTGATCGCACCCGGGCGTCAATCAGCCTCCCATTATATCTGTACCAAATGGAAATTCCCCCAGTACAGCTATTGAAGGCTTCACGAACTACGCGGTCAAAATAGATGTAAAATAATGTGGGAGCCAGAGGACATCCCTGTCGCACCCCAAGGTGTACAGGGACAGGCTCTGACTCCTGGCCACGTAGTTTTACCCGGGCCCGCTCACCATCATGAAGGTCCTTAATGATCGTGAGCAGAGGGTCAGGGACTCCGAAAGCACGAAGAACAACCCAGAGCCCAGGCCTACTGATGGTATCTTAGGCCTTGACCAAGGCCAATAAAGCAGAGATGTAGGTCTTGTTGGAATTCCCTACACCTCTGCTGTAGCAGACGGACAGAAAATATGGCATCTGTGCAGGACCGCCCTTTCCTGAAACCGCATTGGGGCTCCGCAAGCCTCTCCTCAGCGTGCCAAGCAAGGCGATGTTGAATAATCCTTGCCAGGACCTTTCCCGGCACACTGAGGAGTGAGATGCCTCTATAGTTGTTACAGTCTGTGCGGTCCCCCTTCTTAAAGAGGGGGACCACCAGGGCATCCTTCCAATCCTGCGGAACCCGTCCAGTGGTCCAGACTGTTGTTATGTCATATAGGGCAGTCTGTGCACAAACGCCACCCTCCCTCAGCATTCCGCTTGGGAGATCATCTCTGCCCGGTGCCTTTCCTGGTCTCAGACTCCGGATCGTCTTCAGTACTTCCTCAACAGATGGCACCTCAGCCAGCCACTCACAGGGGGTGACCTCTTCCAATATTTGAGGCACCGCAGCCTCAGCAGGATTATCCCCACTTTGTTCCATGATGTTTTCCTGGCTGAGGGATTTCCCCTCCCCCAGGACCTCACAGAAATGCTCAGCAAATCTGCAAACCTGTTCCTGGGGGTCAGAGATTGGATCACCGTTTTTTCCCCTAATGATGGTGATACATGTGGCGCTGCAAGTTACTTTTTTGATGGAGTGAAATAGTGATTTATGATCGCGGGCTGCTGAGGCAGACTCCATATCTTTAGCAACCCACGACCACCACCCATACTTGCAGCGCCGCACGGCTCTCCGAACCTCCGAGCGAAGGCTGTGGTAAAGCTCTTTCTCCAACGTAGGGTGCTGAAGACAGTGAGAGTGGGCCTGTCGCTTTTTCTCAGCCAGCCGGAACACCTAATCTGTCAGCCAGGGTAACTGCGGAGGCTTAGGCCGTGCACCCAAAGCAGCCATTGCAGCTACATGAGCCAGTCCTAAACCTCACCCATTTCCCGTTGGCATCAGGAGGATGCGGGTACGATGCCAACCGCAGGTGCAAGTGATGATGAAAATCTCGCTTGCAACTTTCATCGACTAGTTGAGACCAGGCCACTGTGGGTTTGAATGGGGTCCTGGGTGTACACCACCACCGGAGTGGAAGAATGGCAGACCCATCTTACAGATGACAAGCCGATGGTCAGTCGATAGATCAGCTCCACAGTAGGTCCTGGTGTCAAGGATATGGGCCCGCATCCGCTGTACCATCACTGTTGGTAATTGCAAGCCCATGGGCTCCACAGAAGTCTAGCAGCCTCCTACTGGTGTTATTGAGCTGATCTGGCCCATGCCTTCCAATCACTCCAGCCCAGGTGCCAGCATTATGACAGGTTGACTCTAGTCCGATGGGCCAACTTTAGCGTCTGTGACATGAGGTCATAGAAGACATCTGATTCATTGGCCTTGCCCGAATCCCTCCACTGATGTTCATCTTCGATGTGGGCATAAGTAACCACCACTCCTCGCCTCTGGTTGATGGGAAGGTGAGCCCACAATAACCTGGGGCTTACAGCTTCCCACACCTCACCGCCATGCTTCTAGGACCCTATAATTTTTTTGTTCAGAAGAGCCACTCCCTGTTGTTTGTCAGTCTTCTGCTCTGAGTAGAGGACTGTCCACCCCTCATTGTGGTTGGAGTCAGAGCCAGTCCACTGGACCTTCTGAATACCGCAGAGATCCAGGCGGTATCAGTCCAGCTCCCGACAGAGGAGTGACAGTCTCTCCTCTGCAGTGAGCATTTTAACATTCCACGTGGCCACCCGCAGTGGCTTTTTGACATTTCTTGAGGAACCCTGAGGGTAAGGATTCAGTCTCGTGGCTCTGCCAAATGGGGTTTGGCCAGGATACGTCACAGATGCCTGTCTCCCCGGGGCCTCCCACACAAACTTAGCATACCGAGTCACACACACGCACTGCAATCAGCCTCCACCACGGCACGCCGAGGGGCGTGGTGGCTGCCCCCCCCCCCCACCTGCACACGTTGCGCCGCGTCGCGGTGCGGCGCCCTGAGCGCGTCGCGCTCCGCGTCTCCGTGCAGCTCCGCGTCCTCGGTGCGGTCGAGCAGCGCGCGTGCCGACTCCTGCAGCTCGTCGAGCGCGGGGCCCAGCGCTCGCAGCGCCCCGTCCACCTCGCGGCACCTGCACCCCCACGCCCCCACACGCGCGCAAACACAATCACAAAGGCTCACCTCCGTGTTGCCTTAACAGGACCTGATGGTCGCAATCACCAACAAAACGTCACAGTACTCGAAATTTGTACATGTTGTGGGGTTTAACTCTCCTACGCTCAACCGATGTGTGCTGAAGGGAGTCACTAATTGGAACGTTTTGGTTACGTGACAAACCTTTATTATCCATAAGAGGTTTTTGTTGGGTAGATCACGTTAATATAAATATGTCGTTAAAGCCGTCACCATCCGACACAGCCAATTAGTAAGGTTTGACAAGTAAACAAAATGTACCCATTAGTTACTAGAGTAAACCCACAACATTTACAATTTACCTTTACTCACCTTTACTAATTAGCTGAAGCCTACATGATACAACTTAACAGACCATCAGGACAAGAGAGGAGCACCTATGGAGGGCGGCTTGGCACACGAGGGGGCGGGTGGCCAGTACCATGCCCCACCGCCTTTGTCTCCCCAGTGGCAATGTTTACACATTGCATCAGTCGGCTTAGGGGAGGCCCAAAACCGGTTCAACTGCTTATTGGTCGCGGGCAGGAATAGAACTCGGGTCGCCAGGTTTGTAGCACTTCTCCCCACAAACAGCACAGTCAACGTCACGACACCAATCGATAGACACAGCGGAATGTGTAAGTGGCTGAGCGGGTGTGTAAGTGGGTGGATGGTTGAGCGAGTTGTGGGGAGAGGTAGGGCAGTGGTTAGCGCGCTGCGCTACGAACCCAGCTACCCTGTGTTCGATTCCCGCTCACAGCCAAAACCACCATCAAAAACGATTATTTGAACAGGTCCTGGGCCTCTGCTAGGTCGACTCAGCCTCAAATGAGGACCTGGTGCGGTGTGGAAACATCACCACTCGGGAGACAAAGGTGGTCAGGCGCGGTGTTGGCCACCCACCCCCTCGTGTGCCGTGCCGGCCTTCACAGACAACAGGACTTGCCCCAACAGTCTGTCAGGCTATCCGGGGGATCTTTGTCTTTGGTTGAGTAAATGTAGGTGGATGAGCGGTTGAGTAAGTGGTTAATGGTGTGTAAGTGAGTGAGCGTGTGGTGATTGAGTGAAGTGTGTGGGTGTGTAAGTAACCGAGCGTGTGGTGGTTGAGTGAAGTGTGTGGGTGTGTAAGTGAGCGAGTGTGTGGTGATTGAGTGCAGTGTGTGGGTGTGTAAGTGAGTGAGAGTGTGGTGATTGAGTGCAGTGTGTGGGTGTGTAAGTGAGTGAGTGTGTGGTGATTGAGTGAAGTGTGTGGGTGTGTAAGTGAGTGAGTGTGTGGTGATTGAGTGCAGTGTGTGGGTGTGTAAGTGAGTGAGTGTGTGGTGATTGAGTGAAGTGTGTGGGTGTGTAAGTGAGCGAGAGTGTGGTGATTGAGTGCAGTGTGTGGGTGTGTAAGTGAGTGAGTGTGTGTTGATTGAGTGACGTGTGTGGGTGTGTAAGTGAGTGAGTGTGTGGTGGTTGAGTGCAGTGTGTGGGTGTGTAAGTGAGTGAGTGTGTGGTGATTGAGTGAAGTGTGTGGGTGTGTAAGTGAGCGAGTGTGTGGTGGTTGAGTGCATTGTGTGGGTGTGTAAGTGAGTGAGTGTGTGGTGATTGAGTGAAGTGTGTGGGTGTGTAAGTGAGTGAGTGTGTGGTGATTGAGTGAAGTGTGTGGGTGTGTAAGTGAGCGAGTGTGTGGTGGTTGAGTGCAGTGTGTGGGTGTGTAAGTGAGTGAGTGTATGGTGATTGAGTGAAGTGTGTGGGTGTGTAAGTGAGCTAGAGTGTGGTGATTGAGTGAAGTGTGTGGGTGTGTAAGTGAGTGAGTGTGTGGTCGTTGAGTGCAGTGTGTGGGTGTGTAAGTGAGCGAGTGTGTGGTGATTGAGTGACGTGTGTGGGTGTGTAAGTGAGCGAGAGTGTGGTGATTGAGTGCAGTGTGTGGGTGAGTAAGTGAGTGAGCCTGTGGTGATTGAGTGCAGTGCGTGGGTGTGTAAGTGAGTGAATGTGTGGTGATTGAGTGAAGTGTGTGGGTGTGTAAGTGAGCGAGTGTGTGGTGGTTGAGTGCAGTGTGTGGGTGTGTAAGTGAGTGAGTGTATGGTGATTGAGTGAAGTGTGTGGGTGTGTAAGTGAGCTAGAGTGTGGTGATTGAGTGAAGTGTGTGGGTGTGTAAGTGAGTGAGTGTGTGGTCGTTGAGTGCAGTGTGTGGGTGTGTAAGTGAGCGAGTGTGTGGTGATTGAGTGACGTGTGTGGGTGTGTAAGTGAGCGAGAGTGTGGTGATTGAGTGCAGTGTGTGGGTGAGTAAGTGAGTGAGCCTGTGGTGATTGAGTGAAGTGTGTGGGTGTGTAAGTGAGTGAGTGTGTGGTGATTGAGTGACGTGTGTGGGTGTGTAAGTGAGCGAGAGTGTGGTGATTGAGTGCAGTGTGGGGGTGTGTAAGTGAGTGAGTGTGTGGTGATTGAGTGACGTGTGTGGGTGTGTAAGTGAGCGAGAGTGTGGTGATTGAGTGACGTGTGTGGGTGTGTAAGTGAGTGAGTGTGTGGTGATTGAGTGCAGTGTGTGGGTGTGTAAGTGAGTGAGTGTGTGGTGATTGAGTGAAGTGTGTGGGTGTGTAAGTGAGTGAGTGTGTGGTGATTGAGTGCAGTGTGTGGGTGTGTAAGTGAGTGAGTGTGTGGTGATTGAGTGAAGTGTGTGGGTGTGTAAGTGAGTGAGAGTGTGGTGATTGAGTGCAGTGTGTGGGTGTGTAAGTGAGTGAGTGTGTGGTGATTGAGTGACGTGTGTGGGTGTGTAAGTGAGTGAGTGTGTGGTGGTTGAGTGCAGTGTGTGGGTGTGTAAGTGAGTGAGTGTGTGGTGATTGAGTGAAGTGTGTGGGTGTGTAAGTGAGCGAGTGTGTGGTGGTTGAGTGCAGTGTGTGGGTGTGTAAGTGAGTGAGTGTATGGTGATTGAGTGAAGTGTGTGGGTGTGTAAGTGAGCTAGTGTGTGGTGATTGAGTGAAGTGTGTGGGTGTGTAAGTGAGTGAGTGTGTGGTCGTTGAGTGCAGTGTGTGGGTGTGTAAGTGAGCGAGTGTGTGGTGATTGAGTGACGTGTGTGGGTGTGTAAGTGAGCGAGAGTGTGGTGATTGAGTGCAGTGTGTGGGTGAGTAAGTGAGTGAGCCTGTGGTGATTGAGTGACGTGTGTGGGTGTGTAAGTGAGCGAGTGTGTGGTGATTGAGTGCAGTGTGTGGGTGTGTAAGTGAGTGAGTGTGTGGTGATTGAGTGACGTGTGTGGGTGTGTAAGTGAGCGAGAGTGTGGTGATTGAGTGCAGTGTGTGGGTGTGTAAGTGAGTGAGCCTGTGGTGATTGAATGAAGTGTGTGGGTGTGTAAGTGAGTGTGTGGTGATTGAGTGCAGTGTGTGGGTGTGTAAGTGAGTGAGTGTGTGGTGATTGAGTGCAGTGTGTGGGTGTGTAAGTGAGTGAGCGTGTGGTGATTGAGTGAAGTGTGTGGGTGTGTAAGTGAGTGAGTGTGTGGTGATTGAGTGCAGTGTGTGGGTGTGTAAGTGAGTGAGCGTGTGGTGATTGAGTGAAGTGTGTGGGTGTGTGTGGGTGTGGGTGGCGCCACCTGTCCAGCGCCACCTCCTTGTCGGCCAGGCTGGGCTGGGGGAGCAGCAGGGCGTCGACTGCGCTCACGTGCGCCGCCAGCGCACGCAGCAGCGCCGTGCGTCGCTCCGAGTAGCTCCGCCACTGCAGGTACAGCCACTCCAGCCGGCTGGGAGACACGGGGGGACAGAGACACAGAGACAGTCACTCCAGCTGACTGGGAGACACGGGGGGACAGAGACACAGAGACAGTCACTCCAGCTGACTGGGAGACACGGGGGACAGAGACACAGAGACAGTCACTCCAGCTGACTGGGAGACACGGGGGACAGAGATACAGAGACAGTCACTCCAGCTGACTGGGATGCAGAGACCAACATAAAGTGACTGAATTACTGTGAAAGAAGCCACGTGATAGATTCCATCCAGTCAGAGGGACTGTGGCCAGGAGGGGTGGGGGAGGCGAGGGAGTGGAGGGGGGGTACCCGTGTGCGTGCACGCAGCTCGTGTGCAGCTCGTCCCAGGCGGACTGCTCGTCGTGCAGCGCCGCTTGGATGGCGCGACGCTCCACGGGGCAGAGCGCCGCGCGCAGCACCAGCCGCCCGGCGCCCAGCAGCGACGCCAGCAGGCGCTCGCCCTCGCCGCGGCACCCCAGCAGGCGCTGGCTCGCGGGGCGAGAGGGGGAAGGGCAGAGACCGCCTGGGTGAGTGCAGGGGGCTCCGGCCTGCCCGTGATCTCCGACGCTCACGTACCGCTCGCGCGAGTCGGGCGCGCGAGCGATCCTACGAGTTGGCGTGCGTGTGCGCGAGTGAGGGAGCGGTGGTGGTTAGCGCGCTGCGCTACGAACCCCCGTTTACCCGAGTTTGATTCCCACTCACGGCCAACACCTGCAATGGATTATCTCAAACACACCTGGGCCACCTACCCTAGATGGACACGGCCTCGAGTGAGTACCTGAGACAAAGGCGGCCGGGGGTGGTTGCTGGCCACCCTCCCCCCGTGTGCCGTGCCGGGCCTCATTGGTGCTGTTCAGGCTATACGGGGGATCTTTGTCTTTGATCCCAATTGAGTGATCTGCAGGGAATGTTTCAGCATTGAGGATGTGGTTTGGCGAATACCGGTTCCACTGTGGGTGTGGGTTTAGCTATGAGATTAACCCAGATAACTCCACGCAGGACCGGGAGAGACAATACAAACTTCACGGAAAGAGGCACCCGAGTCGGGAATCGGCTACACAGGAGTGCGAGTTAGCGGGGGCGAGCGAGTGGGCTTAAGCGAGCGGGGGCGAGCAGGCGTGAGTGAGCAGAGGTGAGCGGGGGCGAGCGAGCGAGGGTGATCGGGGGCGAGCGAGCGAGGGCGAGCGGGGGGCGAGCGGGCGTGAGCGAGCGGGCCTAAGCGAGTGGGGTCGAGCAGGCGTGAGTGAGCGGGGGTGAGCGGGGGTGAGCGGGGGCGAGCGAGCGAGGGCGAGCGGGGGGCGAGCGGGGCGTGAGCGAGTGGGCCTAAGCGAGTGGGGGCGAGCAGGCGTGAGTGAGCGGAGGTGAGCGGGGGCGAGCGAGCGAGAGCGAGCGAGGGCGAGCAGGGGTGAGCGGGGGCGAGCGGGCGTGAGCGAGCGGGCCTAAGCGAGTGGGGGCGAGCAGGCGTGAGTGAGCGGAGGTGAGCGAGGGCGAGCGGGGGTGAGCGAGCGAGGGCGAGCGGGGGGCGAGCGGGGGCGAGCGGGCGTGAGCGAGCGGGGGCGAGCGGGCGCCCACCTTGCTGAGCTGCGTGCGTGCGTGCAGCTCGTGGCGCTGGCCCACGACGCAGTCGACGGCGCCCAGCTGTGCCCGCACGTCCTCGCAGAAGCGCGAGAGGTCGGCGCGCGCAGAGCGCCACGCCGCGTCCAGCTGTGCCCGTACGCGGTCCTCCCTGGCGCGCAGCGCGGCCGCCGCCAGTGCCGCGTCGTAGCGCCCGCGCAGACACGCGTCGGGGGCGAGGGGCGCCGCTGCCGCCCCCCCGCCCCCCACCGCCTCCCCCATGGGGGTGTCGTCGCCCGCGCCGGTCACCTCGTCCATTTGCGGCCTGGGCAACGGTGACACCGCGATCGTGACGGCGGTGGTGGTGACGGTGGTGGTGATGATGGTGGTGATGATGGTGGTGATGATGGTGGTGATGATGGTGGTAACGGTGGTGGTGATGATAGTCGTGATGGTAGTGGTGGTGATGATGGTGGTGATGGTGATGAAGGTGGTGGTGACAGGTTGGCACAAGGGAGACAAAGTCTGCCGGTCGTGATGTCGGTCACCCAACCCCTCGTGCGCCGCGCAGGGCTTAATGGGTGCTCGCTAACAGCACTTGCCCCCAACGGTCTGTAGAGGCTAAACGGGGGATCTTTGTCGATGTTTGTTTTGTCTACGTCTGTGTGTATGTGTATATGGGGAGCGGCAGCGTAATGCTTAGAGCGTTGCGCTTTGAACCCGGTGACCGAATTTCATTCCAGCTCACAGCCAACATCAGTGACGATTATCTGAACCGGTTCCGGGCCTTTCCTAGGTCGACTCAGCCGCAAATGAGTGCCAGGTTGCGGTGTATACTAAACATCGCCACTGGGGAGACAAAGGCAGATGGACGTGGTGCTGGCCACCCACCCCCTGGTGTGCCGTGCCGGCCTTCATAGGTGCTCCTCGCCGACAGCATTTGCCCCAACAGTCTGTTAAGGTGATACGGGGGATCGTTGTCTGTGCGTCTGTGTGTGTGCGGGAGACCTGTGTTGGTTGATGTCTTCGAGCAGGGCCTCCATGGCGGAGGCGATGGCCTCCTTCTCCTCGCCGGGCCTCCCCGAGGCCGCTCCATGGCCCAGCGCCGTCTCCACGCCCCGGAGCCAGCGCTCAAACTCCAGCAGCTGCTCGCCGCTCCTGCACAGGCAAAGGGTCGACCCCGTGTAGTCCACGAGGCGCCATCGGGCCGTAAGTGCCGGCGGGCGAGCGGTCGTTCAGGCCGTCACGGCGCACTTACGAGGGGGCAGCATGGACGACGCCACGCCCGGTGGCTTTTGTCTCCCCGGTGCCGACGCGTTACACGAACCACACCGGGTACTCAATTAAGGCCGAGTCGAGCTCGGGGGAAAGCCAAGAGAAGGCCGTGAGTGGGACTCAAATGTCTCGTCAGCGGCAGTCGGGCTTACTGGTGAACCACCGCTGATGAGACAATGAACGTGTGTTTCTGGTGCCAGGAGTGTGTGCTGTTGACGTGCTGTTCCCGTGATGTCCGTGTGTAGTTCGTGTGCCGTTCGCGTGGTGTACGCATGCTGTTCGCGTGTTGTTTGTGTGTTTCTGGCGCTGGGAGCGAGTGGAATGTGGAGTGGCGCGTCGAGGGAACCACCTGTGCAGCCGCTGCAGGCGCTGGGCGAGGGCGAGGCGGGCCGCGTGGGCCCGCGCGCTCACCAGGCCCAGGGCCCGCCGGTCGCCCTCCAGCGTCCGCTCCGCCTCCTCCAGGGCAGCCGGCGGCACGGGGTGCGGGGCGCCGGGGGTAGGGGGGGCCGTGGGGGGGGACGCCCCCCCCACCCCCACCCCCACGGGCCAGCGCCAGCGTCTCCAGCTCAGCAGCCGAGTGCTCGAGCAGAGAGCGCCCCTCCGGGAGATTGTCCAGCACGGCCTGCGGAGGACGGCGGAGACGCGGGGACACGGGGAGAGAGACACGGGGATTAGGGGAGACAGAGAGACCAGGGGACACCGGGAAAGAGAGACAGATATGAGGAGAGAGATAGACATGGGGGCATGAGGAGATAGAGAGAGACACACATGGGGAGACAAAGATACGGGGACATCATGTGAGCGAATACACAGAGGTCAGGGGTCATTTGCGAGACGTCAGGGGAGCAGGGGACGGCTGGTGGAAGTCGCGGCAGGTCAAGGGTCGTCTCGGAGGTCGGAGGTCGTGGGTGAGAGGAGGGGGGCAGCACCTGCAGCACGTCGATGTGGCGCTGCGTGTCGGCGACGTCGCCATGGCAACCGTCATGCTGCTCCACGGCGAGGCGCGTGCCATGGAGCCACGCGCGCAGCGCCTCGCGGGCGCCTGGAACACAACAGCAACAACAACGAAAGCATCAACAACAACGTCAACAACAATGTCGTCAACAACAACGACGACGTCAAAAACAACGTTTTAATCAACAACGACGTCAACAACAACAACGTCAACTATTCATACAGTAGCGAGCAAATGAACGGGTGAGTGAGTGGGAAGCGAGTGGGCGGCGAGCGAGCGAGTGATGAGCAAGTGGTGGTGAGAAAGTGGTGGTGAGCGTATGAGTGGTGAGCGAGTGAGTCGTGGCGAGCGAGCGAGTGGTTAGCAAGCGTACGAGTCGTCTCACCGGAGTAGGCATGGAGCCCGGGGTGGAGCGGTGATTCTGTGGGGAACGTGGAGTCAAAGGAGCGGGTCGTTCCGCTCTGGTGGAAATCCGCTCCGACCCCTCCCCCTCTCACCAACACCCGCGAGGTAAGCAGCTCCTTTGGGATAACGGAGATCGGCGGGGGGGGGATTAGCGGGGGGGGGGGGATCAACGGGGGGGGGATCAGCGGGCAGATCAGTGCGGGATCAGTGCAAGGGTGAGCTGGGGTGAGCGTGAGCCGTATGAAAACCCTCACCGTCTCGACCGTGGTCACCGTCATCCGATAGAGGCCACCACCTCCACCTCCATCACCTCCACCTCCATCACCTCCTCCATCACCTCCTCCTCCACCATCTCCTCCTCCACCATCTCCTGCTCCACCTTTTCCACCGTCCCGCAGGAATCCGGGCTCCTGCTGCCCCGTGAGCTGCTCCGAGTCAGCTACAGCATCGCGTGAGGCGGCCATCGTTAGCCAAGCCCGGGAGGTCGTTGGGGCACCCGTAGCTGAAACAACACGCGGGGCGTCACGACGACGACGAGGGGGGGCGTCACGACGACGACGACGACGCGGGGCGTCACGGCGACGACGACGCGGGGCGTCACGACGACGCGGGGCGTCACGACGACGAGGGGCATCACGACGACGAGGAGGGGCGTCACGACGACGACGAGGGGGGGCGTCACGACGACGACGAGGGGGGGCGTCACGACGACGACGCGGGGCGTCACGACGATGGACCGTCACAAGGCATCACAACACCAGATGGTTATAAAGCAGCAAGTTGGCACAGTAGAGAGCACAGGAGTCATCCCAGTCAGTCAGCCCATGGCACCTGGGTCTGACCGTACCAGCAGCGAGCCTTTGACACTTCAGGTGGCCTCAAAGTGCACCTAGCCTGGCATGGGCTGGGTGCAACAGGCACAACTCTTGTTTCCCTGACGGGTGCTGCTCAGTGTTCGCAGTACGGTACAGTAGACCCTCAGTTAACAGTGACATCGGTGAACGGTTTTCAGGTGAACGTTTCGCTCCCCGTGGTGACCCCATGGTGTCCACTGACGTTAGAAATGTGACTACCGTCACCGTGTTACATTATGCACACGGGCACCGATTCGACCGATCCGAACGCTCGTAACTGGGGCTGAGCCATGCGCTCAGCGAAGCGGCGACGCTCATTTATGAGCGTCTAGACCTCGACTGGCTTCGTCTGCCTCGCGTTGTCTGTTGTGGCCGTGGAGACAGCCTCTCGTGCAGACTCGGCGACTCAGACTTAATTTTACACTTTTTAGAAAATTTTTAATTATTGCAATGGCTGCTAAAGTGAATTGGCAAAAGGAAAAGAGGAGTAGGAAGTAATCAGCCTTAAAACAAAAGCAGGTCAATTTGTGATCATTTTAGAACAGATTCACGCTTTTAACATCTAATTCCTATATTCGATTAACAGTTATTCCTGCAGAACAGGGGAGAGAATACAAACTCCACTCACTCACTGCAGAACAGGGGAGAGAATTCAAACTCCACTCACTCACTGCAGAACAGGGGAGAGAATACAAACTCCACTCACTCACTGCAGAACAGGAGAATGAATACAAACTCCACTCACTCACTGCAGAACAGGGGAGAGAATACAAACTCCACTCACTCACTGCAGAACAGGAGAGAGAATACAAATTCCACTCACTCACTGCAGAACAAGGAGAATGAATACAAACTCCACTCACTCACTGCAGAACAGGGGAGAGAATACAAATTCCACTCACTCACTGCAGAACAGGGGAGAGAATACAAACTCCACTCACTCACTGCAGAACAGGGGAGAGAATACAAACTCCACTCACTCACTGCAGAACAGGGGAGAGAATACAAACTCCACTCACTCACTGCAGAACAGGAGAGAGAATACAAACTCCACTCACTCACTGCAGAACAGGGGAGAGAATACAAACTCCACTCACTCACTGCAGAACAAGGAGAATGAATACAAACTCCACTCACTCACTGCAGAACAGGGAGAATGAATACAAACTCCACTCACTCACTGCAGAACAGGGGAGAGAATACAAACTCCACTCACTCACTGCAGAACAAGGAGAGAGAATACAAACTCCACTCACTCACTGCAGAACAGGGGAGAGAATACAAACTCCACTCACTCACTGCAGAACAAGGAGAATGAATACAAACTCCACTCACTCACTGCAGAACAGGGGAGAGAATACAAACTCCACTCACTCACTGCAGAACAAGGAGAATGAATACAAACTCCACTCACTCACTGCAGAACAGGGGAGAGAATACAAACTCCACTCACTCACTGCAAAACAGGGGAGAGAATGGCGTCACCACTGTGCCACTACCACCCTGCCACTCCACTAACCACTACACTACCACACCCCACACAACAAATCGGAGGATCCGGAGAAAAGTCCACGTGACTACGGGTCGAGAGAGAGACACACAAATTCCAAATATACAATAGACAGCAGGGTCGAGATCGAACCCGCGACCTCCTGCATAGCAGGCGAGGGAGTTAACATCAGTACCTGGTGCGATGTGTAAACTTCGCCACTGGGGAGACAAAGGCGGCCGGGCGTGGTGCTGGCCACCCAACCCCTCGTGTGCCGTGCCGGCCTTCATAGGTGCTACTCGCTAACAGCACTTAAAGGCTACGCGGGAGATCTTTATCTTTGTCTCCCCCCCGCCCGTGTCTCCTCCTCATCGCCAACGGTCGAAGTGTTGAGAAACACCCCTGAAGCGATCGCCGATTGCCAATATCTGCACCATCGCCAACGCTCCAACCCACTGCTGGATGATGCCCTCCCCAAGCCATTGCCACCCCTCACGGCCTTGTACCACGACAGGGAGGCGCAGCGCCTCGTAGGAAGAAGCCCCTGGGTTCGATCCCCGACTCGGGCACCTCTCCTCCCCAGAGGGGATGCTTTTACACACCACACCAGGCACTCATTTTGAGTCGACCTAGGGGAGGTCCAGGAACGTGAGCGGGATTCGAACTTGGGTCGTCGGGGTCGTAGCGCAGCGCGCTAACAGCTACGCTACCACACCCCACGCAATTTTCACCACCACCATCATCACCATCACAACCATTACAACCATCACCATCATCGCTACTACCACCAACATAGTGACTACCACCACCATCAACGCCACCACCACCACTGCAGCATACTGCGACAACCGCTGTGCTAATTCGACCACGCCGCTGCCTTCGTGTGTGTGGTATTTGTAGTCTCCTCTCACCACGGGCTTCCTCCGGTTTTCTCCGCTCTCCTCCTCCCATCGCGAAAAAACCCAAACAGAGCGGAGCTGGAGGCATCGCCGCGAAGGTCGCTCACGGCACACGGTAGAGCCGCATCCACAAGGCGGCCCAACAACCCCTCAACTACGCACACCATGTGTGGCCCTGGGGCCACTGGTGGAAATTACACATTCCCATGGCAGCGACCAAAGAGTTAGAACAGGCAATAAAGAAGGCTGTCTCTGGTGTAGCTCTATCAGTTTCAAAGACAATGCAGATATATCATCAGAGCATGATCATTTTCATGTTTTGCCAGAAGTATGTGTGGTTAATACAGACATGACGCCTTGCAATAGGTGTCTATTTGGTGTTTGAACATCTTAACATCTATCTGTATTAGTGACAGAAAGGGTAGAAACCTATTCATAAATATTCCGCAAAGTGATAATCACTTTAATGACCCAGCAGGGATGATGATGATTATGATGGTAATGGTGATGCGGTGTGCGTGATGATTGCTGAATTATGATGATGACGATGACTGTTGACAGCACACACACAGCGAGACAGCACTCACACACATAGCGTGACAGCACACACACACACAGCCTGACAGCACACACACACACACAGCCTGAGAGCACACACACACACACAGCCTGAGAGCACACACACACAGCCTGACAGCACACACACACACACAGCCTGAGAGCACACACACACACACAGCCTGAGAGCACACACACACACACAGCCTGAGAGCACACACACACACAGCCTGAGAGCACACACACACACACAGCCTGAGAGCACACACACACACACAGCCTGAGAGCACACACACACACACAGCCTGAGAGCACACACACACACAGCCTGACAGCACACACACACAGCCTGACAGCACACACACACACAGCCTGACAGCACACACACACAGCCTGACAGCACACACACACACACAGCCTGAGAGCACACACACACACACAGCCTGAGAGCACACACACACACAGCCTGAGAGCACACACACACACAGCCTGACAGCACACACACACACACAGCCTGACAGCATACACACACACACAGCCTGAGAGCACACACACACACAGCCTGACAGCACACACACACAGCCTGACAGCACACACACACACAGCCTGACAGCACACACACACACAGCCTGACAGCACACACACACACAGCCTGACAGCACACACACACACACAGCCTGACAGCACACACACACACAGCCTGACAGCACACACACACACACAGCCTGACAGCACACACACACACAGCCTGACAGCACACACACACAGCCTGACAGCACACACACACACAGCCTGACAGCACACACACACAGCCTGACAGCACACACACACACAGCCTGACAGCACACACACACAGCCTGACAGCACACACACACACAGCCTGACAGCACACACACACACAGCCTGACAGCACACACACACACACACAGTATGACAGCACACACACACAGCCTGACAGCACACACACACACAGCCTGACAGCACACACACACACAGCCTGACAGCACACACACACACACAGCCTGACAGCACACACACACACAGCCTGACAGCACACACACACACACAGCATGACAGCACACACACACACAGCCTGACAGCACACACACACACAGCCTGACAGCACACACACACACAGCCTGACAGCACACACACACACACAGCCTGACAGCACACACACACACAGCCTGACAGCACACACACACACAGCCTGACAGCACACACACACAGCCTGACAGCACACACACACACAGCCTGACAGCACACACACACAGCCTGACAGCACACACACACACAGCCTGACAGCACACACACACACAGCCTGACAGCACACACACACAGCCTGAAAGCACACACACACACGCTGGTGCTCGCGACACCGACCTGCACCGCACGGCTGTCTCCCACACCGGGCGAGTCGAGACGGCGTCACCACAACCGCCCGACCACCGTCACCCTGACTCGAGCCCCCATCAGCCCCATGTCGGTGCCCCCCCCCCCAGGCAACATCAGCCCTTCCCACGCCAAATCTCTTTCTTCCAACCAGAGGCAAACCGGAACAAAACAAGAACCACAGATCAGAAGCAGTCGGCGCTCCACACGGAGGAGCTCAAGGCTGCTGCAAGTGCACCATCAGTGCGGAGTGGCGGGCAGAAGGGAGGGAGGTGGGTCAGGGTAGTGACATGGGAGGGGGGAGGGGAGCAGTGGGAGGTGGGTCACGGTTTTGACCACTGGTATGGATGGGGCAGTGGGCGCGAGGCCACGTCACACCGACACTTCTCCGAACGATTCCTATTCATAGACCGCGTTCGTTTCCGCACAAGGCGGGGGAAGTGGCAGTGTAAGTGAGAGACACCGGGAGGTGGAGGGGGGTGTTTGATACGGTGGGGAGCGCACGTGGTGTATGTCAGTCGCCAACCCACAACGCCCAGGGTCTGTCCCCCGTGACCTGTCGGTAGCAGAGAGCCTCACACGCTTCACGTCGCGGTGTTCGTGTGAGCACCTTTACGAGTGTCGGCTTCTGCGAGTATCTGTGGGCGTCTCCGTGTGTCTGTTTTCCCAACTGCGCCATCACCTCGTGAGATACACCCTAACGCCTTCAAAGACAAAAATCGCCCCGTGTAGCCTTAACAGACAGAGGGGGTGGGTGGTGGCCAGCACCACGCCCAACTGACTTTGTCTCCCTAGGACTCGTTTGAGGCTGAGTCGACCTAGAGGAGGCCCAGGACCGGTTCATATAATCGTCACTGATGCTTCCCGTGAGCGGGAATCGAACTCGTGTCGCAGAGTTCATAGCGCAGCGCGCTAACCACGACACTACCGCTCCCCACACGTCCACACACAGACGCGCACACGCGCGTCTGTGTGTGGACGTGTGGGGAGCGCCTCTGACAACCACGCTGGTGTTGCGAGCGTGACCCCCACATAGTCGAAGAAGATTGCCCCGTTTCTTGGCAAGGCTCTGTGCGTCCTCGGACTTCAAAGTCGTCAGCAGCCGCCACTGTTTCACGCGCGGCCTCACCGAGCGTGGGCTACTTGGGGGGGCGGTGGGGGGGGCTCGTGAGCTGGGAGCGTGTGGGAAGCTCCGGTTGTAAAGAAGCAGCTCTCCTCTTACTCTTACACCACCATGATCATCCCAATAGAGGAAGTGGGACGTCTGGGCGTACAGGACGGGAACCGAGAGGGTGTGGGGGTGGTGGTGGTGGGGGGGCGTGTGGAGCTCAGAGGGTGCGTGAAGTGCGTGGCGCGTGTAATGTGTGGCATGTGGAGTGTGGTGCGTGGGGAGTGGTGGCGCAGCGGTTAGCATGTTGTGCTACGAACCTGACGACTCGAATTCGATTCCTGCTCGTGGCCACCAACACAGGACCATCATATGAACCAGTTTTGGGCCTCCCCTAGGTTAACTCAGCCTTAAACGAGTACTCAGTGTGGTGCGAAAACATCAGTGGCCGGGCGTGGTGCTGGCCACCCACCCCCTCCGTGCACCGTGCCGTCGTTCAAATGTGCTCACAAACAGCAATTGCCCCATCAGCCTGTTAAGCCCAAGCGGGAGACCTTTGTCTTTGCGTGGTGTGTGGCCAGGGAGGGGATGGGGGTGAGCTTAGACGCGCGGATTTCCGTCTAAAGTTAGGGACGCGCGCTGAGTTAAGGACGAGGGGTGGGGGCGCGCCATCTAAGTGGTAGTATGTTGAACCGTCTACGTGGTAGTATGTTGAACCGTCTACGTGGTAGTATGTTGAACCGTCTAAGTGGTAGTATGTTGAACCGTCTAAGTGGTAGTATGTTGAACCGTCTACGTGGTAGTATGTTGAACCGTCTAAGTGGTAGTATGTTGAACCGTCTAAGTGGTAGTATGTTGAACCGTCTAAGTGGTAGTATGTTGAACCGTCTAAGTGGTAGTATGTTGAACCGTCTAAGTGGTAGTATGTTGAACCGTCTAAGTGGTAGTATGTTGAACCGTCTAAGTGGTAGTGTGTTGAACCGTCTAAGTGGTAGTATGTTGAACCGTCTAAGTGGTAGTATGTTGAACCGTCTAAGTGGTAGTATGTTGAACCGTCTAAGTGGTAGTATGTTGAACCGTCTAAGTGGTAGTATGTTGAACCGTCTAAGTGGTAGTATGTTGAACCGTCTAAGTGGTAGTATGTTGAACCGTCTAAGTGGTAGTATGTTGAACCGTCTAAGTGGTAGTATGTTGAACCGTCTAAGTGGTAGTATGTTGAACCGTCTAAGTGGTAGTATGTTGAACCGCGCCCATCGGAGTTTTCAATTCCGTATAGTGGTGTAGTATATAGTGCGGTGTGTAGTGTATAGTGCAGTGTGTAGTGTATAGTGCAGTGTGTATTATATAGTGCAGTGTGTAGTGTATATTGTAGTGTATGTTGAACTTCTCTCGCACCGTGTTAATCGGAGGTGCGGATTTCTCACGCGTGAAAGGCTGCAATCTTCCACCACCCCCATCTATAATGTCTCGGTGGACAGAGGCGCGGTGGAGGGAAGATCTAAGAAGGAAGAGGGTTCAGGATGTGGCGCTGCAGACATCCCTCGCCGCTGATGCAAGCCATGACCAGGCTGCGCACTGGGGTGTAGACTGCACCGAGACACGGCCACTGGTGCCGTGCGACCACGGCGTGACGAGCGAGGCAAAAGCAGAAGTCGTAGAGCAGAAAAAAGCCAAAATACAACCGAAGGGGCCCTATGGTTGATGGGATGTGCAAGGACGACAGTCGGTGCGTTTCGTTACGTCGAGGAGACAGACGTGGGCTGGAGGGGGGCTGGAGGGGGGCTGGAGGGGAGCAGGAGGGGAGCTGGAGGGGAGCAGGAGGGGAGCAGGAGGGGAGCAGGAGGGGAGCAGGAGGGGGGCTGGAGGGGAGCAGGAGGGGAGCTGGAGGGGACAGACGTGGGCTGGAGGGGGGCTGGAGGGGGGCAGGAGGGGAGCTGGAGAGGAGCTGGAGGGGAGCAGGAGGGGAGCTGGAGGGGAGCAGGAGGGGAGCAGGAGGGGGGCTGGAGGGGAGCAGGAGGGGAGCAGGAGGGGAGCAGGAGGGGAGCTGGAGGGGGGCTGGAGGGGGGCTGGAGGGGAGCAGGAGGGGAGCAGGAGGGGAGCAGGAGGGGAGCTGGAGGGGAGCAGGAGGAGAGCAGAAGGGGGGCTGGAGGGGGGCTGGAGGGGGGCTGGAGGGGGGCTGGAGGGGAGCTGGAGGGGACCTGGAGGGGAGCAGGAGGGGGGCTGGAGGGGAGCAGGAGGGGAGCAGGAGGGGGGCTGGAGGGGAGCAGGAGGGGAGCAGGAGGGGAGCAGGAGGGGAGCTGGAGGGGGGCTGGAGGGGGGCTGGAGGGGAGCAGGAGGGGAGCAGGAGGGGAGCAGGAGGGGAGCTGGAGGGGAGCTGGAGGGGAGCTGGAGGGGAGCAGGAGGGGAGCAGGAGGGGAGCTGGAGGGGAGCAGGAGGGGAGCAGGAGGGGAGCTGGAGGGGAGCAGGAGGGGAGCAGGAGGGGAGCTGGAGGGGAGCAGGAGGGGAGCAGGAGGGGGGCTGGAGGGGAGCAGGAGGGGAGCAGGAGGGGAGCAGGAGGGGAGCTGGAGGGGAGCAGGAGGGGAGCAGGAGGGGGGCTGGAGGGGAGCAGGAGGGGAGCAGGAGGGGAGCAGGAGGGGAGCTGGAGGGGAGCTGGAGGGGAGCTGGAGGGGAGCAGGAGGGGGGCTGGAGGGGAGCAGGAGGGGAGCTGGAGGGGAGCTGGAGGGGAGCAGGAGGGGAGCTGGAGGGGGGCTGGAGGGGAGCTGGAGGGGAGCTGGAGGGGAGCAGGAGGGGAGCTGGAGGGGAGCAGGAGGGGAGCAGGAGGGGGGCTGGAGGGGAGCAGGAGGGGAGCAGGAGGGGAGCAGGAGGGGAGCTGGAGGGGGGCTAGAGGGGGGCTGGAGGGGAGCAGCAGGGGAGCAGGAGGGGAGCAGGAGGGGAGCTGGAGGGGAGCAGGAGGAGAGCAGAAGGGGGGCTGGAGGGGGGCTGGAGGGGGGCTGGAGGGGGGCTGGAGGGGAGCTGGAGGGGAGCAGGAGGGGAGCTGGAGGGGAGCAGGAGGGGGGCTGGAGGGGAGCAGGAGGGGAGCTGGAGGGGAGCAGGAGGGGAGCAGGAGGGGAGCTGGAGGGGAGCAGGAGGGGAGCAGGAGGGGAGCAGGAGGGGAGCTGGAGGGGAGCAGGAGGAGAGCAGAAGGGGGGCTGGAGGGGGGCTGGAGGGGGGCTGGAGGGGGGCTGGAGGGGAGCTGGAGGGGAGCAGGAGGGGAGCAGGAGGGGAGCAGGAGGGGAGCTGGAGGGGGGCTGGAGGGGAGCAGGAGGGGAGCAGGAGGGGAGCTGGAGAGGAGCTGGAGGGGAGCAGGAGGGGAGCAGGAGGGGAGCAGGAGGGGAGCTGGAGGGGGGCTGGAGGGGAGCAGGAGGGGAGCAGGAGGGGAGCAGGAGGGGAGCTGGAGGGGGGCTGGAGGGGAGCAGGAGGGGAGCAGGAGGGGAGCAGGAGGGGAGCAGGAGGGGAGCTGGAGAGGAGCTGGAGGGGGGCTGGAGGGGAGCAGGAGGGGAGCAGGAGGGGGGCTGGAGGGGGGCTGGAGGGGGGCTGGAGGGGAACTGAGAAGTCCTGCACCACCCTGGGGCTGATCCCCGGCTCCACCCGGCCCCTTGCTCTTTAGACCGCGGAGCGCCGGGGCCAGAGCTCCCGAAACGCCAAGCTGCCAGGAACAATCAGCACTCTCACAGGGTGAATTAGACGAGAGAGAAGTGCAAAGACCTGTCGTGTAGCGAGTGGGTGGGTTAGTGTGTCGGTTTGACCTGCAGTGTGGCGAGTGGGTGGCTGATGTGGTGTGTGTAAGCGGATGAGTGACCTACAGTGCGCCGAGTAGGTGAGTGTGTGGGTGGGTGAGTGGATTGGTGAGTGCGTGGTTGTGACCTGCAGTGCACCGAGTAGATGAGTGTGTGGGTGGGTGAGTGGGTGAGTGTGTGGGTGGATAAGTGGGTTGGTGGGTGAGTGTGTGGGTGGGTGAGTGGATTGGTGAGTGCGTGGTTGTGACCTGCAGTGCACCGAGTAGATGAGTGTGTGGGTGGATGAGTGGGTGAGTGTGTGGGTGGGTGAGTGGGTTGGTGGGTGAGTGTGTGGGTGTGTGAGTGGGTTGGTGGGTGAGTGGGTTGGTGGGTGAGTGTGTGGGTGGGTGAGTGGGTTGGTGAGTGAGTGTGTGAGTGGGTTGGTGGGTGAGTGTGTGGGTGAGTGGGTTGGTGGGTGAGTGTGTGGGTGGGTGAGTGGATTGGTGAGTGCGTGGTTGTGACCTGCAGTGCGCCGAGTAGGTTAGTGTGTGGGTGGGTGAGTGGGTTGGTGAGTGAGTAGGTGAGTGTGTGGGTAGGTGAGTGGGTGAGTGTGTGGGTGGGTGAGTGGGTTGGTGAGTGCGTGGGTCAGTGGGTTGGTGAGTGCGTGGTTGTGACCTGCAGTGTGGTGGTGGTGGATGAGACTGGTCTCGACCTCGACACGGGTGGGACAATCAATCGAGAGTGAAGCTCACGGCGACCACGGCAGTAGCAGTGGTAGTAGCGAAAGCAGAGTGAGCGGGAGGCAACGGACCACCCCTCCGGTGGGGTAGCCTCAGCAGCAGCAGCGGCGGCGGCAACGACGACAGCGGAAGAGTGCATAAGGAAGTGTGGAGAGATGACACCGAGAGACAGAGGAGCAAGCGAAGTGGACGGTGACCAGGAATGAGTGCGCTTGGGCAGGATGTGCCACGGGCCAGGAGGGACGGTGGACGACTTGTCAGGAGTAATGATGGCGATGATGGAGGTGACCATGATGGTGATGATGGCAGTGATAATGATGGCGGTGATTATTACCACGACCGTGGTGACCAATCGATTCCCTCTCCAAGGATCTTCCACGATCGATCTAAAGATAAATATTTTCAGAACGAATACAAATGATGAATGAGATCGTGGATTCACAGGGTGTGGCTGCTGCATTCCTGCCGGGGTCCCCTCCCCTTCCCAGAGCTCGAGCTCACTCCTACACACACCAAAGACAAAGATGCCCTGTGTAGCCTGAACAGACTGTTGGGGCAAGTGCTGTTAGCGAGGAGCACCTATGAAGGCCGGCACGGCACACGAGGTCGTGGGTGGCCAGCACCACGCCCAGCCACCTTTGTCTCCCCAGTGGTGATGTTTACACACCGCACCAGATACTAATTGTTGAGGCTGAGTCGACCTAGGGAGGCCCAGGACCGGTTCAGATAATCGTCACTGATGTTGGTGGCCGTGAGTGGGAATCGAACTTGGTTCGCCGGGTTCGTAGTACAGCGCGCTAACCGCTACACCACCGCTCCCCACAAACCACCACCCCCAACACACGAACACAAGATGGGATCTAGAGGGAAAACCTTCTGTCTGGCAACTTGAGTGGCAAATGGGGGGAAGGGGGGCCCCAGGGGCAGGGTGTGGCTGAGGAAGTGAGTAATGGGGAGCGGTGGCGCAGTGGTCAGCACGCTGCCCGACCAAACCAGGCCACCCGAGTTCGATTCCCGCTCATGGCTACGACCAACACCAGTGGCGAATATCTGAACCGGTCCTGGGCACCCCCTAAGACGACTCAGCCTCAAATGAGCAGCTGGTAAGATCGTCACTGGGGAGACAAAGACGGCCGGGCGCGGTGCTGGCCACCCACCGCCTCGTGTGCCAGTGCCGGCAGCCTTCATCGGTGCTGCTGCTACTCGCTAACAGCACTTGCCCGGAAAGTTTGTTAAGGCTGCACGGGGGAGCTTTGTAATGGGGGACCTGGCAGGAAGAGGGGCGAGGGGAAAAGGGGGGGGGCAGCCCCAACCCCCACGTGGCACGTGAATCGAGCCCAAACGTGTTGCCAGCTCAGAGGTTGTACCACCTCTGTATTGGTCACGTGGGGGCTTATTTCTTCACTGCGGTTGCGAGGCACGGGGCCCAGTCCCACAAACGCCAAGCGGCCAGCAACAGACAGCACCCGTGTGTCTATATGAGTGTGTAAGGGATGTCAGGGGAGGAAGGATTCCCACCAAAAGGAAGGGGGAGTGGGACGGTGACTGTGGCAGGAGATATGAGAGAGAATTGTCGAAAACCGGATCGAGAAGGCTGGGGACGAGTGTGGACTGGGGGAAGCAGTAAAAGACGAGCCCCCTGCACCCTTGTGTCGTGTAACACAGCGTCCAACAGCGGCTGTGCTATAAATATTGTCCATTGCCCGAAACGTTGAAACACGCAGTATTCCTTTGAAGGCCATAACGCAGTGCTGTGGACGAGCGTCCCGGGGTTGCCGAGGGCGCCACGGTGACCAGGATATGTTGACTACCTCGCCTGGTCTACAGGAGGTCGTGGGTTCCATCCCGACCCTGACGACGCCTGCTGCTGCTGTATATTTGGAGTTTGCGTGCCTCTCTCTCCGTGGCCGCGTGATTTATCCCTCCACATTTAGAATCAACGTCGCCACGCGTTTAGAGTGTTTGCCGGCTCCACATTTACAAACGATGATGATGACGAGCCACGTCGTTGAGCGACAATTTGTGACCAGGTTGCTTGTTAAAAAAGAGCTACGTAGCTCAGTGGCCCTTACCTGGTAAAATAAAAATAACTGTTGAGTTTAAGAGACGCTGATGAGTTTATTTGGTACCCGGATAACTATAATGATGATGGGAAGAGTGAATCCGAGAGTGCAGTCGTGTGACCTGTAGTGTGGCGAGTGAGTGAATGGGTGAGTGAATGGGTGAGTTATTGAGTGGGTGAGTTGGTTAAAAGGTGAATGAATAAGTGAGTGGATGAGAGGGTGAGCGGATGAGTGTGCGAGTGAGTGGGTGGACGAGGTGACGGGTGAGCCTGTGAGCAGGCGAGTGAGTGGGCGAGTTCGCGAGCGGTGGGACAGATGGCCGAGTCAAGCTGTGACCTAGAGTCCTCAACACGGGTGGAGGATGAACGGGAGAGTGATTATCATGGGAACAGGGACCAAGGTAGTAGTAGCAATAGCTGAGTGACAAGGGGTCGACGGGAGGAGGCGAACTGCCTGTGTATATATCGTGAGAGGTCAGACACCTTTACATAAAAAAACAAAGGTCCCCTGTATATCCTTAACAGACTGTTGGGGCAAGTGCTGTTAGCGAGTAGCAGCACCTATGAAGGCCGGCACGGCACGACGGGATGTGTGGCCAGCAATACACCCGCCCGCCCGCCTTTGTCTTCCGAGTGGCGATGTGTGTGTGTGTGTGGACACGTGTCCACACACACACACACACGTGTCCACACACACAGTGTCCACACACAGACACGTGTCCACACACACGTGTTCACACACACACACGTGTTCACACACACACACTGGTCCACACACACACAGTGTCCACACACACACACGTGTCCACACACACATACAAACACACACGTGTCCACACACACGTGTCCACACACACAGACACACGTGTCACACACACACACACGTGTCCACACACACACACACACACGTGTCCACACACACGTGTCACACACACACGTGTCCACACACACGTGTCACACACACACGTGTTCACATACACACACTGGTCCACACACACACAGGTCCACGCACACACAGTACCCACACACACACGTGTCCACACACACACGTGCCCACACACACACATACACGTGTCCACACATACACAGTGTCCACACACACAGTGTCCACACACACAGTGTCCACACACACACACACACACGTGTCCACACACACACACGTGTCCACACACACACACGTGTCCACACACACACGTGTCCACACACACGTGTCCACACACACACACACACGTGTCCACACACAGTGCCACACACACACGTGTCCACACACACACACAGTGTCTACACACACACGTGTCCACACACACACACACGTGTCCACACACACACACACGTGTCCACACACACAGACACGTGTCCACACACACACACGTGTCCACACACACACACAGACACGTGTCCAAACACACACACGTGTCCAAACACACACACGTGTCCACACACACAGACACGTATCCACACATACAGTGTCCACACACACACGTGTCCACACACACACGTGTCCACACACACACGTGTCCACACACACACGTGTCCACACACACACACGTGTCCACACACACACACGTGTCCACACACACACACACACGTGTCCACACACACACACACACACGTGTCCACACACACACACACGTGTCCACACACAGACACACGTGTCCACACACAGACACACGTGTCCACACACACACGTGTCCACACACACACGTGTCCCCACACACACACAGTGTCCACACACAGACACGTGTCCACACACACACAGTGTCCACACACACAGACACACGTGTCCACACACACACACGTGGCCCCACACACACACACACACGTGTCCCCACACACACAGTGTCACACACACACACACGTGTCCACACACACACACACACACGTGTCCACACACACACGTGTCACACACACACACGTGTCTACACACAACAACCGCCATTCACCACTAAGTGGCGGTGACGTCACCACGACGCTTGTGCCAGGCCAAGTGCACCTTGAGGCCACGTGAAGTGTCGAACGCCCGCTGGCAGGAGGTCACGGGGCAGACCCAGCAGGTGCAACGGATCGACACACACACAGTGTCAGTGTCACACACACACACGTGTGTCACACACACACACGTGTGTCACACACGTGTGTCACACACGTGTGTCACACACACACGTGTCCACACACACACACGTGTCCACACACACGTGTGTCACACACACACGTGTCCACACACACGTGTCCACACACACGTGTCACACACACACACACAGTGTCCACACACACACACACACAGTGTCCACACACACATACAGTGTCCACACACACACACGTGTCCACACACACACACGTGTCCACACACACACACGTGTCCACACACACAGACACGTGTCCACACACACACAAACACACGTGTCCACACACACAAACACACGTGTCCACACACACGTGTCACACACACACACAAACACACGTGTCCACACAAACACACGTGTCCACACACACACACGTGTCACACACACACACGTGTCACACACACACACGTGTCACACACACACACGTGTCACACACACACACGTGTCACACACACACACGTGTCACACACACACACGTGTCCACACACACACACGTGTCCACACACACACACGTGTCCACACACAGACACGTGCCCACACACAGAGACACGTGACGCGTTATCACCGAGCTGCGAGTTTGTCAACATGGATCGATTCCGCGAGACCCGCTCGATTCCTATTCCGTAAGGACACAGCGCGTGAAATCGCGTGTGCGCAATCGATCATTTCGATTCCCCCGCGTGTGCATCCACAGCACCGTTTACGGCCTGGCCTGCGTCTGGTTGACACCGCCGGTCGAGGCTTTTTGTAAACACAACAACGACAACAAAGCTCCCAGTGTAAACAGTCGACGTTGCTGCTTTTGACATCACCGACGCCGCCGCGGCGAGGAATCGAAACAGCCCGGAGGCAATGGCTGTGAATCGGCACCGCTGTTAATGTGACCGAGCTCTTTTATCACAAGCGCCGCTGGCCATCGCAAATGACTGAGGCGGCTCATCACCGTCATCATCATCATCACCACCACCATCATCACCATCATCGTCATCACCACCAACATCACCACCACCATCATCATCGTCACCATCATCGTCCTCGTCGCCGTGTGGAGATTTAGAGCAGCGGCTAAAACACTCCGAGCGCGTGGTGACGTCGACTCCGAATGTGGAGAGGGAAACCCCGGAGGAGCCGGAGAGAGAAACACAGAGAGAGAGAGAAACAGAGAGAGAGAAACACACAGATAGAGAGAGAGACAGCAGCAGCCTCCAAATAGCAGCAGCAGCAGCAGCAGGCGTCGTCAGGGTCGGGATCGAGCCCACGACCTGCATAGCAGGCGATGGAGTTAACATCTCATAGCCACCGTGGCGCCCTTCCCCGAGTTGCATTGCCCGTCAATAATTCCGAACAGCAGCAGCAACAACAACACCACGCGTCACAACAACAACCACCACCACCACGAGGTGGGGGTCACGGCACTCACCCCGCGGGGGGGGGGGGTCGCGGCACTCACCCTGCGGTGAGGGGGGGGGTCACGACGTCCCCCGCTCGCTCCCCTGCCGGGGGGGGGGGCTGCGCGTCCACCCGGGGCTGGCGGTCCTCGTCTTGCTCGAGGACTCCGCGCTGAGTGCGCATGCGCAGGGCTCGCCCCGCCAGCCCCTCACACCACCAGCACCGCGACCCCTCCCCCCGACCCCTCCCCCCAATCCACTCCCTCCCCCGGCAGCGCCCAACAGCAGCTGTGCTCTAAATATGGTCCATTGCCCGAAACGTTGCCTCTTACACGCAGTATTCCTTTGAAGGCCACAACGCAGTGCTGTGGACGAGCGTCCCGGGGTTGCCGAGGGCGCCACTGTGGCCAGATGTTGACTACCTCGCCTGGTCTGCAGGAGGTCGTGGGTTCCATCCCGACCCTGACGATGCCTGCTGCTGTATAGTTGGAGTTTGCGTCTCTCTCTCTCTCATCATCATCACCACGGTGGCTAGGAGATGTTGACTACCTCGCCTGGTGTACAGGAGGTCGTGGGTTCCATCCTGACACTGACGATGCCTGCTGCTGTATAGTTGGAGTTTGCGTCTCTCTCTCCCCGCGTTTAGAGTATGCGGCTGCTATAAATGTCCACGTGATTGGCCTCTTCGTCGGTCTATCATTTGCGATAGCCTGGCCGCTTCTGAAAAAGAGCAACGCAGCTCAGTGGGGCTTAGACCTTGTAAAGTAAAATAAAGAAACAGTTTAACGTTTGTTGCGTGTGGGGATTCTTGCATCGTGCGATTCTGAGAAATGTCAGAGACTTTTGGGAGGGAGGCCTTCATCCAGCAGTGGATCGATTTTGATCATTAGAAGAGTATCGCCACTAAGCCTCCACCGAGAGTCTCAATGCCCCCTTCTTCAGGGTCGACTCAGCCTCAAATGAGCACCTGATCCGGTGTGTAAACATCACCACTAGGGGATGATAATAATGATGATGCGACCGGGCGTGGCTGCTGGCCACCCACCCCGTGGTGTGGCGTTGCGGCCCCAACAGTCTGCTCAGACGACTTTGATCCCAATTGAGTGATCTGCAGGGAATGTTTCAGCATTGGGGAGTTACCAGTTCCACTGTGGGTGTGGGTTTAGCTATGAGAGGAACCCAGACAACTCAAAGAAAACCCTCCGCAGGACAGGGGGAGAGAATACAAACTTCACACAAAGAGGCGCCCGGCAAATGAGCCGAGGCGATTGTCGCTGCGAGGAGGCGCCGGGTGTCTCCACTGCGCCACCAAGCGGCTGGACAGCAGCGATGGGAGGGAACGACCGAGTGTGGTTTTGCTGCAGCCGACTCTGTCGCCTGAGACCGCTGGGGCAAGAGCTGTTTGCGGGCAGCACCACGCCCGGCCGCCTTTATCTCCCGAGCGATGATGTTCACACACCGCACTGGATAGTCATTTAAGGCCGAGTCGACCTAGGGCAGGCCCAATACCGGATCGAATGTTTACTGTTATGGGTCGGTGCCGGGCTCGTAGGGCAACGCTAAACCACTGCGCCACCGCTCTTCCCCATGGCGACAACAACCCGCACCCACAGCACTCATCTAGCAGTGGAGGGACAGCACGCGGCGCATGCGAATGAAAAGTTTTATTATCAAAACACAAAACGGCGATGGCGCACAGTGCGCGTTCGTTCTCGACTTGCCACTGCCTCCTGGGAGGCCTTTGGTGGTTGTGGACAGAGTCAAAGGTCAAAGGGTTCAGGCCTCGGGACCCCACTGGGGCACGGCGGAGTTCGCACAGTGGCACATGCGAGGATCAACTTATACACTCACCCTCATCCACTCACCCACTCAAACACTCACCCGTTCACCCACCCACTCACCACACTGCAGGTCACAACCCACTTCCCTTTCACCATCATCATCGTCGTCGTCGTCATCCGAACAAATCAAGTAACTGATGAACGTCTCTTAAACTAAACTAAAAGTAAACTTTTTAACCAGGTAAGACTCCCTGAGCTCCGTCTCTCTTTTTTTCAAAAGCCACATGCAAATTGAAAGCAGTCAAATACTGGACTCGAAACGCACGTTGATTGTGAATGTGGAGGGAAAAACCAGAGGACCCGGAGAAAATGTCACGCGACCACAGGGAGAGAGAAAGACACGCGAATTCCAAATATACATCAGGCATTGTCAAGGTCAGGATCGATCCCACCACTTCCTGTATACCAGGCGAGGTTGTTAACATCTCCCTGCCTCCCACACCGATTGTAGGGCGCATCCGCTCCTCGATTCCACCACCACCACTATCAACAACCACACCTGATGCTCACAAGCCAACCCTCAGATTATTTGTATTACCGGGGAAGGTTTCACCGAGTCTCAAGGCTCTTTTTCAGGAGGGTCCTGCCAAGTTTTCACAGTAGGGGGCGTGGGGGGGATATTACTGCTGCTGCGCGTGATCCTAATTGAGTGATTGCAGGGAATGTGTCAGCATTGGGATGTGGTTTGGCCGACACCGCTTCCACTGTGCGCGTGTGTTTATCTGGGAGGAGGGACGCGGATAAGCCGGAGGAAACCCACGCAGAAGAGGAGAGAGAATACAAACTCCACTCACTCACTGTAGAACAGGGGAGAGAATACAAACTCCACTCACTCACTGCAGAACAGGGGAGAGAATACAAACTCCACTCACTCACTGCAGAACAGGGGGGAGAATACAAACTCCACTCACTCACTGCAGAACAGGGGAGAGAATACAAACTCCACTCACTCACTGCAGAACAGGGGAGAGAATACAAACTCCACTCACTCACTGCAGAACAGGGGAGAGAATACAAACTCCACTCACTCACTGCAGAACAGGGGGGAGAATACAAACTCCACTCACTCACTGCAGAACAGGGGAGAGAATACAAACTCCACTCACTCACTGCAGAACAGGGGGGAGAATACAAACTCCACTCACTCACTGCAGAACAGGGGAGAGAATACAAACTCCACTCACTCACTGCAGAACAGGGGAGAGAATACAAACTCCACTCACTCACTGCAGAACAGGGGAGAGAATACAAACTCCACTCACTCACTGCAGAACAGGGGAGAGAATACAAACTCCACTCACTCACTGCAGAACAGGGGGGAGAATACAAACTCCACTCACTCACTGCAGAACAGGGGAGAGAATACAAACTCCACTCACTCACTGCAGAACAGGGGAGAGAATACAAACTCCACTCACTCACTGCAGAACAGGGGAGAGAATACAAACTCCACTCACTCACTGCAGAACAGGAGAGAGAATACAAACTCCACTCACTCACTGCAGAACAGGGGAGAGAATACAAACTCCACTCACTCACTGCAGAAGAGGGGAGAGAATACAAACTCCACTCACTCACTGCAGAACAGGGGAGAGAATACAAACTCCACTCACTCACTGCAGAAGAGGGGAGAGAATACAAACTCCACTCACTCACTGCAGAACAGGGGAGAGAATACAAACTCCACTCACTCACTGCAGAACAGGAGAGAGAATACAAACTCCACTCACTCACTGCAGAACAGGGGAGAGAATACAAACTCCACTCATAAAGGCAAAGTTCCGTCGCATAATCTGAACAGACTGTTTGGGGCAAGTGCTGATAGCGAGCGCCTATGAAGGCTGGTACGGCGCACACACTCACACCGCAGGACAGGGCGAGAATATACAAACGCCACACGGAGCAGCGTCCCAGTCGGGCATCGAACCGAGGCGTTGCTTTTCGCTGTGTGGGGGGCGCGGGTGTCGCCACCGCGTCGCCTGCGATGTGAGTTGAGCTTCTTTGGTGGTGGGGACCCCCCACACGGGCAGGCGGCACCGCGGTCGCAGAGCGAGTGGAAAGGGGTTGAGACTTCACATCCTGGTTGGTGGTTGACGCAGCCCATCATCACCATCCCTCCCTCTGGGGTCGATAACGTGAACACCGTTTTTTGAGGAAGTCAGCAGTGGTTGTCATTTGGATAATCGGCAGGGATTGAAGTGCTTATGCAATTTGTACTTGTCAGCTTTCTTTACTGTTTTTATATTTAGTGACGTAGCTCTCCTAGACTTTGGTTGTTGTACTGTTGTTGCCGAAGCTTTCTGACCCGCCCCTACTGGATATCTGTGTAAAAGAGCTTCACAGATCATCGGATTCTTCCAGTCTACATCAAGAATCTGATTCTGATAAACTCGGCCCCGCCATAGGAATGAGAAATCCCCACCGTCGGCTGAGGTCCGAGAGTGGAGATCCTCGGGTGAGCGAGGAGGAGACGCCGGAGGGTGAGCAGAGTGACACGTGACGGATATCCCTGTCTGCCGACACGACCAATCACATCGCAGCGTGAGACACGGCCCTGGCCCTAACCCCATCACGCACCCGGCCTATCAATGGCCCAGCTCGACGTTAACCCTGAACCACCATCACCACCATCACCGCCACCATCTCTTTGGTTCTTTTCGGTTAAGTCACGTCTAAAAATAAAATAATAAATCAAAATAAAACAACACATTACGACGTTTCGATTGCAACACAAGCAATCATCATCAGGCATAAAAGAAATAGCAACAAAATCTAACTAGAAAACTATAGACCGACATACAAGCAGACAGACATCACAACGGCACACATAGAGAGGAGTATACAGGCACACGAAAATTAAATAACCTAGTAAAATATTGAAATGTGATGTAATACAACACAGAGAGTCGGTTAACACACAATTAACGCATGGCCTGGTTGACTACGTGTTTCAAAATTTGCTAAGTTAGAATTTTAAGTGTGAGCAACAAATATCTAACTAGAAAACTATAGACAGACATACAAGCAGACAGACATCACAACGGCACACAGAGAGAGGACACAAATCGGCTGTGTGAGCAACAAAAATCTAACTAGAAAACTATAGACAGACATATAAGCAGACAGAAATTTCACACTTAAAATTCTAACTTAGCAAATTTTGAAACACGTAATAAACCAGGCTATGCGTTAATTGTGTGTTAACCGACATATAAGCAGACAGAAATTTCACACTTAAAATTTCCGAAAAGAACCAAAGAATAATTCCTGCAGTCACGAAAGCTCCCAAATTAAAATCGCCGCCATCTCGACCATCACCACCACCATCATCGCTATCACCATCACCGCCATCACCACCACCATCAGCATCACCACCATCAGCATCACCACCATCAGCATCACCACCACCATCAGCATCACCACCACCATCAGCATCACCACCACCACCATCAGCACGACCACCATCACCACCATCAGCATAACCACCATTACCACCATCAGCACACTACCACCATCACCAGAGTCATCACAGTGGCTACTCCGACATCGCGAGGACATCGTCACTGCAACCGTCTCCAGGCAACCGTCTCCGTGTCACTGGACAGCGGTGCTGGGGCTGACTTCTCCCCCACTCACTGTGGGGGGCACGGGGGGGGGGGTGCTATGTGGGGTGCTCTGTGGGGTGCTCTGTGGGGTGCTCTGTGGGGTGCTCTGTGGGGGGCACGGTGGGGTGCTCTGTGGGGTGCTCTGTGGGGGGCACGGTGGGGTGCTCTGTGGGGAGCACGGTGGGGTGCTCTGTGGGGGGCACGGTGGGGTGCTCTGTGGGGTGCTCTGTGGGGTGCTCTGTGGGGGGCACGGTGGGGTGCTCTGTGGGGTGCTCTGTGGGGGCACGGTGGGGTGCTCTGTGGGGGGCACGGTGGGGTGCTCTGTGGGGGGCACGGAGGGATGCACTGTGGGGGGGCACGGTGGGGGGCACGGTGGGGTGCTCTGTGGGGGGCACGGTGGGGTGCTCTGTGGGGTGCTCTGTGGGGGGCACGGTGGGGTGCTCTGTGGGGTGCTCTGTGGGGGCACGGTGGGGTGCTCTGTGGGGGGCACGGAGGGATGCACTGTGGGGGGGCACGGTGGGGGGCACGGTGGGGTGCTCTGTGGGGGGCACGGTGGGGTGCTCTGTGGGGGGCACGGGGGGATGCACTGTGGGGGGCACGGGGGGGTGCTCTGTGGGGTGCTCTGTGGGGGGCACGGGGGGATGCACTGTGGGGGGCACGGGGGGATGCTCTGTGGGGTGCTCTGTGGGGGGCACGGTGGGGTGCTCTGTGGGGGGCACGGTGGGGTGCTCTGTGGGGGGCACGGTGGGGTGCTCTGTGGGGTGCTCTGTGGGGTGCTCTGTGGGGGGCACGGTGGGGTGCTCTGTGGGGGGCACGGTGGGGTGCTCTGTGGGGGGCACGGTGGGGTGCTCTGTGGGGTGCTCTGTGGGGGCACAGTGGGGTGCTCTGTGGGGGGCACGGTGGGGTGCTCTGTAGGGGGCACGGAGGGATGCACTGTGGGGGGGCACGGTGGGGGGCACGGTGGGGTGCTCTGTGGGGGGCACGGTGGGGTGCTCTGTGGGGGGCACGGGGGAGTGCTCTGTGGGGGGCACGGTGGGGTGCTCTGTGGGGGGCACGGGGGGATGCACTGTGGGGGGCACGGGGGGATGCTCTGTGGGGTGCTCTGTGGGGTGCTCTGTGGGGGGGAACGGGGGAGTGCTCTGTGGGGGGCACGGTGGGGTGCTCTGTGGGGGGCACGGGGGGATGCACTGTGGGGGGCACGGGGGGTGCTCTGTGGGGTGCTCTGTGGGGGGCACTGTGGGGGGCACGGGGGAGTGCTCTGTGGGGGGCACGGGGGGGTGCTCTGTGGGGTGCTCTGTGGGAGGCACTGTGGGGGGCACGGGGGAGTGCTCTGTGGGGGGCACGGTGGGATGCTCTGTGGGGGGCACGGGGGGATGCACTGTGGAGGGCATGGTGGGGTGCTGTGGGGTGCTCTGAGGGGGGCACTGTGGGGGGCATGGGGGGGTGCTCTGTGGGGGGCACGGGGGTGTGCTCTGTGGGGGGCACGGGGGTAGGCACTGTGGGAGGCACGATGGGGGGCACGGGAGGGTGCTCTGTGGGGGGCACGATGGGGGGCACGGTGGGGTGCTCTGTGGGGGGTACTGTGGGGGGCACGGGGGTGGACACTGTGGGGGGCATGGGGGGGTGCTCTGTGGGGGGCACGGGGGGGTGCTTTGTGGGGTGCTCTGTGGGGTGCTCTGTGGGGGGCACGATGGGGGGCACAAGGGTAGGCACTGTGGGGGGCACGGGGGGGTGCTCTGTGGGGGGCACGGGGGGACGGCGTCCGGCACGTCGCTTCGTCTCCGCCACGGCCACCGCGCCGCCACCTCCCTCGCCCGCCCGGCGAGCGACGCCAGCGCCCGCGCCAGCGGCTCGCGGGCGCTCGGCACGGCAAGCGCGTTGAGCACGGGGTCGAGGGCGCTGTTGACGGCCGTGAGCGCGAACGCCGCCTCGTACGCGGGCGCCACGCGGGCGTCGAGGCGGCAAGCCGCGCAGGGGCCCAGCGCAAGGCGCGCCGCGGCGCGCACGAACAGCGCCGCGTAGAAGGGCCCGAAGCTGAAGGCCGAGATGAGCACCACGGCGACGGCGACCCTCCGGACGCGCCGCCCGCGCCGCCGCCCGACCGCGGGGCAGCGGCGCACGGCGCGCACCGCCCCCGCGTAGGCGGCCGCCGTCCCGGCCAGCGGCAGCAGGAAGCCGACGGAGGCGATCACGAGGCCGGCGCCGGCCGCCCATCGCTCGAGCGGGAAGCGGTCGAGGCAGGTGGCGTGGGCCCGCGACACGGCCGGGCGCGCGAGCGCCGGGACGTGTTCGGCGACGGCGGCCGCCCACACGCCGGCGCTGACGGCGCGGGCGACGCGGACGCGGCGGAGGGGCCGAGAGCGCAGGGGGTGCGCCACGGCGAGGTAGCGGTCGACGGCGACGCAGCAGAGGAAGAGGGCGGCCGCGCCGTTGGTGGCGTCCAGGAGGAAGGCGGCGGCGCGGCACGCGGCGTCGCCCCACGCCCAGCGCAGCCGGCGGCGCGCCGCGTGCTCGATCCACAGCGGCAGCGCCGCGACGTAGAGCAGGTCGCTGGCGCTCAGGCCCAGCAGGTAGACGGCCAGGACGTTGCCCCGGCGCGCGTGCCACGCCGACAGCCACAGCGCCGCCATGTTCCCCGGCAGGCCGAGCGCGAACACCAACGAGTGGACCGCGGGCAGCAGCACGGCCGCCGCGGACAGGTCGGCCCCGCAGTCGGGGGGCAGCGTGCCGTTCTCCAGCGCCGCCTCGAAGGCCTCCTCGGAGCAGCCGCTCGCGTCCGTGCCGTTTGCGACGACCCCCAGAGTCGCGGCCACCACGGCCGCCACGGTCGCCGCCGTCGACGCCGCCGCCGTTGCCGCGTGCGCGTCGCGAGTCGCCGGCGCCTGCATGGCGACGTCTCTGCGCGAGAGCGGCGAGCGAGAGACACTACAGACGGCTCGCCCTGCATCGCAGCTCACAGCCTCGCAGGGCTCGGCCTGCACCGCGACATCCCGGGACTGGTGTATGGCCATGAGCGGGAATCGAACTCGGGTCGCCGGGTTATTGGCGCAGTGCGCTAACCCCTGTGCACATTCACACATGCAACAACAACAGCTGCCATTCCCCATGAAGTGGCAGTCACGTCTCCACTGTGCTTGTGACAGGCTAGGTGCACTTTGAGGCCACGCGGAGTGTCGAGGGCTCGTTGGTAAGAGGTCACGGGACAGACCCAAGTGCCGTGGGTTGAATGGCAGATGCACCAGCTGTGCCAAATTGCTGCGTTTTAGACGCCCGGCGCTCCGCTCATTGTTGTGAGGTCGCTTCTTTGCCATCCGCTATTGCTGGAGGGTCACTGCCTCCAACTGCCCAGCAGCGTCCTTCACGAGTCTCGTCCTCCACCGAGGACAATCTTGACACCGCTGGTACTGGTCCTCAGCAAGTGCACTCAGCTCCTCCTGCCCGTGCCGCGTCCATTTAGCACTCCCCTCTATGCATCCAAACAGAAGCTGCTTGGCCATGCGGTGGTTGGGTATGCGGGCGACGTGACCCATTCCTGGGACAGCTACAAAGATGCCCCGTGTAGCCTTAAAGGCTGTTGGGGCAAGTGCTGTTAGAGAGCACCTATGACGGTCGGTATGGTTCACGAGCGGGTGGGTGGCCAGCATCACGCTCGGCCGCCTTTGTCTCCCTAGTGGCGATGATTTCCTTTTAACACATTGCCACCTGAGTCGACCTAGGGGAGGCCTAGGACCGGTTCAAATAATCGTCACTGGTGTTGACCGTGATCGGGAATCGAACATGGGTCGCCGGGTTCGTTGCGCAGCAAGTGCGTAAACCACTGCACTACACCAAGGCCGTAAGTATAATATATATTGGGGGGGACACATCCCCCCCAATATATGTAAATGAAAACAACAATTAGCTCAACCTTAGCCACAATATCTGGACCTGTCTTCATATAAATTAATACATAGATTTCTGTTTATATGATTGTGTTTATGATTGTACTTTATTAATCCCTAATCTCAAACATTACATACAATGAAACAAGAAATGGTAAAACAAGTAAACCCGTAAAAACAAAGTTTTTCACTATAAATCCTTTATATGCGTGGCGGCTAGAGTCTTCTCGTCCTCTGGCTTGAGATGGCTGCCACCTATGGGTCAGATGATTATCTGCGAGTATTAAGCAATTGGTAATAAAATATTTAATTTGTTTTCCCTAAACAGTGTAACATTTTGGAAAAAAATTTTCACGAAAATTAATTGTCACACACAACGAGTCTGTGTGGAAAATGTCAGCTCGATTGGATCACGGGAAGTGGGTTAAAAAACGAGCTAAATATTTGCACAGTCCTAAGCAAGCAAGCGAACTTAATATAAAGGATTTTAAAATATATTCGCCTGTGGAGGACGCGGGGATCGATCCCGCGACCTTTGGCATGGTAAGCGAGGGCGCTACCAACTGCGCTACTCCGCCACAGCCTGTGGAGGGGTTACGCTCTGGGCTCCTACACTGTGACGTTCAGCCAAAGCCATGAATGAGTTATATTTGAATAAATGTAAAATATTTTTTTTTTGCCTAAAAAGTGTAAAATTTTTGAAAAATGTTTTCACGAACATTAATTGTCTCGCACAACGAGTCTGTGTGCAAAATGTCAGCTCGATTGGATCACGGGAAGTGGGTTAAAAAACGACCGAAAGATTTGCACGGTCGTAAGCAAGCAAGCAAGCACGCAAGCGCGCAAGCAAGCAAGCAAGCGCGCAAGCAAGCAAGCAAGCGAACTTAATATAAAGGATTTAAAAAGTAAAAACAGAACAATATAATACGATACACTATTAGACATTATTGTAAAAAATAAAAAAAGTCCATCCCATGTGTCAGTGCATTTTTAAACATTTTAGGCAGGAAATGGCAGGAAATGAGTTTTCAAATTTAGATATTTTTCTGGGTTGGGACTCCCAGACCCCCTGGAAAATTTGGTCCCCCCCAATGTTGACTCCATGGCTACGGCCTTGAACTACACACAAAACACTCACCCACACAATACACTCACTCACCCACACAAAACACTCACCCACCCACACAAAACACTCACTCACCCACACAAAACACTCACCCACCCACACCAAACACTCACTCACCCACACAAAACACTCACCCACCTACACAAAACACTCACCCACCTACACAAAACACTCACCCACCCACACAATACACTCACCCACCTACACAAAACACTCACCCACCCACACAAAACACTCACCCACCCACACAAAACACTCACCCACCCACACAAAACCCTCACTCACCCACACAAAACACTCACTCACCCACACAAAACACTCACCCATCCACACAAAACACTCACTCACCCACACAAAACACTCACCCACCCACACCAAACACTCACCCACCCACACCAAACACTCACTCACCCACACAAAACACTCACCCACCTACACAAAACACTCACCCACCTACACAAAACACTCACCCACCTACACAAAACACTCACCCACCTACACAAAACACTCACCCACCTACACAAAACACTCACCCACCTACACAAAACACTCACCCACCCACACAAAACACTCACCCACCTACACAAAACACTAACCCACCCACACAAAACACTAACCCACCCACACAAAACACTCACTAACCCACACAAAAGACTCACCCACCCACACAAAACACTCACCCACCTACACAAAACACTCACCCACCTACACAAAACACTCACCCACCTACACAAAACACTCACCCACCCACACAAAACACTCACCCACCCACACAAAACACACATCCACCTACACAAAACACTCACCCACCTACACAAAACACTCACCCACCCACACAAAACACTCACCCACCTACACAAAACACTCACCCACCCACACAAAACACTCACCCACCTACACAAAACACTCACCCACACAAAACACTCACCCACCTACACAAAACACTCACCCACCTACACAAAACACTCACCCACCTACACAAAACACTCACCCACCAACACAAAACACTCACCCACCTACACAAAACACTCACCCACCCACACAAAACCCTCACCCACCCACAAAAAACACTCACCCACCCACACAAAACACTCACCCACCTACACAAACCACCCACACACACAAAACACTCACCCACACACACAAAACACTCACCTACCCACACAAAACACTCACCTACCCACACAAAATACTCACCCACACACAAAAAACACTCACTCACCCACACAAAACACTCACCCACACACACAAAACACTCACCCACACACACAAAACACTCACCCACCCACACAAAACACTCACCCACCCACACAAAACACTCACCCACCCACACAAAACACTCACCCACACAAAACACTCACCCACACAAAACACTCACTCACCCACACAAAATACTCACCCACCCACACAAAACACTCACCCACCTACACAAACCACTCACCCACTCACACCAAACACTCACCCACCTACACAAAACACTCACCCACACAAAACACTCACCCACACAAAACACTCACCCACACAAAACACTCACCCACCCACACAAAACACTCACCCACCCACACAAAACACTCACCCACCTACACAAAACACTCACCCACTCACACCAAACACTCACCCACCCACACAAAACACTCACCCACACAAAACACTCACCCACACAAAACACTCACCCACACAAAACACTCACCCACCCAAAACACTCACCCACCCACACAAAACACTCACCCACCCACACAAAACACTCACCCACCTATACAAAACACTCACCCACCCACACAAAACACTCACCCACCCACACAAAACACTCACCCACCCACACAAAACACTCACCCACCTACACAAAACACTCACCCACACACACAAAACACTCACTCACCCACACACAAAACATTGATTGGGGTTGTTGCCTTCAACAACCCCAATCAACAGCCCACCCCTGTTTGAACACCCGCGCTCACATTCACTCACCACCATTCCCATACACACAAAGACCCCCTCCCCCCGCCACCGTAGCCTACTTAGACTGATCGAGTTCTTGCTATTAGCGAGCACCAATTAAGGGCGGAACGGCCACATTTATCTCTAAGTGCTGAATCAAAATCTATTTATTTATACTGCAGGAGGAATCCGATGACCTATGGAGCTCTTCTTTACAGATGTCCAGCAGGTGGTGTTTTACACCCCGCACTAGGTCCTCGTTTAAGGCCGAGTCGACCTAGGGGAGGGCCCATGACAACTTTAAAAATATTCGCGACTGGTGTTGGTGGCCGTGGACGGGAATCGAACTCGGGTCGCCGGGTTCGCAGCGGAAAGAGGAAACCACTGCGCCACCGCTCCGCGCAGGGTCTCGCCAGCGCGTGCGTCACAGTGACGGGTCATTTAACAACGGCGGCATCGCCATCATTCTGATGACTGGCGTTCACAATCATCAGGCGCGGCAGAGGGGATGGGAGAAGACTGTGACACGCGCGAGCTCGTACCTTTGCGGCGGTCGTTTGAGAAGAGACACCGGGTCGCGATGATGACCCCCGCAGCCGCGACTGAGGTCCCTGTTCGGTTGCCTTTGGCACCGATGCCAATTTGCCCGCCTGCTACGCCGAGTTTCTACGGCGCCGTGGACCCAAGGCCGCGCTCCCCGTCGAGACTTCGAAACCCTCGTCTGAGACGAGAGACGCCGACTCCCGCGACCTTCCCCGCTCGGAGCTCACAAACTCTGAAGGACGCGGAGCCGCCGAGATGCTGAGACTGGGGGGTGGGGGTGGGGGGTGGGGGCGGTCGGATCGTGTGGACTAATTCACCACACAACAAACAACCATTGTCCAGTGATCAACGCGGGCCTCTCATCCCCACTCACCCCTCCACAATAACCACCCCGGCGGGACAATTGACACAGTGGTGTCATTAAGCACAGGCAGCGCCGTAGACAAAGACGGCGTGGGGAGGGAGGGATGTGTGTGGATTGAGTCATCCCACAGACACACTGGAGGTTGATGGGTCACGTAGGGATGGGGTTGATGGATCACGTATTCAAACGCGCAGCAACATTCCCTTGCACACATACAATACACACCTGGATATGCACGTGCCTACAGACACGCCGTGTACAATACCCACCACGACACACATAGACACTGACACGCAATACACATAGACACATACACACAACACACGCACAGGACACAGATTCCCCCATATCGCCTCTAACTATTGGGGGAAGTGTTGTTAGCGAACACCTATTAAGGTCGGCACGGCGCACCTACGAAGGGGAGGGTGGTCAGAACCACGCCCGACCGCCTTTGTTTCCCCAGTGCTGATGTTCACACCGCAACTCATTTAATGCTGGGTCGACATAGGCGTGGCCCAGGACCGGTTCAGGTAATCGTCACTGATGGCGGCCGCGAGTGGGAATCGAACTCACATGGCCCCGGGCTCGAGGTGCAGTGCTCTCACCACTCCGCCGCCGCCGCTCCGCACACGCTCAGACGACAATTGTTGAGATGCCGCTCGCTGACCCGAGGGCAGAGGCTCACCGAGTCTCTCTCAGGAGATGCCCTGCCGAGTCTTCGTGGCCGGGGAGGGGGGCGGCGATGTCACTGCTGCTGCTGCTCTGTGTGATCCCAGCGGAGCGATTTGCAGGGAATGTTTCAGCATTGGAGATTGTGGTTTTGGCTCAATCGCAGTGCCACTGTGGGTGTGGGGTTTAGCTATGGGAGGAGGACGTTTAACGCGAAGGGAGGAGGAAACCGGAGAACCTGAAGGAAACCCACGCGGAAAGGGGGAAAGAATACCGCTTTTTGGTGAGATCGCATAAGTATAAATGTGTCGTAACCCTCCACCATCCGACACGGCCAATCAGTAAAAAATGTGTCACGTTAACAAAACGCCAAGTAGTTACTTCTTCAGCCCACCGGTGTGTTTGAAGAGTGAATACACAACATTTAGAATTTGAGTACGAAGTTTCGCTGGTTATTACATCCAGCATCTTCAGGCGATTTGCCAGAATAGTGAAGCCATCCACCTGCTTCCAGTCTTAGATAGTGCAGGACGACGTCATCATTGAACCCCATCAGGTTTCGAGATCAGAGGCGGAGGTGGGGGGGTATTGTAATTATATAATGGATTAGTAATCAGTTAATTAGTAAATCGCCCGAAGATGCTGGATGTAATTACCAGCGAAACGTCGTACTCAAATTCTAAATGTTGTGTATTCACTCTTCAAACACACCGGTGGGCTGAAGAAGTAACTACTTGGCGTTTTGTTAACGTGACACGTTTTTTCTTGATTGGCCGTGTCGGGTGGTGGAGGGTTGCGACACATCTATAATTACGCAATCTAACCAAAAAGCCTTTATTATGAATAATACTGGTCGCGAAAGCCTACGTGTTAAACTCCACACAGAGAGGCAGTGGCTTGGTCTGAATAACCAGTACCAGTACGTTGCAGTGGTGATGATGATGGTGGTGGTGGCGATGTTGGTGGTAGTGGCGGTGTTGGTGATGATGGAAAATCTGCGCCAGTTAGAAACATTCAGGCTGCTGGCATGCCTACGATCCATCCTGGGTTTAACCTGCAGGCAGGATTGTCCTTGAAAGATCTGGACATATTCCCATCAGTGAGCTCCTCCAGCAGGCAAGGCTGCCTTGGCTGGGTCATGTAGCCCACATGTCCAGCCACCACATTCCCAGCCACCACATGCCCAAGCAGATTTTATTTGGCCGCATAGAGGGGGCTAAACGGGCACGACATGGGCTAGAGAAGAGGTGGACCGATGCGGTACAGGGCAATGTGGAGCTGAGTGGACTAGGCGATGACTGGTACCAGCGGTGTCAAGATCGGCCTCTGTGGAGGAGGCTCGTGAAGGACGCTGCTGCTGCTGCTGGGAAGTTGGAGGCAGTCGCCCTCCAGCAAAAACGGAGGGCAGAGGAGCGACACTAACAACAACGAGCGGAGTGCCGGGCGGATAAAATGCATCAGGTTGGCACAGTAGGGGGTACAGCTGGTGAATCTACCATTCAACCCGTGGCACCTGCTGGATCTGTCAGCGAGCCTTCGACACTTCAAGTGGCCTCAAATTGCACCTAGTCTGGCACAGGCGCCACATTGACGTCATCATCATTTCGTGGTAAATGGCGGCTGTTGGTATTGGTGATAGTTGTGCGGGGTGTGGTCGTGTAGAGGTTGGCGCATTGCACCACGAACCCGACTACCCAAGTTAAAATCCCACATCACGGCCACCAACACCAGTGACGATTATCTAAATCGGTCCTGGTCCTACCCTAGGTCGACTCAGCCTCAAATAAGTACCTACTGCGTTGTATTAAGTCGTCCCCTCTGGGGAGACAAAGGCAGCCGGGGGGGGGGCGTGGTGCTGGCCACCCACCCCCTCGTGTGCCGTGCTGGCCTTCATAGGTGCTCGCGAACAGCAATTCTCCTGCCCCAGAATCTCCGGGCAGCGCTCATTAGAACGGTCAAAACAAACGTGGAGCGGTCTCAACTTCTCAGCACCTCATCAGCAGAATGCGGCCACCCTGCGCTCGGGGAGTTCGACAGAGGCCACTACTTCAGCTTTGCGTCTGTTCTATTTATTACTGACAACGCACAACAACAAGCACAGGACCAATGCCGAGCAGCTCTGCTGTCACAGTTGATGTCACCAGAGCCGACCGAGGCCACGCGCCTTGTCTCCCACCGAGGCGACGAGCGTCGTCACCCACCGAGGCCACGCGCCTCGTCTCCCTGTCTCCACGGCCGCACTGTCTACACACAGCACGGGGTACCTATTTTAAGGCTGAGTCGACGTAGGGAGGCCCAGAAACGGTTCACGCGCTTGTCACCGACGACAGCTAACGACCCCGAATTAAACACTTAATGCAATACGCTAACCGCCGTCCCACCGATCCCCCTCAACAGCACGTGACCCGGGGGAGCGTTTGTAGCTTCTCAGCCTTGTCCAGACCACCGGCTCAAAATAACTGAACGCGTGGCCATTTGTCGCCGTTGAGACCGTCGACCCAGAGGGTTGAGAACGGCGCGTGCCACGTCCCGACGACAGGGGGCGGGCAGCGAAACACAAGACAGCGGGCTGGCGTAGTCCTCGCGTGGACTCGTCGGTCAACAGTGTTCGTCGCCGCCACGGCGTCGGTCACGGACGGGAACGGGGACCTGGGAGACTTGCGGAGGAGCAGGTGGGATTGCGCAGCTCGTGAACCGGCGGGGCAACTGCCAGTGCCCCTGTGCAAACAAAGATGCGAATATTACTTTAAACGTCCCATCGGCCACACGGCCCCTCTCCTTCCGGCAGTGCATCGTATCTCACGAGCACCAAACACGAGACCGGTTTTGGCATTCAGTGTCTCGTGGGCGTTGCTCGAGACGGTGCTGGTGAACTGCTGGTGGTCGCTTTCCGGCGAGGACCCTGTTGTGTGTTCGCAATTTGTCCCAACGCGATGCCTCTTGCTTCCTGGAATGGAAGTGAAGAATTATAAGTGTAAATTCCACCGATTGTTCCTCCGGTATTTCCACCGGAAGTTAGTTCCACCGGTAGTTCCACTGGTGGTTCCACCATTGGTTCCATCGGTAGTTCTACCGATGGTTCCAAAGGTGATTCCACCGATGGGTCCACCGGTGGTTCCACCAATGGTTCCACTGATGGCTCCATCGATGGCGTCACCGGTAGTTCTGCCAATGATTCCTCCGGTGGATCCACCGATAGTTTCACCGATGGCTCAACCGGTAGTTCCACCGATGAGACAACCGATGGTTCAACCGACGGTTCCACCGGTAGTTCCACCGCTGGTTCCACCGGTAGTTCCGCGGTGGCTCAGAAGGTGCTGGCGTAGACGATGGCGATGACTAGGATGTTGGCGGCAGTGGCGATGAGCGCCACCCAAAGGCCCACGGAGCCGCGGTCGAGGCGTCCTCGCTGGGGCCGGGCCCCTGCCCCGGCGGGGCCGGCGGGGCCCTCGGCGCCGCGGTGGCCACTCAGCAGCGCCAGCCCCGAGCCGGAGGTAGAAGCAGCCCCAGCACCGGAGACAGTGTTGGGGCCGGAGCCGTGCTGCTGCTGCTGCTGCTGGTGGCCGTGGTGGTGGTGGCCGTGGTGGTGGTGGTGAGCGCTGGAGACGGTGGTCACCTCTGCCAGCTCCTCCTCGTCCTCCTCCTCGTCCTCCTCATCGTTGGCGAAGGTGCCGGTCCCAGCCGGGAAGTCGATGAAGGAGGCGGCCATGACAGGCATGTGCTGGGATAGAGTGGGGGGAGAGGGGTCATCGTCATCGCTGTCACCCGCCCGCCCGCCCACTCACTCAGTCAAAACCGAAAGTGAATCATCCCTCCCTACTGGCCGGTGCGATAGACGGGCGGTGGCAGTGATGGTGGCGGCGGTGGCGGTGGTGGCAGTGATGGTGGCGGTGGTGGCAGTGATGGTGGCGGCGGTGCCGGTGGCTACGCTGCTTCATGTGGCTGCTGTAACCCAGTGAGGTGGAGGCAAAAGCGAGGGTTGGTGGATCACACACTGATGATGCATCGAGGAGCCGTACACTGGCTCGCCACGAGAAGGCGGGACAGTGCAGACGAATCCACATCTGTTCCATCTGTATGGCTTACAGTGTTTTTGTGTTCTCTCCGGGTGTCCCAATATCCTCTAGCATGAAAAATAATAGGTTTTATCCTTTCAAGCAATAAAACAGGTGTTAAGATGTTCAAACACCAAATACATACCTTTCGCAATGAAGCAAATCTGCATTAATCACACGTAATTGTGGTGAACATGCGAATACGCATGCTCTGACAATGTGCACATTGTCTTTGAAACCGATTGGCATACACCAGTGCCAGACCAAACAGGACAAACACAATGCACCAATCAGAGCATTCATCATAGTTTGGGGTGAGCAGCGAAATTCTTCACCACCACCACCACCACCACCAAGCCTACATAACCCAACTTCAACACCACCACCACCACCACCACTCCAACATAACACAACTTCACCACCACCACCATCACTCCTACATAACCCAACTTCACGACCACCACCACTCCAACATAACCCAACTTCACGACCACCACCACCACGCCTACATAACCCAACTTCACCACCACCACTCCAACATAACCCAACTTCACCACCACCATCACTCCTACATAACCCAACTTCACCACCATCACCACCACCACTCCTACATAACCCAACTTCACCACCACCACCACTCCTACATAACCCAACTTCACCACCACCACCACTCCTACGTAACCCCACCTCACCACCACCACCACTCCTACATAACCCAACTTCACCACCACCACCACTACGCCTACATAACCCAACTTCACCACCACCACCACCACCACCACCACTCCTACGTAACCCCACCTCACCACCACCACCACCACTCCTACAAAACCCAACTTCACCACCACCACCACCACTCCCATATAACCCAACTTCACCACCACTCCTACATAACCCAACTTCACCACCACCACCACCACCACCACTCCTACATAACCCCAACTTCACCACCACCACCACCACCACTCCTACATAACCCCACTTCACCACCATCACCACTCCTACATAACCCGACTTCACCACCACCACCACCACTCCTACATAACCCGACTTCACCACCACGACCACCACCACTCCTACATAACCCCACTTCACCACCATCACCACTCCTACATAACCCAACTTCACCACCACCACCACTCCTACATTAACCAACTTCACCACCACCACCACTCCTACATAACCCAACTTCACCACCAGAACTCCCATATAACCCAACTTCACCACCACCACTCCCATATAACCCTACTTCACCACCACCACCCCTACATAACCCAACTTCACCACCACCACTCCTATATAACCCAACTTCACCACCACCACTCCCATATAACCCTACTTCACCACCACACCACCACCACTCCTACATAACTCAACTTCACCACCACCACCACTCCTATATAACCCAACTTCACCACCACTACCACCACTCCCATATAACCCAACTTCACCACCACTCCTACATAACCCAACTTCACCACCACCACCACCACCACTCCTACATAACCCCACCTCACCACCACCACCACCACTCCTACATAACCCGACTTCACCACCACCACCACCACCACCACTCCTACATAACCCCACTTCACCACCACCACCACTCCTACATAACCCGACTTCACCACCACTACCACCACTCCCATAAAACCCAACTTCACCACCACCACCACTCCTACATAACCCAACTTCACCAACACCACCACCACTCCCATATAATCCTACTTCACCACCACCACCCCTACATAACCCAACTTCACCACCACCACTCCCATACAACCCTACTTCACCACCACACCACCACCACTCCTACATAACTCAACTTCACCACCACCACTCCTATATAACCCAACATCACCACCACTACCACCACTCCCATATAACCCAATTTCACCACCACTCCTACATAACCCGACTTCACCACCACCACCACTCCCATATAACCCAACTTCACCACCACCACCACTCCCATATAACCCTACTTCACCACCACTACCACTCCTACATAACCCCACCTCACCACCACCACCACTCCTACATAACCCACCTTCACCACCACCACCACCACTCCTACATAACCCAACTTCACCACCACCACCACCACAACTCCTACATAACCCAACTTCACCATCACCACCACCACCACTCCTACATAACCCAACTTCACCACCACCACCACTCCTACATAACCCAACTTCACCACCACCACCACCACCAATCCTACATAACCCAACCTCACCACCACCACCACCACCACAACTCCCATATAACCCAACTTCACCACCACCACCACCACCACCACCACCACCACTCCTACATAACCCAACTTCACCACCACCACCACCACCACCACCACCACCAACACTCCTACATAACCCAACTTCACCACCACCACCACCACTCCTACATAACCCAACTTCACCACCACCACCACTCCTACGTAACCCCACCTCACCACCACCACCACCACCACTCCCATATAACCCAACTTCACCACCACCACCACCACCACCACCACCACCACCACCACGCCTACACAACCCAACTTCACCACCACCACCACTCCTACATAACCCCACCTCACCACCACCACCACCACTCCCATATAACCCAACTTCACCACCACCACCACCACCACCACCACCACCACCACCACCACCACCACTTCTAAATAACCCCACCTCACCACCACCACCACCACTCCTACATAACCCAACTTCAACACCACCACCACCACTCCCATATAACCCAACTTCACCACCACCACCACCACCACCACTCCCATATAACCAAACTTCACCACCACCACGCCTACATAACCCCACCTCACCACCACCACTACTCCTACATAACCCAACTTCACCACCACCACCACCACCACCACTCCTACATAACCCAACTTCACCACCACCAAAGCCACTCCTACATAACTCAACTTCACCACCACCACCACTCCTACAAAACCCAACTTCACCACCACTCCTACATAACCCGACTTCACCACCACCACCACTCCTACATAACCCAACTTCACCACCACCACCACTCCCATAAAACCCAACTTCACCACCACCACTCCCATATAACCCAACTTCACCACCACCACCACTCCTACATAACCCAACTTCACCACCACCACCACTCCTATATAACCCAACTTCACCACCACCACTCCTACATAACCCAACTTCACCACCACCACCACCACTCCTACATAACCCAACTTCACCACCACCACTACCACCACTCCTACATAACCCAACTTCACCACCACCACTCCTACGTAACCCCACCTCACCACCACCACCACCACTCCCACAAAACCCAACTTCACCACCACCACCACCACCACTCCTCCATAACCCAACTTCAACACCACCACCACCACTCCCACAAAACCCAACTTCACCACCACCACCACCACTCCTACATAACCCAACTTCACCACCACCACTTCTACATAAGCCCACCTCACCACCGACACCACCACTCCTACAAAACCCGACTTCACCACCACTACCACCACTCCTACATAACCCAACTTCACCACCACCACCACCACTCCTACATAACCCAACTTCACCACCACCACCACCACAACTCCTACGTAACCCGACTTCACCACCACCACCACTCCTACATAACCCAACTTCACCACCACTCCTACATAACCCAACTTCACCATTACCACCACCACCGCCACTCCTACATAACTCAACTTCACCACCACCACCACTCCTACATAACCCAACTTCACCACCACCACCACTCCCATATAACCCAACTTCACCACCACCACTCCCATATAACCCAACTTCACCACCACCATCACCACCACTCCTACATAACCCAACTTCACCACCACCACTCCTATATAACCCAACTTCACCACCACCACTCCTACATAATCCAACTTCACCACCACCACCACCACTCCTACATAACCCAACTTCACCACCACCACTACCACCACTCCTACATAACCCAACTTCACCACCACTACTCCTACGTAACCCCACCTCACCACCACCACCACCACCACTCCCATATAACCCAACTTCACCACCACCACCACCACTCCTACATAACCCAACTTCACCACCACCACTCCTACATAACCCAACTTCACCACCACCACCACCACTCCTACATAACCCAACTTCACCACCACCACCACTCCTACATAACCCAACTTCACCACCACCACTCCAACATAACCCAACTTCACCACCACCACCACCACTCCTACGTAACCCCACCTCACCACCACCACCACCACTCCTACAAAACCCAACTTCAACACCACCACCACCACTCCCATATAACCCAACTTCACCACCACTCCTACATAACCCAACTTCACCACCACCACCACCACCACTCCTACATAACCCCAACTTCACCACCACCACCACCACCACTCCTACATAACCCGACTTCACCACCACCACCACTCCTACATAACCCCACTTCACCACCATCACCACTCCTACATAACCCGACTTCACCACCACCACCACCACCACCACCACCACTCCTACATAACCCGACTTCACCACCACCACCACCACCACTCCTACATAACCCCACTTCACCACCATCACCACTCCTACATAACCCAACTTCACCACCACCACTACCACTCCTACATAACCCAACTTCACCACCACCACTCCCATATAACCCAACTTCACCACCACCACTCCCATATAACCCTACTTCACCACCACCACCCCTAAATAACCCAACTTCACCACCACCACTCCTATATAACCCAACTTCACCACCACCACTCCCATATAACCCTACTTCACCACCACCACCACCACTCCTATATAACCCAACTTCACCACCACTACCACCACTCCCATATAACCCAACTTCACCACCACTCCTACATAACCCAACTCCACCACCACCACCACCACTTCTACGTAACCCCACCTCACCACCACCACCACCACTCCTACATAACCCAACTTCACCACCACCACCACTCCCATATAACCCAACTTCACCAACACTCCTACATAACCCAACTTCACCACCACCACCACCACTCCTACATAACCCCAACTTCACCACCACCACCACCACCACCACCACCACTCTTACATAACCCGACTTCACCACCACCACCACCACTCCTACATAACCCCACTTCACCACCACCACCACTCCTACATAACCCGACTTCACCACCACCACCACCACTCCAACATAACCCAACTTCACCACCACCACCACTCCTACATAACCCAACTTCACCACCACCACCACTCCTACATAACCCAACTTCACCACCACCACCACCACCACTCCCATATAACCCAACTTCACCACCACCACCACCACCACTCCCATATAACCCAACTTCACCACCACCACTCCCATATAACCCGACTTCACCACCACCACCCCTACATAACCCAACTTCACCACCACCACTCCTATATAACCCAACTTCACCACCACCACTCCCATATAACCCTACTTCACCACCACACCACCACCACTCCTACATAACTCAACTTCACCACCACCACTCCTATATAACCCAACTTCACCACCACTACCACCACTCCCATATAACCCAACTTCACCACCACTCCTACATAACCCGACTTCACCACCACCACCACCACTCCCATATAACCCAACTTCACCACTACCACCACTCCCATATAACCCTACTTCACCACCACCACCACCACTCCTACATAACCCTACCTCACCACCACCACCACTCCTACATAACCCAACTTCACCACCACCACTCCAACATAACCCAACTTCACCACCACCACCACCACTCCTACGTAACCCCACCTCACCACCACCACCACCACTCCTACAAAACCCAACTTCAACACCACCACCACCACTCCCATATAACCCAACTTCACCACCACTCCTACATAACCCAACTTCACCACCACCACCACCACTCCTACATAACCCCAACTTCACCACCACCACCACCACCACCACTCCTACATAACCCGACGTCACCACCACCACCACTCCTACATAACCCCACTTCACCACCATCACCACTCCTACATAACCCGACTTCACCACCACCACCACCACCACTCCTACATAACCCGACTTCACCACCACCACCACCACCACTCCTACATAACCCCACTTCACCACCATCACCACTCCTACATAACCCAACTTCACCACCACCACCACCACTCCTACATAACCCAACTTCACCACCACCACTCCCATATAACCCAACTTCACCACCACCACTCCCATATAACCCTACTTCACCACCACCACCCCTAAATAACCCAACTTCACCACCACCACTCCTATATAACCCAACTTCACCACCACCACTCCCATATAACCCTACTTCACCTCCACACCACCACCACTCCTACATAACTCAACTTCACCACCACCACCACTCCTATATAACCCAACTTCACCACCACTACCACCACTCCCATATAACCCAACTTCACCACCACTCCTACATAACCCAACTCCACCACCACCACCACCACTCCTACGTAACCCCACCTCACCACCACCACCACCACTCCTACATAACCCAACTTCACCACCACCACCACTCCCATATAACCCAACTTCACCAACACTCCTACATAACCCAACTTCACCACCACCACCACCACCACTCCTACATAACCCCAACTTCACCACCACCACCACCACCACTCTTACATAACCCGACTTCACCACCACCACCACCACCACCACCACTCCTACATAACCCCACTTCACCACCACCACCACTCCTACATAACCCGACTTCACCACCACCACCACCACCACTCCAACATAACCCAACTTCACCACCACCACCACTCCTACATAACCCAACTTCACCACCACCACCACTCCTACATAACCCAACTTCACCACCACCACCACCACCACTCCCATATAACCCAACTTCACCACCACCACCACCACCACTCCCATATAACCCAACTTCACCACCACCACTCCCATATAACCCGACTTCACCACCACCACCCCTACATAACCCAACTTCACCACCACCACTCTTATATAACCCAACTTCACCACCACCACTCCCATATAACCCTACTTCACCACCACACCACCACAACTCCTACATAACTCAACTTCACCACCACCACTCCTATATAACCCAACTTCACCACCACTACCACCACTCCCATATAACCCAACTTCACCACCACTCCTACATAACCCGACTTCACCACCACCACCACCACTCCCATATAACCCAACTTCACCACTACCACCACTCCCATATAACCCTACTTCACCACCACCACCACCACTCCTACATAACCCTACCTCACCACCACCACCACTCCTACATAACCCAACTTCACCACCACCACCACCACTCCTACATAACCCAACTTCACCACCACCACCACCACAACTCCTACATAACCCAACTTCACCATCACCACCACCACCACTCCTACATAACCCAACTTCACCAGCACCACCACCACCACCACTCCTACATAACCCAACTTCACCAACACTCCTACATAACCCAACTTCACCACCACCACCACCACCACTCCTACATAACCCCAACTTCACCACCACCACCACCACCACCACCACTCTTACATAACCCGACTTCACCACCACCACCACCACCACTCCTACATAACCCCACTTCACCACCACCACCACTCCAACATAACCCAACTTCACCACCACCACCACTCCTACATAACCCAACTTCACCACCACCACCACTCCTACATAACCCAACTTCACCACCACCACCACCACCACCACTCCCATATAACCCAACTTCACCACCACCACCACCACCACTCCCATATAACCCAACTTCACCACCACCACTCCCATATAACCCGACTTCACCACCACCACCCCTACATAACCCAACTTCACCACCACCACTCCTATATAACCCAACTTCACCACCACCACTCCCATATAACCCTACTTCACCACCACACCACCACCACTCCTACATAACTCAACTTCACCACCACCACTCCTATATAACCCAACTTCACCACCACTACCACCACTCCCATATAACCCAACTTCACCACCACTCCTACATAACCCGACTTCACCACCACCACCACCACTCCCATATAACCCAACTTCACCACTACCACCACTCCCATATAACCCTACTTCACCACCACCACCACCACTCCTACATAACCCTACCTCACCACCACCACCACTCCTACATAACCCAACTTCACCACCACCACCACCACCACTCCTACATAACCCAACTTCACCACCACCACCAACACAACTCCTACATAACCCAACTTCACCATCACCACCACCACCACTCCTACATAACCCAACTTCACCAGCACCACCACCACCACCACTCCTACATAACCCAACTTCACCACCACCACCACCAATCCTACATAACCCAACTTCACCACAACCACCACCACTCCTACATAACCCAACTTCACCACCACCACCACCACCACTCCTACGTAACCCAACCTCACCACCACCACCACCACCACTCCCATATAACCCAACTTCACCACCACCACCACCACCACTCCTACATAACCCAACTTCACCACCACCACCACCACTCCCATATAACCCAACTTCACCACCACCACCACCACTCCTACATAACCCAACTTCAACACCACCACCACCACCACCACCACTCCTACATAACCCAACTTCACCACCACCACCACTCCTACATAATCCCACCTCACCACCACCACCACCACCACCACCACCACCACCACTCCCATATAACCCAACTTCACCACCACCACCACCACCACGCCTACATAACCCAACTTCACCACCACCACCACCACCACCACTCCTCCATAACCCAACTTCACCACCACCACCACCACCACCACTCCTACATAACCTCACCACCACCACCACCACCACCACCACCACTCCCATATAACCCAACTTCACCACCACCACCACCACAACCACCACCACCACCACTCCTACATAACACAACTTCACCACCACCACCACCACTTCTACATAACCCCACCTCACCACCACCACCACCACCACTCCTACATAACCCAACTTCAACACCACCACCACCACTCCCATATAACCCAACTTCACCACCACCACCACCACCACCACCACCACCACCACCACCACCACTCCTACATAACCCAACTTCACCACCACCACCACCACTTCTACATAAGCCCACCTCACCACCGACACCACCACTCCTACAAAACCCGACTTCACCACCACTACCACCACTCCTACATAACCCAACTTCACCACCACCACCACCACTCCCATATAACCAAACTTCACCACCACCACGCCTACATAACCCAACTTCACCACCACCACCACCACCACCACCACCAATACCACCACTCCTACATAACCCAACTTCACCACCACCACCACCACTCCCATATAACCCAACTTCACCACTACCACCACTCCCATATAACCCTACTTCACCACCACCACCACCACTCCTACATAACCCTACCTCACCACCACCACCACTCCTACATAACCCAACTTCACCACCACCACCACCACCACTCCTACATAACCCAACTTCACCACCACCACCAACACAACTCCTACATAACCCAACTTCACCATCACCACCACCACCACTCCTACATAACCCAACTTCACCAGCACCACCACCACCACCACTCCTACATAACCCAACTTCACCACCACCACCACCAATCCTACATAACCCAACTTCACCACAACCACCACCACTCCTACATAACCCAACTTCACCACCACCACCACCACCACTCCTACGTAACCCAACCTCACCACCACCACCACCACCACTCCCATATAACCCAACTTCACCACCACCACCACCACCACTCCTACATAACCCAACTTCACCACCACCACCACCACTCCCATATAACCCAACTTCACCACCACCACCACCACTCCTACATAACCCAACTTCAACACCACCACCACCACCACCACCACTCCTACATAACCCAACTTCACCACCACCACCACTCCTACATAATCCCACCTCACCACCACCACCACCACCACCACCACCACCACCACCACCACTCCCATATAACCCAACTTCACCACCACCACCACCACCACGCCTACATAACCCAACTTCACCACCACCACCACCACCACCACTCCTCCATAACCCAACTTCACCACCACCACCACCACCACCACTCCTACATAACCTCACCACCACCACCACCACCACCACCACCACCACCACTCCCATATAACCCAACTTCACCACCACCACCACCACAACCACCACCACCACCACTCCTACATAACACAACTTCACCACCACCACCACCACTTCTACATAACCCCACCTCACCACCACCACCACCACCACTCCTACATAACCCAACTTCAACACCACCACCACCACTCCCATATAACCCAACTTCACCACCACCACCACCACCACCACCACCACCACCACCACCACCACCACCACCACCACTCTTACATAACCCAACTTCACCACCACCACCACCACTTCTACATAAGCCCACCTCACCACCGACACCACCACTCCTACAAAACCCGACTTCACCACCACTACCACCACTCCTACATAACCCAACTTCACCACCACCACCACCACTCCCATATAACCAAACTTCACCACCACCACGCCTACATAACCCAACTTCACCACCACCACCACCACCACCACCAATACCACCACTCCTACATAACCCAACTTCACCACCACCACCACCACTCCCATATAACCCAACTTCACCACCACTCCTACATAACCCGACTTCACCACCACCATCACCACTCCCATATAACCCAACTTCACCACTACCACCACTCCCATATAACCCTACTTCACCACCACCACCACTTCTACATAACCCCACCTCACCACCACCACCACCACCACTCCTACATAACCCAACTTCAACACCACCACCACCACTCCCATATAACCCAACTTCACCACCACCACCACCACCACCACCACCACCACCACCACCACCACCACCACCACTCCTACATAACCCAACTTCACCACCATCACCACCACTTCTACATAAGCCCACCTCACCACCGACACCACCACTCCTACAAAACCCGACTTCACCACCACTACCACCACTCCTACATAACCCAACTTCACCACCACCACCACCACTCCAACATAACCCAACTTCACCTCCACCACCACTCCTACATAACCCAACTTCACCACCACCACCACTCCTACATAACCCAACTTCACCACCACCACCACCACCACTCCCATATAACCCAACTTCACCACCACCACCACCACCACTCCCATATAACCCAACTTCACCACCACCACTCCCATATAACCCGACTTCACCACCACCACCCCTACATAACCCAACTTCACCACCACCACTCTTATATAACCCAACTTCACCACCACCACTCCCATATAACCCTACTTCACCACCACACCACCACAACTCCTACATAACTCAACTTCACCACCACCACTCCTATATAACCCAACTTCACCACCACTACCACCACTCCCATATAACCCAACTTCACCACCACTCCTACATAACCCGACTTCACCACCACCACCACCACTCCCATATAACCCAACTTCACCACTACCACCACTCCCATATAACCCTACTTCACCACCACCACCACCACTCCTACATAACCCTACCTCACCACCACCACCACTCCTACATAACCCAACTTCACCACCACCACCACCACTCCTACATAACCCAACTTCACCACCACCACCACCACAACTCCTACATAACCCAACTTCACCATCACCACCACCACCACTCCTACATAACCCAACTTCACCAGCACCACCACCACCACCACTCCTACATAACCCAACTTCACCAACACTCCTACATAACCCAACTTCACCACCACCACCACCACCACTCCTACATAACCCCAACTTCACCACCACCACCACCACCACTCTTACATAACCCGACTTCACCACCACCACCACCACCACTCCTACATAACCCCACTTCACCACCACCACCACTCCAACATAACCCAACTTCACCACCACCACCACTCCTACATAACCCAACTTCACCACCACCACCACTCCTACATAACCCAACTTCACCACCACCACCACCACCACCACTCCCATATAACCCAACTTCACCACCACCACCACCACTCCCATATAACCCAACTTCACCACCACCACTCCCATATAACCCGACTTCACCACCACCACCCCTACATAACCCAACTTCACCACCACCACTCCTATATAACCCAACTTCACCACCACCACTCCCATATAACCCTACTTCACCACCACACCACCACCACTCCTACATAACTCAACTTCACCACCACCACTCCTATATAACCCAACTTCACCACCACTACCACCACTCCCATATAACCCAACTTCACCACCACTCCTACATAACCCGACTTCACCACCACCACCACCACTCCCATATAACCCAACTTCACCACTACCACCACTCCCATATAACCCTACTTCACCACCACCACCACCACTCCTACATAACCCTACCTCACCACCACCACCACTCCTACATAACCCAACTTCACCACCACCACCACCACCACTCCTACATAACCCAACTTCACCACCACCACCAACACAACTCCTACATAACCCAACTTCACCATCACCACCACCACCACTCCTACATAACCCAACTTCACCAGCACCACCACCACCACCACTCCTACATAACTCAACTTCACCACCACCACCACCAATCCTACATAACCCAACTTCACCACAACCACCACCACTCCTACATAACCCAACTTCACCACCACCACCACCACCACTCCTACGTAACCCAACCTCACCACCACCACCACCACCACTCCCATATAACCCAACTTCACCACCACCACCACCACCACTCCTACATAACCCAACTTCACCACCACCACCACCACTCCCATATAACCCAACTTCACCACCACCACCACCACTCCTACATAACCCAACTTCAACACCACCACCACCACCACCACCACTCCTACATAACCCAACTTCACCACCACCACCACTCCTACATAATCCCACCTCACCACCACCACCACCACCACCACCACCACCACCACCACCACCACCACCACTCCCATATAACCCAACTTCACCACCACCACCACCACCACGCCTACATAACCCAACTTCACCACCACCACCACCACCACCACTCCTCCATAACCCAACTTCACCACCACCACCACCACCACCACTCCTACATAACCTCACCACCACCACCACCACCACCACCACCACTCCCATATAACCCAACTTCACCACCACCACCACCACAACCACCACCACCACCACTCCTACATAACACAACTTCACCACCACCACCACCACTTCTACATAACCCCACCTCACCACCACCACCACCACCACTCCTACATAACCCAACTTCAACACCACCACCACCACTCCCATATAACCCAACTTCACCACCACCACCACCACCACCACCACCACCACCACCACTCCTACATAACCCAACTTCACCACCACCACCACCACTTCTACATAAGCCCACCTCACCACCGACACCACCACTCCTACAAAACCCGACTTCACCACCACTACCACCACTCCTACATAACCCAACTTCACCACCACCACCACCACTCCCATATAACCAAACTTCACCACCACCACGCCTACATAACCCAACTTCACCACCACCACCACCACCACCACCACCACCAATACCACCACTCCTACATAACCCAACTTCACCACCACCACCACCACTCCCATATAACCCAACTTCACCACCACTCCTACATAACCCGACTTCACCACCACCATCACCACTCCCATATAACCCAACTTCACCACTACCACCACTCCCATATAACCCTACTTCACCACCACCACCACTTCTACATAACCCCACCTCACCACCACCACCACCACCACTCCTACATAACCCAACTTCAACACCACCACCACCACTCCCATATAACCCAACTTCACCACCACCACCACCACCACCACCACCACCACCACCACCACTCCTACATAACCCAACTTCACCACCATCACCACCACTTCTACATAAGCCCACCTCACCACCGACACCACCACTCCTACAAAACCCGACTTCACCACCACTACCACCACTCCTACATAACCCAACTTCACCACCACCACCACCACTCCCATATAACCAAACTTCACCACCACCACGCCTACATAACCCAACTTCACCACCACCACCACCACCAATACCACCACTCCTACATAACCCAACTTCACCACCACCACCACCACTCCCATATAACCCAACTTCACCACCACTCCTACATAACCCGACTTCACCACCACCATCACCACTCCCATATAACCCAACTTCACCACTACCACCACTCCCATATAACCCTACTTCACCACCACCACCACTCCTACATAACCCTACCTCACCACCACCACCACTCCTACATAACCCAACTTCACCACCACCACCACCACCACTCCTACATAACCCAACTTCACCACCACCACCACCACAACTCCTACATAACCCAACTTCACCATCACCACCACCACCACTCCTACATAACCCAACTTCACCACCACCACCACCACTCCTACATAACCCGACTTCACCACCACCACCACCACCACCACCACCACCACCACCACCACCACCACCACTCCTACAAAACCCAACTTCACCACCACCACCACTCCCATATAACCCAACTTCACCACCACCACCACCACCACCACTCCTACAAAACCCAACTTCACCACCACCACCACTCCTACATAACCCAACTTCACCACCACCACCACCACCACTCCTACATAACCCAACTTCACCACCACCACCACCACTCCTACATAACCCAACTTCACCACCACCACCACCACCACTCCCAAATAACCAAACTTCACCACCACCACACCTACATAACCCCACCTCACCACCACCACTACTCCTACATAACCCAACTTCACCACCACCACCACCACTCCTACATAACCCCACCTCACCACCACCACCACCACTCCCATATAACCCAACTTCACCACCACCACCACCACCACCACCACCACCACCACCACCACCACCACCACCACCACCACGCCTACATAACCCAACTTCACCACCACCACCACCACCACCACTCCTCCATAACCCAACTTCACCACCACCACCACCACCACCACCACCACCACTCCTACATAACCCCACCTCACCACCACCACCACCACTCCCATATAACCCAACTTCACCACCACCACCACCACCACCACCACTCCTACATAACACAACTTCACCACCACCACCACTTCTACATAACCCCACCTCACCACCACCACCACCACCACCACTCCTACATAACCCAACTTCAACACCACCACCACCACTCCCATATAACCCAACTTCACCACCACCACCACCACCACTCCTACATAACCCAACTTCACCACCACCACCACTTCTACATAAGCCCACCTCACCACCGACACCACCACTCCTACAAAACCCGACTTCACCACCACTACCACCACTCCTACATAACCCAACTTCACCACCACCACCACCACTCCCATATAACCAAACTTCACCACCACCACGCCTATATAACCCAACTTCACCACCACCACCACCACCACCACCACCACTCCTACATAACCCAACTTCACCACCACCACCACAAATCCTACATAACCCGACTTCACCACCACCGCCACTCCTACATAACTCAACTTCACCACCACTCCTACATAACCCGACTTCACCACCACCACCACCACCACCACCACTCCTACAAAACCCAACTTCACCACCACCACCACTCCCATATAACCCAACTTCACCACCACCACCACCACCACTCCTACAAAACCCAACTTCACCACCACCACCACCACCACTCCTACATAACCCAACTTCACCACCACCACCACCACCACTCCTACATAACCCAACTTCACCACCACCACCACCACCACTCCTACATAACCCAACTTCACTACCACCACCACCACTCCCATATAACCAAACTTCACCACCACCACGCCTACATAACCCCACCTCACCACCACCACTACTCCTACATAACCCAACTTCACCACCACCACCACTCCTACAAAACCCAACTTCACCACCACTCCTACATAACCCAACTTCACCACCACTCCCATATAACCCAACTTCACCACCACCACTCCCATATAACTCAACTTCACCACCACCACCACCACCACTCCCACATAACCCAACTTCACCACCACCACTCCTACGTAATCCCACCTCACCACCACCACCACCACTCCCACATAACCCAACTTCACCACCACCACCACCACCACTCCTACATAACCCAACTTCACCACCACCACCACTTCTACATAACCCCACCTCACCACCAGCACCACCACTCCCACATAACCCAACTTCACCACCACCACCACCACCACCACCACCACCACCACCACCACCACTCCAACATAACCCAACTTCACCACCACCATCACTCCTACATAACCCAACTTCACCACCACCACCACCACTCCTACATAACCCAACTTCACCACCACGACCACCACTCCTACATAACCCAACTTCACCACCACCACCACCACCACTCCTACGTAACCCCACCTCACCACCACTCCTACATAACCCAACTTCACCACCACCACCACCACCACGCCTACATAACCCAACTTCACCACCACCACCACTCCAACATAACCCAACTTCACCACCACCACCACCACTCCCACATAACCAAACTTCACCACCACCACGCCTACATAACCCCACCTCACCACCACCACTACTCCTACATAACCCAACTTCACCACCACCACCACCACCACCACCACCACCACCACCACCACCACCACCACCACCACCACCACTCCTACATAACCCAACTTCACCACCACCACCACAACTCCTACATAACCCGACTTCACCACCACCACCGCCACTCCTACATAACTCAACTTCACCACCACTCCTTCATAACCCGACTTCACCACCACCACCACCACCACCACTCCTACAAAACCCAACTTCACCACCACCACCACCACCACCACTCCCATATAACCCAACTTCACCACCACCACCACCACCACCACTCCTACATAACCCAACTTCACCACCACCACCACCACCACCACCACCACCACCACCACCACCACCACCACTCCTACATAACCCAACTTCACCACCACCACCACCACCACCACTCCTACATAACCCAACTTCACCACCACCACCACCACCACCACCACCACCACTCCCATATAACCAAACTTCACCACCACCACGCCTACATAACCCCACCTCACCACCACCACTACTCCTACATAACCCAACTTCACCACCACCACCACCACCACCACTCCTACAAAACCCAACTTCACCACCACTCCTACATAACCTGACTTCACCACCACCACCACTCCTACATAACCCAACTTCACCACCACTCCCATATAACCCAACTTCACCACCACCACTCCCATATAACCCAACTTCACCCCCACCACCACCACTCCTACATAACCCAAATTCACCACCACCACCACTCCTATATAACCCAACTTCACCACCACCACTCCTACATAACCCAACTTCACCACCACCACCACCACCACTCCCACATAACCCAACTTCACCAAAACCACTCCTACGTAACCCCACCTCACCACCACCACCACCACTCCCACATAACCCAACTTCACCACCACCACCACCACCACCACTCCTCCATAACCCAACTTCACCACCACCACCACCACCACTCCTACATAACCCCACCTCACCACCACCACCACCACTCCCATATAACCCAACTTCACCACCACCACCACCACCACCACTCCTACATAACACAACTTCACCACCACCACCACCACCACTTCTACATAACCCCACCTCACCACCACCACCACCACCACCACCACTCCTACATAACCCAAATTCAACACCACCACCACCACTCCCATATAACCCAACTTCACCACCACCACCACCACCACCACTCCTACATAACCCAACTTCACCACCACCACCACTTCTACATACGCCCACCTCACCACCGACACCACCACTCCTACAAAACCCAACTTCACCACCACCACCACCACTCCCATATAACCAAACTTCACCACCACCACGCCTACATAACCCAACTTCACCACCACCACCACCACCAATACCACCACTCCTACATAACCCAACTTCACCACCACCACCACAACTCCTACATAACCCGACTTCACCACCACCACCGCCACTCCTACATAACTCAACTTCACCACCACTCCTACATAACCCGAATTCACCACCACCACCACCACCACCACCACTCCTACAAATCCCAACTTCACCACCACCACCACCACCACCACTCCTACATAACACAACTTCACCACCACCACCACCACTTCTACATAACCCCACCTCACCACCACCACCACCACCACCACTCCTACATAACCCAACTTCAACACCACCACCACCACTCCCATATAACCCAACTTCACCACCACCACCACCACTCCTACAAAACCCAACTTCACCACCACCACCACCACCACCACCACCACCACCACCACCACCACCACCACCACTCCTACATAACCCAACTTCACCACCACCACCACCACTCCTACATAACCCAACTTCACCACCACCACCACTCCTACATAACCCAACTTCACCACCACCACCACCACCACCGCTCCCATATAACCAAACTTCACCACCACCACGCCTACATAACCCCACCTCACCACCACCACTACTCCTACATAACCCAACTTCACCACCACCACCACCACCATTCCTACAAAACCCAACTTCACCACCACTCCTACATAACCCAACTTCACCACCACTCCCATATAACCCAACTTCACCACCACCACTCCCATATAACCCAACTTCACCACCACCACCACCACCACTCCTACATAACCCAAATTTACCACCACCACCACTCCTATATAACCCAACTTCACCACCACCACTCCTACATAACCCAACTTCACCACCACCACCACCACTCCCACATAACCCAACTTCACCACCACCACCACCACCACTCCCACATAACCCAACTTCACCACCACCACCACCACCACTCCCACATAACCCAACTTCACCACCACCACCACTTCTACATAACCCCACCTCACCACCACCACAACCACTCCCACATAACCCAACTTCACCACCACCACCACCACCACAACCACTCCAACATAACCCAACTTCACCACCACCATCACTCCTACATAACCCAACTTCACCACCACCACCACCACTCCTACATAACCCAACTTCACCACCACGACCACCACTCCTACATAACCCAACTTCACCACCACCACCACCACCACTCCTACGTAACCCCACCTCACCACCACTCCTACATAACCCAACTTCACCACCACCACCACCACGCCTACATAACCCAACTTCACCACCACCACCACTCCAACATAACCCAACTTCACCACCACCACCACCACTCCCATATAACCAAACTTCACCACCACCACGCCTACATAAACCCACCTCACCACCACCACTACTCCTACATAACCCAACTTCACCACCACCACCACCACCACCACCACCACCACCACCACCACCACCACCACTCCTACATAACCCAACTTCACCACCACCACCACAACTCCTACATAACCCGACTTCACCACCACCACCGCCACTACTACATAACTCAACTTCACCACCACTCCCATATAACCCAACTTCACCACCACCACCACTCCTACATAACCCAACTTCACCACCACCACCACCACCACCACCACCACCACCACCACCACCACCACCACCACTCCCATATAACCCAACTTCACCACCACTCCTACATAACCCAACTTCACCACCACCACCACTCCTACATAACCCCACTTCACCACCACCACCACTCCTACATAACCCGACTTCACCACCACCACCACTCCTACATAACCCCACTTCACCACCACCACCACTCCTACATAACCCAACTTCACCACCCCCACCACTCCTACATAACCCAACTTCACCACCACCATCACCACCACCACTCCCATATAACCCCACTTCACCACCACCACCACCACTCCTACATAACCCAACTTCACCACCACCACCACCACTCCCATATAACCCAACTTCACCACCACCACTCCCATATAACCCTACTTCACCACCACCACCACCACCACTCCTACATAACCCAACTTCACCACCACCACCACCACCACTCCTATATAACCCAACTTCACCACCACCACTCCCATATAACCCTACTTCACCAACACCACCACCACCACTCCTACAAAACACAACTTCACCACCACCACCACCACTCCTACATAACCGAACTTCACCACCACCACCACCACTCCTACATAACCCAACTTCACCACCACCACCACAACTCCTACATAACCCAACTTCACCACCACCACCACCACTCCTACATAACCCAACTTCACCACCACCACCACTCCTACATAACCCAACTTCACCACCACCACCACCACCACTCCTACGTAACCCAACCTCACCACCACCACCACCACCACCACCACCACTCCCATATAACCCAACTTCACCACCACCACCACTCCTACGTAACCCCACCTCACCACCACCACCACCACCACCACTCTCATATAACCCAACTTCACCACCACCACCACCACCACCACCACCACCACCACCACCACCACCACCACCACCACCACGCCTACATAACCCAACTTCACCACCACCACCACCACCACCACCACCACTCCTACATAACCCAACTTCACAACCACCACCACCACCACCACTCCTACGTAACCCCACCTCACCACCACCACCACCACTCCTACATAACCCAACTTCACCACCACCACCACCACCACCACCACCACCACCACTCCTACATAACCCCACCTCACCACCGACACCACCACTCCTACAAAACCCGACTTCACCACCACTACCACCACTCCTATATAACCCAACTTCACCACCACCACCACCACACCCATATAACCCAACTTCACCACCACCACCACTCCTACATAACCCCACCTCACCACCACCACCACCACTCCCATATAACCCAACTTCACCACCACTCCTACATAACCCAACTTCACCACCACCACCACTCCTACATAACCCCACTTCACCACCACCACCACCACTCCTACATAACCCGACTTCACCACCACCACCACTCCTACATAACCCCACTTCACCACCACCACCACTCCTACATAACCCAACTTCACCACCCCCACCACTCCTACATAACCCAACTTCACCACCACCATCACCACCACCACTCCCATATAACCCCACTTCACCACCACCACCACCACTCCTACATAACCCAACTTCACCATCACCACCACCACTCCCATATAACCCAACTTCACCACCACCACTCCCATATAACCCTACTTCACCACCACCACCACCACCACCACCACTCCTACATAACCCAACTTCACCACGACCACCACCACTCCTATATAACCCAACTTCACCACCACCACTCCCATATAACCCTACTTCACCAACACCACCACCACCACTCCTACATAACACAACTTCACCACCACCACCACCACTCCTACATAACCCAACTTCACCACCACCACCACCACCACCACTCCTACATAACCCAACTTCACCACCACCACCACTCCAACATAACCCAACTTCACCACCATCACCACCACCACTCCTATGTAACCCCACCTCACCACCACCACTCCTACATAACACAACTTCACCACCACCACCACCACCACCACTCCCATATAACCCAACTTCACCACCACTCCTACATAACCCAACTTCACCACCACCACCACTCCTACATAACCCCACTTCACCACCACCACCACTCCTACATAACCCGACTTCACCACCACCACCACTCCTACATAACCCCACTTCACCACCACCACCACTCCTACATAACCCAACTTCACCACCCCCACCACTCCTACATAACCCAACTTCACCACCACCATCACCACCACCACTCCCATATAACCCCACTTCACCACCACCACCACCACTCCTACATAACCCAACTTCACCACCACCACCACCACCACTCCCATATAACCCAACTTCACCACCACCACTCCCATATAACCCTACTTCACCACCACCACCACTCCTACATAACCCAACTTCACCACAACCACCACCACTCCTATATAACCCAACTTCACCACCACCACTCCCATATAACCCTACTTCACCAACACCACCACCACTCCTACAAAACACAACTTCACCACCACCACCACCACTCCTACATAACCGAACTTCACCACCACCACCACCACCACTCCTACATAACCCAACTTCACCACCACCACCACAACTCCTACATAACCCAACTTCACCACCACCACCACCACTCCTACATAACCCGACTTCACCATCACTCCTACATAACCCAACTTCACCACCACTCCCATATAATCCAACTTCACCACCACCACTCCATATAACCCAACTTCACCCCCACCACCACCACTCCTACATAACCCAAATTCACCACCACCACCACTCCTATATAACCCAACTTCACCACCACCACTCCTACATAAACCAACTTCACCACCACCACCACCACCACTCCCACATAACCCAACTTCACCACCACCACTCCTACGTAACCCCACCTCACCACCACCACCACCACTCCCACATAACCCAACTTCACCACCACCACCACCACTCCTACATAACCCAACTTCACCACCACCACCACTTCTACAACAACAACAACAACCGCCATTCGCCACTAAGTGGCGGTGACGTCACCACGACGCTTGTGCCAGGCCATGTGCACCTTGAGGCCACGTGAAGTGTCGAACGCCCGCTGGCAGGAGGTCACGGGGCAGACCCAGGTGCCACGGGTCGACTGACCGAGATGACCGAGATGACTGGCTGATGCACCACCTGTGCCCCCTACTGTGCCAACTTGCTGTGCTTTAGCCACCCGGCGCTCCGCTCGTTGTTGTGAGCGTCGCTCCTCCGCCCTCCGTTGTTGTTGGAGGGCGACTGCCTCCAACTGCCCAGTAGCGTCCTTCACGAGCCTCCTCCACTGAGGCCGATCTTGACACCGCTGGTACCAGTCATCGGCAAGTCCACTCAGCTCCACGTCCTCCTGTACCACATCACTCCATCTCTTCTCTAGCCCGTGCCGCGCCCGTTTAGCCCCCTCGATCCGGCCGAACAAAAGCTGTTTAGGCATGCGGTGGCTGGGCATGCGGGCTACATGACCCAGCCAACGCAGCCTTGCCTGCCGGAGGAGCTCACTGATGGGACTTTGCCCAGATCTTTCAAGGACTTGTGAGCTCCTCACACAATCCAGCCTGGTCAAACCCAGGATGGATCGTAGGCAGGCCAGCCTAAATGTTTCCAACCGGCGAAGATGCTCCACTAGGGGGGTCCACGTTTCGCAAGCGTAGAGAAGGGAGGGAATGACCGTGGCCGAGAAGACCTGAAGCTTCGTGCGGAGCGACAGACCAGGTAGCTTCCACACAGCGTTACGCAACCGATGAAAAGATATTGCCGCTCGACTGATTCGGAGTGAGACCTCTGCTGATAAACTGGAGCTGGTCATGAGCACACTGCCCAGGTATGGGAAACTCTCTACTCTCTCCACAACTGCCCCATCACCGATTGGGAGTTGTGGGGGCGGAGTGCCCGATGGTACAAAATACCCAGGCAGGTGCTTAGTTTTGGTGGGGCTGATGGTAAGGCCCCACCTCTTAGTGGCACACTCCAGCCTCAGCAGCAGCGTCTCCAACTCCTCTTCTGAATGAGCAGCTATTACCAAATCATCGGCATACATAACGTGGTTGACCAATAGGGAGCCATCCCTTGATCGCACCCGGGCGTCGATCAGCCTCCCATTATATCTGTACCAAATGGTAATTCCCCCGGTACAGCTATTGAAGGCTTCACGAACTACGCAGTCGAAATAGATGTTAAATAATGTGGGAGCCAGAGGACATCCCTGTCGCACCCCAAGGTGTACAGGGAAAGGCTCCGACTCCCGGCCACGTAGTTTTACCCGGGCCCGCTCACCATCATGAAGGTCCTTAATGATCGTGAGCAGAGGGTCAGGGACTCCGAAAGCACGAAGAACAACCCAGAGCCCAGTCCTACTGATGGTATCATAGGCCTTGACCAGGTCAATAAAGCAGAGATGTAGGTCTTTTTGGAATTCCCTACACCTCTGCTGTAGCAGACGGACAGAAAATATGGCATCTGTGCAGAACCGCCCTTTCCTGAAACCACATTGGGGCTCCGCAAGCCTCTCCTCAGCATGCCTAGCAAGGCGATGTTGAATAATCCTTGCCAGGACCTTACCCGGCACACTGAGGAGTGAGATGCCCCTGTAGTTGTTACAGTCTGTGCGGTCCCCCTTCTTAAAGAGGGGGACCACCAGGGCATCCTTCCAGTCCTGCGGAACCCGTCCAGTGGTCCAGACTGTTGTTATGATGTCATATAGGGCAGTCTGTGCACAAACGCCACCCTCCCTCAGCATTTCGCCTGGGAGATCATCTCTGCCCGGTGCCTTCCCTGGTCTCAGACTCCGGATCGCCCTCAGTACTTCCTCAACAGCCGGTACCTCAGCCAGCCACTCACAGGGGGTGACCTCTTCCAATATTTGAGGCACCGCAGCCTCAGCAGGGTTATCCCCACTTTGTGCCATGATGTTTTCCTGGCTGAGAGATTTTCCCTCCCCCAGGACCTCACAGAAATGCTCAGCAAATCTGCAAACCTGTTCCTGGGGGTCGGAGATTGGATCACCGTTTTTTCCTCTAATGATGGTAATAGGTGTGGCGCTGCAGGTTACTTTTTTGATGGAGTTAAATAGTGATTTGTGATCGCGGGCCACTGAGGCAGACTCCATCTCCTCAGCAACCCGCGACCACCACCCATCCTTACAGCGCCTTACGGCTCTCCGAACCTCCGAGCGAAGGCTGCGGTAAACCTCCTCATTCTCTGACGTGGGATGCTGTAGGCGATGAGAGTGGGCCTGTCGCTTTTTCTCAATTAACCTGAACACCTCCTCCGTCAGCCAGGGTTCCCGGGGAGGTCTGGACCGCGTACCCAAAGCAGCCATTGCAGCTGCATGAGTCACAGTCTTAAACCTCGCCCATTTACCCTCGACATCAGGTGGAGTGGGGGACGATGCCAACCCCAGCTGCAAGCGATGATGAAATTCTCGCTTGCAACTTTCATCAGCTAACTTAGACCAGGCCACTTTTGGTTGGAATGGGATCCTGGGTGTACACCCACCACCGGAGTGGAAGAATGGCAGGCGCATCTTACAGATGACTAGTCGATGGTCAGAGGGCAGATCAGCTCCACGGTAGGTCCTGGTGTCAAGGACATGGGCTCGCATCCGCTGGTCCGTCACTACGTAGTCCAGCAGATGTTCTTGCTTGGACCCGGCATGCATCCATGATGTTGTGTGGATGCGCCGATGCCGGAAGAGCGTGTTGGTAATTACAAGCCCATGGGCTGCACAGAAATCTAGCAGCCTCCTACCGTTGTTATTGAGCTGATCTGGCCCATGCCTTCCAATCACTCCAGACCAGGTGCCAGCATCATGACCAACTCGGGCATTGAAGTCACCCAACAAGATGACTCTGTCCCGAGTGGCCACTTTAGCCAGCACCTGTGACAGTAGGTCATAGAAAGCGTCTGACTCATCGGCTTCTACATAACCCCACCTCACCACCGACACCACCACTCCAACATAACCCAACTTCACCACCACCATCACTCCTACATAACCCAACTTCACCACCACCACCACCACTCCTACATAACCCAACTTCACCACCACGACCACCACTCCTACATAACCCAACTTCACCACCACCACCACCACCACTCCTACGTAACCCCACCTCACCACCACTCCTACATAACCCAACTTCACCACCACCACCACCACCACGCCTACATAACCCAACTTCACCACCACCACCACTCCAACATAACCCAACTTCACCACCACCACCACTCCTACGTAACCCCACCTCACCACCACCACTCCTACATAACACAACTTCACCACCACCACCACCACCACCACCACCACCACCACCACCACCACCACCACCACCACCACCACCACCACCACTCCCATATAACCCAACTTCACCACCACTCCTACATAACCCAACTTCACCACCACCACCACTCCTACATAACCCCACTTCACCACCACCACCACCACTCCTACATAACCCGACTTCACCACCACCACCACTCCTACATAACCCCACTTCACCACCACCACCACTCCTACATAACCCAACTTCACCACCCCCACCAATCCTACATAACCCAACTTCACCACCACCATCACCACCACCACTCCCATATAACCCCACTTCACCACCACCACCACCACTCCTACATAACCCAACTTCACCACCACCACCACCACCACTCCCATATAACCCAACTTCACCACCACCACCACTCCCATATAACCCTACTTCACCACCACCACCACCACCACCACTCCTACATAACCCAACTTCACCACGACCACCACCACTCCTATATAACCCAACTTCACCACCACCACTCCCATATAACCCTACTTCACCAACACCACCACCACCACTCCTACATAACACAACTTCACCACCACCACCACCACCACTCCTACATAACCCAACTTCACCACCACCACCACTCCTACGTAACCCCACCTCACCACCACTCCTACATAACCCAACTTCACCACCACCACGCCTACATAACCCAACTTCACCACCACCACCACTCCAACATAACCCAACTTCACCACCACCACCACCACCACTCCTACGTAACCCCACCTCACCACCACCACTCCTACATAACACACCTTCACCACCACCACCACCACCACCACCACCACCACCACCACCACCACCACCACCACCACCACCACCACTCCCAAATAACCCAACTTCACCACCACTCCTACATAACCCAACTTCACCACCACCACCACTCCTACATAACCCCACTTCACCACCACCACCACCACTCCTACATAACCCGACTTCACCACCACCACCACTCCTACATAACCCCACTTCACCACCACCACCACTCCTACATAACCCAACTTCACCACCCCCACCACTCCTACATAACCCAACTTCACCACCACCATCACCACCACCACTCCCATATAACCCCACTTCACCACCACCACCACCACTCCTACATAACCCAACTTCACCATCACCACCACCACTCCCATATAACCCAACTTCACCACCACCACTCCCATATAACCCTACTTCACCACCACCACCACCACTCCTACATAACCCAACTTCACCACGACCACCACCACTCCTATATAACCCAACTTCACCACCACCACTCCCATATAACCCTACTTCACCAACACCACCACCACCACTCCTACATAACACAACTTCACCACCACCACCACCACTCCTACATAACCCAACTTCACCACCACCACCACCACCACCACCACTCCTACATAACCCAACTTCACCACCACCACCACAACTCCTACATAACCCAACTTCACCACCACCACCACCACCACCACTCCTACATAACCCAACTTCACCACCACCACTCCCATATAACCCAACTTCACCACCACCACCACAACTCCTACATAACCCAACTTCACCACCACCACCACCACCACCACTCCTACATAACCCAACTTCACCACCACCACCACTCCTACATAACCCAACTTCACCACCACCACCACCACCACCACTCCTACGTAACCCAACCTCACCACCACCACCACCACTCCCATATAACCCAACTTCACCACCACCACTCCCATATAACCCAACTTCACCACCACCACCACCACCACCACTCCAACATAACCCAAATTCACCACCACCACCACTCCTATATAACCCAACTTCACCACCACCACTCCTACATAACCCAACTTCACCACCACCACCACCACTCCCACATAACCCAACTTCACCACCACCACTCCTACGTAACCCCACCTCACCACCACCACCACTCCCACATAACCCAACTTCACCACCACCACCACCACCACCACCACCACCACCACCACCACTCCTACATAACCCAACTTCACCACCACCACCACTTCTACATAACCCCACCTCACCACCGACACCACCACTCCAACATAACCCAACTTCACCACCACCATCACTCCTACATAACCCAACTTCACCACCACCACCACCACTCCTACATAACCCAACTTCACCACCACGACCCCCACTCCTACATAACCCAACTTCACCACCACCACCACCACCACCACTCCTACGTAACCCCACCTCACCACCACTCCTACATAACCCAACTTCACCACCACCACCACCACCACGCCTACATAACCCAACTTCACCACCACCACCACTCCAACATAACCCAACTTCACCACCACCACCACCACCACCACTCCTACGTAACCCCACCTCACCACCACCACTCCTACATAACACAACTTCACCACCACCACCACCACCACCACCACCACCACCACCACCACCACCACCACTCCCATATAACCCAACTTCACCACCACTCCTACATAACCCAACTTCACCACCACCACCACTCCTACATAACCCCACTTCACCACCACCACCACTCCTACATAACCCGACTTCACCACCACCACCACTCCTACATAACCCCACTTCACCACCACCACCACTCCTACATAACCCAACTTCACCACCCCCACCACTCCTACATAACCCAACTTCACCACCACCATCACCACCACCACTCCCATATAACCCCACTTCACCACCACCACCACCACTCCTACAAAACCCAACTTCACCACCACCACCACTCCCATATAACCCAACTTCACCACCACCACTCCCATATAACCCTACTTCACCACCACCACCACCACCACTCCTACATAACCCAACTTCACCACCACCACCACCACCACTCCTATATAACCCAACTTCACCACCACCACTCCCATATAACCCTACTTCACCAACACCACCACCACCACTCCTACAAAACACAACTTCACCACCACCACCTCCACTCCTACATAACCGAACTTCACCACCACCACCACCACTCCTACATAACCCAACTTCACCACCACCACCACAACTCCTACATAACCCAACTTCACCACCACCACCACCACCACTCCTACATAACCCAACTTCACCACCACCACCACTCCTACATAACCCAACTTCACCACCACCACCACCACCACTCCTACGTAACCCAACCTCACCACCACCACCACCACCACCACCACCACTCCCATATAACCCAACTTCACCACCACCACAACTCCTACATAACCCAACTTCACCACCACCACCACCACCACTCCTACATAACCCAACTTCACCACCACCACCACTCCTACATAACCCAACTTCACCACCACCACCACCACCACTCCTACGTAACCCAACCTCACCACCACCACCACCACCACCACCACCACCACTCCCATATAACCCAACTTCACCACCACCACCACTCCTACGTAACCCCACCTCACCACCACCACCACCACCACCACTCTCATATAACCCAACTTCACCACCACCACCACCACCACCACCACCACCACCACCACCACCACCACCACCACGCCTACATAACCCAACTTCACCACCAGCACCACCACCACCACCACTCCTACATAACCCAACTTCACAACCACCACCACCACCACCACTCCTACGTAACCCCACCTCACCACCACCACCACCACTCCTACATAACCCAACTTCACCACCACCACCACCACCACCACCACCACCACCACCACCACCACCACCACCACCACCACCACTCCTACATAACCCCACCTCACCACCGACACCACCACTACTACAAAACCCGACTTCACCACCACTACCACCACTCCTATATAACCCAACTTCACCACCACCACCACCACACCCATATAACCCAACTTCACCACCACCACCACTCCTACATAACCCCACCTCACCACCACCACCACCACTCCCATATAACCCAACTTCACCACCACCACCACTCCTACATAACACAACTTCACCACCACCACCACCACCACCACCACTTCTACATAACCCCACCTCACCACCACCACCACCACCACCACTCCTACATAACCCAACTTCACCACCACCACTCCTACATAACCCAACTTCACCACCACGACCACCACCACTCCTACGTAACCCCACCTCACCACCACCACCACCACCACTCTCATATAACCCAAATTCACCACCACCACCACCACCACCACGCCTACATAACCCAACGTCACCACCACCACCACCACCACCACCACCACCACTCCTACATAACCCAACTTCACCACCACCACCACCACCACTCCTACGTAACCCCACCTCACCACCACCACCACCACTCCTACATAACCCAACTTCACCACCACCACCACCACTCCTACATAACCCCACCTCACCACCGACACCACCACTCCTACAAAACCCGACTTCACCACCACTTCCACCACTCCTACATAACCCAACTTCACCACCACCACCACCACCACTCCCATATAACCCAACTTCACCACCACCACCACCACTCCTACATAACCCCACCTCACCACCACCACCACCACCACCACCACTCCCATATAACCCAACTTCACCACCACCACCACCACTCCTACATAACACAACTTCACCACCACCACCACCACCACTTCTACATAACCCCACCTCACCACCACCACCACCACCACCACTCCTACACAACCCAACTTCAACACCACCACCACCACTCCCATATAACCCAACGTCACCACCACCACCACCACCACCACCACCACTCCTAGATAACCCAACTTCACCACCACCACCACTTCTACATAAGCCCACCTCACCACCGACACCACCACTCCTACAAAACCCGACTTCACCACCACTACCACCACTCCTACATAACCCAACTTCACCACCACCACCACCACCACTCCTACATAACCCAACTTCACCACCACCACCACTACCACCACTCCTACATAACCCAACTTCACCACCACCACCACTCCCATATAACCAAACTTCACCACCACCACGCTTACATAACCCCACCTCACCACCACCACTACTCCTACATAACCCAACTTCACCACCACCACCACCACCACTCCTACAAAACCCAACTTCACCACCACTCCTACATAACCCAACTTCACCACCACTCCCATATAACCCAACTTAACCACCACCACTCCCATATAACCCAACTTCACCACCACCACCACCACTCCTACATAACCCAAATTCACCACCACCACCACTCCTATATAACCCAACTTCACCACCACCACTCCTACATAACCCAACTTCACCACCACCACCACCACTCCCACATAACCCAACTTCACCACCACCACTCCTACGTAACCCCACCTCACCACCACCACCACCACTCCCACATAACCCAACTTCACCACCACCACCACCACCACCACTCCTACATAACCCAACTTCACCACCACCACCACCACTTCTACATAACCCCACCTCACCACCACCACCACCACTCCCACATAACCCAACTTCACCACCACCACCACCACCACCACCACCACCACCACTCCAACATAACCCAACTTCACCACCACCATCACTCCTACATAACCCAACTTCACCACCACCACCACCACTCCTACATAACCCAACTTCACCACCACGACCACCACTCCTACATAACCCAACTTCACCACCACCACCACCACCACTCCTACGTAACCCCACCTCACCACCACTCCTACATAACCCAACTTCACCACCACCACCACCACGCCTACATAACCCAACTTCACCACCACCACCACTCCAACATAACCCAACTTCACCACCACCACTCCCATATAACCAAACTTCACCACCACCACGCCTACATAAACCCACCTCACCACCACCACTACTCCTACATAACCCAACTTCACCACCACCACCACCACCACCACCACCACCACCACCACCACCACTCCTACGTAACCCAACCTCACCACCACCACCACCACCACTCCCATATAACCCAACTTCACCACCACCACCACTCCTACGTAACCCCACCTCACCACCACCACCACTCTCATATAACCCAACTTCACCACCACCACCACCTCCACCACCACCACCACCACCACCACCACCACCACCACCACCACCACCACCACCACCACGCCTACATAACCCAACTTCACCACCACCACCACCACCACCACCACTCCTACATAACCCAACTTCACAACCGCCACCACCACCACCACCACTCCTACGTAACCCCACCTCACCACCACCACCACCACTCCTACATAACCCAACTTCACCACCACCACCACCACCACCACCACCACCACCACTCCTACATAACCCCACCTCACCACCGACACCACCACTCCTACAAAACCCGACTTCACCACCACTACCACCACTCCTATATAACCCAACTTCACCACCACCACCACCACTCCCATATAACCCAACTTCACCACCACCACCACTCCTACATAACCCCACCTCACCACCACCACTCCCATATAACCCAACTTCACCACCACCACCACTCCTACATAACACAACTTCACCACCACCACCACCACTTCTACATAACCCCACCTCACCACCACCACCACCACCACCACTCCTACATAACCCAACTTCACCACCATCACTCCTACATAACCCAACTTCACCACCACCACGACCACCACCACTCCTACGTAACCCCACCTCACCACCACCACCACTCTCATATAACCCAAATTCACCACCACCACCACCACCACCACGCCTACATAACCCAACTTCACCACCACCACCACCACCACCACTCCTACATAACCCAACTTCACCACCACCACCACCACCACCACTCCTACGTAACCCCACCTCATCACCACCACCACCACCACTCCTACATAACCCAACTTCACCACCACCACCACCACTCCTACATAACCCCACCTCACCACCGACACCACCACTCCTACAAAACCCGACTTCACCACCACTACCACCACTCCTACATAACCCAACTTCACCACCACTCCCATATAACCCAACTTAACCACCACCACTCCCATATAACCCAACTTCACCACCACCACCACCACTCCTACATAACCCAAATTCACCACCACCACCACTCCTATATAACCCAACTTCACCACCACCACTCCTACATAACCCAACTTCACCACCACCACCACCACTCCCACATAACCCAACTTCACCACCACCACTCCAACGTAACCCCACCTCACCACCACCACCACCACTCCCACATAACCCAACTTCACCACCACCACCACCACCACTCCTACATAACCCAACTTCACCACCACCACCACTTCTACATAACCCCACCTCACCACCACCACCACCACTCCCACATAACCCAACTTCACCACCACCACCACCACCACCACCACCACCACCACCACCACCACCACCACCACTCCAACATAACCCAACTTCACCACCACCATCACTCCTACATAACCCAACTTCACCACCACCACCACCATTCCTACATAACCCAACTTCACCACCACGACCACCACTCCTACATAACCCAACTTCACCACCACCACCACCACCACCACTCCTACGTAACCCCACCTCACCACCACTCCTACATAACCCAACTTCACCACCACCACCACCACCACGCCTACATAACCCAAGTTCACCACCACCACCACTCCAACATAACCCAACTTCACCACCACCACCACCACTCCCATATAACCAAACTTCACCACCACCACGCCTACATAAACCCACCTCACCACCACCACTACTCCTACATAACCCAACTTCACCACCACCACCACCACCACCACCACCACCACCACCACCACCACCACCACCACTCCTACGTAACCCAACCTCACCACCACCACCACCACCACTCCCATATAGCCCAACTTCACCACCACCACCACTCCTACGTAACCCCACCTCACCACCACCACCACCACCACTCTCATATAACCCAACTTCACCACCACCACCTCCACCACCACCACCACCACCACCACCACCACCACCACCACCACCACCACGCCTACATAACCCAACTTCACCACCACCACCACCACCACCACCACCACCACTCCTACATAACCCCACCTCACCACCACCACCACCACTCCTACATAACCCAACTTCACCACCACCACCACCACCACCACCACTCCTACATAACCCCACCTCACCACCGACACCACCACTCCTACAAAACCCGACTTCACCACCACTACCACCACTCCTATAAAACCCAACTACACCACCACCACCACTCCCATATAACCCAACTTCACCACCACCACCACTCCTACATAACCCCACCTCACCACCACCACCACCACTCCCATATAACCCAACTTCACCACCACCACCACTCCTACATAACACAACTTCACCACCACCACCACCACCACCACTTCTACATAACCCCACCTCACCACCACCACCACCACCACCACTCCTACATAACCCAACTTCACCACCACCACTCCTACATAACCCAACTTCACCACCACCACGACCACCACCACTCCTACGTAACCCCACCTCACCACCACCACCACTCTCATATAACCCAAATTCACCACCACCACCACCACCACGCCTACATAACCCAACTTCACCACCACCACCACCACCACTCCTACATAACCCAACTTCACCACCACCACCACCACCACCACTCCTACGTAACCCCACCTCATCACCACCACCACCACCACTCCTACATAACCCAACTTCACCACCACCACCACCACTCCTACATAACCCCACCTCACCACCGACACCACCACTCCTACAAAACCCGACTTCACCACCACTACCACCACTCCTACATAACCCAACTTCACCACCACCACCACCACCACCACTCCCATATAACCCAACTTCACCACCACCACCACTCCAACAAAACCCCACCTGCCCACCACCACCACCACCACCACTCCCATATAACCCAACTTCACCACCACCACCACTCCTACATACCACAACTTCACCACCACCACCACCACCACTTCTACATAACCCCACCTCACCACCACCACCACCACCACTCCTACATAACCCAACTTCAACACCACCACCACCACTCCCATATAACCCAACTTCACCACCACCACCACCACCACTCCTACATAACCCAACTTCACCACCACCACCACCACTTCTACATAAGCCCACCTCACCACCGACACCACCACTCCTACAAAACCCGACTTCACCACCACTACCACCACTCCTACATAACCCAACTTCACCACCACCACCACCACCACCACCACTCCTACATAACCCAACTTCACCACCACCACCACTACCACCACTCCTACATAACCCAACATCACCACCACCACCACCACCACCACTCCCATATAACCAAACTTCACCACCACCACGCCTACATAACCCCACCTCACCACCACCACTACTCCTACATAACCCAACTTCACCACCACCACCACCACCACTCCTACAAAACCCAACTTCACCACCACTCCTACATAACCCGACTTCACCACCACCACCACCACTCCTATATAACCCAACTTCAACACCACTCCCATATAACCCATCTTCACCACCACCACTCCCATATAACCCAACTTCACCACCACCACCACCACTCCTACATAACCCAAATTCACCACCACCACCACTCCTATATAACCCAACTTCACCACCACCACTCCAACGTAACCCCACCTCACCACCACCACCACCACTCCCACATAACCCAACTTCACCACCACCACCACCACCACCACTCCTACATAACCCAACTTCACCACCACCACCACTTCTACATAACCCCACCTCACCACCGACACCACCACTCCAACATAACCCAACTTCACCACCACCATCACTCCTACATAACCCAACTTCACCACCACCACCACTCCTACATAACCCAACTTCACCACCACGACCACCACTCCTACATAACCCAACTTCACCACCACCACTCCTACGTAACCCCACCTCACCACCACTCCTACATAACCCAACTTCACCACCACCACCACCACGCCTACATAACCCAACTTCACCACCACCACCACTCCAACATAACCCAACTTCACCACCACCATCACCACCACCAACACTCCTACGTAACCCCACCTCACCACCACCACTCCTACATAACACAACTTCACCACCACCACCACCACCACCACCACCACCACCACCACCACCACCACCACCACTCCCATATAACCCAACTTCACCACCACTCCTACAAAACCCAACTTCACCACCATCACCACTCCTACATAACCCCACTTCACCACCACCACCACTCCTACATAACCCGACTTCACCACCACCACCACTCCTACATAACCCAACTTCACCACCACCACCACCACCACCACCACTCCTACATAACCCCACCTCACCACCGACACCACCACTCCTACAAAACCCGACTTCACCACCACTACCACCACTCCTATAAAACCCAACTACACCACCACCACCACTCCCATATAACCCAACTTCACCACCACCACCACTCCTACATAACCCCACCTCACCACCACCACCACCACTCCCATATAACCCAACTTCACCACCACCACCACTCCTACATAACACAACTTCACCACCACCACCACCACCACCACTTCTACATAACCCCACCTCACCACCACCACCACCACCACCACTCCTACATAACCCAACTTCACCACCACCACTCCTACATAACCCAACTTCACCACCACCACGACCACCACCACTCCTACGTAACCCCACCTCACCACCACCACCACTCTCATATAACCCAAATTCACCACCACCACCACCACCACGCCTACATAACCCAACTTCACCACCACCACCACCACCACTCCTACATAACCCAACTTCACCACCACCACCACCACCACCACTCCTACGTAACCCCACCTCATCACCACCACCACCACCACTCCTACATAACCCAACTTCACCACCACCACCACCACTCCTACATAACCCCACCTCACCACCGACACCACCACTCCTACAAAACCCGACTTCACCACCACTACCACCACTCCTACATAACCCAACTTCACCACCACCACCACCACCACCACTCCCATATAACCCAACTTCACCACCACCACCACTCCAACAAAACCCCACCTGCCCACCACCACCACCACCACCACTCCCATATAACCCAACTTCACCACCACCACCACTCCTACATACCACAACTTCACCACCACCACCACCACCACTTCTACATAACCCCACCTCACCACCACCACCACCACCACTCCTACATAACCCAACTTCAACACCACCACCACCACTCCCATATAACCCAACTTCACCACCACCACCACCACCACTCCTACATAACCCAACTTCACCACCACCACCACCACTTCTACATAAGCCCACCTCACCACCGACACCACCACTCCTACAAAACCCGACTTCACCACCACTACCACCACTCCTACATAACCCAACTTCACCACCACCACCACCACCACCACCACTCCTACATAACCCAACTTCACCACCACCACCACTACCACCACTCCTACATAACCCAACATCACCACCACCACCACCACCACCACTCCCATATAACCAAACTTCACCACCACCACGCCTACATAACCCCACCTCACCACCACCACTACTCCTACATAACCCAACTTCACCACCACCACCACCACCACTCCTACAAAACCCAACTTCACCACCACTCCTACATAACCCGACTTCACCACCACCACCACCACTCCTATATAACCCAACTTCAACACCACTCCCATATAACCCATCTTCACCACCACCACTCCCATATAACCCAACTTCACCACCACCACCACCACTCCTACATAACCCAAATTCACCACCACCACCACTCCTATATAACCCAACTTCACCACCACCACTCCAACGTAACCCCACCTCACCACCACCACCACCACTCCCACATAACCCAACTTCACCACCACCACCACCACCACCACTCCTACATAACCCAACTTCACCACCACCACCACTTCTACATAACCCCACCTCACCACCGACACCACCACTCCAACATAACCCAACTTCACCACCACCATCACTCCTACATAACCCAACTTCACCACCACCACCACTCCTACATAACCCAACTTCACCACCACGACCACCACTCCTACATAACCCAACTTCACCACCACCACTCCTACGTAACCCCACCTCACCACCACTCCTACATAACCCAACTTCACCACCACCACCACCACGCCTACATAACCCAACTTCACCACCACCACCACTCCAACATAACCCAACTTCACCACCACCATCACCACCACCAACACTCCTACGTAACCCCACCTCACCACCACCACTCCTACATAACACAACTTCACCACCACCACCACCACCACCACCACCACCACCACCACCACCACCACCACCACTCCCATATAACCCAACTTCACCACCACTCCTACAAAACCCAACTTCACCACCATCACCACTCCTACATAACCCCACTTCACCACCACCACCACTCCTACATAACCCGACTTCACCACCACCACCACTCCTACATAACCCAACTTCACCACCACCATCACCACCACCACTCCCATATAACCCCACTTCACCACCACCACCACCACTCCTACATAACCCAACTTCACCACCACCACCACCACCACCACCACCACCACTCCCATATAACCCAACTTCACCACCACCACTCCCATATAACCCTACTTCACCACCACCACCACTCCTACATAACCCAACTTCACCACCACCACCACCACTCCTATATAACCCAACTTCACCACCACCACTCCCATATAACCCTACTTCACTAACACCACCACCACCACTCCTACATAACTCAACTTCACCACCACCACCACCACTCCTATATAACCCAACTTCACCACCACTACCACCACTCCCATATAACCGAACTTCACCACCACTCCTACATAACCCTACTTCACCACCACCACCACTCCCATATAACACAACTTCACCACCACCACCACTCCCATATAACCCTACTTCACAACCACCACCACTCCTACATAACCCCACCTCACCACCACCACCACTCCTACATAACCCAACTTCACCACCACCACCACCACCACCACCACCACCACCACCACCACCACCACCACCACCTCCACCACTCCTACATAACCCAACTTCACCACCACCACCACAACTCCTACATAACCCAACTTCACCACCACCACCACCACCACCACTCCTACATAACCCAACTTCACCACCACCACCACCACTCCTACATAACCCAACTTCACCACCACCACCACTCCTACGTAACCCAACCTCACCACCACCACCACCACTCCCATATAACCCAACTTCACCACCACCACCACCACCACCACCACCACCACCACTCCTACATAACCCAACTTCACCACCACCACCACCACTCCCATATAACCCAACTTCACCACCACCACTCCTACATAACCCAACTTCACCACCACCACCACCACCACTCCTACATAACCCAACTTCACCACCACCACCACAACTCCTACATAACCCAACTTCACCACCACCACCACCACCACCACCACTCCTACATAACCCAACTTCACCACCACCACCACAACTCCTACATAACCCAACTTCACCACCACCACCACTCCTACATAACCCAACTTCACCACCACCACCACCACCACCACCACCACCACTCCTACGTAACCCCACCTCACCACCACCACCACCACCACTCCTACATAACCCAACTTCACCACCACCACCACCACCACCACTCCTACATAACCCCACCTCACCACCGACACCACCACTCCTACAAAACCCGACTTCACCACCACTACCACCACTCCTACATAACCCAACTTCACCACCACCACCACCACCACTCCCACATAACCCGACTTCACCACCACCACCACTCCTACATAACCCAACTTCACCACCACTCCCATATAACCCAACTTCACCACCACCACTCCCATATAACCCAACTTCACCACCACCACCACCACCACTCCTACATAACCCAAATTCACCACCACCACCACTCCTATATAACCCAACTTCACCACCACCACTCCTACGTAACCCCACCTCACCACCACCACCACCACTCCCACATAACCCAACTTCACCACCACCACCACCACCACTCCTACATAACCCAACTTCACCACCACCACAACTTCTACATAACCCCACCTCACCACCGACACCACCACTCCAACATAACCCAACTTCACCACCACCACCATCACTCCTACATAACCCAACTTCACCACCACCACCACTCCTACATAACCCAACTTCACCACCACGACCACCACTCCTACATAACCCAACTTCACCACCACCACCACCACTCCTACGTAACCCCACCTCACCACCACTCCTACATAACCCAACTTCACCACCACCACCACCACCACCACCACCACCACCACCACCACCACCACCACCACCACCACCACCACCACGCCTACATAACCCAACTTCACCACCACCACCACCACCACCACCACCACCACCACCACCACTCCAACATAACCCAACTTCACCACCACCACCACCACCACCACCACTCCTACGTAACCCCACCTCACCACCACCACTCCTACATAACACAACTTCACCACCACCACCACCACCACCACCACCACTCCCATATAACCCAACTTCACCACCACTCCTACATAACCCAACTTCACCACCATCACCACTCCTACATAACCCCACTTCACCACCACCACCACTCCTACATAACCCGACTTCACCACCACCACCACTCCTACATAACCCAACTTCACCACCACCATCACCACCACCACTCCCATATAACCCCACTTCACCACCACCACCACCACCACTCCTACATAACCCAACTTCACCACCACCACCACCACCACTCCCATATAACCCAACTTCACCACCACCACTCCCATATAACCCTACTTCACCACCACCACCACCACCACCACCACTCCTACATAACCCAACTTCACCACCACCACCACTCCTATATAACCCAACTTCACCACCACCACTCCCATAAAACCCTACTTCACCAACACCACCACCACCACTCCTACATAACTCAACTTCACCACCACCACCACTCCTATATAACCCAACTTCACCACCACTACCACCACTCCCATATAACCGAACTTCACCACCACTCCTACATAACCCTACTTCACCACCACCACCACCACTCCCACATAACCCAACTTCACCACCACCACTCCTACCTAACCCCACCTCACCACCACCACCACCACTCCCACATAACCCAACTTCACCACCACCACCACCACCACCACTCCTACATAACCCAACTTCACCACCACCACCACTTCTACATAACCCCACCTCACCACCACCACCACTCCCACATAACCCAACTTCACCACCACCACCACCACCACCACCACCACCACCACCACCACCACCACCACCACTCCAACATAACCCAACTTCACCACCACCATCACTCCTACATAACCCAACTTCACCACCACCACCACCACCACTCCTACATAACCCAACTTCACCACCACGACCACCACTCCTACATAACCCAACTTCACCACCACCACCACCACCACTCCTATGTAACCCCACCTCACCACCACTCCTACATAACCCAACTTCACCACCACCACCACCACGCCTACATAACCCAACTTCACCACCACCACCACTCCAACATAACCCAACTTCACCACCACCACCACCACCACTCCCATATAACCAAACTTCACCACCACCACGCCTACATAAACCCACCTCACCACCACCACTACTCCTACATAACCCAACTTCACCACCACCACCACCACCACCACCACCACTCCTACGTAACCCAACCTCACCACCACCACCACCACCACCACTCCCATATAACCCAACTTCACCACCACCACCACTCCTACGTAACCCCACCTCACCACCACCACCACTCTCATATAACCCAACTTCACCACCACCACCACCACCACCACCACCACCACCACCACCACCACCACCACCACCACGCCTACATAACCCAACTTCACCACCACCACCACCACCACCACCACCACCACCACTCCTACATAACCCAACTTCACAACCACCACCACCACCACCACCACTCCTACGTAACCCCACCTCACCACCACCACCACCAATCCTACATAACCCAACTTCACCACCACGACCACCACTCCTACATAACCCAACTTCACCACCACCACCACCACCACTCCTATGTAACCCCACCTCACCACCACTCCTACATAACCCAACTTCACCACCACCACCACCACCACGCCTACATAACCCAACTTCACCACCACCACCACTCCAACATAACCCAACTTCACCACCACCACCACCACTCCCATATAACCAAACTTCACCACCACCACCACGCCTACATAAACCCACCTCACCACCACCACTACTCCTACATAACCCAACTTCACCACCACCACCACCACCACCACCACCACCACCACCACCACCACTCCTACGTAACCCAACCTCACCACCACCACCACCACTCCCATATAACCCAACTTCACCACCACCACCACTCCTACGTAACCCCACCTCACCACCACCACCACTCTCATATAACCCAACTTCACCACCACCACCACCACCACCACCACCACCACCACCACCACCACCACCACCACCACCACCACGCCTACATAACCCAACTTCACCACCACCACCACCACCACCACTCCTACATAACCCAACTTCACAACCACCACCACCACCACCACCACTCCTACGTAACCCCACCTCACCACCACCACCACCAATCCTACATAACCCAACTTCACCACCACCACCACCACCACCACCACCACCACTCCTACATAACCCCACCTCACCACCGACACCACCACTCCTACAAAACCCGACTTCACCACTACCACCACTCCTATATAACCCAACTTCACCACCACCACCACCACTCCCATATAACCCAACTTCACCACCACCACCACTCCTACATAACCCCACCTCACCACCACCACCACCACTCCCATATAACCCAACTTCACCACCACCACCACTCCTACATAACACAACTTCACCACCACCACCACCACCACCACTTCTACATAACCCCACCTCACCACCACCACCACCACCACCACTCCTACATAACCCAACTTCACCACCACCACTCCTACATAACCCAAATTCACCACCACGACCACCACCACTCCTACGTAACCCCACCTCACCACCACCACCACCACCACCACCACCACTCTCATATAACCCAAATTCACCACCACCACCACCACTCCTACATAACCCAACTTCACCACCACCACCACCACTCCTACGTAACCCCACCTTACCACCACCACCACCACCACTCCTACATAACCCAACTTCACCACCACCACCACCACTCCTACATAACCCCACCTCACCACCGACACCACCACTCCTACAAAACCCGACTTCACCACCACTACCACCACTCCTACATAACCCCACCTCACCACTACCACCACCACCACCACTCCCATATAACCCAACTTCACCACCACCACCACCACTCCTACATAACACAACTTCACCACCACCACCACCACCACCACTTCTACATAACCCCACCTCACCACCACCACCACCACCACTCCTACATAACCCAACTTCAAAACCACCACCACCACTCCCATATAACCCAACTTCACCACCACCACCACCACCACCACCACCACTCCTACATAACCCAACTTCACCACCACCACCACTTCTACATAAGCCCACCTCACCACCGACACCACCACTCCTACAAAACCCGACTTCACCACCACTACCACCACTCCTACATAACCCAACTTCACCACCACCACCACCACCACCACTCCTACATAACCCAACTTCACCACCACCACCACTACCACCACTCCTACATAACCCAATTTCACCACCACCACCACCACCACTCCCATATAACCAAACTTCACCACCACCACGCCTACATAACCCCACCTCACCACCACCACTACTCCTACATAACCCAACTTCACCACCACCACCACCACCACTCCTACAAAACCCAACTTCACCACCACTCCTACATAACCCGACTTCACCACCACCACCACTCCTATATAACCCAACTTCAACACCACTCCCATATAACCCATCTTCACCACCACCACTCCCATATAACCCAACTTCACCACCACCACCACTCCTACATAACCCAAATTCACCACCACCACCACTCCTATATAACCCAACTTCACCACCACCACTCCTACGTAACCCCACCTCACCACCACCACCACCACTCCCACATAACCCAACTTCACCACCACCACCACCACCACTCCTACATAACCCAACTTCACCACCACCACCACTTCTACATAACCCCACCTCACCACCGACACCACCACTCCAACATAACCCAACTTCACCACCACCATCACTCCTACATAGCCCAACTTCACCACCACCACCACTCCTACATAACCCAACTTCACCACCACGACCACCCCTCCTACATAACCCAACTTCACCACCACCACCACCACTCCTACGTAACCCCACCTCACCACCACTCCTACATAACCCAACTTCACCACCACCACCACCACGCCTACATAACCCAACTTCACCACCACCACCACTCCAACATAACCCAACTTCACCACCACCACCACCACCACTCCAACGTAACCCCACCTCACCACCACCACTCCTACATAACACAACTTCACCACCACCACCACCACCACCACCACCACCACTCCCATATAACCCAACTTCACCACCACTCCTGCATAACCCAACTTCACCACCATCACCACTCCTACATAACCCCACTTCACCACCACCACCACTCCTACATAACCCGACTTCACCACCACCACCACTCCTACATAATCCAACTTCACCACCACCACCACTCCCATATAACCCCACTTCACCACCACCACCACCACTCCTACATAACCCAACTTCACCACCACCACCACCACCACTCCCATATAACCCAACTTCACCACCACCACTCCCATATAACCCTACTTCACCACCACCACCACTCCTACATAACCCAACTTCACCACCACCACCACCACCACCACTCCTATATAACCCAACTTCAACACCACCACTCCCATATAACCCTACTTCACCAACACCACCACCACCACTCCTACATAACTCAACTTCACCACCACCACCACCACCACCACCACTCCTATATAACCCAACTTCACCACCACTACCACCACTCCCATATAACCGAACTTCACCACCACTCCTACATAACCCTACTTCACCACCACCACCACTCCCATATAACACAACTTCACCACCACCACCACTCCCATATAACCCTACTTCACAACCACCACCACTCCTACATAACCCCACCTCACCACCACCACCACTCCTACATAACCCAACTTCACCACCACCACCACCACCACCACCACCACCACCACCACCACCACTCCTACATAACCCAACTTCACCACCACCACCACAACTCCTACATAACCCAACTTCACCACCACCACCACCACCACCACCACTCCTACATAACCCAACTTCACCACCACCACCACTCCTACATAACCCAACTTCACCACCACCACCACTCCTACGTAACCCAACCTCACCACCACCACCACCACCACTCCCATATAACCCAACTTCACCACCACCACCACCACCACCACCACCACCACCACCACCACCACCACCACCACCACTCCTACATAACCCAACTTCACCACCACCACCACCACTCCCATATAACCCAACTTCACCACCACCACTCCTACATAACCGAACTTCACCACCACCACCACCACCACTCCTACATAACCCAACTTCACCACCACCACCACAACTCCTACATAACCCAACTTCACCACCACCACCACCACCACTCCTACATAACCCAACTTCACCACCACCACCACTCCTACATAACCCAACTTCACCACCACCACCACTCCTACGTAACCCAACCTCACCACCACCACCACCACCACCACCACCACCACTCCCATATAACCCAACTTCACCACCACCACCACCACCACCACCACCACCACTCCTACATAACCCAACTTCACCACCACCACCACCACTCCTACATAACCCAACTTCACCACCACCACTCCTACATAACCCAAATTCACCACCACCACCACCACCACCACTCCTACGTAACCCCACCTCACCACCACCACCACCACCACTCTCATATAACCCAACTTCACCACCGCCACCACCACCACGCCTACATAAGCCCACCTCACCACCGACACCACCACTCCTACAAAACCCGACTTCACCACCACTACCACCACTCCTACATAACCCAACTTCACCACCACCACCACCACCACCACTCCTACATAACCCAACTTCACCACCACCACCACTACCACCACTCCTACATAACCCAATTTCACCACCACCACCACCACCACTCAAATATAACCAAACTTCACCACCACCACGCCTACATAACCCCACCTCACCACCACCACTACTCCTACATAACCCAACTTCACCACCACCACCACCACCACTCCTACAAAACCCAACTTCACCACCACTCCTACATAACCCGACTTCACCACCACCACCACTCCTATATAACCCAACTTCAACACCACTCCCATATAACCCATCTTCACCACCACCACTCCCATATAACCCAACTTCACCACCACCACCACTCCTACATAACCCAAATTCACCACCACCACCACTCCTATATAACCCAACTTCACCACCACCACTACTACGTAACCCCACCTCACCACCACCACCACTCCCACATAACCCAACTTCACCACCACCACCACCACCACTCCTACATAACCCAACTTCACCACCACCACCACTTCTACATAACCCCACCTCACCACCGACACCACCACTCCAACATAACCCAACTTCACCACCACCATCACTCCTACATAGCCCAACTTCACCACCACCACCACTCCTACATAACCCAACTTCACCACCACGACCACCAATCCTACATAACCCAACTTCACCACCACCACCACCACTCCTACGTAACCCCACCTCACCACCACTCCTACATAACCCAACTTCACCACCACCACCACGCCTACATAACCCAACTTCACCACCACCACCACTCCAACATAACCCAACTTCACCACCACCACCACCACCACTCCAACGTAACCCCACCTCACCACCACCACTCCTACATAACACAACTTCACCACCACCACCACCACCACCACCACCACCACCACCACCACCACCACCACCACCACCACTCCCATATAACCCAACTTCACCACCACTCCTGCATAACCCAACTTCACCACCATCACCACTCCTACATAACCCCACTTCACCACCACCACCACTCCTACATAACCCGACTTCACCACCACCACCACTCCTACATAACCCAACTTCACCACCACCATCACCACCACCACTCCCATATAACCCCACTTCACCACCACCACCACCACCACTCCTACATAACCCAACTTCACCACCACCACCACCACCACTCCCATATAACCCAACTTCACCACCACCACTCCCATATAACCCTACTTCACCACCACCACCACTCCTACATAACCCAACTTCACCACCACCACCACCACCACTCCTATATAACCCAACTTCACCACCACCACTCCCATATAACCCTACTTCACCAACACCACCACCACCACTCCTACATAACTCAACTTCACCACCACCACCACCACCACCACCACCACTCCTATATAACCCAACTTCACCACCACTACCACCACTCCCATATAACCGAACTTCACCACCACTCCTACATAACCCTACTTCACCACCACCACCACTCCCATATAACACAACTTCACCACCACCACCACTCCCATATAACCCTACTTCACAACCACCACCACTCCTACATAACCCCACCTCACCACCACCACCACTCCTACATAACCCAACTTCACCACCACCACCACCACCACCACCACCACCACCACCACCACCACCACCACCACCACCACCACTCCTACATAACCCAACTTCACCACCACCACCACAACTCCTACATAACCCAACTTCACCACCACCACCACCACCACTCCTACATAACCCAACTTCACCACCACCACCACTCCTACATAACCCAACTTCACCACCACCACCACTCCTACGTAACCCAACCTCACCACCACCACCACCACCACTCCCATATAACCCAACTTCACCACCACCACCACCACCACCACCACCACCACCACCACCACCACCACCACCACCACCACTCCTACATAACCCAACTTCACCACCACCACCACCACTCCCATATAACCCAACTTCACCACCACCACTCCTACATAACCGAACTTCACCACCACCACCACCACCACTCCTACATAACCCAACTTCACCACCACCACCACAACTCCTACATAACCCAACTTCACCACCACCACCACCACCACTCCTACATAACCCAACTTCACCACCACCACCACTCCTACATAACCCAACTTCACCACCACCACCACTCCTACGTAACCCAACCTCACCACCACCACCACCACCACCACCACTCCCATATAACCCAACTTCACCACCACCACCACCACCACCACCACTCCTACATAACCCAACTTCACCACCACCACCACCACTCCTACATAACCCAACTTCACCACCACCACTCCTACATAACCCAAATTCACCACCACCACCACCACCACCACCACTCCTACGTAACCCCACCTCACCACCACCACCACCACCACTCTCATATAACCCAACTTCACCACCGCCACCACCACCACGCCTACATAACCCAACTTCACCACCAACACCACCACTCCTACATAACCCAACTTCACCACCACCACCACCACCACCACCACTCCTACGTAACCCCACCTCACCACCACCACCACCACCACTCCTACATAACCCAACTTCACCACCACCACCACCACCACCACTCCTACATAACCCCACCTCACCACCGACACCACCACTCCTACAAAACCCGACTTCACCACCACTACCACCACTCCTACATAACCCAACTTCACCACCACCACCACCACCACTCCCACATAACCCGACTTCACCACCACCACCACTCCTACATAACCCAACTTCACCACCACTCCCATATAACCCAACTTCACCACCACCACTCCCATATAACCCAACTTCACCACCACCACCACCACTCCTACATAACCCAAATTCACCACCACCACCACTCCTACATAACCCAACTTCACCACCACCACCACCACTCCTACATAACCCAACTTCACCACCACCACTCCTACATAACCCAAATTCACCACCACCACCACCACCACCACTCCTACGTAACCCCACCTCACCACCACCACCACCACCACTCTCATATAACCCAACTTCACCACCGCCACCACCACCACGCCTACATAAGCCCACCTCACCACCGACACCACCACTCCTACAAAACCCGACTTCACCACCACTACCACCACTCCTACATAACCCAACTTCACCACCACCACCACCACCACCACTCCTACATAACCCAACTTCACCACCACCACCACTACCACCACTCCTACATAACCCAATTTCACCACCACCACCACCACCACTCAAATATAACCAAACTTCACCACCACCACGCCTACATAACCCCACCTCACCACCACCACTACTCCTACATAACCCAACTTCACCACCACCACCACCACCACTCCTACAAAACCCAACTTCACCACCACTCCTACATAACCCGACTTCACCACCACCACCACTCCTATATAACCCAACTTCAACACCACTCCCATATAACCCATCTTCACCACCACCACTCCCATATAACCCAACTTCACCACCACCACCACTCCTACATAACCCAAATTCACCACCACCACCACTCCTATATAACCCAACTTCACCACCACCACTCCTACGTAACCCCACCTCACCACCACCACCACCACTCCCACATAACCCAACTTCACCACCACCACCACCACCACTCCTACATAACCCAACTTCACCACCACCACCACTTCTACATAACCCCACCTCACCACCGACACCACCACTCCAACATAACCCAACTTCACCACCACCATCACTCCTACATAGCCCAACTTCACCACCACCACCACTCCTACATAACCCAACTTCACCACCACGACCACCAATCCTACATAACCCAACTTCACCACCACCACCACCACTCCTACGTAACCCCACCTCACCACCACTCCTACATAACCCAACTTCACCACCACCACCACCACGCCTACATAACCCAACTTCACCACCACCACCACTCCAACATAACCCAACTTCACCACCACCACCACCACCACTCCAACGTAACCCCACCTCACCACCACCACTCCTACATAACACAACTTCACCACCACCACCACCACCACCACCACCACCACCACCACCACCACCACCACCACCACCACCACCACCACCACTCCCATATAACCCAACTTCACCACCACTCCTGCATAACCCAACTTCACCACCATCACCACTCCTACATAACCCCACTTCACCACCACCACCACTCCTACATAACCCGACTTCACCACCACCACCACTCCTACATAACCCAACTTCACCACCACCATCACCACCACCACTCCCATATAACCCCACTTCACCACCACCACCACCACTCCTACATAACCCAACTTCACCACCACCACCACCACCACTCCCATATAACCCAACTTCACCACCACCACTCCCATATAACCCTACTTCACCACCACCACCACTCCTACATAACCCAACTTCACCACCACCACCACCACCACTCCTATATAACCCAACTTCACCACCACCACTCCCATATAACCCTACTTCACCAACACCACCACCACCACTCCTACATAACTCAACTTCACCACCACCACCACCACCACCACCACTCCTATATAACCCAACTTCACCACCACTACCACCACTCCCATATAACCGAACTTCACCACCACTCCTACATAACCCTACTTCACCACCACCACCACTCCCATATAACACAACTTCACCACCACCACCACTCCCATATAACCCTACTTCACAACCACCACCACTCCTACATAACCCCACCTCACCACCACCACCACTCCTACATAACCCAACTTCACCACCACCACCACCACCACCACCACCACCACCACCACCACCACCACCACCACCACTCCTACATAACCCAACTTCACCACCACCACCACAACTCCTACATAACCCAACTTCACCACCACCACCACCACCACTCCTACATAACCCAACTTCACCACCACCACCACTCCTACATAACCCAACTTCACCACCACCACCACTCCTACGTAACCCAACCTCACCACCACCACCACCACCACTCCCATATAACCCAACTTCACCACCACCACCACCACCACCACCACCACCACCACCACCACTCCTACATAACCCAACTTCACCACCACCACCACCACTCCCATATAACCCAACTTCACCACCACCACTCCTACATAACCGAACTTCACCACCACCACCACCACCACTCCTACATAACCCAACTTCACCACCACCACCACAACTCCTACATAACCCAACTTCACCACCACCACCACCACCACTCCTACATAACCCAACTTCACCACCACCACCACTCCTACATAACCCAACTTCACCACCACCACCACTCCTACGTAACCCAACCTCACCACCACCACCACCACCACCACCACCACTCCCATATAACCCAACTTCACCACCACCACCACCACCACCACCACTCCTACATAACCCAACTTCACCACCACCACCACCACTCCTACATAACCCAACTTCACCACCACCACTCCTACATAACCCAAATTCACCACCACCACCACCACCACCACTCCTACGTAACCCCACCTCACCACCACCACCACCACCACTCTCATATAACCCAACTTCACCACCGCCACCACCACCACGCCTACATAACCCAACTTCACCACCAACACCACCACTCCTACATAACCCAACTTCACCACCACCACCACCACCACCACCACTCCTACGTAACCCCACCTCACCACCACCACCACCACCACCACTCCTACATAACCCAACTTCACCACCACCACCACCACCACCACTCCTACATAACCCCACCTCACCACCGACACCACCACTCCTACAAAACCCGACTTCACCACCACTACCACCACTCCTACATAACCCAACTTCACCACCACCACCACCACCACTCCCACATAACCCGACTTCACCACCACCACCACTCCTACATAACCCAACTTCACCACCACTCCCATATAACCCAACTTCACCACCACCACTCCCATATAACCCAACTTCACCACCACCACCACCACTCCTACATAACCCAAATTCACCACCACCACCACTCCTATATAACCCAACTTCACCACCACCACTCCTACGTAACCCCACCTCACCACCACCACCACCACTCCCACATAACCCAACTTCACCACCACCACCACCACCACCACTCCTACATAACCCAACTTCACCACCACCACAACTTCTACATAACCCCACCTCACCACCGACACCACCACTCCAACATAACCCAACTTCACCACCACCATCACTCCTACATAACCCAACTTCACCACCACCACCACTCCTACATAACCCAACTTCACCACCACGACCACCACTCCTACATAACCCAACTTCACCACCACCACCACCACCACCACTCCTACGTAACCCCACCTCACCACCACTCCTACATAACCCAACTTCACCACCACCACCACCACCACCACGCCTACATAACCCAACTTCACCACCACCACCACCACTCCAACATAACCCAACTTCACCACCACCACCACCACCACCACTCCTACGTAACCCCACCTCACCACCACCACTCCTACATAACACAACTTCACCACCACCACCACCACCACCACCACCACCACCACTCCCATATAATCCAACTTCACCACCACTCCTACATAACCCAACTTCACCACCATCACCACTCCTACATAACCCCACTTCACCACCACCACCACTCCTACATAACCCGACTTCACCACCACCACCACTCCCACATAGCCCAACTTCACCACCACCATCACCACCACCACTCCCATATAACCCCACTTCTCCACCACCACCACCACTCCTACATAACCCAACTTCACCACCACCACCACCACCACTCCCATATAACCCAACTTCACCACCACCACTCCCATATAACCCTACTTCACCACCACCACCACCACCACCACCACCACCACCACCACCACTCCTACATAACCCAACTTCACCACCACCACCACTCCTATATAACCCAACTTCACCACCACCACTCCCATATAACCCTACTTCACCAACACCACCACCACCACTCCTACATAACTCAACTTCACCACCACCACCACCACCACTCCTATATAACCCAACTTCACCACCACTACCACCACTCCCATATAACCGAACTTCACCACCACTCCTACATAACCCTACTTCACCACCACCACCACCACTCCCAAATAACACAACTTCACCACCACCACCACTCCCATATAACCCTACTTCACAACCACCACCACTCCTACATAACCCCACCTCACCACCACCACCACTCCTACATAACCCAACTTCACCACCACCACCACCACTCCTACATAACCCAACTTCACCACCACCACCACAACTCCTACATAACCCAACTTCACCACCACCACCACCACTCCTACATAACCCAACTTCACCACCACCACCACTCCTACATAACCCAACTTCACCACCACCACCACTCCTACGTAACCCAACCTCACCACCACCACCACCACCACTCCCATATAACCAAACTTCACCACCACCACCACCACCACCACCACTCCTACATAACCCAACTTCACCACCACCACCACCACTCCCATATAACCCAACTTCACCACCACCACTCCTACATAACCCAACTTCACCACCACCACCACCACCACCACTCCTACATAACCCAACTTCACCACCACCACCACAACTCCTACATAACCCAACTTCACCACCACCACCACCACCACTCCTACATAACCCAACTTCACCACCACCACCACTCCTACATAACCCAACTTCACCACCACCACCACTCCTACGTAACCCAACCTCACCACCACCACCACCACTCCCATATAACCCAACTTCACCACCACCACCACCACCACCACCACTCCTACATAACCCAACTTCACCACCACCACCACCACTCCTACATAACCCAACTTCAACACCACCACTCCTACATAACCCAACTTCACCACCACCACCACCACCACCACCACCACCACCACCACTCCTACGTAACCCCACCTCACCACCACCACCACCACCACCACTCTCATATAACCCAACTTCACCACCACCACCACCACCACCACCACCACCACCACCACCACCACCACGCCTACATAACCCAACTTCACCACCACCACCACCACCACCACCACCACTCCTACATAACCCAACTTCACCACCACCACCACCACCACCACCACTCCTACGTAACCCCACCTCACCACCACCACCACCACCACTCCTACATAACCCAACTTCACCACCACCACCACCACCACTCCTACATAACCCCACCTCACCACCGACACCACCACTCCTACAAAACCCGACTTCACCACCACTACCACCACTCCTACATAACCCAACTTCACCACCACCACCACCACCACTCCCATATAACCCAACTTCACCACCACCACCACTCCTACATAACCCAACTTCACCACCACCACCACCACCACCACTCCAACATAACCCAACTTCAACACCACCACCACCACCACCACTCCAACATAACCCAACTTCACCAACACCACCACCACCACTCCTACAAAACCCAACTTCACCACCACCACTCCTACATAACCCAACTTCACCACCACCACCACCACAACTCCTACATAACCCGACTTCACCATCACCACCGCCACTCCTACATAACCCAACTTCACCACCACCACCACTCCTACATAACCAAACTCCACAACCACCACTACCACCACTCCTACATAACCCAACTTCACCACCACCACCACTCCTACATTACCCAACTTCAACCACCACCACCACCACTCCTACGTAACCCCACCTCACCACCACCACTACCACTCCCATATAACCCAACTTCACCACCACCACCACCACTCCTACATAACCCAACTTCACCACCACCACCACCACTTCTACATAACCCCACCTCACCACCGACACCATCACTCCTACAAAACCCGACTTCACCACCACTACCACCACTCCTACATAACCCAACTTCACCACCACCACCACCACCACCACTCCCATATAACCCAACTTCACCACCACCACCACTCCTACATAACCCAACTTCACCACCACCACCACCACCACTCCTACAAAACCCAACTTCACCACCACCACTCCTACATAACCCAACTTCACCACCACCACCACCACCACCACCACCACCACCACCACTCCTACGTAACCCCACCTCACCACCACCACCACTCCCATATAACCCAACTTCACCACCACCACTCCCATATAACCCAACTTCACCACCACACCACCACCACTCCTACATAACTCAACTTCACCACCACCACTCCTATATAACCCAACATCACCACCACTACCACCACTCCCATATAACCCAACTTCACCACCACTCCTACATAACCCGACTTCACCACCACCACCACCACCACTCTCATATAACCCAACTTCACCACCACCACCACCACTACTCCTACATAACCCAACTTCACCACCACCACCACCACTCCTACAAAACCCGACTTCACCACCACTACCACCACTCCTACATAACCCAACTTCACCACCACCACTCCTACATAACCCAACTTCACCACCACCACCACTCCCATATTACCCAACTTCACCACCACCACCACTTCTACATAACCCCACCTCACCACCACCACTCCTACATAACCCAACTTCACCACCACCACCACTCCTACGTAACCCAACTTCACCACCACCACCACTCCTACATAACCCTACTTCACCACCACCACTCCTACATAACCCAACTTCACCACCACCACTCCTACATAAACCAACCTCACCACCACCACTCCTACATAACACTACTTCACCACCACCACCACTCCTACATAACTCAACTTCACCACCACCACCACTCCTACATAACCCTACTTCACCACCACCACCACCACCACCACTCCTACATAACCCTACTTCACCACCACCACTCCTACATAACCCTACTTCACCACCACCACTCCTACATAACCCAACTTCACCACCACCACTCCTACATAACCCAACCTCACCACCACCACTCCTACATAACCCTACTTCAGCACCACCACCACTCCTACATAACTCAACTTCACCACCACCACTCCTACATAACCCTACTTCACCACTACCACCACTCCTACATAACCCAACTTCACCACCACTCCTACATAACCCAACTTCACCACCACCACTCCTATGTAACCCTACATCACATTCTTAGGTTTTTTCGGTAAAGTCATGTAGGTAAAAAAATTAAAATTAAAATTAATTAAAGTAAAATAAAATTTTTAATAAAAATCACGACGTTTCGGAGGCAACACAAGCTTCCGTCTTCAGGTGGAATCGTCACAGCACGATTGCTGTATCAAGTAAGAGAAATTCCAGGTGGTTGATTGATCACACCTCGTTACATTGATTGGCTCTACCGGTCCTGGCCCATAGCCAATGGGGAGAAGTCTAGGGACGTGGCCCTGACGTAATGGGAAGGTGACATCCGTAAGTAGATGATTGGATATGCTGGCTTTAGCCACAGCCAATGGGGGGACGAGTCGGGGGCGTGGTCCTGGGATCGTACGATGGAGTCTGGAAGATTCCATGGAGGTTAACCAGGACTGGTGGAACGGTACCACGTGACCCGGGTATTAAAAGGGGTGGAGACGGATAACACGTGGTCAGATCTGGAACGAACGAAGGGTGAGGCCACGCTGGAGCGGGGGTCCAGGCCTGCCACGTGACAGCGCGAGTCTCTCTCTCTCCCTCTCATGCTGTCTGTTAGCAGCGTGAAGGAGTAAGACAGGAGTGTTGTGAACGAAAGACAAATAAAGACCGGATTCCAGAAGTCGCTTCCACGACCTTTATTACATTGAGACAATTTGGACAATTATTAGAAAATGTCCAAGCACCTCAAGAAAAGAAACCCACCGGATCCTCTGTCGGATGAAGATGACGAGGCGGACGCGGACGAGCTGCTGGGAGCCACGGGTCCTCTGCTGCCGTCTGCCGCTCTCCCCGACGCCGCGCATCGACGACAGGCCGGCGAGGAGACGTCTCCGGCTGCGGACGAGGGGTGGCGTCGGGTGGCGGAGCAGATAGAGTCTCTCCGTGCGATCCTGCTAAATCTTGCAACGGCGGTCGCGTCATCTGCGGCCCTCGGTCGGCCGTGTGGAACTCACCCAAGGGCCGACGATCAAGATCTTCAGCGGGAAACGCCGTCCGCCATTGCTCCTGCCACGGAGGGGGAGGCCTCCATCTTGGGCGGGGCTGCTGCCACGCGGCCGCCGGACGCCATCTTGGGCGGGGCTGCTGCCACGCGGCTGCCAGACGCCATCTTTACGGAGCCGCGTGCTGCGTGGGTAGCGGGATCTGACACGCCCGAGGCCTCGGATATTCACCGCCGCCATCGCCTTCCTCAAATTAAAGAATTTGTCACCGGGGGTGACTGGAGCGCGTTCACGTGGCGGTTCGAGTCAGCCTTCCGGTCGGTGCGATGGACGGAGGCAGAAGCGCTGGAGGCTCTGCCCACGCTGTTGGACGACGTCTCCTTGGCAGTCTTCCACTGCATCCCGGCGAGTAAGAAAAAGACGCTGCGTGACGCTTTTGCGGAAATGGCGGAGTTCTACGAGCCACCGATGGCGGCTACCAGGAAATTCATGGAGCGGAAGAATCGCCCTTGGCCTACCGTGGGGCGCTGTTGGCGCTTGCCATGGCCGCCTTACCCTGATTCATCAGCCGATCTCCTGGATCCTCTCATCCTTTCTAGAATGATTGAGTTGTCCCAGGAACTTAACATATCATTGCCGGTGTGCGGCCACGAACCGCTAATGTCTCGATGGGCGGCGTGCTATTTGGACGCCAAGTTCAACCTCAAATGCTGGGACCAGATGGCGGCATGGACGGGAGACCCTGAGATAGACGGGCTACCGTTGGGATGGGCTCCACGTCGTGTCATCCACGGCTCCAACGGCTCCAGCGACGGCGAGGTGGTTGCAGCCGTTCCTCGCTGGGTCCCGAAACGACGGCCGCGCGAGCAGCGCGACGGGGCCGGACGTCCACGAGTGGGGACCGGGGCGACCGACCACCGGGCGGGGGCGGCCACATGTTTCAAGTGTGGCCGACGAGGCCATTTCGCCCGGGATTGTCGCTGCCGACTCCAACCTCCTCAGCTCCCGTCGGGCCGACTTCCATCTCCTCCACCGGACGCGGATCCACGGCACCCACGGGCAAGTTGGCACACATCGGACACCCGGCAGGTCTTGACACATCACGCATCCACTCGCACCCGTGTTTGCACTCCTGAAGGGAATTGTGGGTCACCTGGGGTGATGCCGCACTCGGTTACACAATGGAAAAAATTGGCTCGAAGGGTGATGGTAGCCACGTCGGGGTCCTCGACGGTACGGGGTACTATCGATGGGATCGATGTCTGTATTTTGGTGGACACCGGTGCGTCTGCAACCATAATTTCCGATGTTATTTTTCATCTCCTGTCCATTCCTACATCGCGGATCCGACCGGCTAACGATGCATGCGTTGCTGTGAATGGAGGTACCATGGGTATTTTGGGACGAGTAGATGTGCGCATTGCTATAGGGAATATCACCGCGTTGGGACTAGTTTTGATCTCGCGTTCGTTGGCCATCCCATGCTTTTTGGGCACCGATTTCCTTCGTCAGATGCCCGTTAAAATACTCCTCGATCAAGGTTGCTTGAATGTCCTTCCTGCCGTCCCTGCTGGGCCGTTCGCCCCCAGGAAACGCTATTAATGCTATTGTTGATGTCACGGTAGAAATATCATCGGGCACACAAATGCTTATCCCGCTGCATTACCGGAAGCGGTTGGAAGCCGCGGACGATGCGACGGGTGTGTTGTTGTCCCCGTCAAACTCTGTGGCTAAATCGTTTTCCATCTCGTGTTAAATGGGGGCTCGGACCGGGTGGTCGTTCCGGTTGGCTCGGTATTGGCTCACGCCACTACCAATTTCACCAGCTTTGAGGGCGACCAAACCACAAAAATGGCCACTGGCGTGCCACAATCTGATTGTTCGGATGATCGATGGATCGCCGAATTGTGCCGGGAAAATACGTCCTTGTCAGCCATGCAGCGGAGCGCCTTGCATTCACTATTGTCGGAGTACGCTGATGTTTTCAGTAGAAACGATTTGGATTTGGGCCATACCTCGCTCTTGTCGCACCATATCGACACCGGTGCGGCGGGACCGATTTGTATGCACCTGCATCGCATGAGCCCTGCAGAAAGGGAACACGTGCGTGGCGCGGTGGACGACATGTTGGCGGCCGATATAATTTCGCCGTCCAACAGTCCTTGGGGCGCGCCGGTGGTGTTGGTTAAAAAGAAGGATGGCGGAACGAGGTTTTGTGTAGACTTCCGCCGATTGAATAAGATATCCGTGGCGGACGCATACCCCTTGCCACGGATGGACGACTCGTTGGACGCTTTGTCGGGGGCAAATTTCTTCTCTACCCTCGACCTGTCGTCTGGGTTTTGGCAGCTTTCCCTCGATGACACGTCCAGACCGAAAACGGCGTTCCACATGCCGCAGGGCCTCTTTGAGTTTAACCGCCTACCTATGGGTTGAATGCAGCACCGGCGACGTTCCAACGTCTGATGGAACTGGTGCTAACGGGGCTGTAGTGGGAAACGTGCCTCATATATTTGGACGATATCATTGTATTCAGTCGCACCTTCGAAGAACACCTCCAATGGCTTGAGACTGTCTTTCAAAGGATGCGGTCGGCTGACCTAAAATTAAAACCAAAGAAGTGCCACCTTTTGCAACGATCTGTCCGCTACCTTGCACACATCGTCAGCTCTGACGGTGTGTCCACGGACCCTCAGAAAACGTCTTGTGTCCTGGAGTGGCCGACGCACACTTCAGTGAGCGACGTACGGCGATTTATAGGGTTCACATCCTACTATTGCCGATTTGTTAAGAATTTCGCGACGCTGGCTAAGCCGCTGCATATTCTAACAGGGAAGAATCAGAGATTTAAATGGGGCCCGGAAGAGGAGCGCTCTTTTCAGTCTCTCCGGGATCGCCTGGCCACCGCTCCGACACTCGACTACCCAGACTTTTCCCAGCCGTTCATCCTTGACACGGATGCTAGCGACATCAACATAGGGGCCGTTTTGTCACAACGGAAAGACGGGGTCGAGTGAGTGGTGGCATAAGGCAGCAGGGTTCTGTCTCCTGCCGAGACGCGCAATTGCGTGATGCGATGGGAATTGCTGGCAATTGTCCATTTTGTTCGCCAGTACCAGCCGTACCTGTATGGAAGGAAATTCCTCGTGTGCACTGACCATGCTGCCTTGCAGTATTCATTGAAATTGGAACAACCATCCGATCAATTGGCTCGGTGGTTGGAATCGCTGCAGGAGTTTTCCTTCGAGATCACGTACCGCAAGGGTACTCGCCATGGCAACGCAGACGCTCTCTCTAGGTTGCCCGCGACCCCTCCCTGCGCCTGTCTGACGGGTACGCACCGCTGTGCGGCGCTGCCTACTCCGCCTTGTCCAGTCATGGGGGCGATGTCAAAGGATGAAGGCCAGGATATACCCGTTGGAGTCGACTATACGCTGCATTTGCCGCACTCGGTGTAGCTACGCGAGCAAGAGGCCGATGCCTCTTTGGCTCCACTGCGGGAATTGGTCGGGAAACTGAGATCTCATTTGGCAGGATGGAAATGGCAGTTGTTTCGGGGCCAGGCGGGATTACTAATGTGTACAGATGGGTTGTCAGGCCGTTCACGCCTGGTTGTGCCGATGTCCCTTCGCCACGATCTGATCCACGCGCTGCACGCCGACAAGCTGATGCACCTTGGCGTGCAGAAAACATTGGCCGCAATGCAGCAAGATTTTTTTTGGCCAGGCGTGACAGCGGATGTCACCAGCTTTATCCGGTCATGCCATGATTGTGCGAAGCGGAAACCGCCATGTCAAAATTATGTCCCGCCCCTACGATCGATCGAGGTATCCGTATTAATGAGCTGGTTGCTCTGGATATCCTGGGCCCATTCCCTCCATCAGCTAGGGGCAATAAATACCTTTTGGTCGGGGTCGACTATTTTTCTCGCTGGCCTATGGCCTGGCCTCTACCTGACCAAACGGCCTCATCCATCACCGAGGCTTTCTTGAATGGGTACGTCATGGATAAGGGAGCACCTGAAGGGCTGCTCACAGATCAAGGACATAACTTCTCCTCTAAATTGCTCAAAGACGTGTGCTCTGCCTTGGGTACAAAGAAAATCCACACTTCCCCTTACCATCCGCAAACGGATGGTATGGTGGAACGATTTAACCGCACCCTTTCGGCCATGCTTTGTCACACGGTGAGTGAAAAACAAACCGATTGGGACTTGCACATACCGGGCGTCCTGGTGGCATACCGCATGGTCCCGCACGCGTCCACAGGATATTCGCCATTTTTCCTTATTTATGGCCGTGAGAATATACCCCCGATTGATGTGCAACTTGGTGCAGCGGGGAAACAACCGTCCCCTTCCTTGCCTGACCACATGTGGGACTCGCTTAAACGGGTTACGGAGGCGCGAGAGGCCGCCAGATGTGCGACGGCCCGTACACAGGCACGGAACGAGAGGTGTGCGCGTCGATCGCGAACTGACATACCTTGGTCGGTGGGCGATATGGCATGGCTCCATTGCCCTCAGGTGCTGGTGGGTACGTCCCCTAAACTGCACAGGCCTTGGCGGGGGCCCGTGAGGTTGGTGGACATTCGGAATCCCCAGAGCGTTCGCATCCAGTACGGCGAATGTCGTTGGTATGTTCACTCGTCGCGGCTCAAGCCCTATGTTGACCCGCGTGCTGGCCCTTCATCCCCACTTGTTGACCTACCGGGGTCTGGCGTGCCGAATGTGCCACTTGCCTTGCCGATTGATCCCCAGCGGGGCCGTGTTCTACCCCCCGCAGACGCACAGGTTTTGAAGGTCGACGAGACCCCGGACGTTTTACCTCCAACGGGGCCTGTCCCAGCCACAGGGGACACCAAAAATTCTTCTTCTTCTGCACTGCACCCACCTCCTGCTGAACAGTCGGCGAGGCAACCTCGCGCGAGGGGAGGAGAGGGTCCGGCGTCGCGTACGCGGTCGAAGTCTCTCCCATTTCCCTAATACTGTTGTCCTTACGGTCTGTCGCCCTGGTGTTACTGCGCTACAGGGACGCCCTAATGTACGTTGGTTGTTTTTATGTCTGTAATGTTTTAATTTCTCTGCGCATTGGCGCCCTACTCCCCTTACCTTGTTAATGCATCATGGACGCCCTAAAATGTTATTTAAAGGAGTGGGGCCGTCACTCTTTTCCCAGCCGAGACGGCTGACTTTTTACACTGGGGGGGGGGAAGGGGGAGGGTGATGTAATGTGAGGATATATCCGGGTGGTTGATTGATCACACCTCGTTACGATGATTGGCTCTACCGGTCCTGGCCCATAGCCAATGGGGAGAAGTCTAGGGGCGTGGCCGTAACGTAATGGGAAGGTGGCATCTGTAAGTAGATGATTGGATCTGCTGGCTTTAGCCACAGCCAATGGAGGGACGAGTCGGGGGCGTGGTCCTGGGATCGTATGATGGAGTCTGGAAGATTCCATGGAGGTTAACCAGGACTGGTGGAAAGGTACCACGTGACCCGGGTATTAAAAGGGGTGGAGACGGACAACACGTGGTCAGATCTGGAACGAACGAAGGGTGAAACCCACGCTGGAGTGGGGGGTCCAGGCCTGCCACGTGGCAGCGCGAGTCTCTCTCTCTCTCCCTCTCACGCTGTCTGTTAGCAGCGTGAAGGAGTAAGACAGGAGTGTTGTGAACGAAAGACAAATAAAGACCGGATTCCAGAAGTCGCTTCCACGACCTTTATTAAATATATATACTGGTTGAGGGTGGGAGGAGCCAAGGCAGGCACCTAGATCGGAGTTTTGTATTATTATTATTGTGAGCTTGGTGCTTCTGAGGCCGCTGCTAGGAATGAGCATTTGTTGTGTAGACTGGTTGAACTGGGAGGTACCAGAGTTGTTAAGGTGCGGCTGCTGTAAAGGTGCGGCTGCTGTAAATGGGACTGAGCCTTTGTTATGTAGATGAAACAGCCCTTTGCTATGTTGCTGGGATTAATTCTAGATTTGCCAAATGTGTGGTAAAACTTAAAGCAGGAAACCAGTGTGTGAAAAAAGAAGAAACTGTACGGTAACTGAAGAATAGTGCCTATCAAATAAGATGGTCCAAATATGTGTGGTTAAACCTTTTTTGCATAGTTAATAACATCTTTCCAATGATTACTCAGTTTGTACCCATCATCACGGTTGAAATTATGTCTGTGTTTGTATATTTGGATGGCTTCGTGTACAAACCTTTGATGGTAGCCAGGAGGTTTGCAGAGTACCTTGGTCTTGGAAAAGACAATTTCATGAGAGCCCACAGCGTTGTAGCAATGATAGGCAACGGCGGAAGAATCAGTTTTGCCGTGGTTTTACTTTTATGAATACAATTTTTTTTTTACCTACGTGACTTTACCGTAAAAACTGAAGAATATGAATCCTTGCAGTCACGAAAGCTTCAAATCTAAAACCCTACATCACCACCACTCCTATATAACCCAACTTCACCACCACCACTATGTAACCCTACTTCACCACCATGACCACCAACTCCTTCATAGCGACCGCTGTGTTCAGTGTCAGGTCAATAACGGACTCGCCCGATTGGCGCGTGCGAGCGGACAAACCGCACGGCGGCACACCCGAGTGCCAAGGCGCGCTCCCTGCTCACTCCGCTCCGAGGGAGGTCTCCGAGAGCGGTGGTTTGGCCTCCACTCGCTCGTCTGGGACAGCGGTGGGGGGCATCCCCCACCACTTGACCCCACCATCCCCCACCACTTGACCCCACCACCCCCCACCACTTGACCCCCACCGCACTTGACCGGCCGACGAGACTGAGAGCCGTGAGCGGGTGCCGAGTCGGCGCTGCTAAAGTGGCAGGCGAGAGGCGGCCAGGGAGGATTTGAGAAAACGTCGTGAGCCCCCTGCCCCCTACTGGACATCTATGGAAAAGAGCTTCATAGCTCATCGGATTCCTCCTGCTGCAGTCTAAATAAAGATTGCGATGATTCTGAGGAGCGTCCCCGGGAGCTGCCTTGATCCCAACCGAGGCGACCCGGGTTGGATTCCCGCTTACGACCACCGCTAACACCAGCGGCGGTTATTCTGCGCCCGGTCCCGGGCCTCACCTAGGTCGACTCGGCCTCAAATGAGTACCTGGTGCGGTGTGCAAACATCGCCGCTGGGGAGACAAAGGCGTCCGGCCGGGGCGTTGGCCACCCACCCCCTCGTGTGCCGTGCAGGCCTTCACAGGTGCTGCTACTCGCTCACAGCACTTGCCCGGACAGTCTGTTCAGGCTACACGGGGAATCTTTGTCTGGTGGTGACGATGGTGGTGGTGGAGGTGATCGTAGGGGTCGCGTGATGGCGATGATGGTTTGTGATCTCACCGAGGCGCCGTTGAATGAGAAGTCCATCCTGCTGCTGCTGCTCCTACTGCTGCTGCTGCTCTTGCTGCTGCTGCTCCTGCTCCTGCTGATGCTGCTCCTGCTGATGCTGCTCCTGCTGATGCTGCTCCTGCTGATGCTGCTGCTCCTGCTGCTGCTGCTCCTGCTGCTCCTGCCGCTGCTTAGGTCCCGGTTCGACCCCTGGCTGCGTCACTGTGCAGAATGTGGGGGGGGGGGGGGTCCGGCGCTCCCCCTCACGCCCCCCCCCCTCACGCCCCCCCACACTCCATCAGCGTCTGGGGCATCGCGGGGTGGGGGAGATCAGCTGTCTTGTCGCGGGAGTCGTGAGGAGGGAATTGAATCAACAGATGCTTCCAGCAGTGCCGTGTGCGCGGCGTGCCCGTGTGTGTCTGTGTGTGTGTGTGTCTGTCTGTGTGTCTGTGTCTGTCTGTGTGTCTGTGTATCTGTCTGTGTGTGTGTCTGTCTGTGTATCTGTCTGTGTGTCTGTCTGTGTGTGTGTCTGTGTGTGTGTCTGTCTGTGTGTGGATATCCGTGTCTGTCTGTGTGTCTGTCTGTGGATCTCCGTGTGTCTGTGTGTATGTGTGTAGATATCCGTGTGTCTGTCTGTGTGTCTGTCTGTGGATCTCCGTGTGTCTGTGTGTATGTGTCTGTCTGTGTGTAGATATCCGTGTGTCTGTCTGTGTGTGTCTGTCTGTGTGTAGATCTCCGTGTGTCTGTGTGTGTGTCTGTCTGTGTGGATCTCCGTGTGTCTGTCTGTGTGTGTGTCTGTCTGTGCGGATCTCCGTGTGTCTGTGTGTCTATGTCTGTGTGGATCTCCGTGTGCTTGTCGGTGTGCGTGCGGGTCTATGTCTGTGTGTCTGTCTGTGTGCGTGTCCTATGTCTGTGTGGATCTCCGTGTGTCTGTGTGTCTATGTCTGTGTGGATCTCCGTGTGTCTGTGTGTGTGTCTATGTCTGTGTGTCTGTCTATGTCTGTGTGGATCTCCGTGTGTCTGTGTGTGTGTCTATGTCTGTGTGGATCTCCGTGTGTCTGTGTCTCTGTCTGTGTGTGTGTGTCTATGTCTGTGTGGATCTCCGTGTGTCTGTGTGTCTATGTCTGTGTGGATCTCCGTGTGTCTGTGTGTGTGTCTATGTCTGTGTGGATCTCCGTGTGTCTGTGTCTCTGTGTGTGTGTGTGTCTATGTCTGTGTGGATCTCCGTGTGTCTGTGTGTCTATGTCTGTGTGGATCTCCGTGTGTCTGTGTGTGTGTCTATGTCTGTGTGGATCTCCGTGTGTCTGTGTCTCTGTCTGTGTGTGTGTGTGTCTATGTCTGTGTGGATCTCCGTGTGTCTGTGTGTCTATGTCTGTGTGGATCTCCGTGTGTCTGTGTCTCTGTGTGTGTGTCTATGTGTGTGTGTGTCTGTGTCTGTGTGGATCTCCGTGTGTCTGTGTCTCTGTGTGTGTGTGTGTCTGTGTGGATCTCCGTGTGTCTATGTCTGTGTGGATCTCCGTGTGTCTGTGTCTCTGTGTGTGTGTGTGTCTGTGTCTGTGTGGATCTCCGTGTGTCTGTGTGTCTCTGTGTGTGTCTATGTCTGTGTGGATCTCCGTGTGTCTGTGTGCGTGCGTGCGGGTCTATGTCTGTGTGCGTGCATGGGATCTTCGTGTGTCTCTTGAGTACGTGTACAGTACGCGTTTGTGCGAATGACTGAACCGGTCCTGAGCCTCCCCAAGGTCGACTCAGCCTCAAATGAGTACCCGGTGCGCTGTGCGAACATTAGCACTGGGGAGACAAAGGCGGCCGGGCGTAGAGCTGGTCACCCACCTCCTCGCGTGCCTTAATAGGTATTCGCTTTCAGCACTTGACCCAAGTCTGTTCAAGGCTGTCACTGTCTATGTTCGTGTGTGCGTCTATGCGTAATATATTTGAATCTCAAGTATATCTGCCTGTATGTGTATATACTGTATTAACCTACGTGGTGTATGTGCTGTATGTGTTGTGGATGCGTATTGTGTATGTTGTGTATATGTGTTGTGGATGCGTGTTGTGCACGCTGTGTATATGTGTAAAGAGAGACAAAGGCGGACTCGCAGCAGTTAAGATGGGCGCCGTGCCTTCGGCGCCTCGAGTCGCGATCTCATCCTCCTCCTCTCGCTGCTGCTGATTTAGAGAAGGGGGGCGAGAGGATAGAGAGGGGGGGGCTGGAGGAGAGAGGGAGGGAGCGTGGGGAGAGGTGAAGCAAAGGGTTAAGGGCGACAGGTGGGAGCATGGGGAGGGATTGACGACGAAGGGGAGGTACAGTGAGGGAAAAAAGTATTTGATCCCATGCTGATTTTGTACGTTTGCCCACTGACAAAGAAATTATCAGTCTATAATTTTAATGGAAGGTTTATTTGAACAGTGAGAGACAGAATAACAACAACAAAATCCAGAAAAACGCATGTCAAAAATGTTATAAATTGATTGGCATTTTAATAAGGGAAATAAGTATTTGACAGTGAGAGGGAGGTGAGTGACAGTGAGAGGGAGGTGAGTGACAGTGAGAGGGAGGTGAGTGACAGTGAGAGGGAGGTGAGTGACAGTGAGAGGGAGGTGAGTGACAGTGAGAGGGTGGTGAGTGACAGGTGAGCGGGAGGTGAGTGACAGTGAGTGGGAGGTGAGTGACGGTGAGAGGGAGATGAGTGACAGTGAGAGGGAGGTGAGTGACGGTGAGAGGGAGGTGAGTGACGGTGAGAGGAGATGAGTGACAGTGAGAGGGAGGTGAGTGACAGGTGAGAGGGAGGCGAGTGACACTGAGAGGGAGGTGAGTGACAGGTGAGAGGGAGGTGAGTGACGGTGAGAGGGAGGTGAGTGACAGTGAGAGGGAGGTGAGTGACAGTGAGAGGGAGGTGAGTGACAGTGAGAGGGAGGTGAGTGACAGTGAGAGGGTGGTGAGTGACAGGTGAGCGGGAGGTGAGTGACAGTGAGTGGAAGGTGAGTGACGGTGAGAGGGAGATGAGTGACAGTGAGAGGGAGGTGAGTAACGGTGAGAGGGAGGTGAGTGACGGTGAGAGGGAGATGAGTGACAGTGAGAGGGAGGTGAGTGACAGGTGAGAGGGAGGCGAGTGACACTGAGAGGGAGGTGAGTGACAGGTGAGAGGGAGGTGAGTGACGGTGAGAGGGAGGTGAGTGACGGTGAGAGGGAGGTGAGTGACAGTGAGAGGGAGGAGAGTGACAGTGAGTGGGAGGTGAGTGACGGTGAGAGGGAGATGAGTGACAGTGAGAGGGAGGTGAGTGACAGATGAGAGGGAGGCGAGTGACACTGAGAGGGAGGTGAGTGACAGGTGAGAGGGAGGTGAGTGACGGTGAGAGGGAGGTGAGTGACGGTGAGAGGGAGGTGAGTGACAGTGAGAGGGAGGTGAGTGACAGTGAGAGGGAGGTGAGTGACAGTGAGAGGGAGGTGAGTGACAGTGAGAGGGAGGTGAGTGACAGTGAGAGGGTGGTGAGTGACAGGTGAGCGGGAGGTGAGTGACAGTGAGTGGGAGGTGAGTGACGGTGAGAGGGAGATGAGTGACAGTGAGGTGAGTGACGGTGAGAGGGAGGTGAGTGACGGTGAGAGGAGATGAGTGACAGTGAGAGGGAGGTGAGTGACAGGTGAGAGGGAGGCGAGTGACACTGAGAGGGAGGTGAGTGACAGGTGAGAGGGAGGTGAGTGACGGTGAGAGGGAGGTGAGTGACGGTGAGAGGGAGGTGAGTGACAGTGAGAGGGAGGTGAGTGACAGTGAGAGGGAGGTGAGTGACAGTGAGAGGGAGGTGAGTGACAGTGAGAGGGTGGTGAGTGACAGGTGAGCGGGAGGTGAGTGACAGTGAGTGGGAGGTGAGTGACGGTGAGAGGGAGATGAGTGACAGTGAGAGGGAGGTGAGTAACGGTGAGAGGGAGGTGAGTGACGGTGAGAGGGAGATGAGTGACAGTGAGAGGGAGGTGAGTGACAGGTGAGAGGGAGGCGAGTGACACTGAGAGGGAGGTGAGTGACAGGTGAGAGGGAGGTGAGTGACGGTGAGAGGGAGGTGAGTGACGGTGAGAGGGAGGTGAGTGACAGTGAGAGGGAGGAGAGTGACAGTGAGTGGGAGGTGAGTGACGGTGAGAGGGAGATTATTGACAGTGAGAGGGAGGTGAGTGACAGATGAGAGGGAGGCGAGTGACACTGAGAGGGAGGTGAGTGACAGGTGAGAGGGAGGTGAGTGACGGTGAGAGGGAGGTGAGTGACGGTGAGAGGGAGGTGAGTGACAGTGAGAGGGAGGTGAGTGACACTGAGAGGGAGGTGAGAGGGAGGTGAGTGACAGTGAGAGGGAGGTGAGTGACGGTGAGAGGGAGGTGAGTGACGGTGAGAGGGAGGTGAGTGACAGTGAGAGGGAGGTGAGTGACACTGAGAGGGAGGTGAGTGACAGGTGAGAGGGAGGTGAGTGACAGTGAGAGGGAGGTGAGAGGGAGGTGAGTGACAGTGAGAGGGAGGTGAGTGACAGGTGAGAGGGAGGTGAGTGACAGTGAGAGGGAGGTGAGTGACAGTGAGAGGGAGGTGAGAGGGAGGTGAGTGACACTGAGAGGTGGGTGAGTGACAGGTGAGAGGGAGGTGAGTGACAGTGAGAGGGAGGTGAGTGACACTGAGAGGGAGGTGAGAGGGAGGTGAGTGACAGTGAGAGGGAGGTGAGTGACGGTGAGAGGGAGGTGAGTGAAGGTGAGAGGGAGGTGAGTGACAGTGATAGGGAGGTGAGTGACGGTGAGAAGAAGGTGAGTGACACTGAGAGGGAGGTGAGTGGCACTGAGAGGGAGGTGAGTGACACTGAGAGGGAGGTGAGAGGGAGGTGAGTGACAGTGAGAGGGAGGTGAGTGACAGTGAGAGGGAGGTGAGTGACACTGAGAGGGAGGTGAGTGACACTGAGAGGGAGGTGAGTGACACTGAGAGGGAGGTGAGAGGGAGGTGAGTGACAGTGAGAGGGAGGCGAGTGACACTGAGAGGGAGGTGAGTGACAGGTGAGAGGGAGGTGAGTGACGGTGAGAGGGAGGTGAGTGACGGTGAGAGGGAGGTGAGTGACAGTGAGAGATAGGTGAGTGACACTGAGAGGGAGGTGAGAGGGAGGTGAGTGACAGTGAGAGGGAGGTGAGTGACGGTGAGAGGGAGGTGAGTGACGGTGAGAGGGAGGTGAGTGACAGTGAGAGGGAGGTGAGTGACACTGAGAGGGAGGTGAGTGACAGGTGAGAGGGAGGTGAGTGACAGTGAGAGGGAGGTGAGAGGGAGGTGAGTGACAGTGAGAGGGAGGTGAGTGACAGGTGAGAGGGAGGTGAGTGACAGTGAGAGGGAGGTGAGTGACAGTGAGAGGGAGGTGAGAGGGAGGTGAGTGACACTGAGAGGGGGGTGAGTGACAGGTGAGAGGGAGGTGAGTGACAGTGAGAGGGAGGTGAGTGACACTGAGAGGGAGGTGAGAGGGAGGTGAGTGACAGTGAGAGGGAGGTGAGTGACGGTGAGAGGGAGGTGAGTGAAGGTGAGAGGGAGGTGAGTGACAGTGATAGGGAGGTGAGTGACGGTGAGAAGAAGGTGAGTGACACTGAGAGGGAGGTGAGTGGCACTGAGAGGGAGGTGAGTGACACTGAGAGGGAGGTGAGAGGGAGGTGAGTGACAGTGAGAGGGAGGTGAGTGACAGTGAGAGGGAGGTGAGTGACACTGAGAGGGAGGTGAGTGACACTGAGAGGGAGGTGAGTGACACTGAGAGGGAGGTGAGAGGGAGGTGAGTGACAGTGAGAGGGAGGTGAGTGACACTGAGAGGGAGGTGAGTGACGGTGAGAGGGAGGTGAGTGACAGTGAGAGGGAGGTGAGTGACACTGAGAGGGAGGTGAGTGACGGTGAGAGGGAGGTGAGTGACACTGAGAGGGAGGTGAGTGACTCTGAGAGGGAGGTGAGAGGGAGGTGAGTGACACTGAGAGGGAGGTGAGTGACAGTGAGAGGGAGGTGAGTGACACTGAGAGGGAGGTGAGTGACACTGAGAGGGAGGTGAGTGACGGTGAGAGGGAGGTGAGTGACGGTGAGAGGGAGGTGAGTGACAGTGAGAGGGAGGTGAGTGACGGTGAGAGGGAGGTGAGTGACGGTGAGAGGGAGGTGAGTGACAGTGAGAGGGAGGTGAGTGACAGTGAGAGGGAGGTGAGTGACGGTAAGAGGGAGGTGAGTGACAGTGAGAGGGAGGTGAGTGACACTGAGAGGGAGGTGAGTGACGGTGAGAGGGAGGTGAGTGACACTGAGAGGGAGGTGAGTGACAGTGAGAGGGAGGTGAGTGACACTGAGAGGGAGGTGAGTGACGGTGAGAGGGAGGTGAGTGACAGTGAGAGGGAGGTGAGTGACACTGAGAGGGAGGTGAGTGACAGGTGAGATGGAGGTGAGTGACTCTGAGAGGGAGGTGAGAGGGAGGTGAGTGACGGTGAGAGGGAGGTGAGTGACACTGAGAGGGAGGTGAGTGACACTGAGAGGGAGGTGAGTGACACTGAGAGGGAGGTGAGAGGGAGGTGAGTGACAGGTGAGAGGGAGGTGAGTGACTCTGAGAGGGAGGTGAGAGGGAGGTGAGTGACAGTGAGAGGGAGGTGAGTGACACTGAGAGGGAGGTGAGTGACAGTGAGAGGGAGGTGAGTGACACTGAGAGGGAGGTGAGTGACACTGAGAGGGAGGTGAGTGACAGGTGAGAGGGAGGTGAGTGACACTGAGAGGGAGGTGAGTGACACTGAGAGGGAGGTGAGAGGGAGGTGAGTGACGGTGAGAGGGAGGTGAGTGACAGGTGAGAGGGAGGTGAGTGACAGGTGAGAGGGAGGTGAGTGACACTGAGAGGGAGGTGAGTGACAGTGAGAGGGAGGTGAGTGACACTGAGAGGGAGGTGAGTGACACTGAGAGGGAGGTGAGTGACAGTGAGAGGGAGTTGAGTGACAGTGAGAGGGAGGTGAGTGACACTGAGAGGGAGGTTACAGTGAGAGGGAGGTGAGTGACAAGTGACAGGGAGGTGAGTGACAGTGAGAGGGAGGTGAGTGACACTGAGAAGGAGGTGAGTGACACTGAGAGGGAGGTGAGTGACGGTGAGAGGGAGGTGAGTGACAGTGAGAGGGAGGTGAGAGGGAGGTGAGTGACGGTGAGAGGGAGGTGAGTGACACTGAGAGGGAGGTGAGTGACACTGAGAGGGAGGTGAGTGAAAGGTGAGAGGGAGGTGAGTGACAGGTGAGAGGGAGGTGAGTGACACTGAGAGGGAGGTGAGTGACACTGAGAGGGAGGTGAGAGGGAGGTGAGTGACAGTGAGAGGGAGGTGAGTGACGGTGAGAGGGAGGTGAGTGACGGTGAGAGGGAGGTGAGTGACAGTGAGAGGGAGGTGAGTGACACTGAGAGGGAGGTGAGTGACAGGTGAGAGGGAGGTGAGTGACAGTGAGAGGGAGGTGAGAGGGAGGTGAGTGACAGTGAGAGGAAGGTGAGTGACAAGTGAGAGGGAGGTGAGTGACAGTGAGAGGGAGGTGAGTGACAGTGAGAGGGAGGTGAGAGGGAGGTGAGTGACACTGAGAGGGAGGTGAGTGACAGGTGAGAGGGAGGTGAGTGACAGTGAGAGGGAGGTGAGTGACACTGAGAGGGAGGTGAGAGGGAGGTGAGTGACAGTGAGAGGGAGGTGAGTGACGGTGAGAGGGAGGTGAGTGAAGGTGAGAGGGAGGTGAGTGACAGTGAGAGGGAGGTGAGTGACGGTGAGAGGAAGGTGAGTGACACTGATAGGGAGGTGAGTGACAGTGAGAGGGAGGTGAGTGACAGTGAGAGGGAGGTGAGTAACAGGTGAGAGGGAGGTGAGTGACAGTGAGAGGGAGGTGAGTGACACTGATAGGGAGGTGAGTGACAGTGAGAGGGAGGTGACTGACAGTGAGAGGGAGGTGAGTGACAGGTGAGAGGGAGGTGAGTGACAGTGAGAGGGAGGTGAGTGACAGTGAGAGGGAGGTGAGTGACAGTGAGAGGGAGGTGAGTGACAGTGAGAGGGAGGTGAGTGACAGTGAGAGGGAGGTGAGTGACACTGAGAGGGAGGTGAGTGATAGTGAGAGGGAGGTGAGTGACAGTGAGTGGGAGGTGAGTGACTCTGAAAGGGAGGTGAGTGACGGTGAGAGGGAGGTGAGTGACAGGTGAGAGGGAGGTGAGTGACTCTGAGAGGGAGGTGAGTGACAGTGAGAGGGAGGTGAGTGACAGGTGAGAGGGAGGTGAGTGACTCTGAGAGGGAGGTGAGTGACAGTGAGAGGGAGGTGAGTGACACTGAGAGGGAGGTGAGTGGCACTGAGAGGGAGGTGAGTGACACTGAGAGGGAGGTGAGAGGGAGGTGAGTGACAGTGAGAGGGAGGTGAGTGACACTGAAAGGGAGGTGAGTGACAGTGAGAGGGAGGTGAGTGACACTGAGAGGGAGGTGAGTGACACTGAGAGGGAGGTGAGTGACACTGAGAGGGAGGTGAGTGACGGTGAGAGGGAGGTGAGTGATGGTGAGAGGGAGGTGAGTGACAGTGACAGGGAGGTGAGTGACAGTGAGAGGGAGGTGAGTGATGGTGAGAGGGAGGTGAGTGACGGTGAGAGGGAGGTGAGTGACGGTGAGAGGGAGGTGAGTGACACTGAGAGGGAGGTGAGTGACAGTGAGAGGGAGGTGAGTGACGGTGAGAGGGAGGTGAGTGACACTGAGAGGGAGGTGAGTGACGGTGAGAGGGAGGTGAGTGACAGTGAGAGGGATGTGAGTTGCAGTGAGAGGGAGGTGAGTGACAGTGAGAGGGAGGTGAGTGACACTGAGAGGGAGGTGAGTGACACTGAGAGGGAGGTGAGTGACAGTGAGAGGGAGGTGAGTGACAGTGAGAGGGAGGTGAGTGACAGTGAGAGGGAGGTGAGTGACAGTGAGAGGGAGGTGAGTGACGGTGAGAGGGAGGTGAGTGACAGTGAGAGGGAGGTGAGTGACAGTGAGAGGGAGGTGAGTGACAGTGAGAGGGAGGTGAGTGACAGTGAGAGGGAGGTGAGTGACAGTGAGAGGGAGGTGAGTGACGGTGAGAGGGAGGTGAGTGACACTGAGAGGGAGGTGAGTGACACTGAGAGGGAGGTGAGTGACAGTGAGAGGGAGGTGAGTGACAGTGAGAGGGAGGTGAGTGACGGTGAGAGGGAGGTGAGTGACGGTGAGAGGGAGGTGAGTGACAGTGACAGGGAGGTGAGTGACGGTGAGAGGGAGGTGAGTGACACTGAGAGGGAGGTGAGTGACACTGAGAGGGAGGTGAGTGACACTGAAAGGGAGGTGAGTGACGGTGAGAGGGAGGTGAGTGACGGTGAGAGGGAGGTGAGTGACAGTGACAGGGAGGTGAGTGACAGTGAGAGGGAGGTGAGTGACGGTGAGAGGGAGGTGAGTGACGGTGAGAGGGAGGTGAGTGACGGTGAGAGGGAGGTGAGTGACACTGAGAGGGAGGTGAGTGACAGTGAGAGGGAGGTGAGTGACGGTGAGAGGGAGGTGAGTGACAGTGAGAGGGATGTGAGTGACAGTGAGAGGGAGGTGAGTGACAGTGAGAGGGAGGTGAGTGACACTGAGAGGGAGGTGAGTGACACTGAGAGGGAGGTGAGTGACAGTGAGAGGGAGGTGAGTGACAGTGAGAGGGAGGTGAGTGACAGTGAGAGGGAGGTGAGTGACAGTGAGAGGGAGGTGAGTGACGGTGAGAGGGAGGTGAGTGACACTGAGAGGGAGGTGAGTGACAGTGAGAGGGAGGTGAGTGACAGTGAGAGGGAGGTGAGTGACACTGAGAGGGAGGTGAGTGACAGTGAGAGGGAGGTGAGTGACAGTGAGAGGGAGGTGAGTGACAGTGAGAGGGAGGTGAGTGACGGTGAGAGGGAGGTGAGTGACACTGAGAGGGAGGTGAGTGACACTGAGAGGGAGGTGAGTGACAGTGAGAGGGAGGTGAGTGACAGTGAGAGGGAGGTGAGTGACACTGAGAGGGAGGTGAGTGACAGTGAGAGGGAGGTGAGTGACACTGAGAGGGAGGTGAGTGACACTGAGAGGGAGGTGAGTGACAGTGAGAGGGAGGTGAGTGACACTGAGAGGGAGGTGAGTGACAGTGAGAGGGAGGTGAGTGACGGTGAGAGGGAGGTGAGTGACACTGAGAGGGAGGTGAGTGACAGTGACAGGGAGGTGAGTGACACTGATAGGGAGGTGAGTGACAGTGAGAGGGAGGTGAGTGACACTGAGAGGGAGGTGAGTGACAGTGAGAGGGAGGTGAGTGACGGTGAGAGGGAGGTGAGTGACAGTGAGAGGGAGGTGAGTGACACTGAGAGGGAGGTGAGTGACAGTGAGAGGGAGGTGAGTGACGGTGAGAGGGAGGTGAGTGACACTGAGAGGGAGGTGAGTGACAGTGAGAGGGAGGTGAGTGACACTGAGAGGGAGGTGAGTGACACTGAGAGGGAGGTGAGTGACGGTGAGAGGGAGGTGAGTGACGGTGAGAGGGAGGTGAGTGACAGTGACAGGGAGGTGAGTGACAGTGAGAGGGAGGTGAGTGACGGTGAGAGGGAGGTGAGTGACGGTGAGAGGGAGGTGAGTGACGGTGAGAGGGAGGTGAGTGACACTGAGAGGGAGGTGAGTGACGGTGAGAGGGAGGTGAGTGACAGTGAGAGGGATGTGAGTGACAGTGAGAGGGAGGTGAGTGACAGTGAGAGGGAGGTGAGTGACACTGAGAGGGAGGTGAGTGACACTGAGAGGGAGGTGAGTGACAGTGAGAGGGAGGTGAGTGACAGTGTGAGGGAGGTGAGTGACATTGAGAGGGAGGTGAGTGACAGTGAGAGGGAGGTGAGTGACAGTGAGAGGGAGGTGAGTGACAGTGAGAGGGAGGTGAGTGACGGTGAGAGGGAGGTGAGTGACACTGAGAGGGAGGTGAGTGACAGTGAGAGGGAGGTGAGTGACAGTGAGAGGGAGGTGAGTGACACTGAGAGGGAGGTGAGTGACAGTGAGAGGGAGGTGAGTGACAGTGAGAGGGAGGTGAGTGACAGTGAGAGGGAGGTGAGTGACGGTGAGAGGGAGGTGAGTGACACTGAGAGGGAGGTGAGTGACACTGAGAGGGAGGTGAGTGACAGTGAGAGGGAGGTGAGTGACAGTGAGAGGGAGGTGAGTGACACTGAGAGGGAGGTGAGTGACAGTGAGAGGGAGGTGAGTGACACTGAGAGGGAGGTGAGTGACACTGAGAGGGAGGTGAGTGACAGTGAGAGGGAGGTGAGTGACACTGAGAGGGAGGTGAGTGACAGTGAGAGGGAGGTGAGTGACGGTGAGAGGGAGGTGAGTGACAGTGAGAGGGAGGTGAGTGACACTGAGAGGGAGGTGAGTGACAGTGAGAGGGAGGTGAGTGACGGTGAGAGGGAGGTGAGTGACACTGAGAGGGAGGTGAGTGACAGTGACAGGGAGGTGAGTGACACTGATAGGGAGGTGAGTGACAGTGAGAGGGAGGTGAGTGACACTGAGAGGGAGGTGAGTGACAGTGAGAGGGAGGTGAGTGACGGTGAGAGGGAGGTGAGTGACAGTGAGAGGGAGGTGAGTGACACTGAGAGGGAGGTGAGTGACAGTGAGAGGGAGGTGAGTGACGGTGAGAGGGAGGTGAGTGACACTGAGAGGGAGGTGAGTGACAGTGAGAGGGAGGTGAGTGACACTGAGAGGGAGGTGAGTGACACTGAGAGGGAGGTGAGTGACGGTGAGAGGGAGGTGAGTGACGGTGAGAGGGAGGTGAGTGACAGTGACAGGGAGGTGAGTGACAGTGAGAGGGAGGTGAGTGACGGTGAGAGGGAGGTGAGTGACGGTGAGAGGGAGGTGAGTGACGGTGAGAGGGAGGTGAGTGACACTGAGAGGGAGGTGAGTGACGGTGAGAGGGAGGTGAGTGACAGTGAGAGGGATGTGAGTGACAGTGAGAGGGAGGTGAGTGACAGTGAGAGGGAGGTGAGTGACACTGAGAGGGAGGTGAGTGACACTGAGAGGGAGGTGAGTGACAGTGAGAGGGAGGTGAGTGACAGTGTGAGGGAGGTGAGTGACATTGAGAGGGAGGTGAGTGACAGTGAGAGGGAGGTGAGTGACGGTGAGAGGGAGGTGAGTGACACTGAGAGGGAGGTGAGTGACAGTGAGAGGGAGGTGAGTGACAGTGAGAGGGAGGTGAGTGACACTGAGAGGGAGGTGAGTGACAGTGAGAGGGAGGTGAGTGACAGTGAGAGGGAGGTGAGTGACAGTGAGAGGGAGGTGAGTGACAGTTAGAGGGAGGTGAGTGACATTGAGAGGGAGGTGAGTGACGGTGAGAGGGAGGTGAGTGACACTGAGAGGGAGGTGAGTGACACTGAGAGGGAGGTGAGTGACAGTGAGAGGGAGGTGAGTGACAGTGAGAGGGATGTGAGTGACACTGAGAGGGAGGTGAGTGACAGTGAGAGGGAGGTGAGTGACACTGAGAGGGAGGTGAGTGACACTGAGAGGGAGGTGAGTGACAGTGAGAGGAAGGTGAGTGACACTGAGAGGGAGGTGAGTGACAGTGAGAGGGAGGTGAGTGACGGTGAGAGGGAGGTGAGTGACAGTGAGAGGGAGGTGAGTGACACTGAGAGGGAGGTGAGTGACAGTGAGAGGGAGGTGAGTGACGGTGAGAGGGAGGTGAGTGACACTGAGAGGGAGGTGAGTGACAGTGAGAGGGAGGTGAGTGACACTGATAGGGAGGTGAGTGACAGTGAGAGGGAGGTGAGTGACACTGAGAGGGAGGTGAGTGACAGTGAGAGGGAGGTGAGTGACGGTGAGAGGGAGGTGAGTGACAGTGAGAGGGAGGTGAGTGACACTGAGAGGGAGGTGAGTGACAGTGAGAGGGAGGTGAATGACAGTGAGAGGGAGGTGAGTGACACTGAGAGGGAGGTGAGTGACAGTGAGAGGGAGGTGAGTGACGGTGAGAGGGAGGTGAGTGACGGTGAGAGGGAGGTGAGTGACACTGAGAGGGAGGTGAGTGACACTGAGAGGGAGGTGAGTGACAGTGAGAGGGAGGTTAGTGACAGTGAGAGGTAGGTGAGTGACACTGAGAGGGAGGTGATTGACAGTGAGAGGGAGGTGAGTGACAGTCAGAGGGAGGTGAGTGACACTGAGAGGGAGGTGAGTGACACTGAGAGGGAGGTGAGTGACACTGAGAGGGAGGTGAGTGACACTGAGAGGGAGGTGAGTGACGGTGAGAGGGAGGTGAGTGACAGTGAGAGGGAGGTGAGTGACACTGAGAGGGAGGTGAGTGACAGTGAGAGGGAGGTGAGTGACAGTGAGAGGGAGGTGAGTGACGGTGAGAGGGAGGTGAGTGACACTGAGAGGGAGGTGAGTGACAGTGAGAGGGAGGTGAGTGACAGTGAGAGGGAGGTGGGTGACACTGAGAGGGAGGTGAGTGACAGTGAGAGGGAGGTGAGTGACACTGAGAGGGAGGTGAGTGACGGTGAGAGGGAGGTGAGTGACGGTGAGAGGGAGGTGAGTGACAGTGACAGGGAGGTTAGTGACAGTGAGAGGGAGGTGAGTTACACTGAGAGGGAGGTGAGAGGGAGGTGAGTGACAGTGAGAGGGAGGTGAGTGACACTGAGAGAGAGGTGAGTGACAGTGAGAGGGAGGTGAGTGACACTGAGAGGGAGGTGAGTGACAGTGAGAGGGAGGTGAGTGACAGTGAGAGGGAGGTGAGTGACACTGAGAGGGAGGTGAGTGACACTGAGAGGGAGGTGAGTGACAGTGAGAGGGAGGTGAGTGACACTGAGAGGGAGGTGAGTGACAGTGAGAGGGAGGTGAGTGACACTGAGAGGGAGGTGAGTGACGGTGAGAGGGAGGTGAGTGACACTGAGAGGGAGGTGAGTGACGGTGAGAGGGAGGTGAGTGACAGTGAGAGGGAGGTGAGTGACACTGAGAGGGAGGTGAGTGACAGTGAGAGGGAGGTGAGTGACAGTGAGAGGGAGGTGAGTGACAGTGAGAGGGAGGTGAGTGACACTGAGAGGGAGGTGAGTGACGGTGAGAGGGAGGTGAGTGACACTGAGAGGGAGGTGAGTGACAGTGAGAGGGAGGTGAGTGACGGTGAGAGGGAGGTGAGTGACAGGGAGGTGAGTGACACTGAGAGGGAGGTGAGTGACGATGAGAGGGAGGTGAGTGACAGTGAGAGGGAGGTGAGTGACACTGAGAGGGAGGTGAGTGACAGTGAGAGGGAGGTGAGTGACAGTGAGAGGGAGGTGAGTGACACTGAGAGGGAGGTGAGTGACAGTGAGAGGAAGGTGAGTGACACTGAGAGGGAGGTGAGTGACAGTGAGAGGGAGGTGAGTGACACTGAGAGGGAGGTGAGTGACGGTGAGAGGGAGGTGAGTGACACTGAGAGGGAGGTGAGTGACGGTGAGAGGGAGGTGAGTGACGGTGAGAGGGAGGTGAGTGACACTGAGAGGGAGGTGAGTGACACTGAGAGGGAGGTGAGTGACAGTGAGAGGGAGGTGAGTGACACTGATAGGGAGGTGAGTGAAAGTGAGAGGCAGGTGAGTGACACTGAGAGGGAGGTGAGTGACAGTGAGAGGGAGGTGAGTGACGGTGAGAGGGAGGTGAGTGACAGTGAGAGGGAGGTGAGTGACACTGAGAGGGAGGTGAGTGACAGTGAGAGGGAGGTGAGTGACAGTGAGAGGGAGGTGAGTGACACTGAGAAGGAGGTGAGTGACAGTGAGAGGGAGGTGAGTGACGGTGAGAGGGAGGTGAGTGACGGTGAGAGGGAGGTGAGTGACACTGAGAGGGAGGTGAGTGACACTGAGAGGGAGGTGAGTGACACTGAGAGGGAGGTGAGTGACAGTGAGAGGGAGGTGAGTGACAGTGAGAGGTAGGTGAGTGACACTGAGAGGGAGGTGATTGACAGTGAGAGGGAGGTGAGTGACAGTCAGAGGGAGGTGAGTGACACTGAGAGGGAGGTGAGTGACACTGAGAGGGAGGTGAGTGACACTGAGAGGGAGGTGAGTGACACTGAAAGGGAGGTGAGTGACGGTGAGAGGGAGGTGAGTGACAGTGAGAGGGAGGTGAGTGACACTGAGAGGGAGGTGAGTGACAGTGAAAGGGAGGTGAGTGACAGTGAGAGGGAGGTGAGTGACGGTGAGAGGGAGGTGAGTGACACTGAGAGGGAGGTGAGTGACAGTGAGAGGGAGGTGAGTGACAGTGAGAGGGAGGTGAGTGACACTGAGAGGGAGGTGAGTGACAGTGAGAGGGAGGTGAGTGACACTGAGAAGGAGGTGAGTGACGGTGAGAGGGAGGTGAGTGACGGTGAGAGGGAGGTGAGTGACAGTGACAGGGAGGTTAGTGACAGTGAGAGGGAGGTGAGTGACACTGAGAGGGAGGTGAGAGGGAGGTGAGTGACAGTGAGAGGGAGGTGAGTGACACTGAGAGGGAGGTGAGTGACAGTGAGAGGGAGGTGAGTGACACTGAGAGGGAGGTGAGTGACAGTGAGAGGGAGGTGAGTGACAGTGAGAGGGAGGTGAGTGACACTGAGAGGGAGGTGAGTGACACTGAGAGGGAGGTGAGTGACAGTGAGAGGGAGGTGAGTGACACTGAGAGGGAGGTGAGTGACAGTGAGAGGGAGGTGAGTGACACTGAGAGGGAGGTGAGTGACGGTGAGAGGGAGGTGAGTGACACTGAGAGGGAGGTGAGTGACGGTGAGAGGGAGGTGAGTGACAGTGAGAGGGAGGTGAGTGACACTGAGAGGGAGGTGAGTGACAGTGAGAGGGAGGTGAGTGACACTGAAAGGGAGGTGAGTGACAGTGAGAGGGAGGTGAGTGACACTGAGAGGGAGGTGAGTGACGGTGAGAGGGAGGTGAGTGACACTGAGAGGGAGGTGAGTGACAGTGAGAGGGAGGTGAGTGACGGTGAGAGGGAGGTGAGTGACAGTGAGAGGGAGGTGAGTGACACTGAGAGGGAGGTGAGTGACGATGAGAGGGAGGTGAGTGACAGTGAGAGGGAGGTGAGTGACACTGAGAGGGAGGTGAGTGACAGTGAGAGGGAGGTGAGTGACAGTGAGAGGGAGGTGAGTGACACTGAGAGGCAGGTGAGTGACAGTGAGAGGAAGGTGAGTGACACTGAGAGGGAGGTGAGTGACAGTGAGAGGGAGGTGAGTGACACTGAGAGGGAGGTGAGTGACGGTGAGAGGGAGGTGAGTGACACTGAGAGGGAGGTGAGTGACGGTGAGAGGGAGGTGAGTGACGGTGAGAGGGAGGTGAGTGACACTGAGAGGGAGGTGAGTGACAGTGAGAGGGAGGTGAGTGACACTGAGAGGGAGGTGAGTGACGGTGAGAGGGAGGTGAGTGACACTGAGAGGGAGGTGAGTGACAGTGAGAGGGAGGTGAGTGACTCTGAGAGGGAGGTGAGTGACAGTGAGAGGGAGGTGAGTGACACTGAGAGGGAGGTGAGTGACACTGAGAGGGAGGTGAGTGACAGTGACAGGGAGGTGAGTGACAGTGAGAGGGAGGTGAGAGGGAGGTGAGTGACAGTGAGAGGGAGGTGAGTGACAGGTGAGAGGGAGGTGAGTGACACTGAGAGGGAGGTGAGTGACAGTGAGAGGGAGGTGAGTGACACTGAGAGGGAGGTGAGAGGGAGGTGAGTGACACTGAGAGGGAGGTGAGAGGGAGGTGAGTGACAGTGAGAGGGAGGTGAGTGACAGGTGAGAGGGAGGTGAGTGACGGTGAGAGGGAGGTGAGTGACACTGAGAGGGAGGTGACAGTGAGAGGGAGGTGAGTGACACTGAGAGGGAGGTGAGTGACACTGAGAGGGAGGTGAGTGACGGTGAGAGGGAGGTGAGTGACGGTGAGAGGGAGGTGAGTGACAGTGACAGGGAGGTGAGTGACAGTGAGAGGGAGGTGAGTGACACTGAGAGGGAGGTGAGTGACAGTGAGAGGGAGGTGAGTGACACTGAGAGGGAGGTGAGTGACACTGAGAGGGAGGTGAGTGACGGTGAGAGGGAGGTGAGTGACACTGAGAAGGAGGTGAGTGACAGTGAGAGGGAGGTGAGTGACTCTGAGAGGGAGGTGAGTGACACTGAGAGGGAGGTGAGTGACAGTGAGAGGGAGGTGAGTGACACTGAGAGGGAGGTGAGTGACAGTGAGAGGGAGGTGAGTGACACTGAGAGGGAGGTGAGTGACAGTGACAGGGAGGTGAGTGACAGTGAGAGGGAGGTGAGAGGGAGGTGAGTGACAGTGAGAGGGAGGTGAGTGACAGGTGAGAGGGAGGTGAGTGACACTGAGAGGGAGGTGAGTGACAGTGAGAGGGAGGTGAGTGACACTGAGAGGGAGGTGAGAGGGAGGTGAGTGACAGTGAGAGGGAGGTGAGAGGGAGGTGAGTGACAGTGAGAGGGAGGTGAGTGACAGGTGAGAGGGAGGTGAGTGACGGTGAGAGGGAGGTGAGTGACACTGAGAGGGAGGTGAGTGACAGTGAGAGGGAGGTGAGTGACACTGAGAGGGACGTGAGTGACACTGAGAGGGAGGTGAGTGACACTGAGAGGGAGGTGAGTGACGGTGAGAGGGAGGTGAGTGACGGTGAGAGGGAGGTGAGTGACAGTGACAGGGAGGTGAGTGACAGTGAGAGGGAGGTGAGTGACACTGAGAGGGAGGTGAGTGACAGTGAGAGGGAGGTGAGTGACACTGATAGGGAGGTGAGTGACAGTGAGAGGGAGGTGAGTGACACTGAGAGGGAGGTGAGTGACAGTGAGAGGGAGGTGAGTGACGGTGAGAGGGAGGTGAGTGACAGTGAGAGGGAGGTGAGTGACACTGAGAGGGAGGTGAGTGACAGTGAGAGGGAGGTGAATGACAGTGAGAGGGAGGTGAGTGACACTGAGAGGGAGGTGAGTGACAGTGAGAGGGAGGTGAGTGACGGTGAGAGGGAGGTGAGTGACGGTGAGAGGGAGGTGAGTGACACTGAGAGGGAGGTGAGTGACACTGAGAGGGAGGTGAGTGACAGTGAGAGGGAGGTTAGTGACAGTGAGAGGTAGGTGAGTGACACTGAGAGGGAGGTGATTGACAGTGAGAGGGAGGTGAGTGACAGTCAGAGGGAGGTGAGTGACACTGAGAGGGAGGTGAGTGACACTGAGAGGGAGGTGAGTGACACTGAGAGGGAGGTGAGTGACACTGAGAGGGAGGTGAGTGACGGTGAGAGGGAGGTGAGTGACAGTGAGAGGGAGGTGAGTGACACTGAGAGGGAGGTGAGTGACAGTGAGAGGGAGGTGAGTGACAGTGAGAGGGAGGTGAGTGACGGTGAGAGGGAGGTGAGTGACACTGAGAGGGAGGTGAGTGACAGTGAGAGGGAGGTGAGTGACAGTGAGAGGGAGGTGGGTGACACTGAGAGGGAGGTGAGTGACAGTGAGAGGGAGGTGAGTGACACTGAGAGGGAGGTGAGTGACGGTGAGAGGGAGGTGAGTGACGGTGAGAGGGAGGTGAGTGACAGTGACAGGGAGGTTAGTGACAGTGAGAGGGAGGTGAGTTACACTGAGAGGGAGGTGAGAGGGAGGTGAGTGACAGTGAGAGGGAGGTGAGTGACACTGAGAGAGAGGTGAGTGACAGTGAGAGGGAGGTGAGTGACACTGAGAGGGAGGTGAGTGACAGTGAGAGGGAGGTGAGTGACAGTGAGAGGGAGGTGAGTGACACTGAGAGGGAGGTGAGTGACACTGAGAGGGAGGTGAGTGACAGTGAGAGGGAGGTGAGTGACACTGAGAGGGAGGTGAGTGACAGTGAGAGGGAGGTGAGTGACACTGAGAGGGAGGTGAGTGACGGTGAGAGGGAGGTGAGTGACACTGAGAGGGAGGTGAGTGACGGTGAGAGGGAGGTGAGTGACAGTGAGAGGGAGGTGAGTGACACTGAGAGGGAGGTGAGTGACAGTGAGAGGGAGGTGAGTGACAGTGAGAGGGAGGTGAGTGACAGTGAGAGGGAGGTGAGTGACACTGAGAGGGAGGTGAGTGACGGTGAGAGGGAGGTGAGTGACACTGAGAGGGAGGTGAGTGACAGTGAGAGGGAGGTGAGTGACGGTGAGAGGGAGGTGAGTGACAGGGAGGTGAGTGACACTGAGAGGGAGGTGAGTGACGATGAGAGGGAGGTGAGTGACAGTGAGAGGGAGGTGAGTGACACTGAGAGGGAGGTGAGTGACAGTGAGAGGGAGGTGAGTGACAGTGAGAGGGAGGTGAGTGACACTGAGAGGGAGGTGAGTGACAGTGAGAGGAAGGTGAGTGACACTGAGAGGGAGGTGAGTGACAGTGAGAGGGAGGTGAGTGACACTGAGAGGGAGGTGAGTGACGGTGAGAGGGAGGTGAGTGACACTGAGAGGGAGGTGAGTGACGGTGAGAGGGAGGTGAGTGACGGTGAGAGGGAGGTGAGTGACACTGAGAGGGAGGTGAGTGACACTGAGAGGGAGGTGAGTGACAGTGAGAGGGAGGTGAGTGACACTGATAGGGAGGTGAGTGAAAGTGAGAGGCAGGTGAGTGACACTGAGAGGGAGGTGAGTGACAGTGAGAGGGAGGTGAGTGACGGTGAGAGGGAGGTGAGTGACAGTGAGAGGGAGGTGAGTGACACTGAGAGGGAGGTGAGTGACAGTGAGAGGGAGGTGAGTGACAGTGAGAGGGAGGTGAGTGACACTGAGAAGGAGGTGAGTGACAGTGAGAGGGAGGTGAGTGACGGTGAGAGGGAGGTGAGTGACGGTGAGAGGGAGGTGAGTGACACTGAGAGGGAGGTGAGTGACACTGAGAGGGAGGTGAGTGACACTGAGAGGGAGGTGAGTGACAGTGAGAGGGAGGTGAGTGACAGTGAGAGGTAGGTGAGTGACACTGAGAGGGAGGTGATTGACAGTGAGAGGGAGGTGAGTGACAGTCAGAGGGAGGTGAGTGACACTGAGAGGGAGGTGAGTGACACTGAGAGGGAGGTGAGTGACACTGAGAGGGAGGTGAGTGACACTGAAAGGGAGGTGAGTGACGGTGAGAGGGAGGTGAGTGACAGTGAGAGGGAGGTGAGTGACACTGAGAGGGAGGTGAGTGACAGTGAAAGGGAGGTGAGTGACAGTGAGAGGGAGGTGAGTGACGGTGAGAGGGAGGTGAGTGACACTGAGAGGGAGGTGAGTGACAGTGAGAGGGAGGTGAGTGACAGTGAGAGGGAGGTGAGTGACACTGAGAGGGAGGTGAGTGACAGTGAGAGGGAGGTGAGTGACACTGAGAAGGAGGTGAGTGACGGTGAGAGGGAGGTGAGTGACGGTGAGAGGGAGGTGAGTGACAGTGACAGGGAGGTTAGTGACAGTGAGAGGGAGGTGAGTGACACTGAGAGGGAGGTGAGAGGGAGGTGAGTGACAGTGAGAGGGAGGTGAGTGACACTGAGAGGGAGGTGAGTGACAGTGAGAGGGAGGTGAGTGACACTGAGAGGGAGGTGAGTGACAGTGAGAGGGAGGTGAGTGACAGTGAGAGGGAGGTGAGTGACACTGAGAGGGAGGTGAGTGACACTGAGAGGGAGGTGAGTGACAGTGAGAGGGAGGTGAGTGACACTGAGAGGGAGGTGAGTGACAGTGAGAGGGAGGTGAGTGACACTGAGAGGGAGGTGAGTGACGGTGAGAGGGAGGTGAGTGACACTGAGAGGGAGGTGAGTGACGGTGAGAGGGAGGTGAGTGACAGTGAGAGGGAGGTGAGTGACACTGAGAGGGAGGTGAGTGACAGTGAGAGGGAGGTGAGTGACACTGAAAGGGAGGTGAGTGACAGTGAGAGGGAGGTGAGTGACACTGAGAGGGAGGTGAGTGACGGTGAGAGGGAGGTGAGTGACACTGAGAGGGAGGTGAGTGACAGTGAGAGGGAGGTGAGTGACGGTGAGAGGGAGGTGAGTGACAGTGAGAGGGAGGTGAGTGACACTGAGAGGGAGGTGAGTGACGATGAGAGGGAGGTGAGTGACAGTGAGAGGGAGGTGAGTGACACTGAGAGGGAGGTGAGTGACAGTGAGAGGGAGGTGAGTGACAGTGAGAGGGAGGTGAGTGACACTGAGAGGCAGGTGAGTGACAGTGAGAGGAAGGTGAATGACACTGAGAGGGAGGTGAGTGACAGTGAGAGGGAGGTGAGTGACACTGAGAGGGAGGTGAGTGACGGTGAGAGGGAGGTGAGTGACACTGAGAGGGAGGTGAGTGACGGTGAGAGGGAGGTGAGTGACGGTGAGAGGGAGGTGAGTGACACTGAGAGGGAGGTGAGTGACAGTGAGAGGGAGGTGAGTGACACTGAGAGGGAGGTGAGTGACGGTGAGAGGGAGGTGAGTGACACTGAGAGGGAGGTGAGTGACAGTGAGAGGGAGGTGAGTGACTCTGAGAGGGAGGTGAGTGACAGTGAGAGGGAGGTGAGTGACACTGAGAGGGAGGTGAGTGACACTGAGAGGGAGGTGAGTGACAGTGACAGGGAGGTGAGTGACAGTGAGAGGGAGGTGAGAGGGAGGTGAGTGACAGTGAGAGGGAGGTGAGTGACAGGTGAGAGGGAGGTGAGTGACACTGAGAGGGAGGTGAGTGACAGTGAGAGGGAGGTGAGTGACACTGAGAGGGAGGTGAGAGGGAGGTGAGTGACACTGAGAGGGAGGTGAGAGGGAGGTGAGTGACAGTGAGAGGGAGGTGAGTGACAGGTGAGAGGGAGGTGAGTGACGGTGAGAGGGAGGTGAGTGACACTGAGAGGGAGGTGACAGTGAGAGGGAGGTGAGTGACACTGAGAGGGAGGTGAGTGACACTGAGAGGGAGGTGAGTGACGGTGAGAGGGAGGTGAGTGACGGTGAGAGGGAGGTGAGTGACAGTGACAGGGAGGTGAGTGACAGTGAGAGGGAGGTGAGTGACACTGAGAGGGAGGTGAGTGACAGTGAGAGGGAGGTGAGTGACACTGAGAGGGAGGTGAGTGACACTGAGAGGGAGGTGAGTGACGGTGAGAGGGAGGTGAGTGACACTGAGAAGGAGGTGAGTGACAGTGAGAGGGAGGTGAGTGACTCTGAGAGGGAGGTGAGTGACACTGAGAGGGAGGTGAGTGACAGTGAGAGGGAGGTGAGTGACACTGAGAGGGAGGTGAGTGACAGTGAGAGGGAGGTGAGTGACACTGAGAGGGAGGTGAGTGACAGTGACAGGGAGGTGAGTGACAGTGAGAGGGAGGTGAGAGGGAGGTGAGTGACAGTGAGAGGGAGGTGAGTGACAGGTGAGAGGGAGGTGAGTGACACTGAGAGGGAGGTGAGTGACAGTGAGAGGGAGGTGAGTGACACTGAGAGGGAGGTGAGAGGGAGGTGAGTGACAGTGAGAGGGAGGTGAGAGGGAGGTGAGTGACAGTGAGAGGGAGGTGAGTGACAGGTGAGAGGGAGGTGAGTGACGGTGAGAGGGAGGTGAGTGACACTGAGAGGGAGGTGAGTGACAGTGAGAGGGAGGTGAGTGACACTGAGAGGGACGTGAGTGACACTGAGAGGGAGGTGAGTGACACTGAGAGGGAGGTGAGTGACGGTGAGAGGGAGGTGAGTGACGGTGAGAGGGAGGTGAGTGACAGTGACAGGGAGGTGAGTGACAGTGAGAGGGAGGTGAGTGACACTGAGAGGGAGGTGAGTGACAGTGAGAGGGAGGTGAGTGACACTGAGAGGGAGGTGAGTGACACTGAGAGGGAGGTGAGTGACGGTGAGAGGGAGGTGAGTGACACTGAGAGGGAGGTGAGTGACAGTGAGAGGGAGGTGAGTGACACTGAGAGGGAGGTGAGTGACGGTGAGAGGGAGGTGAGTGACGGTGAGAGGGAGGTGAGTGACACTGAGAGGGAGGTGAGTGACAGTGAGAGGGAGGTGAGTGACACTGAGAGGGAGGTGAGTGACACTGAGAGGGAGGTGAGTGATACTGAGAGGGAGGTGAGTGACGGTGAGAGGGAGGTGAGTGACACTGAGAGGGAGGTGAGTGACAGTGAGAGGGAGGTGAGTGACACTGAGAGGGAGGTGAGTGACGGTGAGAGGGAGGTGAGTGACGGTGAGAGGGAGGTGAGTGACAGTGACAGGGAGGTGAGTGACAGCGAGAGGGAGGTGAGTGACACTGAGAGGGAGGTGAGAGGGAGGTGAGTGACAGTGAGAGGGAGGTGAGTGACAGGTGAGAGGGAGGTGAGTGACAGTGAGAGAGAGGTGAGTGACACTGAGAGGGAGGTGAGAGGGAGGTGAGTGACACTGAGAGGGAGGTGAGAGGGAGGTGAGTGACGGTGAGAGGGAGGTGAGTGACAGTGAGAGGGAGGTGAGTGACACTGAGAGGGAGGTGAGAGGGAGGTGAGTGACACTGAGAGGGAGGTGAGTGACAGTGAGAGGGAGGTGAGTGACAGTGACAGGGAGGTGAGTGACAGCGAGAGGGAGGTGAGTGACACTGAGAGGGAGGTGAGAGGGAGGTGAGTGACAGTGAGAGGGAGGTGAGTGACAGGTGAGAGGGAGGTGAGTGACACTGAGAGGGAGGTGAGTGACAGTGAGAGGGAGGTGAGTGGCAGTGAGATGGAGGTGAGTGACAGTGAGAGGGAGGTGAGTGACAGTGAGAGGGAGGTGAGTGACAGTGAGAGGGAGGTGAGTGACACTGAGAGGGAGGTGAGTGACACTGAGAGGGAGGTGAGCGACAGTGAGAGGGAGGTGAGTGACACTGATAGGGAGGTGAGTGAAAGTGAGAGGCAGGTGAGTGACACTGAGAGGGAGGTGAGTGACAGTGAGAGGGAGGTGAGTGACGGTGAGAGGGAGGTGAGTGACAGTGAGAGGGAGGTGAGTGACACTGAGAGGGAGGTGAGTGACAGTGAGAGGGAGGTGAGTGACAGTGAGAGGGAGGTGAGTGACACTGAGAAGGAGGTGAGTGACAGTGAGAGGGAGGTGAGTGACGGTGAGAGGGAGGTGAGTGACGGTGAGAGGGAGGTGAGTGACACTGAGAGGGAGGTGAGTGACACTGAGAGGGAGGTGAGTGACACTGAGAGGGAGGTGAGTGACAGTGAGAGGGAGGTGAGTGACAGTGAGAGGTAGGTGAGTGACACTGAGAGGGAGGTGATTGACAGTGAGAGGGAGGTGAGTGACAGTCAGAGGGAGGTGAGTGACACTGAGAGGGAGGTGAGTGACACTGAGAGGGAGGTGAGTGACACTGAGAGGGAGGTGAGTGACACTGAAAGGGAGGTGAGTGACGGTGAGAGGGAGGTGAGTGACAGTGAGAGGGAGGTGAGTGACACTGAGAGGGAGGTGAGTGACAGTGAGAGGGAGGTGAGTGACAGTGAGAGGGAGGTGAGTGACGGTGAGAGGGAGGTGAGTGACACTGAGAGGGAGGTGAGTGACAGTGAGAGGGAGGTGAGTGACAGTGAGAGGGAGGTGAGTGACACTGAGAGGGAGGTGAGTGACACTGAGAGGGAGGTGAGAGGGAGGTGAGTGACAGTGAGAGGGAGGTGAGTGACACTGAGAGGGAGGTGAGTGACAGTGAGAGGGAGGTGAGTGACACTGAGAGGGAGGTGAGTGACAGTGAGAGGGAGGTGAGTGACAGTGAGAGGGAGGTGAGTGACACTGAGAGGGAGGTGAGTGACACTGAGAGGGAGGTGAGTGACAGTGAGAGGGAGGTGAGTGACACTGAGAGGGAGGTGAGTGACAGTGAGAGGGAGGTGAGTGACACTGAGAGGGAGGTGAGTGACGGTGAGAGGGAGGTGAGTGACACTGAGAGGGAGGTGAGTGACGGTGAGAGGGAGGTGAGTGACAGTGAGAGGGAGGTGAGTGACACTGAGAGGGAGGTGAGTGACAGTGAGAGGGAGGTGAGTGACACTGAAAGGGAGGTGAGTGACAGTGAGAGGGAGGTGAGTGACACTGAGAGGGAGGTGAGTGACGGTGAGAGGGAGGTGAGTGACACTGAGAGGGAGGTGAGTGACAGTGAGAGGGAGGTGAGTGACAGTGAGAGGGAGGTGAGTGACACTGAGAGGGAGGTGAGTGACGATGAGAGGGAGGTGAGTGACAGTGAGAGGGAGGTGAGTGACACTGAGAGGGAGGTGAGTGACAGTGAGAGGGAGGTGAGTGACAGTGAGAGGGAGGTGAGTGACACTGAGAGGCAGGTGAGTGACAGTGAGAGGAAGGTGAGTGACACTGAGAGGGAGGTGAGTGACAGTGAGAGGGAGGTGAGTGACACTGAGAGGGAGGTGAGTGACGGTGAGAGGGAGGTGAGTGACACTGAGAGGGAGGTGAGTGACGGTGAGAGGGAGGTGAGTGACGGTGAGAGGGAGGTGAGTGACACTGAGAGGGAGGTGAGTGACAGTGAGAGGGAGGTGAGTGACACTGAGAGGGAGGTGAGTGACGGTGAGAGGGAGGTGAGTGACACTGAGAGGGAGGTGAGTGACAGTGAGAGGGAGGTGAGTGACTCTGAGAGGGAGGTGAGTGACAGTGAGAGGGAGGTGAGTGACACTGAGAGGGAGGTGAGTGACACTGAGAGGGAGGTGAGTGACAGTGACAGGGAGGTGAGTGACAGTGAGAGGGAGGTGAGAGGGAGGTGAGTGACAGTGAGAGGGAGGTGAGTGACAGGTGAGAGGGAGGTGAGTGACACTGAGAGGGAGGTGAGTGACAGTGAGAGGGAGGTGAGTGACACTGAGAGGGAGGTGAGAGGGAGGTGAGTGACACTGAGAGGGAGGTGAGAGGGAGGTGAGTGACAGTGAGAGGGAGGTGAGTGACAGGTGAGAGGGAGGTGAGTGACGGTGAGAGGGAGGTGAGTGACACTGAGAGGGAGGTGACAGTGAGAGGGAGGTGAGTGACACTGAGAGGGAGGTGAGTGACACTGAGAGGGAGGTGAGTGACGGTGAGAGGGAGGTGAGTGACGGTGAGAGGGAGGTGAGTGACACTGAGAGGGAGGTGAGTGACAGTGAGAGGGAGGTGAGTGACACTGAGAGGGAGGTGAGTGACACTGAGAGGGAGGTGAGTGACGGTGAGAGGGAGGTGAGTGACACTGAGAAGGAGGTGAGTGACAGTGAGAGGGAGGTGAGTGACTCTGAGAGGGAGGTGAGTGACACTGAGAGGGAGGTGAGTGACAGTGAGAGGGAGGTGAGTGACACTGAGAGGGAGGTGAGTGACAGTGAGAGGGAGGTGAGTGACACTGAGAGGGAGGTGAGTGACAGTGACAGGGAGGTGAGTGACAGTGAGAGGGAGGTGAGAGGGAGGTGAGTGACAGTGAGAGGGAGGTGAGTGACAGGTGAGAGGGAGGTGAGTGACACTGAGAGGGAGGTGAGTGACAGTGAGAGGGAGGTGAGTGACACTGAGAGGGAGGTGAGAGGGAGGTGAGTGACAGTGAGAGGGAGGTGAGAGGGAGGTGAGTGACAGTGAGAGGGAGGTGAGTGACAGGTGAGAGGGAGGTGAGTGACGGTGAGAGGGAGGTGAGTGACACTGAGAGGGAGGTGAGTGACAGTGAGAGGGAGGTGAGTGACACTGAGAGGGACGTGAGTGACACTGAGAGGGAGGTGAGTGACACTGAGAGGGAGGTGAGTGACGGTGAGAGGGAGGTGAGTGACGGTGAGAGGGAGGTGAGTGACAGTGACAGGGAGGTGAGTGACAGTGAGAGGGAGGTGAGTGACACTGAGAGGGAGGTGAGTGACAGTGAGAGGGAGGTGAGTGACACTGAGAGGGAGGTGAGTGACACTGAGAGGGAGGTGAGTGACGGTGAGAGGGAGGTGAGTGACACTGAGAGGGAGGTGAGTGACAGTGAGAGGGAGGTGAGTGACACTGAGAGGGAGGTGAGTGACGGTGAGAGGGAGGTGAGTGACGGTGAGAGGGAGGTGAGTGACACTGAGAGGGAGGTGAGTGACAGTGAGAGGGAGGTGAGTGACACTGAGAGGGAGGTGAGTGACACTGAGAGGGAGGTGAGTGATACTGAGAGGGAGGTGAGTGACGGTGAGAGGGAGGTGAGTGACACTGAGAGGGAGGTGAGTGACAGTGAGAGGGAGGTGAGTGACACTGAGAGGGAGGTGAGTGACGGTGAGAGGGAGGTGAGTGACGGTGAGAGGGAGGTGAGTGACAGCGAGAGGGAGGTGAGTGACACTGAGAGGGAGGTGAGAGGGAGGTGAGTGACAGTGAGAGGGAGGTGAGTGACAGGTGAAAGGGAGGTGAGTGACAGTGAGAGAGAGGTGAGTGACACTGAGAGGGAGGTGAGAGGGAGGTGAGTGACACTGAGAGGGAGGTGAGAGGGAGGTGAGTGACGGTGAGAGGGAGGTGAGTGACAGTGAGAGGGAGGTGAGTGACACTGAGAGGGAGGTGAGAGGGAGGTGAGTGACACTGAGAGGGAGGTGAGTGACAGTGAGAGGGAGGTGAGTGACACTGAGAGGGAGGTGAGTGACAGTGAGAGGGAGGTGAGTGACACTGAGAGGGAGGTGAGTGACAGTGAGAGGGAGGTGAGTGACAGTGAGAGGGAGGTGAGTGACAGTGAGAGGGAGGTGAGTGACACTGAGAGGGAGGTGAGAGGGAGGTGAGTGACACTGAGAGGGAGGTGAGTGACACTGAGAGGGAGGTGAGTGACACTGAGAGGGAGGTGAGTGACAGTGAGAGGGAGGTGAGTGACAGGTGAGAGGGAGGTGAGTGACACTGAGAGGGAGGTGAGTGACACTGAGAGGGAGGTGAGTGACAGTGAGAGGGAGGTGAGTGGCAGTGAGATGGAGGTGAGTGACAGTGAGAGGGAGGTGAGTGACACTGAGAGGGAGGTGAGAGGGAGGTGAGTGACACTGAGAGGGAGGTGAGTGACAGTGAGAGGGAGGTGAGTGACAGTGAGAGGGAGGTGAGTGACACTGAGAGGGAGGTGAGAGGGAGGTGAGTGACACTGAGAGGGAGGTGAGTGACAGTGAGAGGGAGGTGAGTGACAGTGAGAGGGAGGTGAGTGACAGGTGAGAGGGAGGTGAGTGACACTGAGAGGGAGGTGAGTGACAGTGAGAGGGAGGTGAGTGACACTGAGAGGGAGGTGAGTGACAGTGAGAGGGAGGTGAGTGACACTGAGAGGGAGGTGAGTGACAGTGAGAGGGAGGTGAGTGACACTGAGAGGGAGGTGAGTGACAGTGAGAGGGAGGTGAGTGACAGTGAGAGGGAGGTGAGTGACAGTGAGAGGGAGGTGAGTGACAGGTGAGAGGGAGGTGAGTGACACTGAGAGGGAGGTGAGTGACAGTGAGAGGGAGGTGAGTGGCAGTGAGATGGAGGTGAGTGACAGTGAGAGGGAGGTGAGTGACAGTGAGAGGGAGGTGAGTGACAGTGAGAGGGAGGTGAGTGACGCTGAGAGGGAGGTGAGTGACAGTGAGAGGGAGGTGAGTGACACTGAGAGGGAGGTGAGTGACAGTGAGAGGGAGGTGAGTGACAGTGAGAGGGAGGTGAGTGACAGGTGAGAGGGAGGTGAGTGACACTGAGAGGGAGGTGAGTGACAGTGAGAGGGAGGTGAGTGGCAGTGAGATGGAGGTGAGTGACAGTGAGAGGGAGGTGAGTGACACTGAGAGGGAGGTGAGTGACGGTGAGAGGGAGGTGAGTGACGGTGAGAGGGAGGTGAGTGACACTGAGAGGGAGGTGAGTGACAGTGAGAGGGAGGTGAGTGACACTGAGAGGGAGGTGAGTGACACTGAGAGGGAGGTGAGTGATACTGAGAGGGAGGTGAGTGACGGTGAGAGGGAGGTGAGTGACACTGAGAGGGAGGTGAGTGACAGTGAGAGGGAGGTGAGTGACACTGAAAAGGTGAGTGACGGTGAGAGGGAGGTGAGTGACGGTGAGAGGGAGGTGAGTGACAGTGACAGGGAGGTGAGTGACAGCGAGAGGGAGGTGAGTGACACTGAGAGGGAGGTGAGAGGGAGGTGAGTGACAGTGAGAGGGAGGTGAGTGACAGGTGAGAGGGAGGTGAGTGACAGTGAGAGAGAGGTGAGTGACACTGAGAGGGAGGTGAGAGGGAGGTGAGTGACACTGAGAGGGAGGTGAGAGGGAGGTGAGTGACGGTGAGAGGGAGGTGAGTGACAGTGAGAGGGAGGTGAGTGACACTGAGAGGGAGGTGAGAGGGAGGTGAGTGACACTGAGAGGGAGGTGAGTGACAGTGAGAGGGAGGTGAGTGACACTGAGAGGGAGGTGAGTGACAGTGAGAGGGAGGTGAGTGACACTGAGAGGGAGGTGAGTGACAGTGAGAGGGAGGTGAGTGACAGTGAGAGGGAGGTGAGTGACAGTGAGAGGGAGGTGAGTGACACTGAGAGGGAGGTGAGAGGGAGGTGAGTGACACTGAGAGGGAGGTGAGTGACACTGAGAGGGAGGTGAGTGACACTGAGAGGGAGGTGAGTGACAGTGAGAGGGAGGTGAGTGACAGGTGAGAGGGAGGTGAGTGACACTGAGAGGGAGGTGAGTGACACTGAGAGGGAGGTGAGTGACAGTGAGAGGGAGGTGAGTGGCAGTGAGATGGAGGTGAGTGACAGTGAGAGGGAGGTGAGTGACACTGAGAGGGAGGTGAGTGACACTGAGAGGGAGGTGAGTGACAGTGAGAGGGAGGTGAGTGACAGTGAGAGGGAGGTGAGTGACAGTGAGAGGGAGGTGAGTGACACTGAGAGGGAGGTGAGAGGGAGGTGAGTGACACTGAGAGGGAGGTGAGTGACAGTGAGAGGGAGGTGAGTGACAGTGAGAGGGAGGTGAGTGACAGGTGAGAGGGAGGTGAGTGACACTGAGAGGGAGGTGAGTGACAGTGAGAGGGAGGTGAGTGACACTGAGAGGGAGGTGACAGTGAGAGGCAGGTGATTGACACTGAGAGGGAGGTGAGTGACAGTGAGAGGGAGGTGAGTGACACTGAGAGGGAGGTGAGTGACAGTGAGAGGGAGGTGAGTGACAGTGAGAGGGAGGTGAGTGACAGTGAGAGGGAGGTGAGTGACAGGTGAGAGGGAGGTGAGTGACACTGAGAGGGAGGTGAGTGACAGTGAGAGGGAGGTGAGTGGCAGTGAGATGGAGGTGAGTGACACTGAGAGGGAGGTGAGTGACAGTGAGAGGGAGGTGAGTGGCAGTGAGATGGAGGTGAGTGACAGTGAGAGGGAGGTGAGTGACAGTGAGAGGGAGGTGAGTGACAGTGAGAGGGAGGTGAGTGACACTGAGAGGGAGGTGAGTGACAGTGAGAGGGAGGTGAGTGACACTGAGAGGGAGGTGAGTGACAGTGAGAGGGAGGTGAGTGACAGTGAGAGGGAGGTGAGTGACAGGTGAGAGGGAGGTGAGTGACACTGAGAGGGAGGTGAGTGACAGTGAGAGGGAGGTGAGTGGCAGTGAGATGGAGGTGAGTGACAGTGAGAGGGAGGTGAGTGACTGTGAGAGGGAGGTGAGTGACAGTGAGAGGGAGGTGAGTGACACTGAGAGGGAGGTGAGTGACAGTGACAGGGAGGTGAGTGACACTGAGAGGGAGGTGAGTGACACTGAGAGGGAGGTGAGTGACAGTGAGAGGGAGGTGAGTGACAGTGAGAGGGAGGTGAGTGACACTGAGAGGGAGGTGAGTGACACTGAGAGGGAGGTGAGTGACAGTGAGAGGGAGGTGAGTGACAGGTGAGAGGAAGGTGAGTGACACTGAGAGGGAGGTGAGTGACACTGAGAGGGAGGTGAGTGACAGTGAGAGGGAGGTGAGTGGCAGTGAGATGGAGGTGAGTGACAGTGAGAGGGAGGTGAGTGACACTGAGAGGGAGGTGAGTGACAGTGAGAGGGAGGTGACAGTGAGAGGGAGGTGAGTGACACTGAGAGGGAGGTGAGTGACAGTGAGTGGGAGGTGAGTGACAGTGCGAGGGAGGTGAGTGACACTGAGAGGGAGGTGAGTGACAGTGAGAGGGAGGTGAGTGACAGTGAGTGGGAGGTGAGTGACAGTGAGAGGGAGGCGAGTGACAGTGAGTGGGAGGTGAGTGACAGTGAGAGGGAGGTGAGTGACAGTGAGAGGGAGGTGAGTGACACTGAGAGGGAGGTGAGTGACAGTGAGTGGGAGCTGAGTGACAGTGAGAGGGAGGTGAGTGACAGTGAGAGGGAGGTGAGTGACAGGTGAGAGGGAGGTGAGTGACACTGAGAGGGAGGTGAGTGACAGTGAGAGGGAGGTGAGTGGCAGTGAGATGGAGGTGAGTGACAGTGAGAGGGAGGTGAGTGACTGTGAGAGGGAGGTGAGTGACAGTGAGAGGGAGGTGAGTGACACTGAGAGGGAGGTGAGTGACAGTGACAGGGAGGTGAGTGACACTGAGAGGGAGGTGAGTGACACTGAGAGGGAGGTGAGTGACAGTGAGAGGGAGGTGAGTGACAGTGAGAGGGAGGTGAGTGACACTGAGAGGGAGGTGAGTGACACTGAGAGGGAGGTGAGTGACAGTGAGAGGGAGGTGAGTGACAGGTGAGAGGAAGGTGAGTGACACTGAGAGGGAGGTGAGTGACACTGAGAGGGAGGTGAGTGACAGTGAGAGGGAGGTGAGTGGCAGTGAGATGGAGGTGAGTGACAGTGAGAGGGAGGTGAGTGACACTGAGAGGGAGGTGAGTGACAGTGAGAGGGAGGTGACAGTGAGAGGGAGGTGAGTGACACTGAGAGGGAGGTGAGTGACAGTGAGTGGGAGGTGACAGTGCGAGGGAGGTGAGTGACACTGAGAGGGAGGTGAGTGACAGTGAGAGGGAGGTGAGTGACAGTGAGTGGGAGGTGAGTGACAGTGAGAGGGAGGCGAGTGACAGTGAGTGGGAGGTGAGTGACAGTGAGAGGGAGGTGAGTGACAGTGAGAGGGAGGTGAGTGACACTGAGAGGGAGGTGAGTGACAGTGAGTGGGAGCTGAGTGACAGTGCGAGGGAGGTGAGTGACACTGAGAGGGAGGTGAGTGACAGTGAGAGGGAGGTGAGTGACAGTGAGAGGGAGGTGACAGTGAGAGATGAGGGGAAAGACGAGCGGAGGGGATCCACGTGGCTCTGCAGACGAGGTGTCGACACCCGGTCCCAAGTGACCCCATGGGGCTCAAGAGCATCCCCAGCAGCAGCAGCGATCGACATCCCCGACTGGAGGACTGACGCCCGCCCGCTGGCCAGCCCCCCCACCCTTGTTCCACCGCACAGGGACAGCTGCCACTGGAAGTGGGAGGGGGGGCTTCTCAAAAGTGTCGAGATGACAACGATGCGCCCTGAGACGGCCCCCGGCGTGTGGGAGAGCGCCCCATCAGCCACAGAGTCGGCGGCGGCGGCAGCAGCAGCAGGGTGACTGACCTCCCATTTAGAGCCCAGAAGACGACCCCTGGGCACGACCCCCTACCCCTGCTACGCGTGGTCGCCGGGCCACGATCTCGCCCTCGTTGCTCTCGCCGCCATCCCCGTGAGCGCCCGCGAGAGGGCAGCAGGAGCACTACCACCACCACCACCCAGTGGCAGACTGACCACGACTGCTGCTGGCAGGAGGCGCTGATGGTGGCAGCGCCTTGCGTTTGGTTTCGTGCCGAGCGGACTGCAGCGCTCCACGCCGCCGCCACTCGCCACTAAGTATGCGGTGACGTCACCATGGCGCTTGTGCCAGGCCAGGTGCACCGAGACCACGTGAAGTGTCGAAAGTCTCGCTGACAGGATCAGACCCAGCAGGTGCCAAGTGGTGACTGAGATGACCGGCAGATGCACCGTGCTCCCTACCGCGCACCACACGGCGCTCCGCTCGTTGTTGTGAGCGTCCCTCCGCTGATCCTGGAGGGCGACTGCCTCCAACCCGCCAGTAGCGTCCTTCACGAACTGCTCCACAGAGGCCGATCTTGACACCGCTGGTACTTGCCATCGACAAGTCCACTCAGCGTCATCTCAATAGCCCGTACCGCACCCGTTCAACCCTCTCGATCCGGTCAAACAAGCTGCTTGGGGCATGCGGGCGACACAAACTCGCCAACCCCCAGGTAAGCGCTGGGGGGGGGGGGTTCCTCTCTCTCGCCACGTGTTGGGCAATGGCGCTCTGACGCGGTGTCGGCCTGCTAGAGTTAAACACCGACAGTCTGCTACGTGGGTAAGCCAGTTGTGACCACACGCGTGGTGGACGAACGCAGTGGTGTGGACGACAGTCGACAAGTGTCTATACAGAAGCACAAATACGAGTTCTCCAAACAGGAAATCAACGAGCGAAGTTCACGGGAAAACACAGGAAGAGAGCCAGGGGAGCAGTCGCGATAGAAGAGCCACGAGGAGGCGCACGACCAGCGCCGAGTGCCCGGAGCGAAGCGGCGAGTGCCGCATTACATCGAACCGTCACACCGACCGCCTCGCCGTGTTGGGCCGCATCACGCGCACGAGGCCCGGGAGCAGGCGGGGCAGGGAGGTCTCGCCGAAGGGCCCCGGGGCCGGCATGTGGACCCCCCCCCACCAGCCCACCGTGTCGAGCCCGTGAACTCCTTCCATCGCAACTCGTATTGTGGGGTTCTTTCTCATTTCACCAGGTGAGGCCCCACTGAGCTACGCAATTCATTTTTCAGAAGCGACCTGGCTATCGCAAATGACAGCTCAACCGAGCGGCCTTTTCATCGTCGTGTTCGACATTTCTAGCAGCAGCCAAACTACTCTGGAACGCGTGATGTTGGATTCCTAAATGTGGAGGGGAAAACAAAAGCGGGGACAGCCTGGAGACAAATCCACGCGACCATGGGGAGATGTGTAAACCCAAATAGACAGCAGCAGGCGTCAGCGTCGAACCCACGACCGTTTGTATACCAGGCGAGGTAGTTGACATCTCGTCACGGGGCCTCTCTTCCACTTCCAGCCCAGGGTGGAGTGAAACCTCGAGCGAGTGTTACACGGCTCCGGCAACACCAACCCCCGCCTCGTAGTCAACTCGGAACGCGACGCCACCGCACGGGATTCACTCGCTCTTGGAGGGCGACTCAAAGAGGGGCGAGGAACCACAGCCAGGCAGTGGAGCCGGCGCTACCAATTGGCCAAGTTCTGCAGTCCTCTATCCATGTGAAGTCTTTTAGCCAATTAGGTGGGGGCAACCCACGCGTGCACGGGGTAACGATCCCAAACAGATGGGAGTTTAATCCACCTGCTGGAGCCTTCTTGGAAGCCGGGGTATGGCTCCTCGACGCCCACCACAATTTGCCACGTTCGTTCCACCAAACCTCGCCGTCCAGCGCCAACCGCAGGCCATGTCCATGACCACCACCGCCGGGCGAGTGCAGCCCCCCCCCACATCGTCATGCCAAGAGCTCAACACCACAGAACCTCCGATTAACACGGTTGGCCCCGCACGGTGCGAAAGAAATTCCACACACAGCATACAAAACCATTCGTGCAGCCAGAATCATAACAGCTCACAAGGCGCGGGTGTGCAGCACTGCACGTACAGACGGCGCTCTGGGCATTATCCAGACCACCAGCTCGAAAGAGCCAAACATGCAATCACCGCTCTTGTTAAGCCACCGACTCATGGGACGGAGGCCACGTGACCGTCAACGTAGCAGCCAAGGACACCCGGACAAGTAGCAAAACTTTTATTTATAAAAACAAATCTCTCCCCACATTCTCCACCCATCGCCTCTCGGGAGAGAACTGCGGTAGCAGCAGCAGCAATCGTCGTCTTCCTCAGCGGAGACTCGGGACCATCATCCACACGGTGAACAGTTCCCCCCCGACCAAAACAGGCAGCCAAGCACCCCCCCCCCCCCCAGCGTGGGTGGTGGCGCGGTGGCGCCACTCGTGTCTCGCAGCAACAAGCTCTGGGACTCGATTCGTGGAGTTTGTCCGATCCCACCCTCCTCATTCTGCGTCAGAGTTCCTTGGTTTCCAACTCCCCATAGCTAAAAATGCCACGCAGCTTATCAGGCAAATCACGTCTTGGCTGAGATTACACAGCAGCAGCATCAGCCACGATTGTGGAAACTTGGCAGGACCCCTCCTGAAATTGTCTTGTGCGACGTAACGATGACATAGATTGACTATTCGTCCACCTAGGAAAAGTTCGTCCGTTTTTAGGAGGGTCTTGACAAGTGTTCACACGTGCAATTTCCAGGTCGAGAGTTATTGTTTTTGGCCAATACCAGTCACGCTGCGTCAATGGCTCTGGGAGAAACCCCACGCAGAACAGGGGGGACACACCACCAGAAAGACTCCACACAGATGCCCAAGTTGGAAATCGAGCCCAGGTCCCTTCTTGCCGTGGCTCGAGCGTCACCACCGCACGCCACCCTCCCCCCCCCGCCTCGGGATGCTGGCGAGCGCTACCCTCCCCCACCGCGGTTGGCGTGGCTGCCACCACTCCCACCGCCGCCGCTGCTGCTGCCACCGCAGAGATCTCGTTGGACTCCAGGTGCGATGTCTGCACGGGGCAGACCCTGGGTGCTGTGTCCAACCCTTGCTCGACTCTGTAGTATCTGTTCTTTCAGTGCCCGTTGCCGCACACGCACGCACGCGAACCGTCGAGTCGGCGCATCGAGGGAGTCTCCGTGGCGCCGAGGGGTCTGCGGTCTGAGTGAATGGGCATACAGCACAAAAGTCTCGATGCCGCACTGTGCAAGTTTCCGTCGAAATTCAGAGGCGTGGGGGGGGGACCACACAGACGAGCGGGAAGGCGTCCGCAAGCGGCACCACCAACAATCGCCCAAGCTCCGTGGCCCCATATTGGGATGCTTGGCCAACTCCATTAGTGTTAACACGTCCACTGATAATGCTTCAATGTTTCTACAATAAAAGCCGTGTTTGCACTCAGTTGCCGATCCTGCCCAGGGTGGTGGGACGTGGCTAGTGCCACATCCGGAAGCCTGTTTCCTTGTGGAAATGTTTACACATTGCACCAAACCAGGTACTCATTTGTGGCCGAGTCAACGTAGGGGAGGGCCCAGGACAGGTTCAGATAATCGGCACTGGCGTTGGTGGCCGTGAGCGGGGAATCGAACTTGGTTCGCTGGGGTTATTGGCGCATCAAACGCTGCGCCGCCGCTCCCCGCAGACCCGGCAGCCGAGTGGAGACTCCCCGAGGGCACGACACGGACAGCGACGACGACGACACTGGGCACGACATGGACATAAATGACGACACGGACAGCGACAACGATGCCGACGCGACGCCCTCCGCGGTGCAATGGAGGCGGCTGCGGTACTTACCACACGTACCTGCGTCGACTCGACACCACGGGGAGGGAGGTGAGCGCGTCAATGCCGTTACCCGCTAGCTATGGGTACTTTGCGAGTCGCTCTGCTTTGCAACGTCAACGCGGCGTTGGGGGAGCCGCGGAGGGAGGGGGGGCACCAATGGGTACTTCTCCCCCCCCCCGCTCCCTCTCGCTCAAGCGGTTCACAATGGCTGTGGCGTTGCCACTCAGTTGGTCAAAGTCCAAATTTAACCGGAGCCAGGTTGAGGTAGCGAGTTTGACGTCGGAGGCATCCTTGACTCAATTTGCGGTCCGGGGGAGGGCGCTTCCTCCCGCCGTCGTCCTCATCGTCGGTCGCTACCGTCATCGCCAATGTCGTCAACATCACCTCTGTCATCACTTTGAGAATTGTTCTCATCTTCTCCGTCATATTCATCATCCTCACCATTATCCTCACCGTCACCTCCTCGCCGTCACGTTCATCAAAACTGTCGCAAGTCTCCATGCTCCATGGCGAGGACGCCGCTCCACTGCTGGATGGCAGCGAGAGGCCACCCCCCCCCCCCCGATTGGTCTCTTCGCGTGTCACATGACCACCGCTGCCCCCCTTCGTTGGCGACTCAGCAAGGGGGGTGGGGGGGTGGAGGGCTGCAGGGGGTGGGTAGCCACGAGTCCCCTCGCCCAAGAGGCTGGTGCCGCTTCACACACGGCGCAAAAATAATTACACAACGGGGAACCTGCAACCAAGGGGGGACATGGGGGACCACAACACACGGCTCTTTTCGTAGCGGGCGGCACGCACGGGGCGCGGCCACGTCCCACACAAGCCGGAAGATTCGTGAGGAATTTAAATAAAAAACCGGTCCGGTGCTCTTTTCGCGGGCAATTCCAGTGACATCGCTGCCTTCCCCCATACTTCACCACCGTGGCTCGTGCCAATTTGCTAGGTGGTGGGCGGGCATGGTGCCAGGTACCGGTTCCCCATGTTATACTTACACGTTAGTCGTGGCAGGAAATCAAAACTCGCATGGGCCTGGGGGGGTTCGTGGCGCAGAGTGCTAATCGCCGCGCCATCAATCCACTTCTCAAAACACTGTATAGATTGGGAAATGTTAACTCGGATCTTAATTCCGTTTCATGAACCCCGCGTGTCCCAATTGTCAACTGGAGAGGCGACGGGCAAAATCAACTTCACCAAAATGTGGGTGATGAACTTGGGCAGCCAGTTTATCGCCATCGCCACCGGGGCTCATCGGCAGGGTCCGGCTACACCCACCGGGAGAGGTTTGGCCAGTTCCATTGTGAACAGGACTAGCGATGAGGTCACTGGGGTGCCGTGGACTCGACGCTAACCCCAACTAACCTTTACACTTTTACTCAAGAAACCTCCCGACTGGCGTGGGACAGTGCGGCCCCCCGGCGTGCCCCCCCCCCCCCCCTCACACCCACCCCCAGCAAGTTCTACTTCTTGGCGAACGAGATCTTCATTGCGTTGGTCGGCGTGATCTTGAATCCCTGCAGCGCGTCGCGCGCCGCCCCGGCCTGCGCGTCGTTCTCAAACTCCACGAAGGCGATGTCGTGCCGCCCCGGAACCAGACGCACCTCCTTGAAGCCTGGGAACCTGGGTTACAGTCCGGGTTCGGGGGTTTATAGCACACGTCACACGGGAGAAGATCGTGCCGGGAATTAGCACGCGGGGGATGCAGATGGGTGGGTGGAGTGTGTGTGCTGAAGGGTGATTGAGTGAGCGATGGTGATTGAGGGAATGTGCAATTGAGTGAGCGATTGAGTGAGTGATTGAGCAATTTAGTGAGCGATTGAAAGTACATTTGAATGAGCGATTGAGTGTGCAATTGAGCAACTGAGTGAGCGACTGAGTCGGTGACTGAGTGGGCGACTGAGTATGCAATAAAGTGAGCAACAGAGCGAGCAATTGAACGAGCGAGCAGCTGAGCGTGCCGATGAGCATGCAGGTGAGCGGGCGGGTGAGGAGCAACGCACTGGTTGAAGAGCATGGAGAGCATCATCTCGCTTGTCTCCTCGGGTAGACTTGTCAGGAACAGGATGTGGTTCGGTGGGTTCTCAGCCAGCTGTGCGCAGTTACACAGTCGCAGTCAGTCGCACGCGCGGCCAGTCATACGACTGCTGTAGTCAATCACACAATAACTCGAACAAGCAGACTATTTGTACAAGTCCTAAGTAATCGATTCCTGCGCGTGATTTCTGGGCGAGACGCAGCAAGCGCCGATTTCAAATGATGATGGATCGGAGCGTCGTCCTCCCCGCTCAACACCAGACCTGACCGCAATTCAATGCAACAATACATCCCCACAAGCTACGCCATCCCTGCCTGAACCAACTCTCCACGTACTAGCCCTACCCCACTAGCCTTATCCCTTACCCCACCAGGAAGAGCCCTACCACATTAGCCCCATTGCTACCTACATCTTGTCATGGTTGGCGCGACGTTAACGACCTCGCCTGGTATGCAGCAGGTAGTGGGTTCGATCCCGACCCTGATGCCTGCTGTATATTTGGAGTTTGCATGTTCTCCCCGTGGTCACATGGATTTTCCTCCGGGTCCTCCGGTTTTTCGCTCCACATTGAGCTGCGATATGTTTCCATGTGATAAGCCACTTCGTCGAGCTATAATTTGTGATAGCCAGGTTGCTTCTGAAAGAGAGCCACATAGCTCAGTGGGCCTGGTAAAATAAAAAGTTTGGAGTTTAGTTTACTCGCCCTAACCCCCTCGCACCGGCCTTACCACCCTACGAGCCCCTAACCCACGAGTACCACCAGTCCCACCCCGAATCACCAGCACGAGCGCCACCACAATAGTATGAGCCCTGAGCGTATCCCCCCCACCTCTTTCTCTACTCATGCTCTTGTCCATGCGTCTTGACACGCAGTCGTCTGCAGGCACTCCACAAATCCCAACTGTGTTCGAGTTGTGTTGGTGGATGCGAGGAATGGGGGGGGGGGGGCAATACCTGCATGGGGGGCATAGCCCCTGCTGGGGGGGGGACCATGCCCGGCGCCATCATCCCCGGGGGGGGCATGTAGGGCGGGGGGGCTCCGGGCATCCCAGGGGGCATGCCCAGCATTGGGGGCGGCTGCTGCACCACCATGGGGGCCATGGCCTGCATGCACGGTCACGCACGTCGGCGTCAATGCGCGTAGAAACACAGACACAGCACACGCGGCGTGATCACACGCAACGCACACACTCGCGAGAGTGAACTCGCAAATAACAATCCACACGACACCCCGCAACATACCACCACTAGACACGCCACCATCCCTACAAACAAGACCCCTACACACATGCCACCATCCCTACAAACAAGACCCCTACTCACACACGACCCCGACACACATGCTACCACCCCTATACACCACCACCCCCATACACACACCCTCACCCGCGCGCTCACCATGGGAGCGGCGGGAGCGATGGCCGGTTTCTTGGCAGCCGCCGCCGCATCCTCCTTGGCCTTGCTCTTCTTGCGATCCTTCTTCTTCTCACGCTCCACGAAGGTGCCCTTCATCTTGGCGATGATGTCCGAGTCCACCTTCGAGTACTGGATCCGCTGCGAATGCACGCCGCCCCGGTGTCACTTGCAAGCCAGCGTCCGTCTGTCCCCTCTATGAGCCTCTGCCACTTGCAACTGACCGTAAGAATCTCGCGCGCGTGCGCACACACAAACCTTCACCTGCCTCTACGAGCCACGAGCTCGTCGCAGCACGGGAAGCTGCGCAAGGAGGCGAGGGCGGTGGTGGGAACGGCGAGAGTGGGTGCCACGGTGGCGAGACGTGAACTATCTCGCTTAGTATGCAGGTCGTGGGTTCGATCCCGACCCTGACGCCTGCTGTATATTCTGAGTTTGCGTGTCCCTATCAGTGGTCACATGGATTTTTCTCCGGGTCCTCTGGTTTTTCCCTCCATATTTAAGATCAACGTACATTTAGAGTATTTGGCTGCTATGAATTTCCACATGATAATCCAATTGGTTGAGCTTTCATTTGTGGCCAGGTTGCTTCTGGTAAAATAAAAAAATTGTTTCAATAGTTAGCGATGGTGCTGGAGCTGTAGGATTCTCACCATGGGCTTGTCATAGAAGGGGAAGCCCTGCATTGAGCGTAGGGCGTTGGTTGCGCTGCTGATCTCCTTGAAGATCACAAAGGCCTGGCCCCGCATCTTTAGCGTCTTGAGTGCCACAATGTCCAGGATCTGCCCAAACTGCGAGAAGATGGCGTACAGAGACTTCTTGAGCTCTACGGGGCGTGGCGAGAGAGAGAAGGGGAGAGAGAGGAATACAGGAGGGAGAGCGAGACAGTGAGTTGAGGAAACCGTAGACGTCTTTGGATGAGAGTGGGCGCATGGGACTCCTCACAATGCCCCCTCTGCTGGCAGCAGGCGAAGCTCTGCGGGAGCCGCCCAGCCGACCTTCGCTCCGAGGTGTCACTCCTCCTCGGCTTCCTCCAGCCTGGGTCTCTTACCACAGCCATCCATGCTGTCGACGCCTTGGCTCTATTCAAGTCAAGACTCAATACCTCAATATAATGTATGTATATCCAAGTTACACAATTAAATACATAAAAATGACAATATCCTGTATTTATGTATGTTGAACTTCTTTCGCACCGTACGTAGCCAACCTGTGCTAATCGGAGGTGCGGGGTAAGGAGACCAAGCTAAACACAAAAAGCAATTCTGAAGAAATTAATTTAAATCTAGGTGATTTAAAATTGTCTAGCTCCAGTGGCTTCCTAATATCGGAGAGAAGTGTTCCTGATGGCCGCAGAAGAGTATCTGAAAGCATGCAATGCTTTCACGTAGTTTTCCTGATTACTAAAGTCCCAAATAATAAAACCATTAAAATAGTCAATTAAATTTACAAAGGTTAAAAGACTCCCCACAATTCACTTGCATTGTTTAACCAATGACTATTTACTACGTGGAAAAGTTTACAAAAAGGAGAACCAATGGGCTCCTCTTTGTCCCCAGGAAACGCCGATGTGTACACAGGGACCAAGCCATTGTAGACACACTGGTCCACCCTAAATCGCATCCACTGCCCAAACCATGGCAGTGGATGCGGATGAAACCTGGTGCACAATGCAAAATATAAAACTCTCCCATAGTCTGTAACTGTGGTCATCAAGAACAGACCGTACAACGTGTAACGAGGAAATGCACCAATCCACAAATACGAAAGAGACATCACAGCGATACACTCTGCTACTCCTGACGTGGGTATCTGTGATGACCACCTGAATGTGACATTGTAGTTGTTGCTCTGCATCTACATAAGCAAGAAGATTGGTCCGTCTGGCCTCAAGGCAGAGCCACCATATGGCCCATTCAGTTCACCATGGAAGTGGAGGGAACATCCCTTCCCCTTCCCATTCCCGGACGTACTGCTTGGACGTGGCCCATGGGGTAATGTAACACGTGGCGTATGCCGCAAGGTAAGATCAAGTTGCTTACTTAAATTAACAAAAATCCCCCGTGCATATACACACACACAGAGTGCTTGCACAAATGAACTACAACACCATGCAGATCTCGCAAACTCTGGCCATCCTTGGAGTGGCTTTTGACTAGCCATCGAACAAAGACGGTCACTGCGTTGCACGCTTTTAGATGCGCTTTTGCGGCCGTCTGGAACGCTCTTTCTTCCGATATTTGGAAACCACTGGAGCTATGCACTTTTAAATCCAAATTGAAAACTAATTTATTTAGAACTTTGTTTAGTTTGCTGCCCTTCCCCCACACCACCTCCGATTAGCACGGCTGTTTATGTACAGTTTGAAAGAAGTTCAGCAAACATACAACAGAGCAAGTATTGTAAGTGAATACCTATGAATGCTTCTAAGGTACACGAAGGGGTGGGTGGCCACCTTTAATGTTTACACACCCCGCAGTAGGTATTAATTTGAGGCAGAGTTTCCCTAGGGAAGACCCAGGACCAGTTGAGATAATAGTCAATGTCGGCGATGAGCAGTTGATAGTAGAGACGATGATAGCGGTGATGACGATTAAAATTGTGATGTGATGATATCCGAGTGATGTAGGCGATAAAGGTGCTAGTGGAGCCTATTGGAGATGACGACTACGATCGTAACGACAATGTAACGAAGGTTGTGGACCACTATTCAAGCCGCCGGGCCACGTGTTTCTGGCTGGCAGGAAGCGAGGGGACCTTTTCTGTTGGCGCTGATAAAGTGGACCTGGGGTCCCCACGGAGAGGGGCCCAAGTTGTCAGGCGCCAAGACGGTAAAATGACCGACACAACCACCCACAGCCATCGCAGCGACAATCGTCGTGCCTGCTGTTTTTAAGGCAAAAGTTGGCAGTGTGTCTTATAACCTGGTTGTGCGTGTTAGTGTACCAAGTGTGGTATTAGTGGGCGTGCCATTGCGGCCGCCTGAATGGTACTGGCCACCCATCCCCTGGTGTCCCGTGCCGACCTTGATAGGTGCTCAATAACAGCACTTCCACAAACATTGTGTCATGGTTATGCAGGGGATCTCTAACTGTATTGACACCAGTCATATGTTCTGGTTTGAGTCCATCTTACTTCACGGAGCATCTTATAATGTAAAATGGCGTGGGCAGGACATTGCTAGGTGGGAAGATGGCCGATGGCCCAGACTGGTGATGGAATGGCAGCTGGTGGGAGACCACTGCAAGGACACGATCTAAACTATGAACTACACTTTTAATTATTTTACCAGGTAAGACCCACTGAGCTATATAACTATTTTTAGAAGCGATCTGGCTATCAAAAATTATAGCTCAACCAAGTGGCTTATAATTTTAAATGTATAGCAGCCAAATACTCTAAACACGTTGAGGACCCGGAGTAAAATCCACGTGACCACGGGGAGAGAGAAATGCAAACTCCAAATATACAGGGGTCAGATTCGGGATCGAACCTACAACCTCCTGTATATCAGGCGAGGTAGTGAACATCTCGCAAGAGCGAGGTGGGAAGATGGCAGCGCTGGACCATGAGGGGATGGCAATAGCATGGGGAGAGCCTTCATCCAGCAGTGGGGCATGGCAGCTGCTGCTGGAGATATCCCACCGGGCTTCTCTATTGAAACATCTCTGTGCTGGGGGCTCTGGCCACATCACCCAGAACGCGGCTTGAGCAGCCTTGTGCTTGGATGGGCGACCATCCCACCACCACCACCATGCATGCCCAGGTGTTACAGCTGTGCTTGCAGAGCGCCACGGTGGTGAGATGTTAACGGCCTCGCCTGGTATACAGGAGGTTTTGAGTTCGATCCCGATCCTCACACGCCTGCTGTGTATTTGGAGTCTGTGTGTCTCTCTCCCCGCACTACATTTCCACACGAGGATGGTGACAAGCCGCCACTTCGTTGAGCCGTCACGTGTGATGGCGAGGTCGCTTCTTAAACAGAGCTCCATAGCTCAGTGGGCCTTACCTGTTGAACTAAAACTGTAGTTTTTGTTTTAGGCAGTACAGCAACATCGAGAGTTGCTCTGTAACTTCCCTCCGTCACCTTCACCAACCCGCACTGACCGGCGTGGTGACGACGTATGGCCAAAGAACCCTCACGATTAGCGCACTGCGACGCGAACCTGGCAACCCGAGTTGGATTCCTGCTGACGGCCAACACAAGTGACGATTATCTGGACCGGTCCTGGGCCTCTCCTTGGTCGACTCAGCCTCAATTTAGTAGCTGGTGCGGTGTGTAAACATCGCCACTGGGGAGACAAAGGCGGCCGAGGGTGGTGCTGGCGACCCACCACCTCGTGTGCCACAGTGCCGACCTTCATAGGTGCTGCTACTCGCTAACAGCACTTGCCCCACCAGTCTGTTCAGGCTACACGGGGATCTTTGTGTGTGTGAGTGGACACGCACCATCCTTCTTGATCTTCTCGTTGAGGTTGTTGATGTAGATCGTGTGGTTGGGCCTGATGTCCATGTCTGCGCTGCCGGGCCTGGGCGAAGGGGGGAGGCGGAGAACGCAGTTAGGAAAAGCCTAAAAAGCCTGCGGCCTAGCGCAACCGAGCCACTTGCAAGCGAAACCTCAACACGAATTACGGCAACGCGTGCAGTAGTATGCCCTGACGCTTCGTAACTCCAACAAGACGAGACAAACATGGCAGATAAACCACAATCGTCGCGCTCTCCATTGATTGTAAAAAAAAAGCCGCGAAACTCGATTCTGCCTCGCATGGCGCGCCGTGAATGGGCCACTGCTTACGCGAACGACTCCGGACAAAATAAAACGCCGCAGCCCAATAATGCGACCTTAATCGACTCGGGCGACGTCAGCGCACAACAGGGTGGTGGTGAAAGTAACGGATGGCGAACTTTAGTCACCTTTTAGAGATGGATTGTAGAGACTTTTTCTGCTTCCTCACACTGGCGCCACCAAGCAACGAGCCTCGCAGTCGTTCACAGCTCCTGAGTGCCACGCGATTGGCCCAAATCGGTCACGTGCGCGAGTTCCACCCAACAGGAGTAGCCCCGCCCTCTCTCCCGGGCCCCCATCCTCCTCCACCCCCCATCCTCCTCCACCCCCCCATCCTCCTCCACCCCCCCATCCTCCTCCACCCCCCCATCCTCCTCCACCCCCCCATCCTCCTCCACCCCCCCATCCTCCTCCACCCCCCCATCCTCCTCCACCCCCCCATCCTCCTCCACCCCCCCATCCTCCTCCACCCCCCCATCCTCCTCCACCCCCCCATCCTCCTCCACCCCCCATCCTCCTCCACTTTCAAAGCGCGGAAAAAGCCCGGAGTGACTTCACGCGCAGTGAGTGGAAAAGGGAGACGCGGGGGGGAGGGAAACACGGGGGGGAGGGAGGGAGACAAAGGGGGGGGGGGGTGGGAGACACGGGGGTGGGAGGGAGACACGGGGGGGTGGGAGGGAGACACGGGGGGGTGGGAGGGAGACACGGGGGGGGTGGGAGGGAGGGAGACACGGGGGGGGGGGGGTGGGAGGAAGACGCGGGGGGGGGGGGAGGGGAGACGCGGGGGGGAGGGAGACACGGGGGGGGGGAGAGGGAGACACGGGGGGGGGGTGGGAGACACGGGGGTGGGAGGGAGTCACGGGGGGGGAGGGAGACACGGGGGGGGTGGGAGGGAGACACGGGGGAGGGGTGGGAGGGAGACACGGGGGGGGGGTGGGAGGGAGACACGGGGGGTGGGAGGGAGACACGGGGGGGGTGGGAGACACGGGGGTGGGAGGGAGTCACGGGGGGGGAGGGAGACACGGGGGGTGGGAGGGAGACACGGGGGAGGGGTGGGAGGGAGACACGGGGGGGGTGGGAGGGAGACACGGGGGGTGGGAGGGAGACACGGGGGGGGGAGACACGGGGGGGGTGGGAGGGAGACACGGGGGGGGGGGGGGGTGGGAGGGAGACACGGGGGGTGGGGGGTGGGAGGGAGACACGGGGGGCGGTGGGAGGGAGACACGGGGGGGGGGGGGGTGGGAGGGAGACACGGGGGAGGTGGGAGGGAGACACGGGGGGGGGGTGGGAGGGAGACACGGGGGGTGGGAGGGAGACACGGGGGGGGTGGGAGACACGGGGGTGGGAGGGAGTCACGGGGGGGGAGGGAGACACGGGGGGTGGGAGGGAGACACGGGGGAGGGGTGGGAGGGAGACACGGGGGGGGGGTGGGAGGGAGACACGGGGGGTGGGAGGGAGACACGGGGGGTGGGAGGGAGACACGGGGGGGGGGAGACACGGGGGGGGTGGGAGGGAGACACGGGGGGGGTGGGAGGGAGACACGGGGGGCGGTGGGAGGGAGACACGGGGGGGGGTGGGAGGGAGACACGGGGGGGGGGTGGGAGGGAGACACGGGGGGGGGGGAGACACGGGGGGGGGGTGGGAGGGAGACACGGGGGGTGGGAGGGAGACACGGGGGGGGGGAGACACGGGGGGGGTGGGAGGGAGACACGGGGGGGGTGGGAGGGAGACACGGGGGGTGGGAGGGAGACACGGGGGTGGGAGGGAGACACGGGGGGGGGGGAGACACGGGGGGGGTGGGAGGGAGACACGGGGGGGGTGGGAGGGAGACACGGGGGGTGGGAGGGAGACACGGGGGGTGGGAGGGAGACACGGGGGGGGGGAGACACGGGGGGGGTGGGAGGGAGACACGGGGGGGGTGGGAGGGAGACACGGGGGGCGGTGGGAGGGAGACACGGGGGGGGGGTGGGAGGGAGACACGGGGGGGGGGTGGGAGGGAGACACGGGGGGGGGGGAGACACGGGGGGGGGGGTGGGAGGGAGACACGGGGGGTGGGAGGGAGACACGGGGGGGGGGAGACACGGGGGGGGTGGGAGGGAGACACGGGGGGGGTGGGAGGGAGACACGGGGGGTGGGAGGGAGACACGGGGGTGGGAGGGAGACACGGGGGGGGAGACACGGGGGGGGTGGGAGGGAGACACGGGGGGGGTGGGAGGGAGACACGGGGGGGGAGGGAGACACGGGGGGGGGGGGACACGAGGGGCGGGGGGAGACACCGGGAAGAGTGAGACGCGGGGAGGATTGCGACACGGGGAGGAGGAGGAGACACACTCTCCTTGTTGACCCAGCAGAGTCACAGTCATACGAGTCTTTTTCAAGATGGTCCTACTAATTTGGGTTTTTATTTGTAGATGTTTTCAGTCAATCAACAAGTGTTTATACACGTGGGAGGAAATCGGAGTACAGATGGAATAAACAGATGGCGCTGACTCCACTTGCTATACTGCCGTGCCCTGGCGAGCCAGGGCACGGCTCCTCCTCGGCGCCCACTCACGAGTAGAAGGGAGTTTCACAACTCATCTGTGTGTGATCCACCAACCCTGGCTGCTTCACAGTTATGGGTTACAGGCAGCCACGTGCAGAGTGGCCACCACTGGGACGAGGAGGGAGACAAGAGGAGGGAGGCACGGGTAGGAGGAGGGAGACAAGAGGAGGGAGACACGGGTAGGAGGAGGGAGACAAGAGGAGGGAGACACGGGTAGGAGGAGGGAGACACGGGGAGGAGGGAGACGCGGGGATGAGGAGGGAGACACGGGGAGGAGGAGGGAGACACGGGGAGGAGGGAGACGCGGGGATGAGGAGGGAGACACGGGGACAAATATGAGGACACGGGGAGGAGGGAGACGAGGGGAGGAAGAGGACAGGGGAAGGAGGAGGGAGACACGGGGAGGGGGAGGGAGACACGGAGAGGGAGATACGGGGAGGGGGAGGGAGACACGGGGATAAGGAGGGATACACGGGGATGGGGCGGAGGAGGAGGGCGAAACTCGAGGAGGAGGAGGAAGGCATTCGGAGGAGGATGGAGACACCGGGGTGGGGGGCGGGAGGGAGGCACGGGAAGGAGGAGGAGTGGGTCCCGTCCCGCTGGCTGCTCAGTCCCCAGTGATGGGGCTGCACCGGCTGGGACCCCTTTGCGCCGGGGCTCTGCTCTGGGCCCTGCTCGCCGCCTCAGCCCCCCTCGGCCCCCGCAAGGAAAACGCGGCATCCTCCTCATCCTCATCATCCTCATCCTCCTCCTCATCCTCCTCATCCCCGCGTGTGCGGGTGGGAGCCGCGGCTTGGCGGGGAGACACGGGGCGCGGGGCACAGCCGGTACGAGGGGCGGGGGGGGGGGTGATGGTGTGTGTCTGTGCACCTAGCCTGGCACGAGCGCTGTGGTGACGTCACCGCCATTCACAGGCGAACGGCGTTTGTTGCTGCTATTGTTGTGAGTGATGGTGGTGCGCGTTGTCGTGCCGCTGTGTGATGGGGTCTTTGATCTTCTGCAGTGGTTCTGTGCGTGAGTGGTGGTGTGTGTTACGGTATACGTGCGATGTTGTGGTATTTGTGATGCAATGTGCGAGTGATGGTTTGTGATGGGTTGATGGGCTGAGACCATCAACTGGCTACGCTTGAGAACCAGGCGTTTATAGGTCTCGACACGAGTATATGAGTACCTTAATTCTAGATTTGAAGCTTTCGTGACTGCAATGATTCATATTCTTAGGTTTTTTCGGTAAAGTCACGTAGGTAAAAAACATTAAAAAGTAAAATAAAATAAAAATCACGACGTTTCGGAGGCAACACAAGCTTCCGTCTTCAGGTGGTACCGTCACAGCCACGACAGCTGTATCAAGTAAATGAGAGATTGCAGAAGCCACCACTCCGTTTATATAATGGTTGGAGAAGGTGGTGGGGCAAGGGCCGCATACTTTTATTAATATGGTAAGGTGAGGCTTAAGACTAAGAATAGACTGCATTTGTTATGGAGAGGTGCGGTTTGTGACTCAACCTGTAACAGGGAGACCACCACTAGACATGGTAAAACTGTGATGGTTGTCTGCCAAATAAGATTGGCAAAGAAGTGTAGTTAAATCTTTTTTGCATGGTTAATCACATCTTTCCAATGATTACTCAGTTTGTAACCGTCATCACGGTTGAAATTATGTCTGTGTTTGTATATTTGTATGGCTTCGTGTACAAACATTTGATGGTAGCCAGGAGGTTTGCAGATAACCTTGGTCTCGGAAAATACAATTTCATGAGAGCTCACCGAGTTGTAGCAATATGAATATATATGAGTACCTGTGAGTTTGTGGGTCTCTGTGTAAGTCTGTGGGTCTTTGTGTGAGTCTGTGGGTCTCCGTGAGTCTGTGGGTCTCTGTGTGAGTCTGTGGGTCTCCGTGTGAGTCTGTGGGTCTCTGTGCGAGTCTGTCGGTCTCCGTGTGAGTCTGCGGGTCTCTGTGTGAGTCTGTGTGCGAGTCTGTGGGTCTCTGTGTGAGTCTGCGGTCTCCTTGTGAGTCTGTGGGTCTCTGTGTGAGGCTGTGGGTCTCCATGTGAGATTGTGGGTCTCCCTGCGAGTCTGTGAGTCTCTGTGCGAGTCTGTGGGTCTTTGTGTGAGTCTGTGGGTCTCTGTGTGAGTCTGCGGGTCTCCTTGTGAGCCTGTGAGTCTCGGTGTGAGTCTGTGGGTCTCTGTGTGAGTCTGTGGGTCTGTGTGGGTAAGTCTGTGTCTCTTTGTGAGTCTCTGTGTCTCTTTACGAGTCTCTGTGTCTCTGTGTGAGTTTGTGGGTCTCCGTGTGAGTCTGTGGGTCTCCGTGTGAGTATGTGGGTCTCCGTGTGAGTCTGTGGGTCTGTGTGGGTAAGTCTATGTCTAGATTTGAAGCTTTCGTGACTGCAAGGATTCACAAAACCTAAGAATAAGTCTGTGTCTCTTTGTGAGTCTCTGTGTCTCCTTACGAGTCTCTGAGCCCATGTGTGAGTCTGTGGGTCTCCCTGTGAGTCTGTGGGTCTCCATGTGAGACTGTGGGTCTCCCTGCGAGTCTGTGAGTCTCTGTGCGAGTCTGTGGGTCTTTGTGTGAGTCTGTGGGTCTCTGTGTGAGTCTGCGGGTCTCCTTGTGAGCCTGTGAGTCTCCGTGTGAGTCTGTGGGTCTCTGTGTGAGTCTGTGGGTCTGTGTGGGTAAGTCTGTGTCTCTTTGTGAGTCTCTGTGTCTATTTACGAGTCTCTGTGTCTCTGTGTGAGTTTGTGGGTCTCCGTGTGAGTCTGTGGGTCTCCGTGTGAGTCTGTGGGTCTCCGTGTGAGTCTGTGGGTCTGTGTGGGTAAGTCTATGTCTAGATTTGAAGCTTTCGTGACTGCAAGGATTCACAAAACCTAAGAATAAGTCTGTGTCTCTTTGTGAGTCTCTGTGTCTCCTTACGAGTCTCTAGCCCATGTGTGAGTCTGTGGGTCTCCCTGTGAGTCTGTGGGTCTCTGTGTGAGACTGTGGGTCTCTGTGTGAGACTGTGGGTCTCCGTGTGAGTCTGTGGGTCTCCGTGTGAGTCTGTGGGTCTCCGTGTGAGTCTGTGGGTCTCCGTGCGAGTCTGTGGGTCTGTGTGTATAAGTCTGTGGGTCTCTGTTTGAGTCTCTGGGTCTCTTTGTGAGTCTCTGGGTCTCTTTGTGAGTCTCTGGGTCTCTGTGCGAGTCCCCTTTGCGACGGGCATAATGCGAGGCGCTGCCAGTCCTGAGTGGGCATCGATGGAGATGATGAGGATGATGATGTTAATGATGATGTTGATGAGGATGATGATGTTAATGATGATTCTAGATTTGAAGCTTTCGTGACTGCAAGGAATCATATTCTTAGTTTTTTTCGGTAAAGTCACGTAGGTAAAACATCAATATTAATGAAAATAACATAAAATAAAAAATTGATGCAGCTAATTCGGCTGTGACGGTCCCACCTGATGACGGAGACTTGTGTTGCCTCCGAAACGTCGTGATTTTTGTTTTTATTTTATGTTATTTTCATTAATTTTGATGTTTTACCTACGTGACTTTACCGAAAAAACCTCAGAATATGGTTAATGATGATGTTGATGAGGATGATGAGGATGTTGATGAGGATGATGATTTTGCTCATGAGAATGATAATGTTGATGAGGATGATGATCTTCTTGGTTCTTTCGGTGAAGTCACATAGAAGGGAAATAATAAGATAAAAATAAAACATAATAAAATACAATTCTCACGACGTTTCGGCCACAACGCAAGCAGCTGTCCTCAGGTGAAGAACAGGTCTGTCGGAAAGACAGCGTCTTTCCGACAGACCTGTTTATTTTTATTATTTTATTATTTCCCTTCTACGTGACTTTACCGAAAGAACCAAGAAGATGAATCCCTGCGGTCACGAAAGCTTTAAATCGAGGATGATGATATTGATGAGGATGATGATGTTGACGAGGATGATGATGTTGCTCTTGAGGATGATGATATTGATGAGGATGATGAGAGACCCGAACCGTTCTTCGCCTCTATCGCCAAAGAATGTGTGACTGTAGTCACTTTGATAATTGGTTTTTTACCCTTTTATCTGGCAACAAAACTGACACCTTTTTTTACAAGGAGTCATGTTTGCATTGTCTTTGAGTTGTGCGCCTTTTGGCGTCATCTGGTCTAACACCATGTGAGACTCGGCTCTAAGGAAAGCTGTCTCTGGTGTGGACCAATCAATTGCAAGGACAGTGCATACATTATCAGAGTTGTGTTTTTTGTTTGCATTCCGGCTGCAGGTATTGTGGCCAATGGTGGATCACACACAGTTTTGTTGCCAGATAAAGGGGTAAAAAAACTATTATCATATTTTGCTACTGGCAACTGAGGTTCCAATGGTGTAGTCACTTTGTTGAGTTTAGTTTGTTGTGTTTAGTTTGTTGTGTTTAGTTTGTTGTGTTTAGTTTGTTTAACACGTAGGCTTTCGCGACCAATATTGTTCATAATCAACGATTTTTGGGTTTAGATCGCGTTATTTATAAATGTGTCGTAACCCTCCACCACCCGACACGGCCAATCAGTAAAAAAAGTGTCACGTTGACAAAAGACAAATAGTTCACTGCTTTAGCCCACCGGTGTGTTGAAGCGTGAAACCACAACATTTACAATTTGAGTACGACGTTTCGCTGGTAATTGCATCCAGCATCATCGGGCAATTCGCCAGAATGGTGAGGCTCTGCTGTGTCTCCCGTTCTTATATAGAGCAGCAGCAGGGTGACGTCATCATTAACTCATTAACTCATCAGGTGCAAAGATTTGAGGGGGGGGGGGTTATTGTAATTATATACTTGATTAGTAATAAGGCTATTGTTACGATGCGAGTTGTAGATTAGTAATCATTTGGAATGTGTTCTATTGTGATTATGCTACATTAATAATCAGTTAGTGCTTGTTTCCCTTATAAGGAATTGTAATGCATCTTATTTAATAATACGCTTCCAGGCCGCACTAAGCCTGTAGCTGTCTGAGCGATTAACGTTATTTCTGTTTCTCTCAATCTCAATGGATTCTCTAATTAGTCTTTGCCAGAAGAACACCAGAGAAATATTAAACTATCGCAAACACAACTGTCGGCAGTGGCAGAACATGCTTGTCAACAGGGACACTCAATTGATTTTGACAACGTTGAAGTGTTGTGTAAAACTAGTTACTACTGGCAAAGACTAATTAGAGAATCCATTGAGATTGAGAGAAACAGAAATAACTTTAATCGCTCAGACAGCTACAGGCTTAGTGCGGCCTGGAAGCGTATTATTAAATAAGATGCATTACAATTCCTTATAAGGGAAACAAGCACTAACTGATTATTAATGTAGCATAATCACAATAGAACACATTCCAAATGATTACTAATCTACAACTCGCATCGTAACAATAGCCTTATTACTAATCAAGTATATAATTACAATAACCCCCCCCCTCAAATCTTTGCACCTGATGAGTTAATGAGTTAATGATGACGTCACCCTGCTGCTGCTCTATATAAGAACGGGAGACACAGCAGAGCCTCACCATTCTGGCGAATTGCCCGATGATGCTGGATGCAATTACCAGCGAAACGTCGTACTCAAATTGTAAATGTTGTGGTTTCACGCTTCAACACACCGGTGGGCTAAAGCAGTGAACTATTTGTCTTTTGTCAACGTGACACTTTTTTTTACTGATTGGCCGTGTCGGGTGGTGGAGGGTTACGACACATTTATAAATAACGCGATCTAAACCCAAAAATCGTTGATTATGTGTTTAGTTTGTTGTTCTTCCCCCGCACCTCCGATTAGCACGGTTGGCTAATTACGGTGCAAAAAAAGTTCAACATACATACGTAAAGTACACGATGTTGATGATAGTGATGTTTATGTACGTTATGTACATAATGTTGATAATGTTCATGGTATTGATGATGGTGTGCATGATGTTGATAATGTGGGGAGCGGTGGCGCAGTGGTGAGCGCGCTGTGCTATGAACCCGGCCACCTGGGTTGGAGTTGGTTTCCATGGGCAGAAGGGACTTGCAGTGTGGAGGAGGAGGAGGAGGCGCGTGATTTGCCGTGAGAGATGAGGTTGAGGCAACCACCACTACCAACAACAACAACCATCACAACAACCACATCAACAAGGGGCGCTACGGTGGCTAGGAGATGTTAACTACCTCGCCTGGTGTACAGGAGGTCGCGGGTTCGATCCCGACCCTGACGCCTGCTGCTGCTGTATATTTCGAGTTTGCGTCTTTCTCTCGCTCCCCGTGGTCGCGTGGATTTTGCTCCGGGTCCTCCGGTTTTCCCCTCCACATTTATAATCAACATCACGCGTTTAGAGTCTTTGGCTGCTATAAATTCCGACACGAAAAGCCACTTCGCTGAGCTATTATTTGTGGCCGGGTCGCTTCTGAAAAAGAGCTGTGCGGCTCAGTGGGGCCTTAGCTGGTAAAATCACAATACTCGTTTAGCTTTCGTTTAACAACCAATGACAACATAAACTAAACTTTGTATTTTACCAGGTGTAAGGCCCCACTGAGCTATGTAGCTCTCTTTCAGAAGCGACAGATGATAGCCCAGCGAAGTGGCTTATCACGTGGAAATTTATAGCAGCAGCCAAACACTCTGAAACGTTGGGATCGCACCGCGAGACTGACAGAGGGACACGTGGGGTAGAGGGGACACGCGGGGTAGAGGGACACGTGGGGTAGAGGGACACGTGGGGGTAGAGGGACACGTGGGGTAGAGGGACACGTGGGGGTAGAGGGACACGTGGGGTAGAGGGGACACGTGGGGTAGAGGGGACACGTGGGGGTAGAGGGACACGTGGGGTAGAGGGGACACGTGGGGTAGAGGGGACACGTGGGGGTAGAGGGACACGTGGGGGTAGAGGGACACGTGGGGTAGAGGGGACACGTGGGGTAGAGGGGACACGTGGGGGTAGAGGGACACGTGGGGGTAGAGGGACACGTGGGGTAGAGGGACACGTGGGGTAGAGGGGACACGTGGGGGTAGAGGGACACGTGGGGTAGAGGGACACGTGGGGGTAGAGGGACACGCGGGGTAGAGGAGGTACGCGGGGGTAGAGGAGGCACGCGGGGGTAGAGGGACACGTGGGGTAGAGGGGACACGTGGGGGTAGAGGGACAAGCGGGGTAGAGGGGGTACGCGGGGTAGAGGGGGCACGCGGGGTAGAGGGACACGCGGGGTAGAGGGGACACGCGGAGTAGAGGGGACACGCGGGGTAGAGGGGACACGTGGGGGTAGAGGGGGTACGCGGGGTAGAGGGACACGCGGAGTAGAGGGGACACGCGGGGTAGAGGGGACACGTGGGGGTAGAGGGGGTACGCGGGGTAGAGGGGCACGCGGGGAAGAGGGGCACGCAGAGTAGAGGGGACACGCGGAGTAGAGGGGACACGCGGGGTAGAGGGGACATCCTCGTCACGGTGAAGAGAGGAGGCCCTTGGGCAGGAGGCGTCACGCCTGAAAGGGAATGGTGCCCCCCACCACCGCCCCCCCACTGACCCCCCGCACCTCTCCCCGGTGGTCGAGGCTAATGACGGATCGACAGCCAAAAGAGTGAAACGCGTCCCGTCGGACGGTCCGCCGCGGAGGTGGCGCCGCTGGCGTGCATCAGCTCGCGTGTGCAGGCAGCTTTGGTGGATTGGTCGCACACCGCAAGACCACGAGAGGATGGCGGTGGCCTAGGGAGGTCTTCGTCCAGCAGTGGAGAGAGCGCGGCGTGAGCTGTAGGGCCGCGTGGAGTTGGGATTATTTACCGTCGATTTTTTTTCCGGAGTTGAAAGGAAAAGAAAATTGGAACCAAATTTTCCGCGCGAGGGACTCGGAAATGGGGTCTGAGAGATAATTCACTACAGATGGGGGCTCCCCCCACTCTCTCTCTCACCCCTCTCTCATTCCTCCCTCTCTAACTCCTCTCTCTTACACTCCCTCTCTAACTCCTTCCTCTCCCTCTCTCTCTAACTCGCGTCTTCTTCGAGCGTTGGGGGGCCGGACAAGTACCAGCGTGGACGGCACCCTCGTGTTCACCTTCTGAAGCGCTCGCTCGTCACCGTGGCATGCGCGATGAACACCACCACCACGTGACTTTTCTTTCTTTTTTTACGATCAGTGGAAACAAGAAGATGCTCGGTGTAGTCGGCACTTTCATCATTTCGTAATTTTTTTTAAAAATAACTTTGCTTTATGTAAACCCCCACCTCTCGTTCACTCTCTCGGTCACTCTCTCGCTCACTTTCTCGCTCTCTCTCTCGTTCTGCACGCAGCCCCTTCTCGCAGTCCAAACGGCCTCCGACGGGTAGCTCATATCTGCATGCAGAGCTCCCCGTCATCTGCCACCGAACACACGGCCTCCTCCATCGCCCACTGCTCCTTTCTTTCGGGTTGTGCGCGGTGCATTTAGCGGCACAGCGCATGGATTTATAGTGATTGTTATTTGTTTGCTGGTGACTTTATGTATTTCGTATCGGAATCGCCTCCAGTGCTGTTGCTGCTGGTGGCAATAAAAGTTGTTTAAAAGTCTCTACCCCCCCTCTCTACCCCCCTCTCTCTACCCCCCTCCCCTCTCTCTCTCACTCAACTCCCGTCCGACAAATCTCCGCCTGTGTTCTCTTTGTCGAGATGTATATGGGGAGCGGTGGCGCAGCGGTTAGCATGCTACGCTACAAACACGGCAATCCGAGTTCGATTCCCGCAGACGGCCACCAACACCAGTGACGATTATCTGAACCAATTCTGGGCCTCCCCAAGGTAGACTCGGGTTCAAATGAGTACCTGGTGCAGTGTGTAGGAAACATCGCCACAGGGGAGACAAAGGGTGACGGGAGTTGTTCCGGCCACACAACTCTTGCGAATGCCGTTTTCCGGGCCCACCAACAGCACTTGCCCTCAGTGTGTTGAGCCTACACGGGGGTCATTTGTGTGTGTGTGTACACATTCGTGTGTGTGTGTACACATTCGTGTGTGTGTACACGCGTGTGAGTGCGTGTGTTTACGTGTGTGTGTACACGCGTGTGTGCGTGCTTGTTTACGTGTCTGTGTGTGTACACATTCGTGTGTGTGTGTACACGCGTGTGTGTATGTGTGTTTACGTGTGTGTGTGTACACGCGTGTGTGCGTGCTTGTTTACGTGTCTGTGTGTGTACACATTCGTGTGTGTGTACACGCGTGTGTGTATGTGTGTTTACGTGTGTGTGTACACGCGTGTGTGTGTGCTTGTTTACGTGTCTGTGTGTGTACACATTCGTGTGTGTGTACACGCGTGTGTGTATGTGTGTTTACGTGTGTGTGTACACATTCGTGTGTGTGTACACGCGTGTGTGTATGTGTGTTTATGTGTGTGTGTGTACACGCGTGTGTGTATGTGTGTTTATGTGTGTGAGTGTACACGCGTGTGTGTATGTGTGTTTATGTGTGTGTGTGTACACGCGTGTGTGTATGTGTGTTTATGTGTGTGAGTGTACACGCGTGTGTGTATGTGTGTTTATGTGTGTGAGTGTACACGCGTGTGTGTATGTGTGTTTATGTGTGTGAGTGTACACGCGTGTGTGTATGTGTGTTTATGTGTGTGTACACGCGTGTGTTTATGTGTGTGAGTGTACACGCGTGTGTGTATGTGTGTTTATGTGTGTGTGTGTGTGTACACGCGTGTGTGTATGTGTGTTTATGTGTGTGTGTGTGTACACGCGTGCCTAAGTGCGCGATTCCCCAGAGACTCCGAATTCTCTCTTTTCCCCAAAAAACTTCAAACGGCGGGGAGCTTCAAAGCGGAGAGGGGAGGGGGAGGAGACGGGGGGAGGAAGGAGGGGGGAGGAAGGAGGGGGAGGGGTGGTGCCACTTGGCGGGGCTTGGGCAGATGGGAAGACGTTGGAAGCAGACGGACACTCACAGAGGAGACACACAGAGACAGACACTCACAGAGACAGACAACAACAACAACCGCCATTCGCCACTAAGTGGCGGTGACGTCACCACGACGCTTGTGCCAGGCCATGTGCACCTTGAGGCCACTTGAAGTGTCGAACGCCCGCTGGCAGGAGGTCACGGGGCAGACCCAGTTGCCACGGGTCGACTGACCGAGATGACCGAGATGACTGGCTGATGCACCACCTGTGCCCCCTACTGTACCAACTTGCTGTGCTTTAGTCACCCGGCACTCCGCTCGTTGTTGTGAGCGTCGCTCCTCCGCCCTCCGTTGTTGTTGGAGGGCGACTGCCTCCAACTGCCCAGTAGCGTCCTTCACGAGCCTCCTCCACAGAGGCCGATCTTGACACCGCTGGTACCAGTCATCGGCAAGTCCACTCAGCTCCACGTCCTCCTGTACCACATCACTCCATCTCTTCTCTAGCCCGTGCCGCGCCCGTTTAGCCCCCTCGATCCGGCCGAACAAAAGCTGTTTAGGCATGCGGTGGCTGGGCATGCGGGCTACATCACCCAGCCACCGCAGCCTTGCCTGCCGGAGGAGCTCACCGATGGGACTTTGCCCAGATCTTTCGAGGATTTGTGAGCTCCTCACACAATCCATCGTAGGCAGGCCAGCCTAAATGTTTCCAACCGGCGAAGATGCTCCATTAGGGGGGTCCACGTTTTGCAAGCGTAGAGAAGGGAGGGAATGACCGTGGCCGAGAAGACCTGAAGCTTCGTGCGGAGCGACAGACCAGGTAGCTTCCACACAGCGTTACGCAACCGATGAAAAGATATTGCCGCTCGACTGATTCGGAGTGAGACCTCTGCTGTTAAACTGGAGCCGGTCATCAGCACACTGCCCAGGTATGGGAAACTCTCCACTCTCTCCACAACTGCCCCATCACCGATTGGGAGTTGTGGGGGTGGAGTGTCCGATGGTACAAAATACCCAGGCAGATGCTTAGTTTTGGTGGGGCTGATGGTAAGGCCCCACCTCTTAGTGGCACGCTCCAGTCTCAGCAGCAGCGTCTCTAGACACTCACAGAGGCACACACAGAAGAGACATTCAGTAGCCATGAGGGGGACTCGAGCTTGGGACGCTGCGTTTGGTGCACAGCGTGCTAACCACTACACAACGTACACACCCGCACACACTCACACACACTCACACACCCACCCACACTCACACACTCACACATTCACACCCACACACACTCACACACCCACCCACACTCACACACCGTGCACAAAGACACGTACATAGACACATTCTGTATGTACACGACGAGTGCTGATGGCGATGATGGCAATGATGGTGATGGGACTGATAGCGATGGCACTGATGGTCATGGCATTGATTTTGTTGCTGATGTTGCTGATGATGGCGATGTTGCTAATGATAGTGTTGCTGATGATGATGTTGCTAATGATGATGATGGCGATGTTGATGATGGCGCTGGATGGTGATGTCACGATTGGCGATGATGATAATGATTTCAAGCTTTCGTGACTGCAGGAATCCATACTCGTTGGTTCTTTCGGTAAAGTCACGTAGGTAGAATTTTTTCTACCAACGTGACTTTACCGAAAGAATCAAAGAGTATGATGATGATAATGTCGCTGATGATGATGGCGCTGATGATGATGATGGCACTGATGGTGATGTCGCTGATGATGATGGCATCAGCCAGGGTTGCTGGAGAACTCTCTGAGGAGGCATGGAGCGAAGGGAACGCGGCCGGGAAAACCTCACTATCATCAGCATCATCAGCAGCAGAAGCAGAAGCACGCTCAGCCTCAGGGCGACGAGCCCGCAGGGTTCCCGCTCCTCTTCAGCCTCCCGGACTTTTCCCAAGCCGACTTCAACCAACCCAACCCCAACATCCAGGTGAGCCCCACCCCACCATCCAGGTGAGCCCCACCCCACCATCCAGGTGAGCCCAACCCCAACCTCCAGGTGAACCCCACCCCCCCATCCAGGTGAGCCCCACCCCAACCTCCAGGTGAGCCCAGCCCCAACATCCAGGTGAGCCCAACCCCAACCTCCAGGTGAGCCCCACCCCAACCTCCAGGTGAGCCCAACCCCAACCTCCAGGTGAGCCCCACCCCACCATCCAGGTGAGCCCAACCCCAATCTCCAGGTGAGCCCCACCCCACCGTCCAGGTGAGCCCAGCCCCAACATCCAGGTCAGCCCCACCCCAACCTCCAGGTGAGCCCAACCCCAACCTCCAGGTGAGCCCCACCCCACCATCCAGGTGAGCCCAACCCCAACCTCCAGGTGAGCCCCACCCCACCATCCAGGTGAGCCCAGCCCCAACCTCCAGGTGAGCCCCACCCCAACCTCCAGGTGAGCCCAGCCCCAACCTCCAGGTGAGCACAGCCCCACCATCAGCGAGGGGTTGGTGGATGACCACACACACAAACAGACGTTGTCGTGAAGCTCCCTTCTACCCCGTGGGTGGGGATGGAAGATCCCCGTACCCCTGGCTCCTCTCCACAAGGCGCCGCAGCAAAGTGTTCACGCCACCCGTCCCAGACTAGGAATCTGTTTTTATAGTGGAGGGATCTAATGAGCTCTGAAGCTCTTTTTACCAGACGTCACAGCGACGTCTGTATGGGGATAGAGCGTTGCCCCTTCGCATGCGTTGGTTTTCTCCAGGTGCTCAGGTGTCCTCCCACGTGTATAAACGCTTATGATAAACTATTAACCAGGTAAGGCCCCTTGAGCTAGTAGCGACCTTCCCATCACATCCGATAGCTCAACGAAGCGGCGGCTTATCGCGTCGAAATGTAAAGCAGCGAATTACGATGCAAATACTATTAATTGGCAGATAACCACCGTAATATGGAAAAAACTACAGAGCTCGGGCGATTGCCATCAGCGCCGGGGGTCTCGGCGGAGTTTGGTTTACTGCATGACGGTTTGGGGGGCAGACCTTCATCCAGCAGTGGAGAGATGCTACTCCTGCCACTGCGGCTGTTACCGCTGCTTCTGTTACTGCCGCCGCCGCTGCTTCGGATGCCCCCCTCCCACGTGACCATCGACCTTTGACTCCCCCCCACCCCCTCCCCGTCCACCCCCAGGTGACCATTGAGGTTGTGAGCAGCCCCGAGATGGAGCTGGACCTGGTGACGGGGGCCGGCCGCCTCGATTGGCCGGAGCCGCGTGGTGATGCAGCCGCTGCCGCGGCCCAGCTGGCGCCCCGCTGGCTCCTCCAGCTGTGGCAGAGGTCGCTCGAGGGGTCAAAGGGTGCCAAGGCCGGCGGGCAATCGGATTACAGCTACTACGAAGAGGAGGATGGCGAGGATGATGATGATGTGGGGTACGGGGACGGTAAGGACGATGGGGCCTTTTTTGGGTCACGCAAACGAGGGCAGCAGATGGTGAGCGTCGGGGAGGAGGAGGGGACTACTCACGAAGACGACGACGACGACGACGACGGTGATGATTATGGTGAGTGCGTGCATCTGTGCGTGCGTGTGTGTGCGGTGGGAGCGATGGCGCAGCGGTTAGCGTGCCACGCTACGAATCCGGCGACCCAAGTTTTATTCCCCGCTCGCGACTACCAACACCAGTGATGATGGTCAGAAATGGTCCTGGGCCTCCCCTAGGTCGACTCAGCCTCAAATGAATACCCGGTACAGTGTATAAACATCGCCATTCGGGAGGCAAAGGCAGTCGGGCGTGGTGCTGGCCACCCACCCCCTGCATGTGCCGTGCTGGCTTTGATAGGCACCACTTGCTAACAGTACTTGTCCCAACGGTCTGCGTGGGCTACAAGGGGGATCTTTGTCTTTGTAGGGGGGGCGGCCCGGCCTGCTCGGCCAGCAAGACGCAGGCCTGCCCCGGTAGCACCACAACACCAAAGATAAAGATCCCACGTATAGCCTCAACATATTGTTGGGGCAAGTGCTGTTATTGAGCACCTATGAAGGTCGGCACTGAACGCGAGGAGGTGGGTGGCCATCAACCACCTTTGTCTCCCCAGTGGCGATGTTTACACATCACACCAGGTCCTCATTTGAGTCGACATAGGGGAGGCCCAGAACCGGTTCAGATAATCGTCACCGGTGTTGGCCGTGAGTGGAAATCGAACTCGAGTCGCCGGGTTCATAGCGCAGCGCGAAAGCTGTTGCACCACAACACCACCACCACCACCACACGCACAACAACAACGACATTGGTTGGAACGGTGGGTGGTGGTGGTGCTGTGGTGTGGTGCTGACCCCGTGCTGTGTTGCAGGAGACGCAACGTCACCTCCATCCAGCGCAGAGACACGGCTCAACAACACCGGTGGGGCCACGCACGCAGTGCCAACACCACCCCCATCACTACCCCCATCACCACCCCCATCACCACCCCCATCACCACCCCCATCACCATGCCCATCACCACCCCCATCACTACCCCCATCACAACCCCCATCACTACCCCCATCACTACCCCCATCACTACCCCCATCACTACCCCCATCACTACCCCCATCACAACCCCCATCACTACCCCCATCACTACCCCCATCACTACCCCCATCACTACCCCCATCACTACCCCCATCACTACCCCATATCACTAACCCCCATCACCGCCGCCAACACCACCCCGATCACCACCCCGAACACGACTGCTTTCACCACCCTGATCACCACCAACTAACACCACCCCCAACACCACCCCCATCACTTCCGCGATCACTACCGCTACCGCTAATACTACGGGTGGCGGTGGTGCCGTTGTCTCCGCAGGGGCCGACAGCTGTGAGCGGTGGGCGCGCTGCGAGCGCGGCGCGGCTCTGCGCCCGTACGTGCGCCGTGTGCTCGCCGAGCTGCCCTCCTGCCCCTGCGTCTACCCCCGGCAGGTCGCCTACGGCAGCGCCCTCATCCCAGAGCCCCCCGAGTCGGGGGCAGCAGCGGCGGGGGGAGCATTGGGGGCAGCAGAATCTTTAGACCCATTATCACGGCCGCAATCGCCGCAATCGCCGCAATCGCCGCCGCCCTCCTCCTCGTCCTCGTCCCCGCCGCGCCGCGCTCGCTCCGTGCGCTGGCGCGACGCGAGCGGCCCCCACGAGCGCCTGGACGTCTACAAGCCCTCGGCACGCTACTGCATCCGCTCTGTCCCGCACACGCAGCCCGCTCCCTCCTCCTCGTCGTCGTCACCGAGGCACCGCCGCCGCCCGGCTCCCACCCACGCTCCTCCTCTTCCGTCGTCGCCGCTGCTGGCGGCTCAGCAGTGCTGCTACGACGCGGCGATGCGCCTCGTGACCCGGGGGCCCGGCGCGGGCACGCCCAGCCTGGTGAGCGCCGACCTCTCCCCCGAGCTGCACCGCCGCCTCGACGTGGGGCCGTGGCTGGCGTGCCGCGGGGACTGGAGCCGCTACAACGCCGCGCGGCCGCCCAACAACCGCCGCGGCTGCGCCGAGAGCCCTCGGGACGCCGACTTCGACCGCCTCCTCGGGCAGGCCGGGGACTTCTGACTCCACTCGTGCGTGGGTGGGGGGAGATGGAATTTATACTGGAGGAAGAGGAGGAATCCGATGAACTGTGACGCTCTTTTTCACAGATGTCGGGTAAGGGGTGGGGGGTGGGTTGGATCGCGGGAGTCAGAGTGTTTCGGAGAGTGTATGTGAGAGAGCGTGAGTGTGTGTGTGAGAGAGAGTGTGTGAGAGTGTGAGTGTGAGTCCCATCGGTGAGCTCCTTCGGCAGGCAAGGCTGCGTTGGCTGGCATGTAGCCCGCATGCCTAAACAGCTTTTGTTCGGCCGGACAGAGGAGGCTAAATGGTCGCAGCATGGGCTAGAGAAGAGATGGAGTGATGTGGTACAGGAGGACGTGGAGCTGAGTGGACTTGCCGATGACTGGTGCCAGCGGTGTCAAGATCGACCTATGTGGAGGAGGCTCGTGAAAGAGGCTGCTACTGGGTAGTTGGAGACAGTCGCCCTCCAACAACAACGGAGAGCAACAACAACGGAGAGCAGATCTGGACAAAGTACCATTGGTGAGCTCTTCCGGAAGGCAAGGCAGCGTTGGCTGGGTCATGTAGCCAGCATGCCCGTCCACCGCATGCCCAAGCAGCTTCTGTTTGGCCGCAGAGAGGGGGATAAACGGACACGACAAGGGCTGGAGAAGAGATGGAGCTGATGCGGTAGAGGAGGATGTGGAGCTGAGTGGACTTGCCGATGGACGGTACCATCGGTGTCAAGATCGGCCTCTATATAGAAGCCTCGTGAAGGACGCTGCTGGGCAGTTGGAGACAGTCGCAACAATGGAGGGCAGAGTAGGGACGCTCACAACAACGAGTGGAGCATTGGGTGGTTAAAATACAGCAAGTTGGCACAGTAGGGGGCACAGCTGGTGCATCTGCCAGTCATCTCAGTCAACCTATGACACCTGGGTCTGTCCTGTGACCTGTCAGCAAGCCTTCTATACTTCACGTGGCCTCAAAGTGCACCTGGCCTGGCACAGTCGCCCTGGTGACGCCACTGTCACTTCATGGCGAATTGCGGGTATTGGTGAGAAAGTGAGAGTGTGTGAGAGCGTGTGAAGGGGGGAGTGGTGGCGTAGTGGTTAGTGCGCTGCGCTAAAAACCCAGCGACCCGAGTTCACGGCCACCAACACCAGTGACAATTATCTAAACCGATCTTGGGCATCCCCTAGGTCGACTCAGCATCAAATGAGTACCTGGTGCGATGTGTTAACATCGCCACTGGGGAGACAAAGGCGGCCGGGCGTGGTGCTGGCCATTCATCCCCTCCTGTGCCGTGCCAGCCTTCATAGGTGCTTGCTCACAGCGCTTGCCCCAACAGTCTGTTAAGTCTAAACGGGGGATCTTTGTCTTTGCGTAAATGCTGACATGTGAATGAATGTTTGATGTCCGTGTCTCAGTGTCTGTGACCCTGTCTCCTCTGTCTGTGCCTGTCTGTGTGTGTTTCAGGGTCTCCCTCTCCCTGTGCTTCCTAAGTCTGTGTGCGATTCTCTAAGTGGAGGAGGGGGCTGGGTGTGTGGGGGGGTACCGTGTCACGTGCTATCTCCCCAGCACGAGCTTCTCGGTTCGACTCCGTGGGGCTGCCCCCCCAGGCGATGGGTCGCGGTGACCACGGCAACCTCTCTGACGACGCTGGGGGGGGGGGGGTCACGGTCTCCGCGACGTCGCTCGCAAGACGTTGGCCATTGTGTGCCGCCCGCGTCACGGTCAACGATTCTTTTCACGAACGATCCGGAGAGTTGATTCCATTTGGGATAAACAGGCAGCAGCAGCAGCGGCAGCGGCCACATCGCTCCCCCCCTACGGCAACACCCTGGCAGGAGCCTCCTGAAAAGCAGCGAGCGGTCGTCCTTGCCCCGCACCTCCCGTGAGCGCGGGTGGCTATTCATGGTGCGAAAGAAGTTCAAAATACACGACACGATACACTACAATACACACGACAATATACACTACACTATACACTACACTATACACTACAATACACACTACAATATACACTACACTACACTATACACTACAATATACACTACAATATACACTACACTATACACTGCAATACACACTACAATACACACTACACTATACACTACACTATACACTACAATATACACTACAATATACACTACAATATACACTACACTATACACTGCAATACACACTACAATACACACTACAATATACACTACACTATACACTACACTATACACTACACTATACACTACAATATACACTACAATATACACTACACTATACACTGCAATACACACTACAATATACACTACACTATACACTACACTATACACTACAATACACACTACACTATACACTACACTACACACTACACCATACACTACACTATACACTACAATATACACTACACTATACACTACAATATACACTACACTAAACACTACACTATACACTACACTATACACTACACTATACACTACACTGTACACTACACTATACACTACACTACACACTACACACTCACTACACTACACAATACACTACACTATACACTACACTATACACTACACTATACACTACACTATACACTACAAACTACACTACACACTACACACTCACTACACTACACAATACACTACACTATACACTACACTATACACTACACTATACACAACACTATACACTACACTATACTAAACACTACACTATACACTACACTATACACTACACTACACACTATACACTACACTACACACTACACTATACACTACACTATACACTACACTATACACTACAATATACACTACAATATACACTACACTATACACAACACTATACACTACACTATACTAAACACTACACTATACACTACACTATACACTACACTATACTAAACACTACACTATACACTACACTATACACTACACTACACACTATACACTACACTACACACTACACTATACACTACACTATACACTACACTATACACTACACTACACACTACACTATACACTACACTACACACTACACTATACAATACACTATACACTACACTACACTATACACTATACACTACACTATACACTACACTATACACTACCCTATACACTACACTATACACTATACACTACACTATACACTACACTATACACTACACTATACACTACACTATACACTACGAGAGCATTGAGACTCGCCGAGGCTGTGCAGGGTTAGCGGGTGGAACAGCAACAACGATGATGATGATAATTTGTTGCAAAAGGGGGGAGATGGGGGGTTATGGTTTGGTAAACACTGTACAATAAATTATTATTGTAAAACCTGTGGTTGTTTATGCAGTTGTATATATACAAACACACACAAAGACAAAGATCCCCCGTGTAGCCTTCAACATACTATTGGGCAAGTGCTGTTCGCGAGCACCTATAAATACCAGCACAGCACACGAGGGAGTGGGTGACCAGAACCACCGCGCACGGCCGCATTTGTCTCCCCAGTGACGACTTCTACCCAATGGCCCAGAAGCACATTGGAGTTGACTTCGAGGAGGCCCAGGAATGGTTCAGATCATCGTCACTGGCTTCGTTGGCAGTGAGTGGGAATCGAAATTGGATGACCTGGTTCGTAGCGCAGCGTGCTAACCGCTGCGCCACCACTCACCACAGACAAAGATCCCCCGTATAGCCTAAACAGACTGCTGGGGAAAGTGCTGTTAGCGAGCAGCACCTATGAAGGACGGGGGGGTGGGTGGTCAGCGCCACGCCCGGCCGCCTTTGTCTCCCCAGTGGCGATGTTTACACACCACACTCGATATTCATTTGAGGCTGAGTCGGCCTAGGGGAGGCCCAGGTCCGGTTCAAATCATCGTCATCGGTGTCGGCAGCGGGAATCGAACCCGGGAGACCCGGTTCGTAGCGTAGCGCTAACCGCTGCGCCACCACTCCCGTCAGGCGCCACACGGGCACGCAGCCCGACTGACCCAACACACAAAGACAAAGATCCCCCGCGAAGTCGCCACGGGCTGTCGCGGCAAGTGCTGTTGGCGAGCGCCTGCGACACATCGCACGAGGGGGTGGGGCGGCCAGAACCGCCACGGCCCGGGGACTCATTCGAAGCCGAGTCTACCTTGGGGAGACCCAGACCCGGTTCAGGAAAAGGCCACTGATGGTAGCCGTGAGTGGGAACAGTCACAAGTTTCCTCGCCGAGAGCGCTAACCACTGCGCCACCGCTCCCCGCTTTACGCACAATCCATGGCACCCCAATGAGATCCACATGGGCACAACCCCCAACCGCTCGCTGTCTCCACCACCACCACCATTAGCACCAACACTGCCCCGACATCATTACTCACACCAAAGACAAAGATCACCCGTGTGGCCTTAACGGACTGTAGGGGCAAGTGCTGTTAGCGAGCACCTATTAGGGCCGGCACGGCACACGAGGGGGTGGGTGGCCAGGACCACGCCCGGCCGCCTTTGTCTCCCCAGCGTCGATGTTTACGCAGCGCTTTGCGCATCCACCGCCCTCTCTGCCCGTTGTTGACTTTGTCTGCGAGCGGCCTCCGCGCTTTGATGTGGGGGAGCTGAACAATCGAGCCACGTGGTCGGGGTAGTCGGGGAGTGAGGGCATGGGGGAGGAGAGGGGGGAGGAGAGGGGGGAGGAGAGGGGGGAGGAGAGGGGGGAGGAGAGGGGGGAGGAGAGAGGGGAGGAGAGGGGGGAGGAGAGGGGGAGGAAGAGAGGGGCGGGGAAGAGAGGGGGATGAAAGGGGAGGAGAGGGGGGAGAGGAAGAGAGGAGGAGAAGGGTGAGGGAGGAGGGTGAGGGGGGAGTGGGGGGAGGAGGAGGAGAGGGGGGAAGTGGCGGAGGGGGGGGGAGAAGAGGGGGGAGTGGAAGAGAGGTGGAGGAAATGGGGGAGTGGAGGAGAGGGGGAGGAGAGGGGGAGTGTAAGGGAGGGGAAGGAGAGGGGGGAGTAGGGGAGAGGGGGGAGTGGAAGGGAGGGGGAGGAGAGGGGGGAGTAGGGGAGACAGGGAGGAGAGGGGGGAGTGGGGGAGGAGAGGGTGGGGAGAGGCGGAAGAGAGGGGGAGGAGAGGGGGAATAGAAGAGAGAGGGAGTAGGGGGGGGCGAGTGGGGGAGGAGAGGGGAAAGTGGAAAAGCGGTGGAGGAGAGTGGGGAGAGGGGGAGGAGTGGGAGGAGAGAGGGAGCGGTGGAGAGAGGAACGAGAGGGGGGAGTAAGGAGTGGTGGTGGTGATGTTCACCAACTCAGTATGGCACAAGCGTCGTGGTGATGGGGGGAGCGAACGGCGATTGCTGCTGTTGTTGGTGGTGTTCGTGATGTTGATTTCTTTTCCACCGTACGTAGCCATGATAATGATGACAGCTTCCCTGGCTTCCACCGATAAAAAGTCAGTCGCCCATGTTTCTAGTCTGGGTTTGTCTTCGGGTTTATTGACTTGTGATCGGGATTTTTCTACAATGTCAGCGTTTTATTTGTACATAATTTATTTATTCTTATCCCCTAAATTTACAGCGCCTTAGAGATTACCAATTTGAAAGGTGCTTTATCAAACCGAGTTCATTATTATTGTTGCTAATGTCGATGCCGATAATGAGAGTGACGCTGATAATTGATAACACGATGTAACACAATTTTTGTTCCAGGGTAGTAAGTGTTATTTCGTCATTGCTTATGCCTAAAAAGTACAGAAAATGTCTATTATTCCCCACAAACTTTGCTTTTGTGACCAGGACAGTGATATTTTTATATTTACCTATTTTCAATGAGAAAACTGACGAATTTGTGTCTATTCACTCACACAAAGTCAGAAAAAACAACATATGCATCAAAATTTACGTATATTTATACTAAAGTAATACAAAATTACTACAAAAGATTTAAAAGTGAGCAGTTTTTCGAGATTTACGATTAATTATACTGTAAATCACTTTCACGAATCAACTCCCAAATGTAGTCTCCCATCATGTTCTCGTTATACTGTCCTTGGTAGTCCAGTATATCCTGGTGGAAGCGCTCGCCTTGCTCCTCCGAGTACGCTCCCATGTTCTCCTTGAATTTATCAAGATGAATATCAAGGATATGGACTTTGAGGGACATCCTACAGCCCATTGTGCCGTAGTTCTTCACCAGAGTCTCAACCAGCTCCACATAGCTTTCGGCCTTGTGATTGCCCAGGAAGCCACGAACCACTGCGACAAAGCTGTCCCAAGCCGCTTTCTCCTTACGAGTGAGCTTCTTGGGGAATTCATTGCACTCCAGGATCTTCTTTATCTGTGGTCCGACGAAGACACCGCCTTTGACCTTTGCCTGAGCCAGCTTAGCGAAGAAGTCTTGAAGGTGCTTGAAGGCTGCCGACTCCTTATCTACAGCTCTGACAAATTGTTTCATAAGGCCCAATTTGATGTGCAGTGGTGGCATCAGCACCTTTCGGGGTCCACCAGTGGCTCCCACTTGACGTTGTTCCTCCCCACAGAGAACTCAGTTCGCTGTGGCCAGTCCCGCCTGTGGTAGTGCACCTTGGTGTCCCTGCTGTCCCAAAGGCAAAGATAGCAGGGAAACTTGGTAAAACCACCATGGAGACCCATCAGGTATGCCACCATTTTGAAGTCTCCGATGACCTCCCAGCCGTACTCATCATACTTCAAGGCGTCCAGCAAGGTCTTTATGCTGTTGTAATCCTCTTTGAGATGCACCAAGTGAGCCAGGGGAAGAGACGGGTACTTGTTACCATTATGGAGCAGCATGGCTTTGGGTCTCTTGGATGAGCTGTCAATGAAGAGTTGCCACTCATTCTGGTTAAGGCGATTCTGATTGCCTCGAACAGACTGGTCACATTGTGGCAGAAGCAGAGCCCATCTTGACGGGTAAAGAAGCTGCAAAAGGGTTGGTGATGCTTCTTCTGATCTGCGACTTGCACATTTTCATCCAACATTTCCACTGCTTGAGCCTAGACGTCAAAAGCTCGGCATTGAACTTGGTGAGACCAAGATCTCTGATCAAGTCGTTGAGGTATTTTTGGTTGGGGTAGTATGGATTTCTCTCCTCAGCTCCACCTCTGAAATTGTTATCTGGATCTACAACGTCTTCCTCGCTCTGTGACTTGCTGCTCTCTTCTAAAGACGGCTGCTCTCTCTCCGGAGGAGTGGGTACGGGGAGCTCATGGCAGTGTGGCACCGGGGCGATGGATGAAGGTCCGGATACGTGATAGCAGGTGCCTTCTTGCCAGTCCGACGTTTGGAAGGGTCCATCATGCAGAAGTAGCAGTTGCTTGAGTGGTCAGTAAGTTCCCACCAAATTATTGGGATAACAAACTTCATGGCTCTCTTTTCCCCTCTGTACCATCCTACAAAAATACATTTATGTCACCCATGACTAATGTGTAAGAGATTCTCCTAACATTTTTCATATAAGATAGATTTTTTTCAATAACATTGAAAACTGTAAAACATTTTAAAAGAAAAATGTTTTACAATTTTTTTGAAACAAATTTTATAACATAAAATTCCGAGCAACAATTGTCCATCTTACTTTCCAGAGTTGTTTTGCATTGCTCGCAGGTGAAATGAGGTGCCCACGTTTAGTCTTGATCCCCGACAGGCATGCCGAAATATGCCTTGTAGGCCTCACACATCTTAGCAGAATCTTCCACACTCCACAGAGTACTTTTTTGCCCTTGTCTTGATAAATTGGCCATAGACATAGCACAATGCGTCTGCGGGTTGCTTGCAGCCTCTTGATGACATCTCAGAAAAATGCAGATATGAATCCACTTAGGCCAGGCATGTCCAAAGTCCGGCCTGCGGGCCAAACACGGCCCGCGGTCAGATTTCACACGGTCCGCAGCTTCGGTCTTATAATGTGTTATTTATGGCTCGCTAGCTCTGTCAGAATAAATAAATCATAACATTTAAAACATGTAATTCCTCCTTTTACCACACGGTGGCAGCACCATTCTAATGCTATCTGGCTCTGCATCCGTGCCGCGAACCCTTCTCGAGTCATTTCTGCCATGGCGACTGCAAACAAAAAAAGAGAAAAGTTGACAGTGAGGGCCGCCGCTTTCAGGAGCGGTGGGAATTACAATACTTCTTCACTGAAAATCGAGGCAATTGTGTTTGTCTAATTTGTAAAGAGACGGTTGCCTTGTTTAAGGATTTCAACGTAAAGAGACACTACGAGACTAAACATGCTACAACATACGACAAGCTAACAGGGAGTGACCGCGCTGAAAAAGTGAAGCAACTCCAAGCTGCTCTGGCATTGCAACAGCGATTCTTCACGCGGGCCTGTGAGTCAAAGGAAAACATCACCAAAGCCAGCTATGAAGTGGCCATGTTAATAGCTAAACATGGCAAACCTTTTACTGAAGGTGCGTTTATCAAAGACTGTGTCATGAAAATGGTGGAGAACATTTGCCCCGAGAAGAAGCAAGAATTTATGAATGTTTGCCTGGCACACAACACTGTGGCACGAAGAGTTGAGGACATATCGTCAGATATTCAGAGACAACTGGGGGACAGGTGAGTGGCTTTTGATTATTTCTCATTAGCCTGCGATGAAAGCACCAATGCATCTGACACTGCACAACTACTTATTTTTTTTAAAGGAGTTGATGACAACATGAACTGACAGAGGAGCTGCTTGACCTCAAAAGCCTTAAAGAGCAAACCAGAGGAACAGATTTATTCGTTTCTGTTTGTGAAGCTCTTGATGATATGAAACTACCATGGAGTAAAGTTTCTGGGATCATTACCGATGGTGCGCCTGCCATGGCTGGTGAGCGAAGTGGATTGTCCACACTGATCTGCAATAAAGTCAGCGAAGAAGCAGGTAACGCTATTAAACTTCACTGTATCATTCACCAGCAGGCTCTCTGCGCCAAACATCTCAAATTTGACGATGTTATGAAACCAGTGGCAAAGGCAATCAATTATATTCGCTCTAAAGCTCTATACCACCGACAGTTTCAGCAGTTCTTGCGTGACACCCAGGCTGAATATGGTGACGTAATATATCACAACGATGTGAGGTGGCTAAGTCGGGGGTCCGCACTGCAGCAATTTTTTTCTCTCAAAGAGGAATATGGACATTTTTGGGTGAGAAGGGACAACCAATGGAAGAACTGTCCGATCCTGTATGGCTGGCAAATCTGGCTTTTTTGGTTGATATAACGAAGCATCTGAATGCGCTGAATGTTAATCTTCAAGGAAAAGATGCAATGGTGAGCCAGCTATACGCTCACATCAAGGCCTTTGGAACCAAACTGCAACTTTTCCAAAGACACTTGTCCCAAACAGAGCCCTGCACCGCGCACTTCCCAGCTTTGACAGTTTCCCACAGGACAACATCGGTGCGCAAATGAAGAGTTATGCAACAGCTATCGCATCTCTTTCTGTGGAATTTAACAAAAGCTTTCGGGACTTTGCAGTTATTGAAAAGGACATGTTGCTTTTCTCTTCTCCCTTCTCCGTGGACCCTGATGATGCTCCTCCACAGCTGCAGCTGGAGCTCATTGAGCTGCAGTGTGACGATGAGTGCCGCGGAAAACACCAGCAGTGTTCTCTTGTTGACTTTTACCGGCAGCTGGACAAAAGCAGGGTTCCAGAAATGCGGTCATTTGCTAAGAAAATGCTGATGTTATTCGGCTCCACATATTTGTGTGAGCAAATATTCTCAGTCATGAACTTAAACAAGAACCGATTGAGGTCAAGGATGAGTGACTCCCACTTGCGTGACATTTTATGCATCTCAACCACTGCCCTCAAGCCTGACCTGGACTCTTTACTGAAATATAGATCTCAGTATCACCCTTCTCATTAGTGTCAGCAAGTTATCTGTTCCTTGATCAATCTGAAATCGAGTGTTTTGAACGGTAACATCTGTCACTATTAACAGTGAAAAGCCTAAAGCACACTAATGCACTTTGACTTATGGCACTTGTTTTATTAAACTCTTGAATAAGATTTGGTTATAACTGTTGATGTTATGTACCTGTAGATGTGACACAAACTATTACTTTCTGAAAGATCTTGTAAAAGACAAGGGCAAAATTCACTTGTTTTAAAGTTTAATGATAACAGACCACTTTGCATTACTTATAACTCCTGTTTAAAATGTTCATGAGGCAAAGATATTTCACTCATAGACATTTAAGGTATTCTATACAGTTTGTTCAATGTTATCTGACTGAATGAAAGGCAGAATTGTGTTTTTAGAGTTGTTCACGTCTGCCTGAGCGGCTTATATTTGGTTACATTGTCATTTGAAAAATGAAGGTAATTGTGACAATGAAAATTGTTTTATAAAAGTGTGTATTTTCATGTAACTTTTGTGGTTTAAAAAATGTCAGAAGGAACTATTGGCCCCCGGGCATCTTCACTTCATCAAATTTGGCCCTCTTTGCAAAATGTTTGGACACCCCTGACTTAGGCAGCTGGAACTAAACTGAACTGGTGGGCTTAAGGCCCCTGTATTTATACGACTATTTATGTTACTGGAAAGTTCTAAAATGTTCTAGAAGATTCTCCAAGTTTACTCGGCACTTAATCTATCTGGAATGTTCTGGAAAATAGGTAAATTTCTAAATACCATTGTCCTGGTCACAAAAGCAAAGTTTGTGGGGAATAATATCAATTTTCTGTACTTTTGAGGCATAAGCAATTAGGAAAAAACACTTACTACCCAGGACCAAAAACAAATTGTTACACAGTGTAATCAAAGTGGTAGTTTATGATGGGGCGGTGCGCGTGCAGCAGCAGACGCTTCGCGTTCCGTGAAGGCAGCGCCTCGTGCTCACCACTGCGGTGACATTGCCTGCGAACGTTCGAAAAGGAAAGAGGAGGTCTCGCGGCGTCTCCACGAGTAGTCGGGGGCGAGACGACACCGGCATCACGGTCACGAAGTTTTCAAACTTTGAAGAATCTACACCGCAGGGTAGTGGGTTGGGAGGCCACGCCGCAAGAAATCGTTGCCCACCTTACTCACCCCCGAATGCGAAAACCTAGCAGGAATCCTCTTCACAAAGTCTTTTGGACACAGTGAGGATTTCCTGGGTCATGATGATGATGGGTTACACACACATGCCCCCATCAGGAACACAACAACAACCGCCTATTTGCCACTAAGTTGCAGTGACGTGACCATGGAGCTTGTGCCAGGCTAGGTGCACGTTGAGGCCACGTGAAGTGTCGAACGCCCGCTGGCAGGAGGTCCCGGGACAGATTCAGGTGCCATATTTTGCCTGACTGAGATGACTGGCTGATGCACCACTTGTGCCTCCTACTGTACCAACTTGCTGTGCTTTATCCACCAGGCGTGCCGCTCATTGTTGTGAGCGTTGCTCCTCCGCCTTCCGTTGTTGTTGGAGGGCGACTGCCTCCAACTGCCCAGTAGCGTCCTTCACGAGCCTCCTTCACTGAGGCCGATCTTGACACCAGTCATCGGCAAGTCCACTCAGCTCCACATCCTCCTGTACCACATCACTCCATCTCTTCTCTAGCCCGTGCCGTGCCCAATTAGCCCCCCCCTATGCAGCTAAACAGAAGCTGCTTGGGCATGCGGTGACTTGGCATGCGGGCTACATGACCCAGCCAACGCAGCCTGGCCTGTCGGAGGAGCTCACTGATGGGACTCTGTCCAGATCTTCCAAGGATTTGTGAGCTCTTCACACGGATCGTAGGCAGGCCAGCCTGAATTTTTTTTTTTATCTGCGAAGATGTGCCACACACACACAGCCGTCATCAGGAACACACACACAGCCCCCATCAGGGATACACACACACACAGCCCCATCAGGAACACACACACACAGCCCCAACAGGAACACACACACACACACAGCCCCCATAAGGAACACACACACACACACAGCCGTCAGTAACACACACACACACAGCCCCCATCAGGGACACACACACACTCAGCCCCCATCAGGGACACACACACACACAGCCCCCAACAGGAACACACACATACAGCCCCATCAGGAACACACACAAACACAGCCCCCATCAAGAACACACACACACAGCCCCATCAGGAACACACACACACAGCCCCAACAGGAACACACACACACACAGCCCCCAACAGGAACACACACACAGCCCCCATCATGCACACACACACAGCTCCCAACAGGAACACACACACACAGCCCCCAACAGGAACACACACACACAGCCCCCAACAGGAACACACATAGACAACCCCAACAGGAACACACACACACATCCCCCATCAGGAACACACACACACAGCCTTCATCAGAAACACACACATACACACAGCCCCCAACAGGAACACGCACACAACACCATCAGGAACACACACACACAGCCGTAAGGAACACACACACACAGCCCCCAACAGGAACACACACACAACACCATCAGAAACACACACACAGCCTTCATCAGGAACACACACACACAACCCCATCAGGAACACACACACGCACATACACAGCCCCCCCCCAGGAACACACGCACACACAGCCCCAACAAGAACACACACACAGCCTTCATCAGGAACACACACACAGCCGTCAGGAACACACACACACACAGCCCCAACAGGAACACACACACACACAGCCCCCATCAGGAACACACACACAGCCCCAACAGGAACACACACACACACAGCCCCCATCAGGAACACACACACAGCCCCAACAGGAACACACACACACACAGCCCCCAACAGGAACACACACACACACAGCCCCCATCAGGAACACACACACACACACAGCCCCAACAGGAATACACACACACACAGCCATCCCAGGAACACACACACACACAGCCCCAACAGGAACACACACACACAGCCCGAACAGGAACACACACACACACAGCCACCCCAGGAACACACACACACATCCCCAACAGGAACACACACACACACACAGCCACCCCAGGAACACACACACACGGTGTGGGATTTGCCCCGATCCTCGCACCCCCCCCCGCCTCTGGAAGGCCTATCTGAGTGTGACCCCAATTGAGTAATTCGCGCATGATTCTTATCATTGGGATGGTTGGTCGATACCAGTTATACTGTGTTTCAGCTATGTATGTATGTTGAACTTCTTTCGCATCGTACATAGCTAACTGTGCTAATCGGAGGTGGGGTGGGGGGTAAGGACAACAAACTAAACACACAACATGCAATTCAGATGAATGAGTGTTCAGCCTCAGCTCCAGAGCGTTCCAGACGGCCGCAGAAGCAGCGCATCTGGAAGCGCTGGGTGATGCGATGACCGTCTTGGTCTGATGGGCAGCCAGAAGCCGCTGCTGCTGCTGCCGCTGCGAGGATGAGCGGAGTTCGCATGATGATGGTTCATGCTCCTTGACGAGATCAGCGAGGTATTGCGTGCTTCATCTGTGGCGAGCACTTTTGTGTGTTACGAGTGGAACCTCATCATTTATTCGTACAGCAGTCTGAAGTCAATGTAGCTCGGCGAGCTCTGGGCAGACACGGTCGGATCATGCAGTAGCCGTCACGACATGTGCCAGAGAATGTTTACACTGCAGCTTGGTCATGTTTTTTTCCAGACGTCCCGTAGAGCAGTGAGTTGCGATAATTGAGCATTGTCGGTACTACGCTACATGCCACTGTGTCGGCTACGCCACGACTAAATAGTGGCCGAATGTGTCGTAGGGTCCAGATTTGAAAATGGAATGACATGACTGTATTTTGCAGGTGCTCATCAAACGACATTCTGGTCGAGTTTGGTGCTGATGCTCTTTTGATGAGAAGAAAACTGGATCCTGGAGTCTGCGACCACCATACCTAATCCTCCCACGAATGTTTTCACCTGAGCCTGAGTTCCAACCAGCTGAACCTCCCATTATTCTAGATTAAGCAGCATTTCATGTCTTGCAAACCACCGCTCGTGTGCAATCTTCGAGGTTACCAAGGCTCTCCATACCTAACTTTGACTTCACTGCAGCATATTGATGGAACTTTATGTCATGCGATGAGATGACATCGGCGATCGGGGAGATGTTGAAAACAAGAACGTCCCGAGGAGGGACCCTTGTGGTACGCCAACTAGGCACGGCATCGACGACGACCGCTTGTCACCCAACTTGAAGAGCCGCGATCGACCACGTAGCTACCACTCAATCCACCCCAGTGCCGTACCCGATACACCGACCCTTGACCTTAGCCGCCCGATGACCATCTCATGGTCGATGGTGTCGAAGGCGGCTGAGAAATCGAGGGCACCGGCGACCCGTGATCTTGTCGAGGTCACCGAGGAGCACCGGTACAAGGGAGCTTGAACCTAGGACCGCTTCTCGGTGTGGGCCGCGAGCGCCGCCACTGTGCTGCCGCCCAACAACGAGCGGAGCGCCGGGTGGCTAAAGCATAGCAAGTTGGTACAGTAGGGGGCACAGGTGGTGCATCAGCCAGTCATCTCGGTCATCTCAGTCAGTCGACCCGTGGCACCTGCTGGGTCTGCCCCGTGACCTCCTGCCAGCGGGCGTTCGACACTTCACGTGGCCTCAAGGTGCACTTGGCCTGGCACAAGCGTCGTGGTGACGTCACCGCCACTTAGTGGCGAATGTCGGTTGTTGTTGTTGTTGTTGATCTACGTGTCGTGGGGTGAGCGCGCGACACCTGCAGCCACTAGAGGTCGCCACACTCACCCGAGTAAAACAGCATTCTGACAATCAAGACGAGGCCACACTTGCCACGTGGCGTCCCCATTCCATTTTATTCCGTGACCGGGCTGCGCATTAACAGGGAACAGCGCCGATGCGAATGCGACGAGGAGGAAAGCGCTCCCAATCTCTCTCTCCGTGCGCCAAGCCGACAATGCTACGCATCAATCGAGCAAACATTTTAATCTTCACAATAGGAATGAAACAAATTTATGTTTTAACCAAAATACACACAAAATACTCTTCTAATGTGAGCAGGGTTATTTGTTTTTTCTGTGTTGTCTCAGCCTGGTGAGTGGACTGAAGCGGCGGATGCGACCTTTCTCTCTCTGAACGCCGCGACTTTACCAACGCAGCAAGCCGACGAGCGGGAGAAGCATCAGAGAGGCGGCAGAGAGACCCGTGGAGTGTAGGGAGGCGGCGGAACCCTTGGTGGTGGCCCGGGCGGTGGTTGACGCGGTTGTTTTCGCCATGCCAAGGGAGGTGGTGGCCCGGGCGGTGGTTGACGCGGTTGTTTTCGCCGTGCCAAGGGAGGTGGTGGCCCGGGCGATGGTTGACGCGGTTGTTTTCGCCGTGTCAAGGGAGGCGGTGGAACCCTTGGTCGTGGTTGACGCGGCTGCTGCCGTGCCGCTGTTTTGGCGAGTGTAGATGTAGGGGGACTCCTGCAACAAGAAGAAGGCCCCAAACGGGGAAGACAGAGCATGCACATGTACGGCCTCCGTGACGATTTGGAAAGTATTTACTCAGCGGTGACAACAACAATAACGACAAAAACGACAACAATAACGATGACAACTATGACGACGACAACAGAGATTTATTTGAGAGCAATGCACATCCTTTGAGAGTACACTCACCGACTGACCCACACACTGACTCCCCCACTCACTCACTCACTCACCTACTCACTCCCTCAGCCACTCACTCACCCACTCACCCACTCACTCGCTCAGCCATTCACTCAGCCACTCACTCACCTACTCACTCCCCCAACCACTCATTCACCTACCAACTCACTCACCTGTGTACCCAATGCAGCCATTGCAGCTGCATGAGCCACAGTCCGAAACCTCGCCCATTTCCCCTCGACATCAGGGGGAATAGGGGAAGATGCCAACCCCAGCTGCAAGTGATGATGAAATTCTCGCTTGCAACTTTCATCAGCTAGCTGAGACGAGGCCACTATGGGTTTGAATGGGGTCCTGGGTGTACACCCACCACCAGAGTGGAATAATGGCAGCACATCTTACAGATGACAAGTCAATGGTCAGTAGGCAAATAGTCCAGCAGATGTTCTTGCTTGGACCCGGCATGCATCCATGATGTGTGGATGCGCCAATGCCGGAACAGCGTGTTGGTAATTACAAGCCCATGGGTTGCACAGAAGTCTAGCAGCCTCCTACCAATTCTAGATTTGAAGCTTTCGTGACTGCAAGGATTCATATTCTTAGGTTTTTTCGGTAAAGTCACGTAGGTAAAACATTAAAATTAATAAAAGTAAAATAAAATGTTAATGAGCTGATCTGGCTCATGCCTTCCAATCACTCCAGACCAGGTGCCAGCATCATGACCAAGTTGGGCATTAAAGTCACCCAGGATGACTCTATCCCGAGGGGCCACTTTAGCTAGCACCTGTGACAGGTCATAGAAGGCATCTGACTCATCGACCTTCCCTGCATCCCTCCACTGATGTTCATGTTTGGTGGAGGCATAAGTAACCACCACCACCACTTCTCATCTCTGGTTGATGGGAAGGTGAGCCCAAAGTAGTCTGGGGCTTACAGCTTCCCACACCTTACTGCCACGCTCCCACACCCTCTTCATTCTTTTGTTCAGAAGAAGAGCCACTCCCTATTGTTTGGAAGTCTCCTGCTCCGAGTAGAGGACTATCCACCCCTCATGGTAGCAGGAACCAGAGTTGGTCCTCCGGACCTCATGAATGCCACAGAGATCCAGGCATTACCTGTCCAGCTCCCGACAGAGAAGTGGCAGCCTCTCCTCCGCAGTGAGCGTTCGAACATTCCACATGGCCACTCGCAGTGGCTTTTTGCTGTTTATGGAGGAACCCCGAGGGTAATGGTTAAATCTCCTGGCTCCGACAAGTGGGGTTTTGCCAGGAGACGTTGTAGACGCCTGTCACCCCGGGGCCTCCTGCACAAGCTTTGTTGGATTTTTTTTCGTGGTTTAGTGGTCATTTATTTGAAGGTGGAGGGGTTACCAGCCTCTCGCACCCGTCCAGAGCCCCCTTTGGCCACTCTAGTGACAACAAACGCCATGAGGGGAATGACCAATCAAAATTGGCCCTCCCCCCATGGCACTGCTCACCACAGCGTTAACGTCTGGCACCACACATCTACCCACTCACTCACTCACCCATTCACCCACCTACTCGTCTACCCACTCACTCACCCTCAAAGTGCACCTATCCTGGCACAAGCAGTGTGCGGTGTGTCAGTGCCTCACCTCGCTGGGGCACACGAGTTGAGGAGGGGGGTGCGTGAGTTGTGCCAGCACCGTTTTGGCTCCTTCTGGCTCCATCTTGGCACGGGGAGAGGGGAGATGGAGACGGGGGAGGAGGTGGAGGAGAGGGGGGAGGGGGAGGAGAGGGGGGCAGTGAGAGGGGGATAAGGGTGGATGAGAGGGGGAGGAGAGGGGAAGAAGAATGGGAGGGGGGAAGAGAAGGGGAAAGGGGGGGAGGGGGAGGAGAGGGGGAAAGGAGGGAAGGGGGGAGGAGAGGGGGGAAGGGGGCAGTAAGAGGGGAAGAAAGATGAATGCATCAATTGAGGATCACGTGATGTCCTATTGATGATGTCGATGCTGATGGTGGATAATGCTGATTACTATCGTGATAATATTGTTGATGCTGCGCATAATTCCGGTGATGCTGATGCTGATGATGATGCTGATGATGATACTGATGCTCATAATGCCGGTGATGATGCTCATGATGATGCTGATGATCATGCTGATGATGATGCTCATAATGCCGGTAATGATGATCATGATGATTCCGATCATGATGCTGGTAATGCTGATGGTGCTGAGGATGCTGCTAAAGATGCTAATGATGCTGCTGACGATGCTGCTGCTGCTGATGAGGATGATGCTGCTGCTGATGATGCTGATGATGATGCTGCTGATGATAATGATGCTGCTGCTGATAATGATGCTGCTGCTACTGATGATGATGATGATGCTGCTGATAATGCTGCTGCTGCTACTGATGATGATGCTGCTGCTGCTGATGATGATGCTGCTGCTGCTGATGATGATGCTGCTGCTGATGATGATGCTGCTGCTGATGATACTGCTGCTGATTATGATGCTGCTGCTGATGATACTGCTGCTGATGATGATGCTGCACCATGTTGTTCCACAGCGCGCTGGTGAACGACTCGTGGCCCTTCGTGGCGAAGTGGAAGCAGTCGAGCGCAAAGAAGCTGCTGTCGACCTCGCCGTCCTGCGGGCACGGGGACATCGTCACCACCATCGTTATCACCATCGTCATCGTCACCACCATCGTCATCACCATCGTCATCACCATCGTCACCACCATCGTCATCACCATCGTCATCACCATCATCGTGATCACCATCATCGTGATCACCATCATCATCATCACCACCACGATCGTCATCATCATCATCACCACCATCGTCACCACCATCATCACCACCATCGTCATCACAACGATCGTCATCATGATCACCACCGTCGTCATCGTCAACACCGTCGTCATCATCATGATGACCACCATCGTCACCATCATCATCATTGTGATCATCATCAGGATCACCGTCATCACCATCGTCATCATTATTGTCCTCATCAACATTTTCGTCATCATCTATTCAATCATCATCACATCATCACCATCAGCACAATGGTGAGTGCGTGGGACTGGGGGAGCGAGCATCAAGGAGCGTTTACGTGAACTGCTTATGAGGCTCCCTGAGGTTAACTTGGAAGTACGCAGTGCGGTGCAGGGACACTGGGGAGACAAAGGCGGCCAGGGATGGTGCTGGTAACACCGCCCTTCAAGTGAGCCGTGTTGGCTGTCACAGGTGCTACTCACTAACAGCACTTGGCCCAACATGTTATGCAGGCTACACGGGGGACCTTTGTGTTACCGGCAGGGTGAGTGGCAGGGTGCCCCTGGTGCAGGATGAGTGGCAGTGTGGGTGGCAGGGTGAGTGGCAGGGTGTCCCTGGTGCAGGGCTGTGTTACCGGCAGGGTGGGTGGCAGGGTGTCCCTGGTGCAGGGCTGTGTTACCGGCAGGGTGGGTGGCAGGGTGTCTCTGGTGCAGGGCTGTGTTACCGGCAGGGTGGGTGGCAGGGTGTCTCTGGTGCAGGGCTGTGTAACTGGCAGGGTGGGTGGCAGGGTGTCTCTGGTGCAGGGCTGTGTAACTGGCAGGGTGGGTGGCAGGGTGTCTCTGGTGCAGGGCTGTGTAACTGGCAGGGTGGGTGGCAGGGTGAGTGGCAGGGTGTCCCTGGTGCAGGGCTGTGTTACCGGCAGGGTGGGTGGCAGGGTGTCCCTGGTGCAGGGCTGTGTTACCGGCAGGGTGGGTGGCAGGGTGTCCCGGATGCAGGGCTGCAGGGCGACGGTGAAGGAGTCGTTGTGGTCGTACCGCCCCGAGGCCAGCAGCGTCTCGAGCCCCCTCTGCGGGGGTTGGGTGACAGGGGCCGCGCGTGTCGTCGTGTTACACGTGCACCCCCCTTTGTCACTCCACTTCTGTGGGGAGTTTGACCATACTTCACCGCCCCCGTCGGTGCCGGTTTGGAGGACCGGGGATCGCGTCAGACGCCGCTCGGCATCCTCAGCCACGAATCAGAGCGAGGTCGCCAGGCTCGCGATGCGCTTACCGCTGCACCGCCGCTCCGCGCGTCTGCATGGGGGCACCACGGTGGCTACGAGATGTTAACTACCTCGCCCGGTGTGCAGGAGGTCGTGGGTTTGATCCCAACGCTGAGGCCTGCTGTTGTATATTTGGAGTTTGTGTGTGTGTCTTTCTCTCTCTCTCCCGTTGGTCGCGCGGATTTTTCTGCGGGTCCTCTGGCTTTCCCTCCACAATTAGAAAGAACGTCACGTCGTTCAGAGTGTTTGGCTGCTGCTATAAACTTTCACGCGATGATGATGATAAGCCGCCACTTCGTTGAGCCGTCATGTGATGGCCAGGTGACTTCTGAAAGAGAGCTCCACAGCTCAGTGGGCCTTACCTGGTAAAATTAAACATATCGTTTAAAGCTTAGTTTTGCATTCATAACACGACGCTTCCAGAAGATTCAGTGAGCGAGTCAGCGACTGGAACCCGGCACTGCAATGGCCTCGAGTGGCGCAGGGGCTCTGACACGGCCGTTAAGAACCCCCTGGGGGAGAGAGAGAAGCCAAGAGCCAGGACTCGAACCCAGGACCTGGAGGTCTCTGGCTCAGAGTCACCGACACAACAATCATGAATTCCCGAGCTGTCTCCATCCCCCACTCACTGCGTGGTGGTGTTTCATTCAGACGCTGTCTCCCCGACAGACCTGGTCTTCACCTGAGGACGGCTGCTTGCGTTGTGGTCGAAACGTCGTGAGAATTATTTTATTATGTTTTATTTTTATTATTTTATTACTTCCCTTCTACGTGACTTTACCGAAAGAACCAAGAAGATGAATCCCTGCAGTCACGAAAGCTTTAAATCGAAATTTAACCGCCACTACGGGGTGGGATTCCATAAAACTTTAAGAGCCTTCAACAAGCTCCGTGATAAGAAGGCTCAGCTAATCGAGTCTCTCACCTTTCTGAAGAGATGCCGCGACTCTAAGGTAATACCAATCGCATTTACACTAACCTCTGCTGCTGTAACTTCTTCTAATGCTAAACGAATTCTGTCTAGAACTAGCTTAGCTCTTATCTCAGAGAAAATCATACTTACGCGCACCGAACTATATCAGTTAGAAAAGACACTCTACAAATCACACTTATCTTTGAGTGCAACAATGTCCACATCGGATTGGGAACATGTAGACAACATGACTGCCTCTTCAGCTGCCGCTATGTCGACCAAATGTAAGGATAACTTGATTTCCAAATTCAACCGCCTCTCAAATAAGAAAACCGGACCCACACACTGAAAATCTAGACGTTAACAAAGTCGTAATCAATCGCAGTAACAGTTCTATTTCTGATGGTCTGAAATCCGTTTTAGCTAAAGGACTAAACTTTGCAGTCACACCTAGACACATACCAGTTAATGATATCATTGCCAGAGTAGATGTGGCTCTCAAGAGCCTGGGTCACATCTCTGCAGACGTAGCAAGATCTGAAATCGCTGCAACCCTCAAAAACGCTAAGATGCCAGCTAGTAACATCAGCAAAGATAAGCGTTTTGATTTAGCTCAATTAAAAAAGAGGGATGACATTGTCATACTCTCAGCCGACAAAGGCAATTCCACTGTCATCATGGACAAAATAGAATACAACAACAAAATTCAAGAACTACCCAACGATGGCAGCTATACAAAAATAAAAAGAGACCCCACCAACAGCCTCGTCATTAAAACCAACAAAATAATTTCTGATTCAACTGCATTAATTGATCAAACCAAACAGTTCTCGTTGAAACCTTCTGCAGCCAGGCCACCAAGATTATATGTCCTTCCAAAGATACATAAAGAAATACGCCTCTTCGTCCCATTGTCTCTACTATCAACTCCCCCACCTATAAACTGGCTCGTTTTTTGTCTGAAATCCTGCGGCCTTTCACTGGAAAAACCACCTCCGCGGTACTAAACTCTACGGACTTGGTATCGACAATCAAGGGAATTTCCCTTTCCCCAGACGACCTGCTTGTCAGTTTTGATGTGGTTTCCTTATTCACCAAAGTTCCTGTACCTGACACCATCACAATCATTGAAAACTTGGTTCATCAAGGACTGAACACTGGGGTACCACCCCCCCTGGTGAGACACTGCTTAACCAATACATACTTCACCTGGAATGGAATTTTCTACAAAAAAACTGAGGGCACCCCAATGGGCTCCCCCCTATCCCCGGTTGTAGCCAACGTGTTCATGGAGAAATTTGAGACTGACGCCATCCAGACTGCCACTCTACGCCCGACCTTATGGAAGAGGTACGTAGATGACACTTTTGTCATCTGGCCACATGGCCGGCCTGCTCTAGACCAATTCCTTGACCACATCAATTCCATACACCCAGCCATCAGATTCACCAAGGAAGTCGAAACAGATGGCAAGCTACCCTTTTTGGATGTCCTAATTAAAAGGAGACCTGATGGTTCAATGAGTCACTCTGTCTACAGGAAAGCCACCCATACGGATGCTTACCTAAAACCGGATTCCCACCACCATCCATCCCAGAAAAATTCCCTCATCAAGACTCTATACCATAAAGCCCAATGCATCTCCGACCAGGAACACATTGCCAGTGAACTCAAACACGTACACCATGCTCTTAAGGCTAATGGTTACTCCGACTACACAATCCGCAAAGCCATCGCTCCAACCATCAGGAAGGATCATGTTGAGGAGCCTTTCAAAACCATCACGTTACCCTACATTGCTGGGGTCACAAAAAATATCTCCAAAATCCTGATTAAACACAAGATCTAGGTCCGATTCAACACAGTACATCAAATCCGTGATCTGGTCCCGTCTGTAAAAGATGTGGTTCCAGACATACAGTACCCTGGCGTCTACAAACTAAGTTGCCTCTGTGGTAGCAGTTACATTGGAGAAACCAAACGACATGTCTCGGACCGCATCCGTGAATATAAAGCTGACCTGAAACACGGTAGGACAAACACCTCAGCCGTGGCAGATCACTGTTACAATTCAGTGGGCTCACATGACATTGACTTCTCCAAGACAGAGGTTCTCTGCAAGCCATCTGGCTACCATGAGAGATTCGTTCATGAGGCGATCCACATATACAAACACAGAGACAATTTCAACCGAGAAGATGGATTCTGGCTCAGCAATCATTGGAAGGACGTAATAAACCATTTCGGATCTTAACTGATTGTGTTCACGTTTACGGTGACTTTCAGACCGCAGTCCACTCACTGGCATGACTATATATCTTGTATTCTCCGCAGGGAATGGATTCTTTGCTCCGCTGCAAGTCTCCTACTACCACTCTTCCATTGATATATTTCGTTGCTTCCTCTTAGTATCTTTCACTCGACGGTCAATGGTATAGTGTATAGCAGATTGTATAATAATAAATAGTATAAAATTGTAATGTTTAATACAATGTATAAGGCATAATATAGTATCGTAATTTTATAGTGAATATACAGCAGTGTGATATACAGTAGTGTGGATAGAATAATACATAGTGTAATATTACACTATGTATTATTCTAAGGTATAGGGTGGTGTATAGTAATACAGTATATAATTTAATGTTGGGTTTGTCTATGGCAGCATATAGTACGGGGTAGACCCGTGTGATGTAAGGGAAAAAAGTTTAGCTGGAAGCACATTATATTTTTTGCGACATAGAATTGTAATGTATTACTTACTGTTAGTAGCTCAGCTTATTGAAGAGTATATTTAGTATACTGATGATACTATGTAGTTTACACTTTAGTTTTTTACGTGGTTGTTTAGTTACTGCAGCTACATACTATTAACATTCCTTCCCTTTATTAATGCTACCCCTATCCCCTCCCTTTGATGCTGCTAATCCTGCATAATGCACGGGCATAATATGACTTTGAAAACCCCCCCGCCCACCTCCTACGCATTTCACAAGTAGTACTAATCACATACCTGCATTTCCCATAAATATGCAAAATTCCTCTTGATATGCAAATTATTTTGTCAAGGCGCCCTTCCCCCCTTGCAACCCAGCTTAAATATACGCTCCAAGCGTGGTGGTGTTTCATTCAGACGCTGTCTCCCCGACAGACCTGGTCTTCACCTGAGGACGGCTGCTTGCGTTGTGGCCGAAACGTCGTGAGAATTATTTTATGTTTTATTTTTATTATTTTATTACTTCCCTTCTACGTGACTTTACCGAAAGAACCAAGAAGTTGTTAGTGTTGTTTTTTGTGTTGTTGTTTGTTGTTGTTTGTGGTGTCATTGTATGTGTTGTTGTTGTTCGTGTTATTGTTTTGTTTTTAGTGTTTTTGTTGACGACCTGGTAATCCTTGTTCAGCTGTTCTAGCACCTCCAGCGCCGCGGGGCTTGACGGCGTCAGCACGCAGGAACAGAAGATCCTGCAGGGTCACACAGAACAGCCCGGTGAGCTGGCGCCTAACGAAGCCCCAGCTGGTTCCACAGGGAACAGCCCGGTCAGCTGGTGCCTAGCGAAGCCCCAGCTAGTTCCACAAGGAACAGCCCGGTCAGCTGGTGCCTAGCGAAGCCCCAGCTGGTTCCACAATGAACAGCCCGGTCAGCTGGTGCCAATGGAGGCGCCAACCGGCTCCACACAGCACAGGCAGCCGCCGTGGCCGTCTCCCTGGTGGGCACCTCCTCTTCCGCCGATGCATCGAGTCGTCATTCACAGCTGAGCTGACCTAGGGGAGAGCCTGGGAGAGGTTCCCCGTGGTGCGTAACTGTCGCCGCCGAGGATGAACGTCGGTGAAGCGACACGACACCTATTATTGCGCGCAGTAAAACTGCAGGCGGGTGTGAATCCGGCCAGAACAGGTACTCCGTAGTCCTACAACGGGGAATGTGGTGGCCAACCCTGTGAGCGGGCGACCGCAGGGGAGGGGCGGCCGCGCGGAGTCACTCACTTGTTGAGATTGCACAGCAGGCCGGGCTTGCTGACGTTGCGTAGGGGCAACACTCGCATCACCTGCACCAGGTTCATGAACACTCGGGGGACCTGGGGGAGGGAGTGGGGGAAGATACAACACCATCATCAATAAAAAAAATTAAGGTGAAAAAAAAACTCAGGTTCTTTAGTGATTATTTATTTCATTTCCCACTTACCTGACTCCATATTTTCGTTGCGGTCAGTTGCAATTTCCTCTGCTCAGTGGGTGTAGAGCCGCTGAAATGGTCACTGTTTATATTCTACCAGGTCAGGCTCTGCCAGGAGAAGGCGGTACAGCAAAGTGTAGACTAACCTCCATCTGTTCCACACTCCCATCTACCCGTGAGGGGGAGTAGAGCTACAAACAAAACTATTTTTTATCTTACCAAGTGTAAGGCCCCACTGAGCTGCGTAGCGCTTTTGCAGAAGCGACCACCTGGCCATCACAGATGATAGCTTAACGAAGTGGCTCATCATCGCGTGGAAATTTACAGAAGTGGCCAAAAAAATGCGTGACGTTGATTCTAAACGTGGAAGGAAAAACCGGAGGACCCAGAGAAAATCCACACGACCACGGGAAGAGAGAGAGACACGCAAACTACAAATATATAGCGACCTCCTGCATACCAGGCGAGGTAGTGAGGGTGCGTGGCCAGCTTCTTTCGTCATTCCTATTGCTGCGTGCCCCCTGTACCGGTTCCCATTCCGCTGTAACGTGAACCGATGCCCACTTTATTGAGGGCGAAATTGGCAAGTAAAATAAAGATTCATCAATCGTCATCATCGCCCCCAACACGGGAGAACCCAACTTGGTTTAAATCCCGTCCACGTGGAGGTCTCTGACCTCTGGAATGGCCTCGTGACAACGTTTGGAATCGAAACTCTCACCACTCTCCTTGTCCTACCTTTCATCACTGACTACGCCGCTACATCACCATCATCAGCATCGCAGCAGCAGCTTGCCGAATGTACAGAGATTTAGCCAATGGCGGTCGGTCTAAACCACACCAGGGCCACACGCTCAGCTCTGGAGCTGGTGGTGTGGGCAAGGCTGGGAGCGTGACCCACGTGCTGCTCGATGTAGTCGATGGTGGCGGCAATGTTGCCCACGTAGTCCTCCTGTGAGTGACCCTGGGCACACGGGGACAAAAAGACACGGGCTTACCCGGACACGCCAGCAACATGTCAACGTCACTCCAACACCACCACCACCACCGTCACGCCAACACCATCCTCGTGAAGCCAGCACCACCACCACCACCGTCCCGTTAACACAAAAGACAAAGATCCCTTAACAGACTCTTGTCTGTATGCTGAACTTCTTTCACACCGTATACAGCCAACTGCGCTAATCGCACTAACCACTCCCTAACACCACCACCACCGTCAGTCATATCGTCACCACAAACACCACCACACCACCCACACCTCCTCTAACACTCCCATAGTGGGGAGTGGTGATGCAGCGGCTAAAGTGCTGCGCTACTAAACTGACGACATCAACAGTGGCGATTATCTGAATTATTCCTGGGCCTCCCCTCGGTCGACAGCCTCAAATGAGAACCCGGTGCTATGTGTGAACATCGCCACTGGGCCACCCACCCCCTTGTGTGCTGTGCCGGCCTTCATAGGTGCTGCTCGCTCACAGCACTTTCCCTGCAAAGGTCTCTTAAGGCTACGCGAGGGATCTTTGTCTTTGTCTAACATTCCCACCAGCGTTCCCCATTGGGTGGAAGTCGGAACTCACCCCCTTGCAGGAGTCACACAGATCGTTGCCACCGATGAAGAGCGTGAGCAGCTTCCAGTCATTCTGAAAATCAACTCGCTGGGCGGGGGTCACAGGAGGTCACGAAAGATCACAGGTCAAAGGGTGCGGGAGTCACGGGAGGTCACAGGTCAGAGGGTGCAGGGGTCGCTGAAGGTCAGAGGCACAGTAGACACGTGTGAACTCAGCTGGGCAAATCCAAGGGTTTCACTCAGCTTGCAACGACAACAAGAAGACAAAACGAGCGCTAAAAGGATTCGGCCCTCCCCCCCCCCCCCTCTTGGTGACGGCATCACAGGTGATGACATCACGTGTGGTGACGTCATCTCGGGTGGGGACGTCGTCACGCGTGGTGACGTCACTCAACCCTTTCCGATGACGTACATATACATTTCGATTTAAAGCTTTCGTGACTGCAGGGATTCATCTTCTTGGTTCTTTCGGTAAAGTCACGTAGAAGCGAAGTAATAAAATAATAAAAATAAAACATAATAAAACAATTCTCACGACGTTTCGGCCACAACGCAAGCAGCCGTCCTCAGGTTTTCACCTGAGGACGGCTGCTTTCACCTGAGGACGGCTGCTTGCGTTGTGGCCGAAACGTCGTGAGAATTGTTTATTTTTATTATTGTATTACTTCCCTTCTGTGACTTTACCGAAAGAACCAAGAAGACGTACATATACGTCATCGGAAGGGGCCCGACTCAGCACCGAATGGGAAGTCAAAGGTCACGCGGGAGGGCAGGTGGCGCGCGGCCACGTGGGAGGGTGCGTGTGGCACAGGTTGGCGCCGGCTATCGTAGAGTTGCGGTCGTGTCGCTGCGGTTCTCTGCGGGCAAGTACAGTACAACCAGAGCCGGCCCAGCCACTAAGCGACCCTTGCAATTGCAAAGGGCCCCGTGGCCAGCAGAGGGCCCCCTAGAGTCACTGCTAGCTAGTGGTGAAAAAAATCATACATCAAAGGGGCCTCCAACCAAATTTTGCTTAGGGCCCCCAAAGGTCTAGGGCCGGTTCTGGTACAAACACTGCAGCGTGCTTGCAGCGGTCCGAGATTGGGCGGTGGACGGCCGGCGCCCTGCACTTTGCAGACGTCTCGGCAACGGGAAAGGGTTAAAACAAATCGAATCACCGGTGTCGTCCGTTGATAATATAAATCACGAAGTCAACGAGAGATGTCTCCTCCGCGTGGAGTCCGTCTCCTCCGCGCCAAAGACACATTTATTTTGGACGTATTCCCATCAGCCCCCATGGCCACCAGGGAGTACGCAGGTTCAGCAGCAGTGATTCGACACGGGCAAAACTCTGCACCAGTTTAGACATCGCGTCTCGCTGGCAGGCTTGCTTTGATCAATTCGTCGACCTACTCGGTAGTCGACCCACTCGTTAGTCCACTTGTTAGTCGATCCGATCGATCATTAGTCGATCCACTCGTTAGTCCACTTGTTAGTCGATCCGATCATTAGTCGATCCGCTCGTTAGTCCGCTTGTTAGTCCACCTTGCTAGTCGACCCGCTCATTAGTCGATCCGCTCATTAGTCCGCTTGTTATTCAACACGCTCGTTATGGACCCGCTGGTAGACAGGGAGCTCACCGTGTCGTTCCGCAGGAGATCGTGAGCAGCATCGCCTGGGGAAGGAGGTCCCTGATTGAGGAGAAAAAGTTTACTCGTCAACTCATTAACTCGTCAACTCATTAACTCATCAACTCATTGTCTCGTCAACTCATTAACTAGTCAACCCAGTGAGAGTCAGGCAACTCAAGGGTTAACCTCACTAACTTATGAACTCTAATCAACTCAAGGGATGTGTGTCCTGCATGTCGACTATGCGTGTGTGCTGTGTGTGTGTGCACTGTGTGTGTGCGTATATTGTGTGTGTGTACACGGTGTGTGCGTACACTGTGTGTGTGTGTACACTGTGTGTGTGCGTACACTGTGCGTGTGTACACTGTGTGTGCGTACACTATGTGTGTGGACTGTGTGTGTACTGTGGATATTCCGCGTTCATGTGTACTGGGTGTGGACTCTGCGTGTTGTGTGTGTGCATGTACTCTGTGCGCATGTACTCTGTGCGCATGTGTACTACACGTGTGTACTGTGTGTACTGCGTGTGTACTTTGTGTACTGCGAGTGTGAACTGCACTGTGTTTACTAAGTGGGTGCACTGTGTGTACTGCACTGTGTGTACTTACCATCAGCCCCACCCAAAACTAAGCACCTGCCTGGGTATTTTGTACCATCGGACACTCCACCCCCACAACTCCCAATCGGTGATGGGGCAGTAGTGGAGAGAGTGGAGAGTTTCCCATAACTGGGCAGTGTGCTTATGACCGGCTCCAATTTAACAGCAGATGTCTCACTCCGAATCAGTTGAGCGGCAATATCTTTTCAATCGGTTGTGTAACGCTGTGTGGAAGCTACCTGGTCTGTCGCTCCGCACGAAGCTTCGGGTCTTCTCCGGCCACAGTCATTCCCTCCCTTCTCTACGCTTGGCGAAACTTGCACCCCCTAATGGAGCATCTTCGCCGGTTGGAAACATTTAGGCTGGCCTGCCTACGATCCATCCTGGGTTTAACCAGGCTAGATTGTGTGAGGAGCTCACAAATCCTTGAAAGATCTG